>NW_023605083.1:62269433-63004414 GCF_014898055.3 Talpa occidentalis | reverse complement strand
CTTCTGGAGGGAAACCACAGGAAAGGGACAAAAGGGGCCAGGCAAGTCTAGGAGGAAAGGAGCAAAATTAAAGTAGAAGTCAAGATAAAGGCCTCCATGCCAGTCTCCCACCATCTCTCACCACATGTCTCAAGTATCTCTGTGTCTCCACTCCACATGTCTCTTCCATGTTCCCCAGGTCTCTATCCCTGTCTCAATCTGAGAAGCAAGCGCACCCTCCTTCAATGTCCCTCTTCTCCATGTGTCATTCCTCCAGTGTCTCTCCTCTTGTGTCCCACTGAGTGTTCTATTGCTTACCTGGCCACTCAGATCTACCCCTCATTAGGTGGTGGGGGGGGTGGAACCTCCCCCTCTTTTTTTTTTTTTAAGATTTATTTATTTATACAAGCACTGGGTACAGTCAGAAGTGTGGGAGGGTGAGAGAATTCACCAGAGCCATAGCGGGAACAGAACAGGCAGACCAAAGAAATATACCGCTGAGGGGAGCAGCGGGCATGGCAGGAGAGGTCTCTCATGTCATGTGGGACCCTCCCAGTGGCCAGGGATCTAACCGGCGCTGCAGAGGCTGTGGGCAGCTTCACAGCTCAGCGTTCAACTGCTGCATCACCAGGGGAGGCCCAGAACCTCCCCTTTTTATGGAGATTCCTCTGTACAGCTTGTGGTGATTGAGGGAAAGGAAAGGAAAGAGAAAGAAGATGAAGGGGGCAAAGAGAGAGAAGGGAAAGGGAAGAAGGAAGGAAGGTAAATACCAACTCTCCTCTTTTGTATAGTCCCTTTTGTGAGGTCTGAGGGGGGCCCAAAAATCTTGTTTTCTTTGTTTTATTGAAAGACTTCCCAAGCTGCATAATCTCCAATTTAATCCCATTTAGTAGTCTTGTTTTGTTCCTGATTTTAATGGGAAATATTCTTTAATCTTTTTATAGGTACATATATATTTATATTTTAAATAATTTACAAATAATCTTGGTTTAAAAATGCTGCTTTTTTCCATTGTTCAATTTCTTCCATCAAATAATTTAAGTCCATTCATATGAATCTTTGATGCTGGTATCTTCATCATCGTGATGGCAATTTTTGACCTTTTTTTTTTGTGGTTTTCCATAGTACATCTTTACCTCCAAGTATGTTGTTTAAGACATGACACTTTTGAATTCATATTGATGCCCCTAGGAAACTTATCTAAAGCCATTGGCTTAACCTCAAGATAAATGTCCATTTGTTTTGCAGATAAGTATTTGTAATCCATGATGAAATTACCTACTACATTGCTTTTTAAATTTGCTTATAATGGCATCTAATGCTTGAAAATTGAGATTATATTCCAGGAATAATTACTAAAACTGTTTTTAGTATATTAGCCTCAAATACACACCCCTTGTTTACTAAGTTAATCGAACAATGTAAATATCCAAATCTAGGATAGTCCAGGCTAATGCATCATACATAGTACAGCCAAATAAGGTGAGTTCATAGCTGATCACTACCTATTATATATTAGAGCTCAGGATAAATTCCCCTCAGTTTAAGGGATAGGGGTAAGGAACAGATGTACTGAGGGAAACCTTCAAGGCAAATATCTTATATACAGGAAGATTTAATTATTTGTGCAAGATGAGCGTACACGTGTGTACTTAATGCTAATTTTAGTACTGGACCATCTGGCCCCGATGCATTTATGCTAAAAACTGTAATTTTTGATCATCATTAATTTACCTAGTTGTAAATTGTAATACTTTGCACATAGATGATGAAGAGACAGGATCCACTTGAATAAGTGGATAAAAATAGCTACACTTTTATTATCAGCAATAAAATGATTTTTTTCCCTCCTTTTAACAGATTTAATGTGCTCACAACCACCACAATTCAAAAAAAGACGTCTAGTGTATGAAAAAGTCCCTGGTAGAGCTGATGGACAAACTCGTCTAAGGTTTTTTTGAGAGAAAAAATAGTGCTAATTGCTATGTTCCATTGTTTTTGATGATAATTCAATAACAGGACTTAGAATTGCTCATACATTAGATAAAAAATAATTGTTCTTAGAAGTTCTTAGTGTTTCTACATTATTCATAATATATGTTCTGCCCTATAGTTTGCTTAAGTAAACTATCATAACTAGCGTTAACAGTTGTCATAGGATCCAAATATTTCCCAGATTCACCTACACATCTCAAGCGCTTCATTTTTAAGAGAGACAGAAAACTCCATTCTGTGTAACTAGAAGGGTTATTTTGTTGTCTCTTAAGGGTCCACTGCATCCCAGCTTTCCTACAGTGACCCCCTAAAATGAGCCTTAGTCTTGGTCTAATCCTTTCAGTTAAGGAGCTCACCACAATCAACTCTTTACTTAAGAAATAGTACTGGGAGACAAGTCTTTGTTGGAAACTGGCAAACAGTGGATAAAATGAGCTGTGCTTACAGAGCACTCCCAAGAGTGATTGTCACATGATAGGTTGGGTTCGCCCATAGAAGGCAGACCAGAAGCCACAGTAAAGCCTTCTAGTTCCCCTTCCAGACATGCTATCACATGGGATTGTTTGAAACAGCCTCAACTTCCCAGTTGGGTCTTAACAATGGAAACCTTGCTTCTTTCTCTGAAAGGTTTTCCTTGTTCTCCTGGGAGTTATTTGCCCCCTAGAGCAATGCTGGTCATGGTCATGCTCACCTTTTGATAGCTTTGAGTGGCTTTCCCCTAAGTTCCTAGGCCCAGTGCAAACTCTGTAGGCTTCAGTTACGGATGGACATGATATACTCCTTGCCTTGCCACTGAGTCTCATCAATTAACAGGAGAATCAACACCAGGTCATCTCACCCTTGTTTCTCACAGTCGGAGCCTGGTTATTCTCCCCAAATAATAAACCCTGCCCTAAAACAAGGGATCCAACAATTTTAACAGAGTAGCCAGAGTTGGAGGGGATGGGGAATACAAGCTATAGAAATCTAAAATGAGGACTGTCTTTCTGAAAAGGACACGTTTTTCTGTCTTTTGTTTTTTTACCTGTTATATTCTGATTTTTATTATACAAGAGTTTTTCACTAAATACGTCATGTAATTACTTATTTAAATTAAATTGCTTATTTGTTTAAATTTAATTTTATAGAGTCAAAGTATATCTTCTCTCTTGATTTCTGGATTTCCTACCTTGCTTTTTATCCTAATGTTATATAAATATTCTAATTTTTCTTCTAATACTTTTATATTAACTTTCTTTAACCCACGTGGAATTCCTTTGTATTGCATAAGACAAGTCCAATTTTATTTTCTTCCATATGAACTTTTAAATATTTTAACCAGTTTCCTTCAGGAAATGAGTAAAATAGGAATTTGACTAAATTTATATATGAATTTTAGTAATACTACATTTTAATGAAATTGTAATAATATCCAGAAATTTATTTACACCCTGTTTTATAGAAACCAGTCAAATCTTTTATCTCTTTCTTTACTTTTGCTAAATTTATTCACAAGGGTTTTTTTTAGTTTTGTCATTAAAGTACAAATGAGATATAGTTTCCATTTTCATTTTTATCTAGCTATTGCCAGTGAGGAAAATGCTTATTTTTATTTTTCTATATATGTATATTTTGTATACAGCCAGCCTCCCAAATTCTATTACAAATTCACTGTTTCTTCTACTAGAGTCTCATGTTTCCAAAGTGTACAATTATATAGTCCATAGGTACAGATATTACTTCTTCTAAAATGTTTATACCTTTTTTTTTTAACCTTATTGCATTAGTAAGACTTCCAAAGTAATACTGAACAAATGTGGTGATAAAAGTACCCTTGTTTTGTTCTTAATATGCTGAATGTACCAACATTTATCACACAGTATAAAATTTGCTATTGGTTTTGATTATCTATCATCTTTAATTTCTTTTTATTCCTGTTTCACTAATTCACTTAAAATTATTCAGAAGTTACTGAATTTTATCAAATGACTTGTTAGCATACATTCTTTTTAAACCATTCCCATAATAAATTACATTGATAGATTTCCTCATACTAAACTAGTTTTTTCAGGTTGTATCTTCTCTTAATATATAGTACTGAAATGATTTTCTTATATTTAGGACATTTTACATCTGTACTCACAATTGAGATATCTATAGTTTTATTGTACTACCTTATGAAGTGTTTGCCAAAGAGGAAAGTAGAATAAAAGTTTTTGTTTTTGTTTTTTCACAGAGAGCAATACATAATTGATGTGTACAACTTGATGAGTTTAGAGATAAGGTCACACCTGTGAAACCATCACACAATCTATGCCATAAACCTACCCACCACTTCCAAAAGTTGCCACTCACCCTCTTATTATATTTTGTGGTAAGAACACAACATAAAATCTACCCCCTAGCAAATTTTAATTATATGATACAGTATTGCTAATTATAGGCACATACAGTCTCTAAGACTTACTCATCTTACAAACCCAGAATTTTTTTTTAATGGATATTTATTAAAATGCTTGTTGTTGTTAAGATGGGCATGGAATAGGTTTAAATTCTGAAAGAAAGGATCCAAAAAAGAAGCTGGAGAGAAAAAATGATAGTATCAGAGAAGGTGAAACAGATCCCGAGGATACATGGAGTGGTTAGAAAAGGGATACCAGAATGATGATCATATGGAAGGAATTCAGACTGTTTAGATTTGGAAGTTGTTAGTGGCCAAATATTAACCAAGTTTTCATCTAACTCCTGTTTTCTCTATGGTAACCTGACTTAGGTGCAAACATATTTTCATTTATTTATTTATGGGTTTAAACATAGCAGTTTGAAAGAGCAAGCATACTATTGTCATTACTTATGATATATCTGTATATTATACATATCTAATTTTTACAAAATTCTGTACGAATTTACAAACAAAAATTCCATCTTCACTCTCAGCACTCACTCTCACAAGCAATCAGATATCCATGTAGCCTTAAAACACAATTAGAGGGTCTCCCTGGTGGCGCAGCAGTTGAGCGCTGGGTTGCGAAGCTGCCCGCGGCCTCTGCAGCGCTGGTTCAATCCCCAGCTGCTCCCCGGCCACCGGAGGAGGGTCCCACATGGCGCACAGACCTCTCCTGCCCGCTGCTCCCTGCAGCAGTGTACTTCGGTACTTTTGCCTGCTCTGCTCCCCGCTCTGGCTCTGGTGAATTTTCTCACCCTCCCGTGCTTCTGACTGTACCCAGTGCTTGTATAAATAAACAAACAAACAAATAAATAAATAACTCTAAAAAAATAATAATAACACAATTAGACACTGAATGCCGCTATGGTAGAAAATGAGTTAAGCAGAAATTTTATTTCCAAGTTCTTCAGAGACTATTATTACAAACACAAAATATTCTTTAAAAGTGTCACAAATTAAATCAAAGGCATATCATCAAAATAAACACATGTGTAAGAATGCATTTCACTTGTAACATTTGCATACTACTTAGTTTTTAACCATTGCAATATGCTATAGGTTATATTTTTAACATTTTAAAGACATCAAGTAATATTGTTTTTAAAGTACAAGCACAACTATAAAATAGAGGCATTTAAAAAACAAAGATCAACTCTGCTTCAAACACAGAACGGGGCAATCTTATATAAACATTAATCTTTTCAAACAAGTTTGCTAAGAAATAGCTCCCATACTTAGTGTTAAAAATAAGAGAATCTCCTCATTTAGAAAAGTCCACCTGTCATTTCATTAATAGCACTTATTCTTCCCCAATTTTTCTTGCTTGTCTTCACTTAGAAATTGTAAATTCATGAAGAACAAATTTTGTTATAATATAAAAAAGTTACTAATATGCAGGGTTTTTAAGTAAACAAAAATGTTTCCTTCCCAAAATATAAACCAGTAAGTAAAACACATAATATTCCAGGTATAGAAACACCAGGAATTTGCTTATGAAAGAGGTGCATTTTGGTGTATTTGATGATAAGGTATTTGTTTAAGTATAAAGCACTTCACCAACAAACCAGGCCATTAGTATTTAAAAGTCACGGTTTCACCCAATTTCCTTATTTGAATAGAAATGCATCAATTTCTGTAGAATTTTGTGATAGGGCCACAGAACAGGTCTGAAACACCTAAGTCATTTGGCTGGCGAAACATGTGTTCACGAGACTTGGAGGCAGGCATTCGTTACTTTGCAGCTGAAAGCATTCCTCAGGGAACATCTTCCATACTGGAAAGAGAATTTAGTAGGTTTTCATTTAGTTAGATTTATACATAAAATTAACTAGTTGTCATTTCATAGCTCGCTATAGCATTCCTAAAGTAGAAAGTAACAGGTTAATACAAAAAACATCCAAACCACACCACTGAATGAGTGGCACCGTGAAAGTGCTTTGGAAAAAAAAAAAGATGAAACGTGGGCATTTTCCATTACGAGGTACACAGTTGTACCTGATAGAAGGATCACTTCCTTCTTTTTTTTTTTTTTTAATAGAGGCATGTTTTATTTATTTATTTGTTTGTTTTTGTTTTGTTTATACATGCACTGGGCACAGTCAGAAGCGCGGGAGGGTGAGAGAATTCACCAGAGCCAGAGCGGGGAGCAGAGCAGGCAGAAGGACCGAAGTACACTGCTGAGGGGAGCAGCGGGCGGCAGGAGAGATCTGCGCGCCCTGTGGGACCCTCCTCCGGTGGCCAGGGAGCAGCCGGGGATTGAACCGGCGCCGCAGAGGCTGCGGGCAGCTTCGCAACCCGGCGCTCAACTGCTGCGCCACCAGGGAGGCCCTCCTTCTTTTTTTTTTAAAGATTTATTTATGCATACAAGAACTGGGGTGTAAGTCAGAGGTGTGGGGAGGGGGGTGACAGTATTCACCAGAGACAGTGGGGAGCAGAACAGGTGGATTGATTGAAATACACTGCTGAGGGGAGCAGCGGGCAAGACAGAAGAGGTCTGCTGGGCCATGTGGGTAGCTCCTTGGCCGGGGATCGAACTCGTGCTACAGTGGCTTCTGATAGCTTGATAGTGCTGAGATTTACACCCTTGTGCCACCAGGGAGGCCCCCCTCCTTTTTAATGTGAACAGTTTCCTTTTGTAAGCATGTGCAAAGAGGCCCCTCAGAACATATAGTTTCTAAATTGACACCAGAGAGGTGTTTTCATTTCAGAAATCCATTTTTCAAATTCTTATACCTACTCACAGTTTCCCCCAGTAACTACATTTCTTCCTTCATTAAATCTCAAAGGTATGTTTTGAAAGCTTTTGGGAAAGAAATCACAGCTGGTGGTAGAAACTGAACGGTCTGTCTTCTCAGGGGAGTCACTGGTCTTCAGAGCAACAACCAAGCAGCAAATTACAGGTCTGGATGGGAGTGGGATTAAGGTCAAGAAATCACCACCAGCCAACTCAGTTGAAGAGCTCAGGTTCATAAGGCAGTTAACATCTCATGAGTTAGTGCCAGAGGATTGAGACTCTCCTAATTGGATGTTTTCCCAGGCAGGCAGACTGGAGTCACCCTTCAGGGAAAATTGTGCCTTTTTCTGTTTCTTATTTTAATTCCCCCCAGGAATAGTAGATATCCTAAACTAGTTACCCAAATCCTTTGGGAAGCCCCATGATAATGCCATGGCCCCAAGACAGCATGGTGTATCAGGGCTCACCAGTCTTCAGAATAAAGCACAGGATCTGGGCTCCCTGAAGGGGTTGTTTCCAGCTGGGACGCCGACCAGCAGGGCATCGTTGCAGGCATTCTGCATGCAGTACTGTTGAAGCTCTGCCGCCGCCTGGGAGACCTAAAACAAAGTACAAGTCAGGTCCATCCAGTGACCATCTGATACTCTGAAAAGTGATCGTATAACCTGATGAAGGTCACATTTTTGTGACCTCTATACGTTTCTTTTTTTGCCAACAGTCCTAGAACTGAATTCCAAAGAGGAAAGTATATCTATGAACTTTGATTTAGGGTATTTTTGATCTAGTTGCTTATTCAACAAAGTAGGGGAAAGCCCTATTACTTGCCTACTTAGAATCCTAGTTTGAGATTGAACTGATGCAGAAATAGCTCATTCTAGTGTTCCCTCTACAGAGTCTCTCTCAATAAAGCATGTTCCCTCTACAAAGCATGCATTGACATACCCAGGTTTGCCATTTGAGCAAACTGTTCTAGTGTTTACGTAAGGCTGGATGGAGCCATATCCAGTCTTCTCAAAACAAATGACAAAGTTCTTCCACCATGTTTTGAGACAGAATAGCTGGTTGATTAAAAATACAGCCTTTGGAACCAGACTAGCTGGACTCAAACTCATTTCTGTCTATCTGAATGACCTTGGGCAAGTGATTTGTTTTCTCATTTGTGCAGTGTAGTTAGTAGTAGTACCTTCCTCACTGGGTTGAGATGATGATTTAGTTCACACTTAAAATAGTGCTCATAGAGTAAGCAATAAAGTTGTGGTAGGCTGCAAAATTAATCAAATACATTGCAGCTCCTCGATCCAGGAAGCAGAAACTTCACCCTCCCCTTGAATCTAGGCTGGCTTTGTGACTTGCGTTAATCGAGAATATGGCAGAAGTAACAGGCAAGTTCCAAGCCTGGGGCTCAAGACCCTTTGTAGCTATTTATCTTGTTACTGCTGGAACCCTAGAACCAGCATTTAATGAGCCCAACCTAGCTTACCGGAGGTCATGTGGAGACTTTCAGGCAGCCCAATCCAGCTGCCTACAACCTCCAGATAGTGAGTAAGGCCATCCCAGATCTTCCATTCGACAGCACAGGAGAGCCAGCTAAGATCAGTAGGACTATACAATAAATCCCACTGAAATTGTTGACCCAAGAATTGTGCCAACCACTTTTAGCTTAAACTTTTAAGCTTAAACCACTAAACTTTGGAGTTAATTAGGCATCGAAGAAAGATACAATGAATTTTCTTCTTATCCTCCATTTGATGCATATTTGTACTTAGGTGCTTTCCTTGCTTCCTGTTTTTCTTGCATTGAAAAGGTATTTGTATTAAAACCCCCATCATTCAAAAATGGTTCCAGTTGCTATTCAATTACTATACCCGTTTGTGTTAGGTTTACAAACTTCCAAATAACTGGAAAACTAACCCCATCTGTTATAGTTATTATCTAGTACCTTGGAACATTTTAGGAATTTTGGTTTCATTAACGTAGTAACAGTTTGCTATGTTATATAAAAATAAACATAATCCTAGGAAGTTAGACATTTTTATATTATAATCAAAATTAATGGTAATACATAACAATTATTAATTCAAAAGAAATTTGCAGCCAATTGTAGTTCTTGCCTATCTCAGCATCAGAGGGAACAGGTAAACTGAGTGGAAGTAGACTGTCTTCCAGGACCCCTGGAGAAATGGTACTAACTAGATCAGGGGATATGCAGAGAAAAGGAGTAAAAGTGGTCAGCATGTCTCTAGCACTTTCAAGGGAGAGACTCTGGACCAGGAAAATACAAGATCAAATACTCGGAAGCTGTCACTTGTCACTGGAGCTGGGATAATCCCCAAATTATATGACTGTCCTTGGTTTGAGTTCATTTGCTTACTCAGCTACTTCTGAGAGGCTTCTGCAGAGCAAAGAAGGTGTCCTTGAAGGATACCGAGAATTCCCAAACACTGGGAAGGGCTGCCCTCCTTTATATACTAGAAAATTGGTGTCCTAGTTTATTTGCCAGTGAGCAAATCTGTCAAAGAGAAGACATCTCTGGGTGTACTGAGAACATTCATCATAGAGTCCTGAAAGGAGAGAGACCCTAGAATGTTGACTCCCTCATGTGCTACCTGAGAGAAGCCCTGCCAGACACCCCAGACCATAGTATCATGAGGACACCTGTCTAGTAAACTTATGTCATCTTAACTATTCGCTTAAATCCTCTGGGTCTCAGTTTCATAATTCCCATAATTATCTTTTTCAATGCAGAAAGAATATCTCCCCCAGCTTCATCACAGGGTCAGCATTCAGTTTTCCTTTCTACCTCAGCTTCCAACATCATCTTGAACATTTTCAACAATGCTCCTTTCAGTTCCCTGACCTCTCTTCAAACAACCCAAAGTTAACAACCACAGCTAACAACCGTAACTACTCCACACCTGACATTTTACACTCCCAACGCCCTATGGCCTGATCATAATCTCTCCTCCCATTCCAGGATATTGCTTCTTTCATTCTCACCACTCCTGCTCTTTGATCTCAGGAAAGACACCTCCTGCCCTTTGGTCTGGTCCATTACCAGGAGGCTGCCTCTCTCTGGGCAGATGCTCAAACCCCTTATCCTTTACCCCCATCTTAACTTCTGGCATGACTCCCCTGCTCCCCTCCTAATTTGATCAACTGTCGTTCATCTCATTCGCCTTATCTGATGGAGTCCTGGGTGGTCAAATGCTGTTGGAGAAACTCTTCATTAAAAAATTACAAGTCGGGCAATCAGTCTCCAATCTCATAGTAATTGGGTTTCCAGAATCATAAAGTGACTACAGCTATGGCTGCTAGGGCATCCACTCCCTTCCCAAAGCACACTACCATCCATTCTTATGACTCATTGTTAGTTTCCGTTCCTCTGCCCTAGCAGAAATTTGATGTCCTGTTCACTAAGAAAACTGTCATCAAACAAGTCCTTCAGCCAGTATCTAGAAACATCCCTTTATACATATTATCATTCTTCCAGCCTTAGAACACACTTCCAATCACATATGCCCCATAAACCCTGTCTCCTCTACCTCCAGTTCTCCTCCATTTGTTTCTTCCCCTCAACCAAAATAGTTTGTTCTTTCCCCTTAACCTCAACATGACTACTCATTTCCTAAATTTTCAGAAGTTTCCACTTTAAAGCCAGATTTCTTTTACATCTGTCCACCCTTACAATCTGGATTCTGCTTCTACTACTACATTCTGTAACCTCTTCTGCATTCCACAAATATCTATTTCCTTATTTTGTTTTATAATCATCACATGTATCACTTGAAATTATTTTACTTATTTGTCAATTCTGATTCCTAATTTGGTGTGGCTAAACTTCTCTCACATCATCTGGGTGTTCTACAATTCCACTCAATTTGGATTCTATGTATCCAAAGATAACCTGGGATCCCACAAGGTAAGCAAGGGCTCAGTCCTAAAGACAGCCTCCCCCTGCCCCCCACTTCAGACACCAATCCAAGTCTAGGTTGTCACCTTGCTTCTGGCCTATGGTTTAGAGACCAGAGGTTCTAATGACCACCTCATGGGTTCCATTAATTTGCTAGAGGTGCACACAGTACCCAGGGAAACATTTTAATTACTCGAGCACCAGTTTATTATAAAGCAACGTAACTCAGGAACAGTCAGATGAAAGAAATGCACAGGGTAAGGTATGGGGAAGGGGCACAGGGTTTCCATATCCTCTCCAGGAGCACCCCACCCTCCACCAGTTCACCAACCTGAAAGTTCTCTGAACCTAATCATTTGGGTTTCTATGGAGGCTTCATTACATAGGTGTGATGATTAAATCATTGACCATTTGCAGTGGATTCAACCTCTAGCACCTCTCCCTTGTGGGTGAGAGGGGATTGAAAGTTCCAATGCTTTAATCATTTGGTTGGTTCTTCCAACAACCAGCCCACTCCAAAAGTTGCCTCATTAAATAACAAGACTCCTGTATCATCTCATTAAGCAATCCCGTGGGTTTTAGGAGCTCTGTGCCAAAAACAAAGCAAATATATATATATATATACACACACACACACCTTTATATATATACCTTTATATATATATATATTTTCACAATATAATTGGTTAATGTAATTATGGTTGTCTTCCCTTCTAGAACCATCTTATTCCCAGTACCCAGAATAGTGTCAGATACTGTTGAAGGGAATTCCACAGCAGTGTTCAGTCACCAACTCTCTACAAATAATGCTATGCTAATCACAATTATGCTTTTTAGCAACTGCCTAAACACTGGATTGTTGATTAAGCTCCAAAATTTCCTAAACCCCTCCTTCCTTGCCTCAGTAGCCTGGCTTTCTCTTGGTTTTCTTATCGCAGTCATCTCCTTTGGCAGCTCCCTGAGTGCGGCGCTCTGGCCCCTTCACTAGCAGACTCCACTCCCCGACGTTATGATCACCAGGCGCTTCTCTGCGCTTCAGTCCAAATCCACCTCGCGGTGTCTCCCCATGGCCACGTATCCAACTTAAGCTCATCGCTCCCCCCGTACCTGCTCTTCCCCTTCCCCTTACTCCTTCCCCCCACGCCCACTCTCCACCGAAGCGAAGGGCAGTGCCCTCCATCCCGTCACCCTCCAGAAAGGCCAGCATCGCCTTCTCCCTCCCTCCCGCACGCAGCCCATCGACCCAGCGCCCGGCCCGGCCCGGCAGGCCCTCTGCACCCCTGGGCTCCATCCTTCCCTCCGCACCGCCGCGCGTCGCCGCACTCCCGGCCCCCTCGGCGCCTGCCCGGCGCCCCCTGTCCATCTGGTACCAACGGGGCGCGCTTTCCGCGGTGGACCCGCCTCATTTCGGGGCCCTCGGTCCCGACCACCCCCGCCGGGACAGACCCTTGCCGGGGCCCTCCCTGCGCTCGGGCCCGCGGCCTGGCCGGGCCCGCGCCGGCTCCCACCCTCCGAGGCCGGGCCCCGAGCTGAGGCCGGAGCCGGGGCCCACGCCGCCTCGTGGGTTGGGGCCGCGGGACGGTCACGCTGGGCCCGGCCCCGCCGCCCACCGCGGCCTCCTGCTCCCCCACGGGCCTCGGCCCGCGGGGCGCGCGCGGGAGCCGGCGCCTCCGAGCGCGGGGCTCTCCGGCCGACCGCACCTTGATCCGCTCCACGCCGGCCTCCAGCTTGAGCTGCTCCACCAGGCGCTGCAGGGCGTTCAGGCTGGCCCCGGAAGACATGGCGGCGGCGCTGGCTCCGGCTCCGAGGGGGACTGAGTGGGCTGGGAGAGCCGCCAGGCCCCGAGCCCGGGCGCCGCCCCGGGGCGGAGAAGGAGCGGCGCCCGCCCCGCCGCCCGGGCCTCGCCACGCGGCCGCTCCCCGCGGGGACAGGCCCCGGCCCGCGGCAGCGCGGGGCCCGAGGTCACGCACACGGAGCTCCCATGCTGATCGCCGTGGCACCTGCAGCTACCCCCGGAACCCGAGGCGGGAACATGCAGATGAAAATTAACTTCAGCGACCTCACCCCCATGTCGCCACTCGCTTCTTTATAATCATTGTTTCTGCTGCGCTGCATGTTCTTTTTAAAAGATGTGCACCGAAGTTTGTTTTACAAAACTGGCATCATGATGATATGCAAATGCATTTTGTTGTGATTTTTTTTTTTTTCACTGAAAGCATCATGAATATTTCCTTATTCTCGCACTCCATTGTATTTGACAAACCACAGAGGCAAGCAAGAAGGTAACAGAGTGGCTTGTGTGACCAAAAAGCCCAGGGACTTTAACGTGCTGGATTTAATCGCTTCGAGGATTTCATTCTCCATCTTTTGGCTCTGCTTCTTCACAATGTGGGTCCCGTGTTCTCCAGTGGCAGATAGACCTGTGAAGGACTGTGAAGGAAGGCCTCACTGGTACCCAAGCAAACCCGAGAAAAACTGCACCTTTGCTAGAGGTTTCCGGGTCCTGGTTCTCACGGCTATGGGCCCAGCCCTGAATCTGTCATATTCGACGGCAAGAGTGTGTGGAGCGGCCGCGGCCAAGAGCAAGGTGCGGGGTGGGTGGGCCCGCTGGGTGGGCCCGCCCCAGCGCTACAGGGTGCTGCGGTACCGCCCCAGCGTCCCCACTTAGGATGCGGTGCTCTTCATCCTTCCCCAGAGCGGAGAACGGCCCCTCGTGCCTCCAAGGTAAGACTTTCTCTGGGAAATACCTGTAGCCAGAGCCACCCAAACACAATTCCAACCCAAAGGAAGTGACTTTTCACTCTAGCACAGTACCCAGGATAAGGCAAGGAATTCAGCCTATTTTTTTTACAGGTTTTTTTTTTTGGGGGGGGGGTGAGCATTTTTATTTTATTTATTTTTACATCATTTTTCATTTTTGCACAATGTATGCATTTTAATTTTGGTTCTTGTCCCCATACAATTCCCACCCCCCTTATTTTGACTCTAATCCCGCCTTCCCCCACTGTAGTGTGTCTTTGGTTTATGGTTGCTTGTTGATTTTGATTTTTACTTTATTATAATTAGTCTTTTTCCTGACACCCTTATTTAGGTTTTCTAAATTCCTGCTATGAGTGAGAGCATCTGGTATTTTTCTTTTTCTTTCTGGCTTATTTTGCTGAGCATGATCCCTTCCAGCTCCATCCATGTTGCTGCAAATTGCATGAGTCAGGAATTCAGCCTATTAAAAGGACAAAGAAACAACGGGTTTAATGGCTCTCTGTATTACTGTCATTTGTAAAGCATGAGACTCTTTCCAGGCCCCTTTAAAGGGGAAGAAACTCGTTGATGGAGCACTTACTATATGCCAGGCACTTTAGCTCTGTTTTGTTTGTCTTAACAATACTGTAATTAGTAACTACTATTAAAGATGGAAAAACAGGCTCAGAGGTTAACCTTCCCAAAGTCAAGCCACTAGGAGTTGATCAGAAACCAAACCTTGGTCTATCAGGCTACAAAGCATGAGCCATTCCATTGCAGCCAGATCACTCTTCTTGCGGGTATAAAAGGGAACCCCCCCCCCAAATGGCTGGAAGTTTCTCCATCACCTAATGAAACTGGGGAAGAGGAATCCGTAAGAAACCCATGTCAGTAGGCTAGGAATATATGATCCATTCCATATACAATTGTCAAGGATATCCTGAATCCTTTAAAAAGTTGGTTCAAGAGGTGGCTCAAGGGGTTAAGACGCAACCTATGAAGCTGTCTGCAGCCACTGTAGCATGAGTTCCATCCCAAGCCAGGGAGCTACCCACATGGCACAGCAGACCTCTCCTGGCTCACCCACTGCTCCCCTCAGCAGTGTACTTTCGTCAATCTGCCTGTTCTGTTCCCCACTGTCTCTGGTGGATCCTCTCACCCTCCACATCTCTGGCCTGTCCCCCAGCTCTTGTAGACATAAATAAATCTTTAAAAACACACACACACACAAAAAAAAATTGGTTCAAGTTTACAAATAAACACATGTTTTACTTTGATACTCATTTTCTTGATTGGGGGCAATCTAATATACCTCAGACCCTAACCTATTTGAGTTTGCAGGCTTACAGAATTTTAAATTCTGATTATCTAAAAAAAAAAAAAAAAAAAAAACCCTCATTTCACAGATGAGGAAACCAGAGAGGTTAAATAATTTAACAAACTTTCTTAAGTTCTAGATTTAGCTTTGGGCCATGTTTAAAGCTGTCTGCTCTTCCTCATAGACAGACTTCTTGTTATTGTTTTTGCCTAGAATTGGGGTACAGGCCAGAGGTGCAGGGGTGAGAGGATTCATCAGAGACAGAATGGGGAACAGAACAGGCAGATCTACTGAAATACACTGAGGGGAGCAACAGGAGAGACAGGAGATGCCTACTGCCCATGTGTGGACTGTGTGGGTAAGCTCCCCCGCAGGGATCAAGCTCAGGCCACATCAGCGATAGTGTGATAGTGCTGAGACTTAACCCCTAGAGGCCCCTTGGTCCATAGTTAAATGTGAAAGTATCATATTTGCAAACAAGGTTAATTAGAATTCATCCAAATATGTTTGTGCAAATACCAACATTTATCTGCCTCAAGTGCACAATTAACAACTCAACAGATATGTTGAATTTAATGTTTTGAAGTGACTAAATCTATTTATACTAATGGCTTTAAATTTTCTCTTTAATTTCTACAGAACTTTCCATCTGGGGCCAGCAGTTATTTTCCATTCAGTCCTGAATGTTAGCATAGCAATTGGCTTCCACTCAAGCAAAATATCTCCATGGTGTGGGTGTTAAAAGTTAGTCCTTTTCAGTATCAAAAGAAAAAAAAAAAAAAGACTATGAAAGGAAATGAACTATGGTTTCCTAGCTATAAATGCAGTACTAAAATAGTTAATTCTCTAAATCCAACTTTTTTTTTTTTTTAATTTTCTAGAGGCATGTCTTATTTATTTATTTATTTATTTATTTATTTATTTATTTATTTATTATTTGTTTGTTTGTTTAGTTTATACAAGCACTGGGTACAGTCAGAAGCGCGGGAGGGTGAGAGAATTCACCAGAGCCAGAGCGGGGAGCAGAGCAGGCAGAAGGACCGAAGTACACTGCTGAGGGGAGCAGCGGGCGGCAGGAGAGGTCTGCTCACCATGTGGGACCCTCCTCCGGTGGCCGGGGAGCAGCCGGGGATCGAACCGGCTACAGAGGCTGCAGGCAGCTTCGCAACCCAGCGCTCAACCGCTGCGCCACCGGGGAGGCCCTAAATCCAACTTTTTTTATGTAACATTTTAAAAATCCTGTATACCAGTTGTAGCTTTTAAGATTGTTTGCACTGTCCCTACCTAACAGGTAAGTTATGAAACAGCAACTTGTGATTTTGTAGAACCTGGAGAATCCATGAGATGGTAAGACCAATGGGGAAGGTGTTAGTGGTAGAACCTGTTATGAGGATATCTGATATGAATGTAACCTTAAGGGTAAATGAGCTTAGACCTCAATTACATGAAGTAATGAACAAATAGGTTGTGTAAACCCCTGAACACCAAATATATTTAGGGTAACCATTATTTGGTAACCCTAAAATGAAGCATACAGAAAAACTGTCTAAATAGTAGGATTGTGAGCCTCGACCCAGGATTGCTCTCTAGATGTTTCCAAAATGGAGAGACTTTTGGGTTTTGGTGGGAAGGTGGACGGCAGAGCTCAGAGATAGTAGAGATTCCCAAAGTACTTGAATGACATTTGTAGCAACTAATGATCCTTCCTTCCTGCTAGGATTCTGAAGTATAGAGGAGGGTAGGGAAGAGTCCTAACTACCTGTTAATGAGAGAGTTCCTTTAACTTGACCCATGTAATGACCATGATTTCAAAAGGCTGACTGAACTTTAAACAAGTGAGAGGGCTGCTGGGAGAAAGTCCAGCAATGAGATTTCTAGAAAGGCAGGAGTAAATATGGCAATCTAACAGATAGGCAAAATAATCTCCAAAGATATGTTTTTATCAATTTTTATGAATGCTAACATATCCCATCTTCTTATTTTTCCTTATCACTAGGTAAAAAATAGTCAATCAGAAATTTCTTAATTATTAATATAAAAGCAATCATCTTTTATTAATCTGATTTAAAGTGTCATACCAACAAACTTATGACATATGGCAATCACTTTATTAATATGAAGCAATAGGATAAATCCTTTAACAAGAGTATTGATTCACTACCATGAATGTGTAGTACTATACTTTGGTATAGTATTACACCTGCTTCAGTCAAATTATGTCTGAATTACTTTCACTTCCACACGTATAAAACATTTATACTTCACTGTTGAAAAGAACAGCACACAGTCATGCACTTTTTCTTTCTGGTTCAAATGCATGTAAATGCACCCATGTACAATGAATTTTTCACTGCTCAAGGACTTCATAACATGAACAACTTTTCTGAACACTATATCTGTCTTTTTAATTGAAGGGTGGGGAGCAATATGGTACAGAAGACCCTTTCACAAGGTCTCTTCTGGAGAAATATTTGAGAATACAATTATAGTCCTATAATGACTGTAATCAAGATCATCCTACAAGGACACAAAGGTAGATTCACTCTCCTGGAGAGTTTCTGATCTTATTAAGAACATTATGACTGGAGCGGGGGGCGAAGGGGAGAGTACATAGAGGTTCTAGCAGAAGACTCTCCTAGAGAGATATTTTGAACAATTCAATCCTAGAATGACTGTAATGAAGATGACATGATAGCTGAATCATTTTGGTGAAGAATTCTGTGTCTGGAAAGACACTCACAATAATGTAATTATATGCTGTTGAATTTTTTTATGCTTTGTGAGAATATAAGAGGCCATGAAAGCAGAAAAATGTAACACTATAACAAATAAAAAGGAAACACTTGAAGAATAAACACTTAACACAAAAATTTCAAATGGTATCCAATAAATTTTCATGTCAAATCTTTTAGCTAAACATATAAAGTTCTTTTTTTTTTTTTTTTTTTGTGGGACCCTCGCCGGTGGCCGGGGAACGAATCGTCGCTGCAGAGGCTGCGGGCAGCCATGCAGCCCAGCGCTCAACCACTGCGCCACCAGGGGAGGCCCTAAACATATAAAGTTCTTAAATGGCAACTAATAAATCTTCATGTCAAATTTTTAACAAAATCCACAAATAGTTTATAAAAATTGAACAATCATAAATGTTTTATGTATAAAGATTTAAGGGAACATTTACAATTCTCCATCATTTTGTTTAATCAAATACTTCAGGAATTTTAGTTACTGCTGAAGAGCAGTTCATAAATTTCTAAAATAATTTAGTTATGAAAATAATATTACAATTAAGGTTTGGCATAGTAGCATTTCAGCACTCTTCAATCATCTGCAAATGTCAGCCGGCCCGGCCCTTCATTCTTCATCCATCGCCTGTATCTCTTCCATCTAGGGTCATTTGCTAATTTTTTCTTTAGTTCTTCTTCTTGTTCTTGTTTGTAGACCTATAGGTATAAATAACATTAATTGACTTTACAATCCAAAGAGAAATATTTATCATCAGCTATAGGGTATTATTTGCATTTCTCAAATATAACCTTAGGTTAAAAGTTTCCAGTTAATGTATTGATTTGTCTTCTGAAGACCATGCATCTAAAAATACTAAGCAATTAATCATTTTAACTTTTTTTTAAAGATTTATTTTATTTATACAAGAACCGGGGTACAGGCCAGATGCACGGGAGAGTAAGAGGATTCGCCAGAGACAGAGTGGGGAACAGAATAGGCAGACTGACAAAATATACTGCTGAGGGGAGCAGCAGGCGAGACAGGAGAGGTCTGCTTGCCTTGTGGGTTGCTCCGAGGCCAGTGGGGATCGAACCAACAGTGCAGAGGCTGTGGACAGCTTCACAGCGCTGCGCTCAACCCCCTGCGCCACCAGGGAGGCCCCATTTTAACATTTTTAAAAAGAAAAACTTGTACAAGAACTAGTAATTTTTGCCACTCATTTCTGCAATCTGGGAATACATTATTTTCCTCACTGATATCATACATAAACTGAGTTTAAAAGGTTTAAACATTTCCTCTGTACAACTAACATCCAATATGAAAGCTCACCACTTTATTTTTTTGAAGAGGGTGCTCTGTAAGTAGAACTGATGACTTTTAGTATCTGTTGATCCTATCCAAGGAACAAAGTGACCTTATTTATATGCTGCCTCCAAAGTGAACTTACATCTACTTTTATCTTCAAGGATAATTATTGGTTTTTCTATTTTTTTCATTAAAGTTCCCAAAGAAGGTTAAATAAACCATACACATTAAGAACAAAAACAATCTGCATTTCTGTAAACTTTTAGTGGCTATCAATTGAAGCAAAATGGAAAAATTTTCATAACCAGTTTCACAGCCATATCAAATTTTATTTTTTTAAAGATTTATTTTTATTTATTTATGTATACAAGAACTGGGGTGTGGGCCAGAGGTAGCTAGGGGTGAGAGGATTCACCAGAGACAGAGTGGGGAGCAGAACAGGCAGATTGACTGAAATACACTGCTGAGGGGAGCAGTGGGCGAGGCAAGAGAGGTCTGCTGTGCCAGGCAGGTTAGCTCCCTGGCTGGGGATTGAACTCATGTCCCAATGGCTGGCAATAGCTTCACAGTGCTGAGACTTAACCCTTGCACCACCAAGGAGGTCCCACATCAAATTTTTAAAAGAAATTATTTCACTTCCAAATTTCAGGATAACTGAGATAACCTCATATAGTAAAATCTGAACATTCAGCCCAGGATAGTACTCTATGAAAAAGTTTTGTGGACTAGGGGCCTCCCCTGTGGTGCAGCAGTTGAGTGCTGGGCTGCGAAACTGCCCGTAGCCTCTGCCGCGCTGGTTCCATCCCTGGTCACCAGCGAGGGTCCCGCATGCCGTGACAGACCTCTCCTGCCACGCCCGCTGCTCCCCTCAGCAGTGTATTTCATCAGTCTGCCTGTTCTGTTCCCTGCACTGGCTCTGGTGAATTCTCACCCTCCCATGCTTCTGACTGTACAAATAAATAAATAAATTTATTTGTACAAATAAATAAATAAATCTTGTACAAATAAATAAATCTTTACAAAAAAAGAAGTTTTGTTGACTAGGCTGTTTAACTTATATAAAGAGAAAAATTTCATATAGTTTGGGAGTTAAATATATCACCTTTCATTTTTGTGTTATTTATAAACAGGCTAAATATATCTACTGGCCAAAGCATTCTGGCATTTCACATCAAATTAAATTATTTACATATAATTCAGACTGAAATTTCACTTTTGGTAAAATCTATTTAGGATACCACATATAAAAAGTATATAAAACTAAAAGCATAAGTATATCTTAAAATTTTAATATATATCAGAATTTTTTTAAATTTTTATTTATTTATACAAGAACTGGGGTACAGAGAGGCGGGAGGGTGAGAAGATTCACCAGAGACAGAACGGGGAGCCGAACAGGCAGACGGACCGAAGACACTGCTGAGGGGAGCAGCGGGTGAGACAGGAGAGGTCTGCCACGCCATGTGGGAATCTCCCTGGCTGTCTGGGAATCGAACCCGCACTGCAGAGGCTGCGGACAGCTTCACAGTGTGGCGCTCAACCCGATGCACCACCGGGGAGGCCCTATATCTTAAATTTTTAATGAACATTTTACTGTGCTCTATTCTTATATTAATACATTAACCAATTAATTTTAGCCAGAACTTAAAATACTAGAATGAGACTGCTAGTTGCTTTAAAACTTAAGTAGCTGATCATCTCAAAGTAAGTGCTCTTGTAAATTGTGCAATATGGCACTTATTAAAATACCCAAGGTTTAGGGGTATTATAGTAAATTAATTTAAGATAGAAGTAACTTTTCATATATGTTAATTATGCAGATTCTGTGCTCACTTATGCTGAAATGAAATTATTTCAACATAATTTCCATCAGAATTTCTCTCTATATATATGTAAGCGTAATTTGTGTTGCTGTTTGCTTTTTTGATCTCTGTGGCTAAGTTGTTATGAAGGGAAGACCAAATTTGAGTTAGTGCAATAAACAGAGCTGTTACATCCTTGCAAAACAAATATCCCACTGCAATTTAACAAATTAGATGATTCTTAAAGTATTTGAAGTTCATCTTTTAAAAAGACAAAGGTGGACCTCCCCGGTGGCGCAGCGGTTGAGCGCTGGGTTGCGAAGCTGCCCGCAGCCTCTGCAGCGCCGGTTCGATCCCCGGCTGCTCCCCGGCCACCGGAGGAGAGTCCCACATGGCGCGCAGACCTCTCCTGCCGCCCGCTGCTCCCCTCAGCAGTGTACTTCGGTCCTTCTGCCTGCTCTGCTCCCCGCTCTGGCTCTGGTGAATTCTCTCACCCTCCCACGCTTCTGACTGTACCCAGTGCTTGTATAAATAAATAAATAAATCTTTAAAAAAAAAAAAAAGACAAAGGTTAAAAACCCATTGTTTCACTACCAAATAGTCATACTTTCAATAAAAGTAAACATTTTTATTCACTTCTGTGACCCCTTGTATATCTAATTTTCACTTGGTAAGAAACATGACACTAAAATCACAGCAGAGTAATTACTTACCTCATAATTCTCCTTTATCCAGAGTTCCCGTTTAAGAAAAGTTTCTTTCTGATGATCTTCTAGACTATCAAACTGAGACTTTGACATCTTCATAAACTTACGTATTATATACAGCCTTTCTTCCTCTCCATATTCTTTGCCTTTGATGTTAAAATTATAGATCCACTGGCAATACCACACTATATATGAGCACACGTGAAAAGGGGCTAAGAGAATTTGAAATAGGAGAAGGTCACGTATCTGGGGTTTCTGATAGCCCCCTTTTATATCTATTTTACTTTTTATAATGTTCTTTATGATGTTCTCCTCTTCATCACGAATTTCCTCTTTGGACTTTTTGTTTCTGCCCCTCTCTTTGGCTTTTTTGAGCAATCCCTGCTGCTTGGCAATCTCCGTGGCTTGGATACGGTACTTGGGCACTGTGGCTAGGTAGTTGATTGCCTTATCGTAGCTATTCCACCAACTGAAAAACTAGAATATTTAACAAACAAAAATAAGTCTTTTTACTACCAGAATTCATCTTGGTAAATACCACTCACTACTCCAGAAACCCATTCTGCTTAAATATAGGCACCTCAAACATTTTACTCTGCAAGTAAAGGACATAACTGAATAATGCTTCTATGTATGTGGATCGTCAGGCTAAATATGTCAGGTAAGCCCTGAGCTGAACCGAAAGCCATGATTGAGAGAAGCGATCCCCAAACACAGAGGATGACCAAGGGACCATCACACCACACCTGTTTATTTTACAGCCCAACCCCTTTTCTCTTCCCCAGGTCACACTGAAGAAACTTCTCTCCTTTTAAGACTGCAGTCTGCATGCTGGAGGAAAAGTGAAATGACAAACTAGCCACTGACAAATTTGATTTTGAAAATCCAGGACACAGACTCAGGTAACTATATTCCTCCTCCTCTCCTTCCTAAACCATTTACCTGTATCACAGTAATGCTCATCATATTCTAAATGGAAAGATGCGAGTATGTTTATTCTTCACTTATTTGTACAGAAAAACACTAACTCACTTCCAAAAGGCTTTATTACCTGTCTGAAGAAGTCTGTTCTTCACATAGTAGCTCTACACATTTCAGCTGTTGTTTTACTGAGTAAATATAGCAGTTATATCAATTAAATCTTGGAATATTACCATAGCTATCTATTAATAATAGGGGGAAAAGTGTCTAGGGTGTTTTATTATCTAAAACAGAAAAATAAAATTATTCCTGCTCTCCTCTTTGAAATGCTTCTACAAAAGTTGATACAGTTAAAATATACAATCTCAGTTTTCAATAGGAATTCTTTGGTCATATAAATTCAATCTCATTTCTGGGACTTAAGCTAGAAAAAGCATTTTTAAATTAGCAAATTACTTCATCCTAGTCACCTGACAATATATATTCTTCCTCTAAAGAGTCATGATAGATGTGATTACTTTAAAAATAATAGGAAAAACTCATTTAAGGTTGAAGTTAAATTTCTGTGGTAGTTTGAAACAACATAAAAATTACTATAGCTCTTTTAATCTGTTTCCCAAGCAGCAGCACCTATAGCAGCATGCAGAAACTGCTATTTCTGGTTGCTACAATGATACTAAGTACCACTGGCACAGTGGTAGACAGGTGCCAAGACTGTTTGGGACATATTAAGGAGTCAGGTTTTTCCCAAGTTTAATGGGAAATCACTGAGAAAAAAAAAAAAAAAGCCCTACAAAAGTAACTGATATGATCTGGCTGTTGTAAGAAAAATAGAGGGGGCCATCAGAAAAAGAGCAGTTGGCTTGTTTATTTTTGTGGTTGTGTAAGACATTCATTATCAGTTCCTTGGAGCTCACATTGATGAAGATTCCAATGTTATCAACTGGTGGAATAAAGGAATATCTTTGTAATGTAAAAAATTAGGTCACCCAGAACCACTAGGCAACGTGTACTCATGTGCATTTATGTAGATACACCTGCCATCAGTACACACCTGAAACAGTGAAATAGCACACACGCTGACCAGAATCACCACTCTGACGTCCACTGGGGGGGCCAGGCGCCTGCTATAATACTGGTAGTAATGGCTGTAGTACTCTTCTGGGTGATCCAGCATGTAGTCATAATCCTTCCGTGTTTCTTCATCCTGTAAAATAATGAGATGTCCGATTTCATAAGACATTTCATAGAATGGCCTTACTTTACAATTTAAGTCAGATCTAGAATTTTAGAATTAATGTATGGGTAATCCAAGTAAAAGAACTGACACTGTCAAAATCAAAAAAAAAAAAAAATTCCATGATTCCACAAAAACACACATACATGTGTTTTCAGAACTTTAAATGTCACTGTGTTCTTGTAACTTAAGAACAAGTTGACTCCTACCCTCAAGAACTGTTGATAGAAAAAAAGAGTTTTTCTCTGTTGTATATATTCACAATCATTTTCCAGCTTTGTGCAGAACATTTCTGTTGAAAGCAAATGTTAAGACAATTAAAAAGGAGACGAAGCCAGTCTGTCCTTATAAAGTTAAGTTATTCTTCTGTCAAAGAAACCATAAGACACAGAGTCAGGCTAGTGGTCAAAGTCGGTGGCTCTGTGATCCTGGGCAAACTCTGTAGCCTCTCTGAGCCTCCCTCTTCTTAATTTGTAAAAGAGAGATCAATGCCTGCAAATTTTATAAGATTGTTTTAAACATCAAATGGCATAAAAACATGTTACAGATATGTAGTACTTTACTATTAAAATACATTATCACAGCCTAGTTCACAAGTGAGGTAACAACATATAGCACTTTCTCAGTGATGCATACAAATTGAAAAAATTATAGCATTGGGAAATGCTGTTGTGACTATTTGCAAATAAAAATTCACTAATAGTAGTAAATTTCCAACAGGGATAAATGCTAACCTTTTAATAAGCTACACAGATCAAAGATTTATTAAAATATATTATGATTTGCTTTTTATTCCATAGGAAAGCTATTTTTCAACTTGTGCTGTTTTTTAAAAAACATTAAAGACTAAAACCACAAGATTCTTTACTCTATAAATGAATGCAACAGAATTCATTTAAAAAAATTTAATCTAGGAGGATTTCTGCTAGGATAAATTATTCAACATTCATAAAGTTGCAGATTCTTAGCTAACGGCATTGCAAAATTTGTACCTAGTGCTTTGCTACTGTAAACAAATGCTCTGGGGCCTGTTGCAGGCCTTCTGAGACCCTCAACATGCTGGTTCCTTAATTTGCTAATGACACAGTCTTCCCAGTACCCATGAAAATCATTTTGTATTTTCTCATAAGAATTCTGGATTGAGTGAGAGCATTCTCAGTGAGAGTTCATATATACAAAATATTTTTACCTTTGACTAGAATTTGAAACTAGCTAAACTAGTATCTGATATATTGACATACAAATATATTTAAAGTCTACACCATGGCACTACAGGTGGTGTGCTAACAGGAGAACTATCTATTACATAATTCTTTAGAGGGCTGAATTCAGGCTATTTTCACATTAAGTCCTTATATGTTCTCTTCTGTCAAAAAGGTTTTTCTTGTTCAGTGCCACTAACCACAACTGTAACTCCATTATTCCTTAGAGAAATCCTCATTTCACATTGTAGAGCATCCTACCTGAAGAGGCCTACACTTTACAGGTCAGGTGTCTCTGAAGACCAAAGTCAATGTCTCTTGATGTATTTCACTTGGGATACTTCAAGAACTTTTGAGAACTTTTCTATCCTCCCTCTATTCTTTGCTTTCAGGGCTGATTTTATAGAAACACTCTGCTTTAGGCCTAAAGTCCTTGGCTTTTTAACTCAGCCTCCCAATTTTGGCATATGCCTTCTGAAATGCATTTCTTTAAATACAGTTCTCCTTGCTCCAACTAGGTTACATGTAGCTTTGAAAGGAACTGCCACACTGAGATCAGACTCCTCCAGTATCACTCTCTACACAGAGGCCCTTGCCCAGCCTGACTGACTGGACTCTTTTTGGTTGCAGTATCACCAAGATCTTTGAGTGTTGTTAAACTGCTATGTAGATGTCGCACATCCCGTGCTTTTCTTCTGTCTTCTTTCTTCTTGTCTTAGTAAAGGCCAAATATTCCTTGTTAAGCATTTTGCCCAGATCTTTACCCAGGATCACCATTTTCTCACTGATCCTTAGATTTGTGACTCATCAAGTCCTGAGTTCCTCTAACAGAATGGTCAACAAATGCTCCAGCACCAGCAACTCCACAATCTGGCCCTGTGTCTGACTTCTCTATGGCAACCAGAACCTTGGGGTCTGTTCAAGGCCCTCTGAAGAGTTTTCAAACTATGTGATTCCAGCAAACAGTTTCAGAGTCAAGCCTGACACATCTTAGGATGATTTTCTCTTCCTTGGGGTCACTATAAATGTATGACCCTGTTTTGGCCCTGGTTAGAGACAAGAAGGTCAGTGATCTCCTTGATAGAGCATTTATTCAATCAGAAACTTCAGTTCTGAGTTTATAGCCTGAGGTATCCATAATATACTTTAGGTGTTCAAGGTCGGCACAAATTGGAGAAGCAGGAGTTCCCAAGAGGCTAAGTCAAAATCCTTTAGTGACCTTCAAAGATTTGAATCAATCTAGTAAGAAAACTAGAATACCTGAAATATTAGCAAAAAAGAAAAGACAGAGTCTGGGACCCAATTAGACAGCTATAGGTAAATTCTTATTTGAATATCACCTATTTATTTTTCCCTTCTAGCCATCTTGGAACTAAGGGAGCCCTGGTGCTTCCCTGTAGCCAGTAAGTTAAAATTTCCTTGGCCCAAACTTACCTAAGTTAGCAACATCTCACCACCCCTCTTTTGCCCATAGCAAACATTCTGATAGCAGTTTCTAGAATTTGGTTGTGTTCTCCCAGGACAGCATTCTCTTTCATACCTATGTCCTTAAACATATAATTTCTAAATCAAATGTCCACCCCTTTCTTCCCCTTTCATGAGCACCTGTTAATCCTCTAGGACGCAACAGTAACTACCTCAGACAGACCACTCTCATTATGCTTATTAACCATTTATTATAGCACTTATCACATTTAATCAGTTTTTTCTTTCCCTTAAGTGAGAACACCTAGAAGACAGATAGGGATGACTCAATCTCTGTATATCCAAAGCCTAGCACAGTGCCTGGCATTCAAAAAATGTCATTTCAAAATTAAGTGAAATTTTGCAAAGACTCTCCCTTGCTATAACCCTCTCTCCAGCCACACAGGTCTCCATCCCACCAAGAAGGCTGGATGGTTATCATGTCACAAAAAGTTTGGCTTGATTTCACAGCTATGAAAATACACTAATGTGGCTAAAATGGCTTAAACCTTAAAACAGTTTAATATCTTACCTTTCAATAAGGTAGTACTCTTTCAGCAATTTTGTGGATCTTAAGGTCCCAGGGTCAGGAGATTCCAACTTCTTTCCAAAACCAAAACCTTTATACTTGTTTCTTCCTCCTCTCTGTCCTGAGTCTTGACAAGCAGGGCAATAAGCTCCTTGTTTCTAATCTCTACAGGAAAAAAATGGTGCTTCTGCTGGTGTCCACTCCACTCCCAATCCTCTTGGGCATATGCAGGAGGACTGGAACACAACCACCAATATCTAGATCAAAAGTGAACAAGAGGAAACCCACAAGCAACGAAAGCACTGAATCCTTCCTTCTCTTATGAAATTGGTCACTTCCCCCCCTCCCCAGAGGCAAAATATATTATGTTCTTGCCCTTCAAATAATGAATTGTTTGATCTCAACAAACACAAATTGCAATAAGTTCATACTGCAGCCAGTTTCACATTAAAATTGTTCTATTAAATGAACAGTAGAAACCATTTTAGGATGGTAAAGGCCAGGAAACAAAAATTTATGAAAATGCCATAAAATTTTGTTCATTCTTAAAAATATGTTAATCTCTTTTTAACAGAAATGCACATACACAAATATCCTGTTAAAAAATAAAATCTGTTCCCTTAATTTTTTTCCAGGCCATTACACCCTACTAAAGAGGAAGAAAATTAGCTGCTATCAGTTTCATTTCTTTTCTTGTACTCTGCCCACTACCACTCATGCAACTACCTTCTCTTCTAATCTACATGTGGTCTCAACAAATTCCAAGATTCACAGTATCACCTATATGCTAATGACGATCACATCAGTTTTTCCTGCCTCTATTTTCAAATAGATCCTGAACATTTCCCGAATATAGTAAGATAAATATCTCAAATTCAACATGCTCAAAATCCAAAACTGTTCTTCTGTGTTTCAGTTATAGTATCACCACCTACTTGGTTACCTAAGCTTTACAAATATTAGCAATTTGCAATTTAGCAGATCGTTATATAGAGCAATAAGCCTTGTATTGAACACGAAGGAGGATAAAAGATAAGTAAGATATGGTCCTGGGCAAGAACGCTCCCCCATCTGAAGATTCCAGCAAGCAAGATGACACAATTCCAGGTGCTAAGGAGTAAAGGACCGAGTAAATGTACCTGACACTATTGGTAATTGGACTTAGAGGAGAGACGAAACAAGTGCTAGATTTTGAAAGTTAAGTACAATGTGGTAAAATATGTTCTAAGCAAAAGAACAGCCAGTGTTAAGATACATAAGCGTCAATGACTCCAATGGCTTCAGTGAAGCTTGAGTATTGAGGAAATTTAGAAAGAACGAAGTAATAAATGTGGCCAGGAAGGCAGGTATGGCTATAACTGTAGCAGATCTTATGTGCCAACTCTAAAGAGTTAGGGTGTTGGGCCTCCCCAGTGGTGCAGCGGTTGAGCGCTGGGCTGTGAAGCTGCCCGCAGCCTCTGCCACACCAGTTTGATCCACAGCTGCTCCCCAGCCCCCGGAGGAGGGTCCCACATGGCGCTCAGACCTCTCCTGCCACCCGCTGCTCCCCTCAGCAGTGTCTTTGATCCATCTGCCTGCTCTGCTCCCCACTCTGGCTCTGGTGAATTCTCTCATCCTCCCACGCTTCTGACTATACCCAGTGCTTGTATAAATAAATAAATAAATAAATAAATAAATAAATAAATAAATAAATAAATCTATAAAAATAAATAAATAAATCTTTAAAAAATTTAAAAAAAAAAAAAGAGTTAGGGTGTTATGGCCTACACTATACAAAATGTTGCAAAGTATGAGAATAGCACTACTGCATATATATTATATATCTATTTTTAAAAATAACTGATAGCATCATAAAGACTAAAATGAAAGGAAAACAGATTTTACAGACTAAGGAGTGGCATAAATAGGACTCGGTGATAAAACGGTATAGGAGATGTTGACCATGATGGCGAAGTTGCTAATCATGGCTACTAAGCAGACCCCTGAGATAATGAACAGAGGACAAGGCTAGCAAGTCCAGAGTTGCCGGGCAAACTTACAGAAGATTGTGTAGTGGGGGGAAAAAGCTACTGGATATCCTTTCAATCCCTGGAGCCTCCAGGGCACATCCATTCCTGCAGGAGAGGTATATTTCTGTTTGTTTTAGACAAACCCATTTTAACTTCGTTGAGAGAGCAACTGTAAAAAATGGGAGTAATGCAAACAATTCTTGTTCACAGAAAGGCAAATTGTGTCCAGCGGAAAGCAACTTATTATTGCCCTATCCATACTGGCCATATTTATAGCATTTTTTTTATTTATAAATGTCTGGTACTTCTCTTTTGAACCAGTTTTAGTATCTTGCTGGTTTCTTCCTCAGTGAGTTACATAAAATCTGTGACACATGTTAATTTTGTATTTGTTGAGTCCTGATAGGTCCTCTTTTAAAATGTATGTTTTAGTAAAGATACCAAGATTGCCTTCTGACATGTTTAATTGTGAGGGCCTGTGCCATAGAGGAGAGAGAGGCAACTGAAAATACGAACATAGCAAACATAGACTTTAGAGTTATCTGCGTAAAAGCAGTGGCTGAAGTAAGGAAGAGCTTAGAAAATAAAAAAGAGGACACAAAAGACAGAACTGTAAGGAAACTCAATGTTTAAGATATGGGCAGAGGGAAAGAAGACTATAAAAATCAACAAGAAGTGACTGGAAACAGGAGAAAAGGGAGAGATTATATCAAGGAAGTGAAGGACGAACAGCTTCAAGCACTACATGCATGTCAACCACAAACAAGAGCCATGAAGGTAGGAAGTAATGAAGAGCCGGCTCCCCACATTGCCGTGGATCTGCAGAATGCCAAGTGTGTGGCTGAAAACAGCAGACTGAATGGAAGGGGGATGAGGACACAAAGATAGCCAATGGGGAAAAAAGAAGAAAAATGTGATCAGCACTTTAAAAGAAGCAAAACTGAGCAAAAGGAAATAAGAAGTGAACCAGGAGATTCTTAAATTACCAAAGAATCATGAGATTCCAGAAGATGGTGAAAATAAAATGAGTGTAGTCTAGAATACCTCCCTAGCCTTCCCCAACTCAGCCTCAATGATGTTTCCAGAAAAACAAACAGCAGATTGTATTATTTCTCTACTTGAAAACCTCTGGTAACTATTCAACATATAAAGTTAAAATTCCTGAACACGACTTAAAGGGTCATTCATCATCTGCTCTGAAACTGTGCTATAGTCTCCTGAAACATTCTCCCATTGACAAGCTTCTAACCTAGAAGTAGGTGATCCCCTAAAGCCTGTGAACAGTGCAATAAAGGTCTTTGGGCTTGTAAATATATCTCCAAAAGTTACACACTAAATCTGCACAAGCTAAATTAAAATGTCAAGTGCTCAATTTCTGGCTAAAATTATATCAATGCAGTAATTTTTGTGTTGATAGAAGCTCTGATTGGGTGTTGATGACATCAATGTGTCAGGTAGTCACAGCACTAGAATTAAACACATCTGGTATATAATCAACCTTGGCCATAAGTAGGGAATAACAGTTAAAATTAAAGAATCCATAAAAAGTAAACAACATTTTGAGAGTTCACTGCAGAAATAGCAAATACAGCAGATAGGCTACCACACCCTTCTTCTGAGCCCATGGAGAAATCACTATCCAACATGTCATCTTTCTTGCTAAACCCAGACAAAGCCTCAAAACCTCTGTAGTGTTCTAGGGAACAGAGTCCAATCAGACTTGGCATGTGAAATGAGAGTGATTTGTCATCCCTGGTCTATAAGTTACTTAATTTGGCTGTTCATCAGAATGTAACAGTATTAGAAATTTACATCATTTCTATTATTTTTATGAATACCCAATTATTATGAACAGCTGATCAAAATCTGGATTGATGCTAGAAAAATAGTAACACTAATAAGTATAATTAATGTTTTCCTCAAAATGAAGTATCCCTGGGGGGTATAATAAAAGTGGAGAAACTATGCACTACTAAAATACATCACTAAACTACCACTCATTTCTGGAGCAAGCTTTGGATACTTAGAACTCCCTATTTTTGTTGATCAAGTTTTTTCCCTCTTCCAGAAATGTCCTTTCACCATTTGTTGGCTTTTGTTCTAGTTTGAGATCAAAGAGTATATTCTTCTCTAATTCCCCAAGAAGAAATAATTCTGTCCTATCAGTACTGCAATTTAAAGATATTTTCATTATATAACTTAAGTAAATAACGAAACAATAAGTATGTGTCTTCTTGTTAAAATAAAAGCTTTAAGGCAGGAACTATGCCTTTTCCTTTGTTATGGCCTCCTCCCCCAGGGTCTACAGCAGTGCAGGTAAGAGGAAGGCTTGAGTAAGAGAATATACAAAGGCAAAACAATCAACAGTAACATAACAGAGCGGAGAGTTTAGGATCCCCCTTTTCACCAAAATCTAAAGTGCTAAATCGCTGTCACATCAATCAACTGATAAAAAGAAACTGAAGTGTTCTTGTGCTAATCCTCTGCCAAAACAAGGCTAAAGTAGAAGCCCTCTCTATATCACCCTTCAACTTACCAGCTAACCTTCACGCTCCTAATATTTCCATGACCTTTTTTATGTTCTCTTGTGATCTTGCAAAATGCTGTCAAATGCTAATATTTTCCCAAGTCTATCAATCATGGTTTTTCTAAGTGTATTCTTTCCACTTGTTCTCTCATTTGTTTATTTCTACGCCATCCCAAATATTTCATCCAATTCTTATCTATATGTAAAATGAGTAACATGCTCATTTTAAAGCCCTCAGAACATACTTTCTCTTTAAAAGCAAAAATGCAGTTTTTCTCTTATGCAAGAAAATTTTATTTGTGCCCATCCAATCAACATCATCTGTACCACTCTTTAAAACTATCATTAATTTGGAGTCCAATAGCAAAGTAGGCTTCACATAACAAGTCAAAATGCCAAAAATCCACTTTCAATTCCCATTCTATCTGAATCTATCTTCAGGTATGAGTTTTCATTTAATAAACATTCATTTTTATCTCATGTGCCAGACACGGTGCTAGTTGACAAGGATATACATACAAAAAACAAGGTTTAGTGGAGAGGGGAGAAGGGCTCCTCGGTATTTCCAGTGCAGAGTGATAAGTGCTATATCCACATAAAAACACGTAGGTGGGACTAGATCGTCCCACCTCACGTGATCCAGAGAGTGTGAGTCTGTTTACTTCCAAAGTCCATGAGTTCCCTGAATCCCAAGCAGTCAAATATACTAAATACTATTTCACTGTCTTACATTAGGAGGCAAATACGAAGCACTGTGTGAAATCATAATGGTCTGAAGTCCTGCTGAAAGCGTCTGACCAGTGCCTTCCATTATTACCATCCTTCTTTTCCCGGTTCCCTCAGTCTCTCTACGCACAAGTACAATCTCTCTACACACAAGTGTGGTAATATCTCCTTGTTTCACAAACTGTATTTAAATTGTTAGTATGCGTAATTTTTTTTAAATAACCACCATCTAAACAATAAATCCCTCTCTCAAAGAGTCATTCATTTGGCCCAGAAAACCTGAGAGACACGAACCCTCTATATCTTACAGGACCCAGTTCCCATTTTGGAGGTGTATTTATTATTGACATTTACCAATTGTTAGAAGTTTGGGAGGAAGACCACTGTGAGGGTAAATGAGGACACAATATAGCTTCTTAGATGACTACAGAAATTATAAAGGTTATCAAAAATAAATTATGGGGGGGAGACAAAAGGTTCCTGACTCCCACAAATTTACAAGGAAGTGATTTTCAGATTTGAAGAAAGAAACAATTTCTGTTGGATACACGGTTCCAGAGATGGAATCTACCTGTGCTTCTACAAAGCAAATATCAAGTCAACTTTTTCCTCCACATGCCAGCAATAACTAAACTTAGGTGTGAAGGACATATTCTTCCCAACACCCTTCCTCCCTTTCTGGCTGGCGCCAAGATAAAGACACCTCTCACAGGGTTTACTGTTTTTTTGTTTTGTTTTTATGGAGAAAGAGCACATAACAAAAATGGTGAACAGGAAGAAATGAAATGATGCTGCAGATCTGCACTGCTGCCTCCCAGAGATGATAACGTGGGATTCTGGAGAGATGTCTGCATATCCTTTTTTTATTCCAGAGTCAATGGAACTTATCAACATCTCCCACTATTCTATCTGATCTGCTCTTAGCAAAGTCCACAGGGCCTTCTTATCCCTCATAAGTCCTCATTCCAGCCTGTGGATACAATCCAAGCAAAACAGTGGTTATAGTCTCAATGGTATAATTTGGAAGGCTCAGGCCCTCCAAACTGGATAACCCCAGTTCATTAAATCTTTGCATTAGAAATGATATTCTCTGGCAACCTCTGCACAGTTTTCCATTATGACAAATAAAATCAGACCACCCTGTTAGTTTTTAAAAACTTCTGCACACACAGTCAAACTCCTTTTCTTATCCAAAGGAGAGGACATTTGCACTGAATTTAAAAAAAAAAAAAGTTTCTAAAGGCGTTCCATGCCCTTGAATCCATGCCCATTTCTATATAATTAAACTGAGTGGTTTCATCGAGCTCAGCTAGATCTGATTTTCAAGGGCCCAAACTACCCCCAGACATCCCTTTACACTCAGATAATTTTTATTCTTTTGCAGTCATACTGAATGGGGTTGGGGGAGCTATAGAAGCGTTCTCCCTCCTCCATCAGTGCAATTCCACTTCGAATTTTCTGTTTGGAGGCACCTGTGGCTATGACAAACCTGTGTAAAATCAACTGTAAAAGTTACTTTTGCCAGCATACCAGATTTTAACTGCCCCAAAGGCCCTTGTTCTTGAGTGGACAAATTATTTTATCAAGTATTTGACAGATCCATGCTTACTTTTAGGGGTAGACACCCCAAAAGGCAAACCGATCTGCCAGATTAGCCTCTAAATTCGTCTCTTCAAGAAAATGGCAAGAATATTAGAGCCCGGGGTTCCTCTCCAGCAAGAATTTCTCTGCTGTCTCTATTTCTGGGTACTTGTTTTACTAACATGCTCACAACTGCCATGCTCCAACACAGCAGAAGGCACAGTTACAGTGTTTCTGCTGCCCTGATTCTGGAAGCTGTGTTTGTCCAGTACTCTGTCTATGTCACCAAAGCTTTGAAGGACCGCCAGTAGGCCTTCTGGCTGGTTTTAGGACTACTCTCTTTCCTCACTGCAAAAATAGACTTGGGCACATTCTTTCCCATTTTTCTGAAGTCTTTTTTTAATCACCCTTTACCCTAAATTATAGAAAATGAAGCCCTTTGGACTAGCACTCTCCCAACTCTCTTGTCTCCCCATCCATTCCTCAGTTAATTGCCAATAAAAATAACAATCTCACCATTGCTAGTGAGAATTTAGTTAACTAGGCATACTCATTTTATGACTTCCTATTATCCATACTGCTCTGGAAAGCATGAATGAAGAACTTGTAACTCCTTGATTCAGTATTTTCAGCTCTGGAAAGTTAATCCAGAGAAATAATCCATGGTTAAATTATAGCATACCCATTCAAAGTAGCCATTAAAAGCAGAATATACAGCAACATGGAAAACTGCGTTTGCATTAGCATGATGGGGCTTTTGAAGCAGTAATACATCTAGCAAATATGACTTATACTTTGTGATTTTTTTTATATGATTTGATTTTTGCAATAGTAGAGAAATGCAAGGTAGGGCTAAGTCTCCCAGTCCCAGCCCCATAAGACCCAATGAAACCTTTGTAAAATGATATCTTCCCAAAATATTTCCTACTAGAAATTCTCAGATTCTTGATCCCAAAGTCATTGACCATCTAATGATACGTCCTATACGGGTCTTTTCACACTTATTTAATTCTCATAATAACCCGAAGACGTCTCAAGGCTTTAATTTTGCACATGAAGAAACAACTACTCCGACATACAAAGTCACTATCCAAGGTCATGCAGGGGTGTCAGGGCCAAGAGTCAAACATCCGGTCTTCTGATTGGTTGTCCATTGTTCCTAGTGTTTTGCAAGATTCTTCAACCCAAGCTAAAAGTCACAATACCATCTCCAGAAACCAAGTCTCTATCACGTCAAATTAGCGTGATCACACTGTCATTCAGTACTCCGAGACCTCGCCTGTATTCTATTACAGCTCCTGGTGATCATTTTGCTTTCTGAGTGTGAACTGCAGAGTAATTGAAATGTTTCCACTGAATCATACGAGGCTCAAAACTTTGCATCACAACGATTATCACGAAAAGGAGGGGGCTGGTTGTCCCCCTCTCCAAAGCCAAAGGGGGGGGTCCCCATCTTTGTCAATGTGCCGTGCGGGTTCCAGCACAGGGCCACGTGGGAAAGCTCGAGTTCAGGTGGCCGCGCCCGGCGCCGGGGTCACGGAGAACTTGTTTCCACGGGCCGGGGACCCAAGGGTTGCGTCTCCCCAGCCCACCACGCAGCCCATCCACGCCCCCAGGCCTCACCTTGAGAGTCTCGTAGGCGGTGGCCACCAGCAGGAAGGCCTCCTCGGCGCTCTGCAGCGTCCGCCCGGGGTCCTCGTCGCCGGGCTCGGGCCGGTAGCGGTCGGGGTGGTAGCGCCGGGCCAGCTGGCGGTAGGCCCGCGCGATCTCCGCCTTGCCCGCCGCGCGGCTCACGCCCAGCACCTCGTAGCAGTCCCGCGTGCCGCAGTAGAGCCCCTCCATCAGGGCCTCCGCCGGCCGCGCCGGCAGCAGCGCCAGCAGCAGCGGCGGCAGCAGCACCAGCCAGCCCCGGCCGGCAGCGCCCGCTCCTCCGCTTGGAGCCCGCCGCGCCGCCATCCCGGCCTCCGCCGCCGCTCCGCCACCCCAGCCGCCCGCCCGCACTCTGCCGAGCGCCGCCTCGGCTGCCCCGGCCGCCGCGGCCACAGTTCCACGTCAGCCGGCGGCGCCCCCGCGCAGGCGCACAAGGCGCGGCGGCCGCAGCCACTTTCTTGGCGACCGTTGTCAAGGGAGAGGACGCCGCGGCGCAGCGCCGCTCGGGTAGGTCACTGCACGCCCTCCGGAGCCCGGCGGTGGGAGGGCGTTTTCCTTAGTCGGGCCGAAGGGGTGTTTCTGTGTTTGAGACGCGCTTAAGCAGTGGGCGCAGAGCGCTTTGCACTCCATCTTTTTGACTTCAGGACTTCACCTCCTGCAACTGGTTGACTGGCTCTCTTGTCAGGGTGGCAGCATTCTAGGTAGGAGCGCGAGGGTTTAAACCCGGCGCCCCAGCCCCTGCCGCTTCCTCTCAGTAAGCACCTGCTGCCTTTCAAAAGGAAGATGAACCTGGAGATTCTAGGGAAACTTAGAGTTGATGGCCGCCTAGCTCAGGGTCGCTCAGCCTGTTGACTGAGAATGGCACTGTTGACATTTGGAACAGCATTATATTTCGTCTTGCAGGGACTGTTGTATGCATTGTAAGATGTTTTACAACACCTAACCTTTACACACTAACGGCCAGGGGTAGCAGCACCGCAGTTTTGACAAGCGCAAATGTCTCCAGCTACTCCCAATCGTGTCCTGAATGTAGGTTTGCCAGGAAAATACAGGTTGCTCAGTTAAATTTGAATTTCAGATAAATAATACTTTTAGTATAATGAAGTCTGAAGCATTGCATAGGACAATACCGCAACATGAAGAAGTTTGTCTCAAAAAAAATCCTGTATCTGTTGAGTTTTTAATGAGTCTCTATTGTGAGCTATGTACTGATTGAGGCACAGGGGATACAGTGGTGAGCAAGGTAGATAAGATCTACTATCTCACGGAGAATATATTCTTGTGGAGGATGATGACAACAAGCAAATAAATTTTAAGCTAAAGAAATAAACAAGGTAATAATATATAACATCTATGTCATGCACTGTATATACATGCATGTTTATACACACATGCATGTATGTATATATATTTACATAAATAAATATATAATATAGAACACATAAGAAAGTCACCTAACTTATTAGAGTCAGGGACAATTGTTAGGATAAATTTCAGGGGGACTTAACATCTAACTTGACTTAAAAAGGCATATGGGGGGGAGTGCAAGGGAGGGGCTTAGGAATAAGGAACTTGTGAAGTACTTAAAGGAAGAAGTTGTCATACTGCCTTGAAATAAAGTGGTTTCTACATTACTCAATGTGGTCATGTTACTCTTACCCAACTTTACCATCGGATGTTCAAATAACTAACATGGCTGTCAGGATTCCGTGACAGTCTAGCTTTTCACGTGTTATGTTTTTGCTTATACTGGTCCTTTTACCTGAAATTTCATCTCTCCCTCCCTGCCATGCCCTCCAATTCTCTATTTTCTGTGGAACTTAGCCAAGGAACTTAGCTTAAGTATTTCTTTACTTGGATTTTTCCCTCCCCAGGTAATAGTCCCATAGCTGCTTTAGAACTTCACAGTTAAGATCAAACTAGCCCAGAGGATACTCAGTTTCCATCAGGTAGAACCTTGGCCTTTGACTTTTATCTTATTTCTTCTGAGCAGCAAACTCACCATACCTTACCCTGGAGAAGTGTCCTCAGCAAACTACGTTTCTCCATCCCTAGCTGGCTAGACGTGAAACTCTGCCAATAGAGGGCGCTGGAGGCACACTGCAAGCAAGGCTGGAATAGGAAAAGGAACATTTTTCTCCCCTCAAAATAAACTGATCAACAGGCAGAGTACCCTGTCCAGCTCCATTTCTTTGCTACCACATTGGTGATAGCTCCTGTTCTGGATTGAGTTGTGACTCCCCCCAAAAGATGCATTCAAGGGCCTCCCCAGTGGCGCAGCGGTTGAGCGCTGGGTTGCGAAGCTGCCCGCGGCCTCTGCAGCGCCGGTTCGATCCCCGGCTGCTTCCCGGCCACCGGCGGAGGATCCCACATGGCGCGCAGACCCCTCCTGCCGCCCGCTGCTCCCCTCAGCAGTGTACTTCGGTCCTTCTGCCTGCTCTGCTCCCCGCTCTGGCTCTGGTGAATTCTCTCACCCTCCCGCGCTTCTGACTGTACCCAGTGCATGTAAAAACAAACAAACAAACAAAATAAATAAATAAAACATGCCTCTCTTAAAAAAAAAAAAAAAAAAAAAAAAAAAAAAAGATGCATTCAAGTCCTAACCTCCAGTGCCTGTGAATGTGACAATTAAAAAGGGTCTTTGCAGATGAAATTACTTTAAATGAATTCACACAAGATTGGGATGGGCCCTAATCCAATGACACACACAGGAAAGAGAAAACAAAGACACACACAGGAAATACATCCATGTGAAGACAGGTGCAGAGGCTGGAGTTATGCCATCACAAGCCTGGGAATGCGGAGGATTGCCAGCAACCACAGAAGCTAGAAGAGAGGCCCAGAGCAGATTTTCCCTCAGAGGTCCTAGGAGAAACCCACCAGCCCTATCAACACCTTGACTGTTGTGTTAAGCCACTCAGTTTGTGATTACTTGGTAGCAGCCCTGGAAAATTAACACAATTCCAGTCAGTATCTTTGTTCCTGGAGTGGTTGCAGCTGTTACTTCTCAGCAGAGTTAGTTTCTTCCCCACAGTACCAGTGTCCGGTGACAATCATACTCTCAGAGCAAAAGAAGTGATAAATACATGTTTGATGGGGGCAGGATTTCCTTTTGGGGTGATAAAATATTCTGGAACTAGATCATGGTGATGTTCCTTCAACATAGTAAGGGTACTGAAGGCCACTGAATTGTACACTTCAAAATGGTTAGGACAGTATTTTTCTATGTTTATGCACAATAGAAAATAATTTTTAATAGTAAATGTGGAAAAGGGTCACTATCCCTAATGCTGAGAGAAAAGTAAACAAATAAGGAACTTAGAAACTCAGAGGAAGCTCTTGTCCCAAGTCTAAGATTATTTTTTTTATCACAGTAAAATGCACCTAACAAAATTTACCATCTAAACCACAAAAGGTCAGGGAAAAACTAAATAAAAATTTAAAAAAACACAAAAGCTTCATGCCAGACAAGGATCAGAGAGATGCTGGACTTGCTGTGGGAGGATTTTGGTCAGAATTACCCTTCCCAGATACGTGCTTGTGTGTATGTATGTGTCTACACACATGCATGTATTGCTCTTGAACTTCCTTTGATGATATCAATGGTCTGCTGGTGTGAGCTAGGTAGTTTGTGGAGTTGAAATACCCAAATCTCATTGCCAAACCCTTTTTTAAAAAGATTTATTTATTTATGCATACAAGAACTGGGGTACAGGCCAGATATGTGGGAGGGTGAGAGGACTCACCAGAGACAGAGCAGGGAACAGGACAGGCAGATTGACTGAAATACACTGCTGAGGGGAGCAGCGGGCAAGACAGGAGCGGTCTGCTGCGCCATGTGGGATTCTCCCTGGCTGGCCGGGATCACACTGCAGAGGCTGCACAGCTTCACAGCACTGTGCTCAACTGCCTGCACCACCAGGGAGGCCTGCCAAACCCATTTTCAAATGTCATGCTTGTAGGAATATAAGCTCACTTCTTCTATCTTCATATATACTGACTTTTAAAACATTAATACCAATTTCTTCCTTATGTTTCTTTTAGTCATCAATTTGGAGAATTGGGACGGGTTGGTTCTGGCAATATTACTTCCAGTTCTGGGTTTTTGGGTTTGTTTTTTTTTTTTTTTAACATCCACTGCCTTTTACTGTTCAGCCCACTCAGCAGCTTCTGTGAATTAACTCGTTTTCCTATTAATTTCCCCCGCTCCTTTGGCATTCTTATTTAGGGCAAGCAGAAAATTCACACCGTTCACACAGCCCTCTCCTGGACCTGCTAGGTCACCAGGGAGGCAGAAGCCAGCTGCTTACTTATGACCTCCGGAGAACCCAGATAAAACCCTGCAGATCCAATATCATGGAGGGGACTCCTCCTGCTTCCCCTATCTCGGAAATGACGCCGAAGTACCCAGCAAAGACTATATTGGTTCCAAAATTATCCACCAGAGGGTGCTACACAGCCGGTTACAGATGTCTGGTGGCTATTTTTCTTAGGCTTCCTTCAGAATTCATGAATGAAACTATATTTAAAACCAAGCATCTAAGAAGGGAAAATAAACCTGATTTCTTGCATAGATAAAAGAGGAAAGCTAAACATAGCCCCACTCCTTATGCTTCGTAAGGGGATAGTGGTAATTAAGAGAATTGGGCCAAACATATAATTTAAACACTTGGCTTTGGCTCTGTTTTTAAAAGGAAAAATATTTGCAAAGAAACATCTCCAATGTTTTTGTTTCAATAATCTGTGAAGTTAGGTAAGCAGTCACTTCAGAAATATTCTCCATGATAACGTTTTACACAGGAAGCTTAAGGACATGTCAGCCTATAATTATAATGCCCTATAAAAGTTCTACAATTATAAGACCCACTGGATGGCTCTGGATCATGGGCAAGAGAGATAAAGATTTGGGAGCCTTTCCTCTACATGTGGACTTTGCTTTTTCATTTGCAGCAGAAAGCATTCTAGTTAATACAGACACCTTTAAAAATACAGGAGAAAATAGACAACTCCAAAAGCCTGAGACAGAAGAGATGAGAGCCAAGCACATTAACCTTTGGTAGGAAGAGAGAAATTTTCTTCATCAGAGCAGGGAGAAAAGAGAAGGTAGGTACAAGTGCAAAGAACTTTGTAACTTTCTCATGAAAAGATGAAGTCTCTGGTCTAGTGGCTTCTATTTTCTCAACAAAGCCTAAGATCAGATCAGATCGGGCCTCCCTGGTGGTGCAGGCAGTTGAGCACAGCGCTGTGAAGCTGTCCACAGCCTCTGCAGTGCCGGTTCTATCCCCGCCGGCCTCAGAGAAACCCACATGGCGGTGCAGACCTTGCCTGTCTCACCTGCTGCTCCCCTCAGCAGTGTATTTCATCAGTCTGCCTGTTCTGTTCCCCGCTCTGTCTCTGGTGAATCTCTCACCCTCCCGCGCATCTGACCTGTACCCTGGTTCTTGTATAAATAAATAAATCTTTAAAAAAAGACTTTTAAAAAATCAAATCATATCTTGAGGGTGGAGAACAGAATGGGAAAGTATAAACCTGTTATCATGCAGAGTGAAAAATCAAATTTATGGGGCACTTGCCAGAGTTGCTGGACAGACTGCATGCTTGTATGTTGTTTGTGATAAAGTAAAACCAGTCAGTCTGGTTGTGTGATTTTTCTTTGCAATAATATTTGGTTGCTTATCAGAAGATGTGAAAAAACAGTGCTTGGTTTTATTTGGGGTTAAGGTGGTGCAGGCTGCTGATGGGGGAGGAGAGGAGTGAGGAAGCTGAAGACATCTGCCAGGGAGTAATTATAATGAAGCAACACAGAATCTTACCTGAACTAAAATTCATACTCACTATGATAGTGGTTAGCAGTGGCCAGAAAGTCAAAACCAAGGAGAGAAGAGAACATAAATAACAGCTCCATGAGATTACTAAGATTGAGCTTTATGCTTGGCCAACTCTGCCAGCTCCTCCTTCCCCTCTCTTCAGTCCTGACAAGTGCAAATACCAGCATTGCCTCAGGCCTCAGCCCAATCAGGCTCACCCAACAGGAGTGTCCCAGGCACTAGTCTCTGCTGTGGGGCCCCACGCAAGAGACGTTTCTCTCAATCATCCCAGAGAGATCAGGGAATACCAACCACTTTCTTGCTGACTTGTATTTTTCTTGCCCCCAAACTTCCAGCTGGGCATGTAGTACACTAGCAGGGAAATATTTACTTTAAATTAAACCCCACTTCCACACAAGCAACATTTGGGAGGGTCCACATGGGGTTTGTGGGGCACAGGCAAAATAAGATTGCCCTGTGGCTATGAGGAAGAGAGGAGACACCAGGACGGAATTGTGAAGAGTGGACAGTTAAGTGTTGGGGAGATGATAACCTGGTATAAGATAATGAATTCGCAAGCAGAGACCCCAGGACAAGTTTCAGAATGCCAGGCAGCAGTTGGAGCTGGGAGACCTTGGGGGGTGATGGAGTGTAACCCACGCTTACGCTCCAAGTATTAGGGGCCACAGGGCCATTTGGAAAACCCACATGTGCGCACACATACACCCTCACACCCAGATCACCATTAACAAAGAAGAGCTGGTATTTCTTTCAGGATAACTTGGGTTCAAATCTCAGCTGTGCTACAAGCTGGCTAAACTATGCAGTTGTCTTAGTTGTTTTACCATTTAGAGCTTCAATTTCCTTTGGTCCATAGGGATGAATATATGCTTCTGAAGGGGAGCAAAGTAAACCACCCCCCAAACCTGGATTTTCAGTGTAAGGATTACCTTGGGCTTGTTATTTTTTTTTTTTTTTTATAGAGGCGTGTTTTATTTATTTATTTATTTGTTTGTACATGCACTGGGTACAGTCAGAAGTGCGGGAGGAAGAGAGAATTCACCAGAGCGGGGAGCAGAGCAGGCAAAAGGACCGAAGTACACTGCCGAGGGGAGCAGCGGGCAGCAGGAGAGGTCTGCGCGCCATGTGGGACCCTCCTCCAGTGGCTGGGGAGCAGCCTGGGATTGAACCTGCGCCACAGAGGCCGCGGGCAGCTTCGCAACCCAGCGCTCCACCGCTGCGCCACCAGGGAAGCCCGGGCTTGTTATTTTTTAAGAAACAGAAGATAATAGGAAAAGCTCTGAAAACCCAAGTAGAATTTCCCTTTTGTAGGAGACACTTAACGTTTATAAGGGAAATCTCCATTCATCGGGCCATCTCCGACTCTGTACCAGGAATTGGAGAATGCCTACATTTCTAAAAGCTCTTGTCAGTCGAGAAGGCAGCGACTTAAATCTGCATGGCAGCCATCCCCTAGTTTGCTCTGCCTTCCCGGTAACCTCCCATAACTGACCTCCTTCACCCAACCCTCAGTGTCTTGTCTTTAGCTGAAAGTGATACTTAAGATGATGGCTGGAGCCCTCTCAGAGAGTTACTCGGTTCTTCTGGGCCTCTCCCATGTCTAGAGAGAAGCATACACGTTATTTCCCTGTCAGTTTATCTTTTATTATAGAGGGTTCTCAGATTAGATAGGCAGAGGGGAGATCATTTTTCCCCCCTGCCTTTCCCTGGATGTCACGACGGCTAGAAACAGCGGATGGCAAATTGTCCTCCAGTGTGGGGCTCACAGGGTGCTGCAGCAGCCACGTATCACCGTGCTGGGGAAGAAGCCTTGGCATTCTCTCCATACACGGTGTCCCACGTGGATAAAGGGATTCTTTCGATTATGCAGCTAATATTACTCTCCAGTTTTATAATGACATTTTGCATGCATTATCTCTCCGGACCCAGGTCATGGAAGTTGTCGAGGGGTAGGGAGAAGGGATGGGGAAGAGACAGGAGAGGTCTGCTGTGCCATATGTGGGTTAGCTCTCTGGCCAGGATTGAACTCAGGCCATAGCCATGACAGTGCTGAGACTTAACCGCTAGGCCAGCAGGGAGGCCTTGTTGGTCTAGTTTTGAAGAGCATCACAATAGGAAAACATCGGGAAGGAATTTTCAGCAAATAGGTAACAATGACTTTCTGTCCATGTTTGCATTGTCTGGATTTTTATACTGTCCATATCTGTATTGGCTGGATTATTTGATGCATGCATTCTCTTATTACTTGTGTGGCAATATTGTTTTAAGTGAAGTGCTCCTGGAAACCTAAAGTCAGAAGATTGATTTGAAGGCAGTTTTATTGCAGAGCAAAGGAAAGGGAAATCTTGTTCCTTGACCCTTTATTCCATATATTTTTAAAAGATTTATTAATTTATGCATACAAGAGTTGGGGTATAGGCCAGAGGTATGGGGGATGAGAGGATTCACCAGAGACAGGGTAGAAGCAGAACAGGTGGATCTACTGAAATACACTGCTGAGGGGAGCAGTGGGCAAGACAGGAGAGGTCTGCTGTACTATGTGGGTCACCTCCCTGGCTGGGGATTGAATTTGTGCTGCAGTAGCTGCAAATTGCTTCACAGTGCTGATGCTTAACTCCCTTTGCCACAAGGAAGGCCCCTATTCCATATTTTAAACTCTGTTTGATAATTGAACAGCCATGATTTCATTTAATCACCGTGAGTTGGCTATTTTCAGTCATTGAGCCTGGTTGAATCACCATGCCTGGGAAAATGAGGCTGTGGCCAAAATGTTATCCATATGTGTCATTAGTGTCAACTGAGTAAGTGCTTGAGACATACTTTGTTTCTGGCATTTTATTTCTGTAATTCTTATTTGCTTTGCAAAGACTTTCTATACCTGTCATTTTATTAGCTCACTGAATATCCAACAGCAGTGTCTTCTCATCTTTAATTCTCCTATGTATCTGAAACATACTTTGTTCATAAGAGGAACTCAATGAGAAATTTTTTTAAATGTTAAAAAAAAAAAGATGGGGCCTCCCCTGGTGGTGCAGTGGTTGAGCGCTGGGTTGCAAGGCTGCCCGCAGCCTCTGAGGCGACGGTTCGATCCCCGGCCACCGGCGAGGGTCCCACAAAAAAATAAAATAAATAAAATAAAATAAAATGTTAAAAAAAAAGATGGAGAATTGGGGAGGAAAGTAAGGGTTTGGTGGGCTTGCTACTTTTCAGCTTGCTACTAATCCATGTGATACTTTTTGGAGACAGAACCTTCAAAGATATGAGTAAGTTAAATGGAAAACATGGGCTGGGGCTCTAATCCAACATGACTGGTGTCTTTATAAAAGCGAGAGCGATATAGGGTGTGCGTGCACAGAGAAAAGGCCCGGTGAGGACACAGAGAAAAGGTGACCATTGGCGAGGATCAAGACCTCAGGAGAAGTCAAACCTGCCAACACCTTAATCTTAAACTTCCAGCCTCCAAAACCATGAGAAAATTAATTTCTATTGTTAAAACCACCTAATATTTTGCTATGGCAGCTATAGCAACCAATATACCCTGTCTTGTAGAAAACAAGTTTTTTCCAACTCATTTGTGTGTAGATTTTTAAAAAATATTTATTTATTTATGCATACAAGAACTGGCCAGAAGTAGGGGGGATAAGAAGATTCACCAGAGAGAGAGTGGGGAGCAGAACAGGGAGATCTACTGCCGCGGACCAGCACAGCAGTGGATGATGAGGCCGTCTCAGGATTGAGAGATCGCGCAGAGTGGTCAAGGATTAGGCGAATAAATGACACATAGACACACTTCAAGAGAGTGAAAATCTGAGTGTAATTTTCTTTGAGTCGGTGGCCAGTATATATATGTTCTCTAAAAGCATAGGAACGGCGAACATCAGTGAGCGAAATCAGCTTGTTCATAGGTTTAGCTTATCATTGACAGGGCAGTGATCTATGTCCGAAGTTACATCTGGACCTAGTCACATTCCTAAGTAGTCAGGCTATTAATTTTTCTTCTGTTCTATGTAATTACTTTTTTGTTTTAATAACTACTCACTATCACTAAATCATTATTAATTAGCATGGGTGAATTTACTCTTTACAAAGTAATATCTTTTCATTAAGATTAAAGCTAACAAAGCCAAGCACACAACAGAGAAATCATTAAACTAACAATTCCATTATTACACAGAGTTTAGTAATGTTTCATTGGAATTAGCCTAGTTATTAAATTACGTATGTTTTTTAATTAGCAACCAATGACCTTTTTAGACCGGGAAAAAGAAAAGATTTTAGAAAGACAGTTGTAGTAGAATAAAGTTCGTGGGCCTTGAGAAAGCGAGATAAGGTTCCGTGTGGTCAGCATTCCTTTCAACAATCTTTGTGGCGGCTTCTGGTAGTCTTTATCTCTTAACAGGCATCCGGCTTATCTGTATCTTAGGGAGTTTGCTGTTCTCCCCCTGCGCGCATGGTTCCTTGCCCACTCCGGACCTCAGGGACCATGGCAACAGCCATTAGCCCTGAAGGTCACGGCAGGGGGAGGTGCAGCAATCTACTGAAATACACTGCTGAAGAGAGCAGCAGGTGAGACAGGAGAGGTCTGTTGCACCATGTGGGTAGCTCCCTGGCTGGGGATCGAACTCCTGCTGCAGTAGCTGCGAATAGCTTCATGGTGCTGAGACAACCCCTTGTACCACCAGGGAGGCCTCCATTTTGTTGAAAGTTTTTGTTTTTAATTTTTTTTAAAGATTTATCCATTTATGCATACAAGAGCTGGGGTACCAGCCAGAGATGTGGGGGGTGAGAGGATTCACCAGAGACAGAGTGGGGAGCAGAACAGGCAGACCGACTGAAATAGGGGAGCGGTGGGCGAGGCAGGAAAGGTCTGCTGCGCCATGTGGGTTACTCCCTGGCAGCCGGGGATTGAACTCATGCTGCTGAGTCTGCGGATTGCTTCATAGTGCAGTGTTTAACCCCTTGCGCCACCAGGGAGGCCCCATTTGTTCAAAGTTTTTGAGGGCAACGAATAATCTTTCCTGCCAAACTGACAATGTAGTACAGTTAACATCTGACTATTCCTTAACATGACACAACTTATGCAGAAAACTGAGAAGTCCATCTCTTGAATACTTCACTCGCTGCCTTGTTAACTGAAAGCCTAGGAAGGAGAAAAAAGGAATCCTATCCCCATGATACACGCCTACACGACATGATACATTTAGGGTCAGAGGTCACAAAGATGATCACTAGGAGGTAGTGTTCATTGAGTTCAGAAAAGGCTCTGTCGGGGCTGCTCTTTGCAAGGCTGTGATGAAGTGGGATGCCTCCGACCTGGGGGAAGAGTACACAGGGCAAGCCACAAAGCTGAGCAGGGCCGGGTGGACCAGTGACAGCAGCGGGTCCTCAGGCCGCAGGACCCCAGGACACCCGGGCTCACACACTTCCTGAAGCAGCCCCGCCCAGGTGGAAGCCCCACCCTCTCCCAGACGGATCAAAACCCAAATCTCCGCAGAGCACTCGGCTTCGGAACCCCAGCCACTTTCATCAGGTGGTGCAACTTGCGGATTCTGGTAAGCAGACCGCCCTGCGCCTCCATTTTGTTGTTTTCCTGCTGGGTTTCTAGATTCCCCTACTGCGGGGCTTTTGCGTGTTGCTCCTTTCTCCTGGTGCTTGCATTCGGAGAAAACTTGGAAGCGGGATGTCCCCACCCATGCCTCCTGCTCAGCAGGTCCTGGGAGCCATCGGAGACAGGCCTGCCCAGGGAGGAGGCGGGCGGAGGAACTCGCGAGACTGCAAAACTGAGGCCAGTGTAGAAGTGTTGTAGAGCAGCCCCGATACAAAACGGGGTTCCTGACTGTGGGTCCTCACCTGCGCGCTTAAAAGGACTTATCAATGCTCTACTGCAGGCACACACGAAAGGTTAATAAAAGGTTTATTTACAAGGGAAGGGCAAATGAGGAAATGTACAGCTCAGGGAGAAAAGTGGGAGACAAAGTTTTAAATGAGTCCTACCCGATCTGCCGATCAGGAATCCCAAAATGGCACTCTGAGAGCTGGCCACGAGCCAGGGGCCGTGAAGCCAGGAGGCGAGCGACAGCGAGCCAGCCCAAGGCCCACGTGTTTGGTTTTTATATCCAACCTGGCTGCCCAACTCCACCCTCAGGTCCCAGCCACCCTCCCTTGGTGGTGACGGGATTTGTCTTTCCCAATGTCCTGATGGCTTTAGTCTGGAGTGGGGGTGGAGTCCACAAAGCCTGCATGGGATTAGCGCAGGACATCATTTCCCCCTAACAGAAGGAGAAGAGACATAGGGGTCGGTATTCGATTAGTGGGCACGGGTGTGTGTGGATGGGGCGAGGAAGTGGGCGCCGTGGACCGGAGCGCTCCGTGCCAGCCCCCAGCCCCGTCCTCTGCTGGCTGGAGGCCCTTGGAACCCGCCCCCTCTGCGGCCACACCCTTTCCTGGGGCTGCTCCATTTGTGGCGAGTTCAAGATTCTTAGCGTTTCCCTTTTTGAGAAAAGAAACAAGAAAGAACAGCCGGGCTGCAGACTGGACTTCCCCAACCGCGCCGCTGGGGACACGTGCGAAGTGTCCCCTCTAGGCCACTACTGCCCCCTCTTCCCGCGGGGACGGCACATTCACTTGTGGGGAGGGCGCGGGGAGGGCGCTCCTGGCCCGAGCGTGGGGACAGGTTCAGCCATCGCCTCTGGGTTAGGCGTGGAGGCAGATTTAAAGCCAAGCGAATCCTGGTTTTCCTTTTGGTGCCAAAGAACGCGCGCGCCTGCGAGTGGAGAGACGCAGCAGCGCCACCGCGTGGTTCTGAGACTGGGCCTTGGACCTGACCCGCTGTGCATCTTCTGGTCGCTTCTTTCGTCGACGTTCTTTTTTTTTTTTTTTTTTAATTTTATTTTTTTTTTTTTTATTTATTTTTTTATTTTATAATAAATTTTATTTTTATATTCCCCATACAATTGCAACCCCCTTATTTTGACCCCAATCCCTCCCCTCCCACCCTCTACCCCCCAGAGAGTGTCTCTGGTTCATAGTTTTTTGTTGATTTTGATTTTCACTTTCTTATAGTTATTCACTTCATGTGAGATGAGAAAAGGAATATTTGCACTCCGGGTAGCTGTTCAATTGGGTTACTTTTTTGCCTGCTTCCCTGCCTTGGAGATTTTCTCAGAAAGCCTCCTTTTCTCTGTCTCCATCTCCATGTACACATTGCGCGCTGGGCACGATTATAATGCCTGTCTTATAGGGAAGTTAATGAGGACAAAATGTGGTGATGCCTGTGTGATGTTTGGCACGTCAACAAAAACAGTGAATACTAAATCAGTGTGATTGATGGTAAATGATAGTGAGGACGGGTAGACTGCTCCCTAGCCTCAGTGCCTCTGCCAGGGAACCATAATAACCCTTTCACTTAAAGGCAGTCAACTACATGTTCTCTGTGTTCTAGGAGCTTCAGGATGGTTCATGCTAAGCGCTGGCTCCTGAAGAAACACTTCGAAGGCAGCCCTACCGATAGTAACTTTGAATTGAAGACAGTTGAACTCCCACCCTTAAAAAATGGAGGTAAGTGGCGACTCCACTGACCCCCGCCTTGGGTCTGTGAGGTCCGCCCAGGAGCAATAAACTTTCCCTTCCCCCCACCAAAACAAAACAAAACAAACAAAAAAATGGAGGTAAGTCATACCCCTCAGCTTTGAGTTGAAACGGACTACAGTCTTTGCTGCCCAACAGACTACCCCCAAATTTATTGATTTCAAACAGTAGTTGTTTATTAGCTCATAATTCCGAGGGTTAGCAGTTTTGATTAGGTTAACATGATGCTTCTTGCGTAGGGCTAAATGGTGCATTTAGAGTGGGCTGTAGCCACAGGCCCGGTGGCTAGCTGGCTTTTTGCTGAGGTCTGTGCCTTGTTCACCCCTATGTGGCCAACCCCAAATTCAAGTAGTGGGAAATAAACTTTTTTTTTTAAGATTTATTTATTTATTTATACAAGCACTGGGTACAGTCAGAAGCACGGGAAGGTGAGAGAATTCACCAGAGACAGAGCGGGGAGCAGAGCAGGCAGAAGGACGAAATACACTGCTGAGGGGAGCAGCGGGCGGCAGGAGAGGTCTGCGCTCCATGTGGGACCCTCGCCAGTGGCCGGGGATTGAACTGGCGCTTCAGAGGCTGCGGGCAGCTTCGCAACCCAGCGCTCAACTGCTGCGCCACCAGGGGAGGCCCGGAAATAAACTTCTTAATGGGAGGAATGGTAAACAGGCCGGTGCACAGAGATGGCAGGCTTTGGTGGCCATTTTGCTGTCTGCCACAGACTTCTTCAAGGTCCTCTGTGTGAAGAGTGTTGAAGCCATGTTGTGGGATCCTTCTGTTTTCCTTACTCATGCATTATTCTTCATGACTTTGGACACACCCTGGGGAGGATTTCCTCTGTGTCCTGGTGAGCCAGATGAGGACAGTGGGGTAAGCACTGTCTGGCGGAGAGCTCAGACTGCCTTGTGAGCAGACAAGGAGGGAAAAACCTGCATCTTTCAGTGAGGAGCCTCCCATCCTTTTGTGGGAAGTAATGGGCCAGGAAAAGTCTAAAGCAATCTAATGGGGAGTAATGGTAACATACCCAACATTTCTGGAAATTAGCTTTGTAGGCAGAATATAGAGGTGTAGGTAATATGCAGGTAAGCTTTGAGGAAAGGGCATGCAAGCAAGTAACGTGGCAGTTATCAAGTCCATGTCAGCTGACAGCCAGGACTCAGTTACAAATTCCAGAGAATGCACACAGGGGCGGGGTCGTCATTCCAGCAAAAATGCATATTTTTTAATACCAACCGGGGCTGGTAATGAAACCCTATGCAAATGTCATAACATAGTGGTTACAAATGTGGCCCTGGCAAATTACTTAACCTAAACTTAAATAAAATGGAATCAATAATTGTTGAGAATGTTAAATGAAACAATTTATGTAAAGCATAGAGTGAGTGCTAAGTAATAGCATCATGAAGATGATGAAGATGAAGAAGACGACCCAGCTGAGTCAGATATGACAGCCCTTCTTGGCTTTTCAATAGGAAGCACAGATGAGAGCTCAACTCTGAAGCAGAAACATTATCTCTGTCTAGAATGTTAAAGACAAGGCATCAGGTCCTCCACGGTGGCGCAGCGGGTTGAGCGCAGTGCTGTGAAGCTGTCCGCAGCCTCTGCAGCGCCAGTTTGATTCCCAGCCAGCCAGGGAGATTCCCACCTGGCATAACAGACCTCTCCTGTCTCCTCCGCTGCTTCCCTCAGCAGTGTATTTCGGTCCATCTGCCTGTTCTTCTCTCTGCTCTCTCTGGTGAATCCTCTCACCCTCCTGTGCCTCTGGCCTATACCCCAGCTCTTGTATAACAATAAATAAATCTTTAAAAAAAAAAAAAGACAAGGCATCAGCCTTGAGTTTCTGATTGACTCTGGAATGCTTTATTTTGTAGAGGTTCTGCTGGAAGCTTTGTTCCTCACTGTGGATCCTTATATGAGGTATTGTTATTTCCTCCTAAAAATTCTGAAATTGAGTGTTGGACCCTCTTTAGAAGTAATTTAAATGCCCAACTATTTCAAAACACTGTCACCCCCATTTCTCCAATGGGAGAAATAGTCCTGTAACAGTGTTCATGGACGTTCATCTTTTGCAGGCAAAAGTCTGAGAAGCTTGTGAGGGGTACCCTGGCCCCTTCTTTTTACCTCCATTTTTAATATGCACAATTTGCCTGTCATTGCTCACCAGAATTGCTTCTAGAAAATTTAAAAGAAAAAAGAACTCAAACTCTAATTTTCCCATTTCACTACTGGCAATAATTGGGTAGAGGAAGAAGCAATGTTCTTGCCTTTCTAAAATTGTATTGTTTTAGTTTGGCTAATTTGCTATTGACTCAAATAAATGCCCTCACATTTCTGGGTTTCAGTTCAGCACAAACTTCCCTAGTGGTTTTCCATTTGGCAATGGAACTCAAGATAATTTTTCCCAGATGCTCTTATAGTTAAGAATGGAATTTTTTTTTTCCAGAATGGCAGCCAAAAGATTGAAGGAGGGTGACATGATGATGGGGCAACAAGTGGCCAGGTAGTTATTTCCGTTTTTTCCATTGTTTGGGAATGATGCTGGGCCCTGTCTCTGCCGGTTCACTCACTGTTGGATCCTGGTGGTAACTTGGGCCATTGGCCTCCTTTTTGAATAACTGGGGGGAGGGAGAGAAGGCTGTGAAATTCACTATTTCAACTTCACTTTGCTACCCTTACTCTTTTTTTTAAAGATTTATTTATTCATTTATACAAACACTGGGCACAGTCAGAAGCGCGGGAGGGTGAGAGAATCCACCAGAGCCAGAGCGGAAAGCAGAACAGGCAGACGGGCGAAATACACTGCTGAGGGGAGCAGCGGGCTGCAGGAGAGGTCTGCGCACCATGTGGGACCCTCGCAGGTGGCCAGGGATTGAACCGTCGCTGCAGAGGCTGCGGGCCACTTCGCAGCCCAGCGTTCAACCGCTGTGCCACCAAGGGAGGCCCGCTACCCTTACTCTTAATGACTAAAGAAACAAAATGTATTCAGCTTGCATGTGGTCATTGTAAAAACTTAAATTAAAAATGTACATCTCAGATACCAGAAGTTTCCGCTTCCTCTGAACCTTAAAGGTGACTGCTATTGGTGTGTTGTTTTGCAGAAATTGTTCAGTACATGTACTAATATTTATGCTTCTCTAACTGAGATTAAATGCCCTTCAGCAAATTGCTTTTTATCATTTAAAATATTATGGTTAGGGCCTCCCCGGTGGAGCAGTGGTTGAGCTCTGGGTTGCGAAGCTGCCTGCGGCCTCTGCGGCGCCGGTTCGATCCCCGGCTGCTCCCCGGCCACCGGAAGAGGGTCCCACATGGCGCACAGACCTCTCCTGCCGCCCGCTGCTCCCCTCAGCAGTGTACTTCGGTCCTTCTGCCTGCTCTGCTCCCCGCTCTGGCTCTGGTGAATTCTCTCACCTTCCCGCGCTTCTGACTGTACCCAGTGCATGTATAAACAAAAAACAAAAACAAACAAACCAGCAAACAAATAAATAAAGCATGCCTCTATAAAAAAAAAATATATATATATAAAAAAAAATTAAAAAAAATAATAAAATATTATGGTTAGCTTTTGTTGAAAGAATACTACTACCTTTTAATGACTGCAAATTATTCCACTGTTATCAGCCATTTAACTGATTTATTCCCGACTGCAACTCTTTTCCGTTTTTTTCTAGCACAAATAGTTCTATTCTATGCATCTCTGTGTGTGTATTCTTTGACCACCTGGATGAATTTGGGAATATTGAGCAAGAGTTACCAATACTTTAATACTAGAACATTGCCTAAGGAAGTAATAAATTAATATTTATGACTGTTGATTAAAGTATAGTTTACATTAGGAAAAAAATAACCCAAATGTCTAAGGATGAGAGAATATTTAAACTTATTGCAGTTTTTGAAGGATTCTTAGAAACATGGGAAAGCATAAGTTAACATAGACTAATACAATGTATACTGAACACACAGCCTCCCAACTCCCTTGAAAAGGAGAGGTTTCACATCTTTTTTTTTTTTTTATTAAACTTTTTAACTTTCTTACATTGTTGTTTATATTTACACAGTATTTGATTCTCCACTCATATGTAGTTCCCAGAAATCTCCCACCACCAACTCACCAGTGAAGCATCACCATAGCCCCTGTGCGCTTCCCTGCCCTGTGTTGACTCATCTCCCCTCCCCCTCCCCTGCTCTATCTTTGCCTGCAAATTCTGTCTCTCTAGGTTTTTTATGACCCTTTGTACAGTTTCCCTGTATTCCTCCTATAAGGTTTCACATGTCTTATGTAATTTATCTTTCAGAATCGTGGAAAGTAAAAACTCAGCTTTGCCAACAGGAACTATTGTAGTAGCTTCTTCAGGCTGGACAACGCACTCCATTTCTGATGGGAAGGGGCTGCAAAAGCTATCTGCAGAGTGGCCAGACAAGTTACCACTCTCCCTGGCTCTGGGGACAGTTGGTATGACAGGGTGAGTTTCGTGGGTCTATTTCATTTGTTTGAATGCTTGACACTTGGGTTTTCCAAAATGGTTTGTCTGGAGCTTGGCCAGCAAGACTTGAGGCAATACAGGCTCAGGGACTGATCAGAGGAGATGGCAGGACTCACAGAAGACAGGTAAGGTAGAGTTAGCCTGAGGACTCAAGGAAAGATGAGAAATCAAGTCAAAGGTCTGTAGGTACAAAGAAAAACTAACAATGAGAAGCAGCATGAGACGTGATCCCTCTGAGGTCGCTGGCAATGGTGACACAATGGAACCATTTCCTCCTGTCCTTAGGAGGGTCTTGGCCGCTCATCACTCATCTCTGCCTCCATTTCAGAGTTTAAAATGGGAAGGAGTTCATCTGTGTTGGCCTTCTACTGTTTCTCATTACTTACCTTTCCCTGTATGCATGTGAGTTCCCTGAGGTGTAAGCAGACCTGAAGTCTGAGTAACTCAGCTAGATCACAAGTGCTGTTGTATATTCACTCAACTTGGCCCAGATATAAAATGCTCAAGTGTCTCTTGGCCTTATCTCTCAGGAAAGATTCTGGTCAATTCATCCTGTGTCTATGCTCCAGATCCCAGGTGCACTTGGACCTCGTTTCCTTTTATGCCCTAGAGAAGCAAGGTCAGTTGGATGCCTCTTGGTGTCCCCAAAACTTTCCTAGCCTAGAATTCATTGCTCTAAGTTGTGTCATCTTTTACTTCCTTCCATTCTTCTTCCTTCCTTTCACCTTCTGTTTTTTCTTCCTTCCTTCTTCCCACCCTCCCACCGTTTTTTCTTTTATGCATTTGTTTTTGTTTTTTTTAATGTTTTATTTTATATAATTCTTAAATCATTTTTCATTTTTGCACAATGTATACATTTTCATTTTGGTTATATTCCCCAAACAATTGCACTCCCCTTATTTTGATCCTGCTCCTTCTTCTCCCCGCCCCACTCCCCTCCCCATAGTGTGTTTCTGATTTATAGTTGCTTGTTGATTTTGAATTTTTCTTTATTTAGTTTTTCTTATTTAGGTTTTCTAAATTCCTGCTATGAGTGAGACCATCCAGTATTTTTCTTTTTCTTTCTGGCTTATTTCGCTGAGCATGATCCCTTCCAGTTCCATCCATGTTGCTGCAGATTGCATGAGTTTATCTTTTTTGATTGCTGAGTAATATTCCATTGTGTATATGTACATCTTCTTGATTCCTCAACCTACTAAAGATTGTGCTTCCATATGATCCAGCAATTCCACTCCTAGGTATTTACCCAAATGACACAGAAACATTAATTCCAAAGGGCACCTGCACCCCTATGTTTATAGCAGGCCTATTTAAAATAGCTAAGCTATGGAAACAACCCAAATGCCCAAAAATAGATGACTGTATTTGTTATGCATTTTGAAGGATTTGAAAAGAATGAATGGAAATATATACTCCCCAAATGATTGCTGCTAACAACCAGCCCCACACACCCAAAGTTCATATTCCACTTGGAATTTGAACTCGGAATTACCACAACCAAGAGGAGATTTATTGTAAACTTAGAGAATACTTAATGTCGCCTTACATTCAAGTAGTGGGCAGCAAACAAAATGACAAAATTTTCCAGTCTTTCTTGACTGCTCTGTTGTCTTCCATTCCTGAGAGCTCTTCCTTCCACCTTGTTTTCCCATCCATTTTTCACTCTTAATGGTGGCCCAAGTGGAGGAGTTCGTGGGTAAAGGTAGACATGAGGAAATCTCAGAGTAAGTCTCCCAGGACTTGGAGAAAGTTTTTTTGTAAAATAATAGATTACTGTTGTCTTCTCCATCCTATCTCTATTTTATTTTTAAAAAGAAGTGATGTTTGTAAAAGGCCTTTTGTGTATCTTAGGTTGATATGTCCCCAAAAAAAAGCTAATTTTGGAAATATCTAGAAAGGAGATTGGGGAGGATTCTATTTTCATGGACAGAATCACACAATCTGCTCCATTTTTGGAGTTTGGCTAACTTGCTGAGAAGGACTTAAGGATATATGCAATTGAGTTATAGGGGATAGAAGCACATCTATCCACATATTCTTATTTTTCTTCCCTCAGCCTAACAGCCTACTTTGGCCTACTTGATGTTTGTGGTTTGAAGGGTGGAGAAACAGTGATCATTAATGCAGCAGCAGGAGCAGTGGGCTCTGTTGTGGGACAGATAGCTAAGCTCAAGGTAAGTGTATTCCGTAACAACCATTCACTCAACATCCACACTGGGAGTGCAACAGTAAACACAGCAGGCCATCCCTAGTCTCAGGTCATTGATTCAAGTGAATTCTGTTTAGCTGTTGGAAATTGAGAATGATTGAGCAATGGGTGAATGAGGAAAATAGTGTCTCATAGATGACCTGAACATTGTTATTTAGCAACATGGCAGGTATCAAGTCAGGAATGGCCTCTGTCTAGACTTGTAGGTAGTAACTATTTTTATAGTTTTTACTGAAGATTTCTTGTTCCAGCTTAATCTTCCATCATGGCTGCTCCAATAATAAGAGAGACTTGAGTTCAGCCAACTAAGAGTCATCGTCCGCACTGCCCCGTTGCAAAGGCCATTACAGTCAGTCCAGAGTGGTGGGGCCATGACTTGGAAACTTGAAGACTCAGCTAGTTGAAATTAATTTGTAAACCAAATAAACATAGAAGGAATCTGTTGGATAGTCAAAAGCAAGTTGAGTTGTAGACTGATTCAGGGACTAATTTCACCCGTGGGGCCTTAATGAGCCTGGCCATCTAGACTAGGAATCTGATGTTGGTTCATGCTTGTGGCTTTTAAATGGTTTCCATGTTTTTCTCCACTTAGGGCTGCAAAGTTATTGGAGCAGCAGGGTCTGATGAAAAGGTTGCCCATCTTAAAAAACTTGGATTTGATGTTGCTTTCAACTATAAGACAGTAGGCTCTTTAGAAGAAACTTTGAAAAAAGCCTCTCCTGATGGTTATGATTGTTATTTTGATAACGTGAGTAACAAATTGGACTTAATACCTGATTTACTACCAAAGTCCTATAGAAGAGAATTTACTTCTAGTGTTTCCAAAATATATGAAGAAAGTTCTTTATCAGATACAGTAAATTTTAAATACTCTTCAAAGTTGTATTCTCTAAAGTCACTACAAACATTGAGCCTTTTTGCTCTCAGGGCATGTGTGTACATATATGCATGTATCTTGCCTAGATTCAATCTTAAATCCTAAAAACAACTCTTCTGGGAGCTTCTATTTTATTTACTTTGCAAAAGAAAAACAGGTTCAGCAGTTCTAAGTGCTTGCCTGAGGTCACCGCATTAACTAATCCTCCCAGAGTTGGGATTTATATTCATAACCCAGAGTTGAGATTCATAGCCCGCCCAGCTGACCCCAGGTGGAGTTGCTCTGCCTCTTCTGTCTGCATCCTCTGATACTGTCTGTGTGAGAGTTGGGAAAAAAAGGCAGAACCATGCCTTGTTTGACCTCAGCTGGGAATTTTGCATTTCTTTCCTGCTCTGTATGTGCCTGCAAATGAGCAGGGAAAGCTCTGAGTGTTGATTTTGGGGTTCCTGATAAATTTTAGCAAGTAATCCAACTCACAATACGAAATCTATTAATAATGGGGATCGACTATGCATGCTTTATAAATATTTTCTCCTATGAGTTGTCTTTCACTTTCTTGGTTGTATCATTTGAAGCAAAAATGTTTAAATTTTGATGAAGTCCAATTTGTTCCATTTGTTACCTGGGATTTTGGCATCATGTCTAAGGTTTTGCCTTACCCAAGGTCATGATGATTTATGTTTATGATTTCTCCTAAGAGTTCTATTATTATTTTAGCTCTTACACGTAGGTCTATTAATGCAGTTTAAATTAATATTTGTTTATGGTATAAGAAAGGAATCCAATTTCATTCTTTTCCAGGAATATCCAGTTATACTGCACCATTTGTCAAAAAGACTATTTCCCCTCCCTCCCGAATAATTTTGGTGCTCTTGTTGGAAATGAATTGACTATAAATAGAAGGGTTTACTTTTAGACTCTCAAGTTAACTCTGTTGGTCTATAATTTTGTTCTTGATTTCAATTCTCTAATTCCATAGTTCTCATTGTCTTGATTAATGAAAATTTGCAGTAAGTTTTAGAATTAGAAAATGTGAGTCCTCAAACTTTGTTCTTTATCTGCCTTTTGAGTATTTTTTCATACTGTAAGATAGGGCAATAATCTACCTTAACATAGATTATTAAGATTAGAAACCCCAAAATATAATAAAGTGAAATTTATCAGTTATGTAAGTTATATTCCTACAGTCAGATGGAAATGCCTAGTTTCTAATGTCTTTTTCCAACTGTAATTTTTCTGTTCTATTATGCTAATTCAGTTTATTTTGTTGCTGCTAATATAAGCATTAATAAGTGATAATTGTGACTTAATGATTCTCCTGAGTTTTCTAGTAGTTAGATTATTTAATCTTTTTTCTGTCTGTTTAGGTTGGTGGAGAGTTTTCAAATGTTGTTATCCCCCAGATGAAAAAATTCGGAAGAATTGCTTTATGTGGGGCCATTTCTACATATAACAGTACTGGGCCACTTCCCCCAGGTAATGAACTCATGCAAATGATCACAGATGTAGGAAGGCTGGACAAGAAGAAGATTCAGAGATAGAGTATCAGCCAGTGACTATGAAAATATTTAAGGCTCCCTGATAGTCTTTATGAAACAGTATTTATTAAATAAAAATAAATAATTTTATATACTTGTGCTACATCAGCTTCTATTTGATTTTGATATAGAGAAATCACAGACTATGGAAAAACAGAAGGGACATTTGTAGTTAAGTTTTAGTTTTTTATCTGTTGTTTTTTGCAAAATTGTAGAAAGACAGCTATGGTTTGATTTAGAGACAGAACACCTTGATCTGGCTGATAAAATATTAATGATGTTGCTGGAGGTGGGGGGGTGGGAAGAGGATGATTTGATGTGGCTAAAGGGGGTAAAAAGGCAGTCTTGTCCTTCAGACACTTGTGGGCAGTGTTTCCTCCAACAGCTGGACATCCTGCTCTCACCAGACTGACAATTTCTACTATGGCCTGTCATGTCCTCCATCCCCCACTAGACCACTGTTTCACCTCCACACCAGAGAAGTCCAAAAGAACTATTAACTAGAAAACTACGTTCATTAAATCCCAGTCTTCTTAGAGATATTATACAGGCCTCTGATTTTACAAATGGTCGAGAGAACCAGAGACTCAAATCAAAGTCAGGTCTTCTGAATTTGCACAGAATTCTTCTCTGCTACAATGATTCTGTGCTGTTAGTGAAATTACAGATTTACCTGTGGGACAAGAACAAGGAGAAAGAAGAACTAAAAAGGAATCTTGCAGATTATCATCAGGATCTAGACACCAAAAATGAGGTATTCATTCACAATGGGCTTGACTCATGAACCCTTATAGCCCTGCAAGTTAACAACTGCACTGAGGCAAGTAGGTGAGAGTGAGAAGGACTGAGGAAGGACAACTTGTAGATTTCCTATTAGGTTGTGAAAAAGCAAAGACATTACCTTCTCTAAGAAGAAAACTCCAGGTTTACATGGTAATCTTACTGTTTATTAGGGGCCCTCCCTGCACCCCCCTGCCACCAGACATATGTTTTTTTAATTGAGGGTAAACTAATTTAATCGCGAATAATGGGAAATCTTCTCCCTGCCAATTGAGCAAAGCACCAGGATGCGTTTACTTGCCCAGAGTTCAATTAGATATCATCAAATATTTTGTATTTTGGAAACAGAAACTTGATCTAGCCATTTTAGCAGTTAGTCCTTGGAAGAAGTTCAGCTGCTCAGGTCTTTGAGATAACAGCTCGTGTTGTCCATTCCATTTTAATCAGATGGGATTGTGCCTGGCCTCTCATGTCCAGAAATTCTGCAACTTTTCTCTTATGCAAAAACATCATACCTAATGATAGTGAGCCTCATGCTTCTTCTAGACAGGTGGTTTTCAAAGTACGGGTCCGGGACCAGCAACATCAATGTCTCCTGGGAACATGTTAGAAATATAGATTCTTGGGTTACACCTTATAGACAAAATCAGAAATTGGGGGACCAGCCCAGAAATCTCTTCATATGCCCTCCATATGATTCTGATACTATAGCATGAAACCCATGCTTCAGGCTAAGTGTTAGTTCCTGAATCGGCAAAGGCAGAGACAGATGGGAAGTTGCTGAGTCACTTGATCTGTTCTCTCTATTCTAGCCTTTTAGGCTGGAGATGGACACTCGTTTTGCATCTCCTCTGTGAACACAACAGAAGGAGATGGTTTTATGCCACAGAATGGCTGCATTAAGCCATAATGATGAAAGAACAGATTAAGTACCTGGAGTCTCAGGGCAATCGGTTTGAGTGGGGCAGGAACATTTCCTATGTTAATTCCAGTACTCTGTCTGTTCCCTTGAACAGTTTGGGAATTGTTGGTAGGCCCTACCTCTGACACAGGGACATTCCCTGGCTGCCTAGTCTGTGCAAGAACTCTAAGAGTGGGTTAGTTTCTTACCATTGCTGTAACAAATTACCACAAACTTAGTGGCTTAAAACAACACAAATACTGTTTTACAGCTGTGAGTTCAAAAGTCTAAAATGGGTGAACAGGGCTGCATTCCTTCTCAAGGCTCAAAAAGAGAGTCTGTTTTCTTGCTCTTTACGGGGTGTCTGTGGGGTGCCTGTGTCATTTCTCACCTCAAGGGCGCCTTCCACCATCTGCAAAAGCAGCAGCATGGAATCTTCAAATCCTCCTCTGTTTCCCTCCCTCATCTGCTTTCAGCAGCACATATTTTTCCTGACTCCGTATTGCAAAGGTCCTTTTGCCATGTAAGGTAACACATTCACAGGTTCTGGGAAATATGATGTAGACATCTTTGGGGGCCATTATTCTGCCTACCATTGAGTACAGGTTGATTGGCGGGCAGCCCTGAGGATACAGAAAGTGTGGAGGGAATGGAGGGGCAGCACTGGAAGAGTGATGTGGCCACCTCCCTGACCATGTACCATCCTCTTCACAGGCCCACCCCCAGAGTTCATTATCTACCTGGAACTCCGCATGGAAGGGTTTATTGTCACTCGCTGGCAAGGAGAGGCCCGCCAGAAGGCTCTGAACGACTTGCAGACATGGGTCTCCGAGGTGAGGAGCTCCAGAACCAGCCCCTCCAGTTGTGCTTGATCCTGTTTCTTTCTTTCTTTTTTTTTTTTTTTAAAGATTTATTTATTTATTTATTTTATACAAGAACTGGGGTACAGGTCAGAAGCGCGGGAGGGTGAGAGAATTCACCAGAGCCAGAGCAGGGAGCAGAACAGGCAGACTGACCGAAAACACTGCCCAGGGGAGCATTGGGCGAGGCAGGAGATGTCTGCCGCGCGGTGTGGGGTTCTCCCTGGCTGGCGGGAAATTGAACCGGAGCTGCAGAGGCTGCGGACAGCTTCTCAGTGCAGTGCTCAACCGCTGCGCCACTGGGGAGGCCCCTTGAGCCTGTTCCTTTTTGATGCTGTAGACTTTCTTTCCACTGCAAATATAGGCCCATCATACCACTCTCCATTTCCTAACAAGTTACCTGGAAATGTCTGCACTCATGGTCCTCAGTTCTTCTCTTTCCATTCTTTCTTAAGCTCACATCTGCTTTTGCACTGTTGCCATTCCCTCAAAATTGCTTTTTTCAAGGTCTGTGATGTCCCTCACATTGTGACCTCTAGCCATTCTGAGCAGCACTTGGATCTGTGACTGTTGACAGAGGTGGTCATTCTTTCCTTGGTACACTTTCTTCTCTTGGCTTCCTTGGGCTCTTGGTTTTCCTCCTTGATTGATCCTCCTCAGACTGCTCACTAGCTTCTTTTCTTTTCTCCAAGTTAATATAAAGTGCCCCAAGATGTGATGATTGGACTTAAGCATATCTTTCTTCTCTTGCCAGAGTCTATCCCTGAATTAGTTCATCCAGGCTCATGGCTTTGAATATCATTGGTATGCTGACAGCTGCTGAGTCTCTCCAGCCTGGAGGCAGAGCTCTCCCCTGAGCTCTAGACCACTCAACAGCTGCATCTGGATGTGTAATACACATCATTCAAAAACTAAGTATGCCATGACCTTCCCTGTCAAACCCATTCCATTATAGACCTTACCTTCTTAGTGATGGCAATCTGTCTTTCTATTTGTTCAATCCAAAAACCTTAACATCATCTTTAATTCCTTTCTTTCTCTCACATTCATGTCTTTGAAATCTATCAGGAAATTCTGGAGGCTTAACCTTCATAATACATACAGAATCTGACCACTTGTCCCATTTCCACTGCTACCACACTGCCGCCATCTTATCTAGCGTGCATGTTGAGATAACCTGTCTCTGGCCTCCCACCTTTGCATCCCCACAGACAGTTCACAACACAGCAGACAGTGATCTTTTAAAGCATAAACCAGATGATGTCATTCTTAAGCTTAAAACTCTGCAAAGGGCCCCATTCCACTAAGAGTAAACCAAGCAAAGTGCTTATAATAACCTACAAATCTGTATATGATAGTCTTCATTGACTCTCCAATTTCTTTTTTTTAATATTTATTTATTTATACAAGAACTGGGATACAGGCCAGAGGCATGGGAGGGTGAGAGGATTCACCAGAGACAGAGCGGGGAGCAGAACAGGCAGATAGGCTGAAATGCACTGCTGAAGGGAGCAGCGGGCGAGACAGGAGAGGTCTGCTGCACCGTGTGTGATTCTTGCCCACTGGCGGGATCAAACCCACACTGCAGAGGCTGTGGACAGCTTCACAGCATGGCATTCAACCTGCTGTGCCACCAGGGAGGCCCTAAAATAGGGTCATTTTAAAGATTTATTTTATTTATATATACAAGAAGTGGGGTGTAGGTGCAGGGGGTAAGAGGATTCACCAGAGTCAGAGTGGGGAGCAGAACAGGAAGATCTACTGAAATACACTGCTGAGGGGGAGCAGCAGGCAAGGCAGGAGAGGTGCTACGTGGGTTAACTCCCTGACCGGGATCCAGCTCATGCCACAGTGCCTGGCAAGAGCCTCATAGCACTGAGACTTTAACTCCTGTGCCACCAGGGAGGTCCCTAAAATAGGGTCTTTTTAAGTTGACTCATTCAGGGCCTCCTGGTGGCGCAAGGGGTTAGGACACAACCTATGAAGCTGTCCGCAGCCACTGCATCATGAGTTCGATCCCCGGCCAGGAAGATACCCATATGGAACAGCAGACCTCTCCTGACTCGCCTGCTGCTTCCCTCAGCAGTGTATTTCAGTCAGTTTGCTTGTTCTGTACCCCACTCTGTCTCTGGTGTATCCTCTCAACCCCCACACTTCTGGCTTGTACCCCAGTTCTTGTATGCATAAATAAATAAAACTTTAAGAAAAAAAAATAAAGTTTGACTAGTGCCATGCTGTGAAGCTGCCCATGCTTCTGCAGTGCGGGTTCGATTCCTGGCCGGCCAGGGATATTCCCACATGTCCCATCAGACCTCTCCTGCCTCGCCTGCTACTCCCCTCAGCAGTGTCTTTGGTCAGTCTGCCTGTTCTGCTCCCCTCTCTGTCTCTGGTGAATTCTCTCACCCTCCCATGCCTTACACCATATGGAGTTTTAGACAGCAGAAATAGGAATAACCAAGATGCATTGTTTTAGTTTCAGAGAGGAAAAGTGGTATCATACTTCCTAATTCCTGGCTTTATGATCATTTACCAATTCAAAGAAATTGACTGCTCCTCTGGCAGCTGCTGGAATTTGGCATTTTTCCCAGTCTAACACTTGGAGTGTTAGCTGGGCTCTTTCCAGGGAGCTGGGGAGAGCTGACTTAGATATAAGTTCCGATGTGTAGTTTCTTTGTCCCAGTTGGTGAAATCAAATCTAGCCTTTCCATGATCACAGCTGATAAGAAAAACTGCTGTGCTGGTGTCCCCAGTGCTCTCTCTTCTCAAAGTGAACCTAATTATATTTTTAAGTAACTAGTAAGCTGGCCTAACTTCTATCTCAACTATTTTTTCTCTCATTCTTCTTCCTTTTTAAAATACACTTTCTGGGGCCTTCCTGGTGGCGCAGCGGTTGAGCGCTGGGTTGCGAAGCTGCCCGCAGCCTCTGCAGCGCTGGTTCGATCCCCTGCTGCTCCCCGGCCACCAGAAGAAGGTCCCACATGGCGCGCAGACCTTTCCTGCCGCCCGCTGCTCCCCTCAAAAGTGTACCTCGGTCCCTCTGCCTGCTCTGCTCCCCACTCTGGCCCTGGTGAATTCTCTCACCCTCCTGCGCTTCTGACTGTACCCAGTGCTTGCATAAATAAATAAATAAATATTTAAAAAAATAAAAAATAAAATACACTTTCTATTTCAGAACAGTTTTAGAATACTTTAGATGTATAGAAAAAATTACTTAGTACAGAGATTTCTCATAGACCCTGAATTCTGTGCCCTGATCTCCCACATCAACATTTCATATTTAGTATTCACCCTCTACATTTAAACTTTACACTGGATTTGTCCATCTGACCCTTTCTGGAAAGGGTCTTTCTTCGCCTTTCTTAGAGCAGATGAGCTGGGACTTTCCAGCCAAAGGTTCAGATCCCAGCTTCGCTACTTCCTAGTTAAGTGATCTCAAGCAAATGGTCTCTCCATAAATCCTAAAGGGTGATAAACCATCACTGGAGTACTTTAGGAGAAAAAATGGTATCAAGTCTCGCAGGGCTTCACATAAGATCGCTTAAAAAAAAAATAACAACTAGAAAATGTGAATTCATTTTCACTTAGTAGATTGTGCCTTGTAGTAGAAGGAAAAATGAAAAATCTCCCTCACTAAATGAATCTATCCCTCCTACACACCTAATGTCTTTGAAAGGAAGACAAGTGGTAAGACGCAGTGGCATTTATATTTCCTGAACCTCGTCAGGGGTCAATAGAGGTAATGAAGCCACATCATTGGGCAAATGAAGGTTTAAAGCAGATTGTCACCTTGAGGAGTGTCCCTCTCTCCATCTACATTCACTGCTTCTAAAATGATTACATTATTAAACTACTCCATTCAGCTTACTCAGAAATGAATGAATGAATGAATGAATGAACTTCCTTGTCACATTTCTCCTATTGTTATACTGTCATCTGATGCTATTATTAAATTCTTCTAATGTTGCTCTGCAATCTGTTGCATACACTGTATATGTGGATCTTGCTCCAGGATGACTACAAGTTCATGGAGGACAATGTCTCCATCTTAGATTTCCAAGTTTCCCATAATGTACTTGATAAATTTGTTGCCAGGAGGAGAAGAGTGTATCATTTAGCATATGAAACAAATCTATGACAATTGTTGTTATTTTGATACAGGGTAAAATCCAGTACCATGAATACGTCATTGAAGGATTTGAAAACATGCCAGCTGCATTTATGGGAATGCTGAAAGGAGATAATTTAGGGAAAACCATCGTGAAAGCATGAAGAAACGACACGTGGAATCTAGAAATAACATTTGGATGATTCACTTCTTTTTAACCATTTATAAAAATGTATACTGCCTTTATTATCTAAGAAATCATCATTGTAATGAGTTTGATATACCAATGAAATACATTTAAATTAAACTAGCAGGGCCTCCCCAGTGGCGCAGTGGTTGAGCGCTGCGTTGCGAAGCTGCCCGCAGCCTCTGCAGCACCGGTTCCATCCCCGGCTGCTCCCCAGTCACTGGAGGAGGGTCCCGCATGGCGCGCAGACCTCTCCTGCTGCCCGCTGCTCCCCTCAGCAGTGTACTTCGGTCCTTCTGCCTGCTCTGCTCCCCGCTCTGGCTCTGGTGAATTCTCTCACCCTCCCGCGCTTCTGACTATACCCAGTGCTTATATAAATAAATAAACAAAATAAATAAATCTTTAAAAAAAAATTAAACTAGCAACACTATGAAAATTTTATAGTAAATAATGACTATTCCCCTCATTTCCTACTACAGCTCCTTCTGGATTATGGTGGAGAATGATGGCTTTGGAGTCCAAAAGTTGCCTCTGTGACTTTAGACCTCTGACTTTTCACCTGCTAAGTGAGATAAGTAACATCTGTTTCATAATATATGTTTATTTAAAATATCACACAATGCCTGACATATAGTAGGTACTCAATGAGTGTCAGCTACCTCCCTGCAGAAGCCAGTGAATTTGAAGTCACAAGGTTACCATCCTTAGTACTTGTGACCAAACAAAAATAAGTATTGCCAATGCACAGGGTCTTAGGAAGCCCATGCTGGTCCTCTGCAGGTAGAGCTAATAACATCACACACCAAACAAGCAACCCAGTACCCACAACAGCTACCAAGAAGATGCACATGGAATGTTTTTAAATGTATAAAAAGGTACAGATTTTTATATGAAGAAAGCATTAAAACATTACTAAGGAATACAAAAGAAGGCTTGAATAGTATTTCAGATTAACTAATTTAAATTTGCTATGAAATTAAATTACTGTGTGTGTTAGCCTGATGCTGATAGCATAGTCCACAGTGGACATGATAGCAAACAACTCATTGCATCAAAGAATATGATTTTTGCAGGCATGTGAAATTTTATAATTCAGGCATTCTGAGTTCTTTCTATGCCTGGTATAGAGTATTCTAGGCATAGAATTTTGTCAGTGAAATCTCCATAGTAAAGTGACAGTCAACATCCCACAGACATTCCCAGATGAGGAGCAAGGCCAGATAGCACCACTGACAGGAAATCATCAGTCCTATTGAAAAAGTTAAACAAGATCTATGGGGCTTCTAGTTTTAAGAGAGTAAAGAACTCTGCCTTCTCCACTGGGAAATCATCCAAAATAACACAGAGCATAAGAAACAAAAAACATAAACTTCATTTTTAAAAAATGTAGAGGACCTGCAGAATTATTTTTTAAAAAAGACAAGCAGTAACAAGTGATGAAAAATTGACTATCACTTGACATGTATAGCTGGTGAGGATGTAAAATGATGTAGCTGCTTTGAAAAGAGTTTGGCAATACCTCAAAATGTTAAATATAGAACCAGAATTTTCACTCACAGGTGTATGCCTAAGAAAACAGAAACACCCATATAACAACTTGTATACAAGAGTTTACAGCAGCATTATTCATAAGAGCCAAAGGAAGAAACAGGGCCTCCCTGGTGGTGCAAGGGGTTAAGCATCAGCACTATGAAGCTATCAGCAACTACTGCAGCAAAAGTTTGATCCCCATGGGCCTCCCCTGGTGGCGCAGCGGTTGAGCGCTGGGCTGCGAAGCTGCCCACAGCCTCTGCAGCGCCTGTTCTATCCCCAGCCCCCAGCGAGGGTCCCACATGGTGCGACAGACCTCTCCTGACGTGCCCATTGTTCGCCTCAGCAGTGTATTTCATCGGTCTGCCTCTTCTGTTCCCTGTTCTGGCTCTGGTGAATTCTCTCACCCTCCCGCGCTTGTGACTATACCCAGTGCTTGTATAAATACATCTTAAAAAAAAAGTTCGATCCCTAGCCAGGAAACTGACCCACATAGAGCAGCAGACTTCTCCTGTCTCACCCACTGCTCCCCTCAGCAGTGTATTTTAGTAGCTCTGCCTGTTCTGTTCCACCCCCCACACCTCTGGCCTGTACCCCAGCTCTTGTATGCATAAATAAATAAATCTTAAAAACAAAAAAAAGGAAACAACTTAAAAGCCTGTTACATGGTGAATGGACTAGGTATAGTATATCCAGACAATGAAATACTGTCATAAAAAGGCAAAAAATAGATTCCTTGAAAATATGCAGAAGAGCAATTCAAGCCTTTCTTGGCTTGCACTCACTTACACTCCTCCAGGGCACTTGCTGATACATGCTGCAACATGAACACCTTGAACATGTTAGGTAAAAGACACAGAAGACTTCGCATTGTGTAACTCCATTTATATAAAGTGTCAAAAAAGTAAGTTTAGAGACAGAAAGTAGGTTCATTTTCAGGGAATGGGAATAGGAAAGAGTAAGTGGTGACTAATAGGTATGGAATTTGTCGTGAGTGTTCTTGCATTATACAATAGTGATAGTTGTACAATTTTATGAGTATACAACTGTATGAGTATACTGAATTGTATACTTTAAAGAGGTGAATTTTTGCAGCATTATTCCCAAGGGTCAAGGTATGAAAAAAACCCACGTGCCCATCAAGAGACAAATGGATTAAAAAAATAACAGCTAGCTAGATAGCTAGACAGACAAACAGAGAAGCTAGAAAGACAAGATGATGGAACATTATTCAGCCTTTAAAAAGGATGGTCTTACCATTTCTGAAGATGTGGCCAAACCTGGAAGGCATTATACTAAGTAAAACATGTCAGACAAATACTGTATGGTATCATTTATATGTGGAATTTTAAAAAGTTAGACTCAGGAAGAGAGTAGAAAAGGGGTTGGGGATGAAAGAAACAAACTGGCAAAGGACACCAACTTTTAGTTAAAAAAATTAAGGTGTGAGGATCTAATGTGTAACACGGTGATTATAGTTAACACTGTATTGTGTAAAAGTTGAATGTTTTCGCAAAGAAAGTAAATACGTGAGGTGGTAGACGTGTTAATTAACTTAATGGAGTTATGACTCACTTTATAATTTATATGTGTATCAAATAATCACATGCATTTTAAATATGTCACAATTTTGTTAATTATACTTCAATAAAGCTGAAAAGTTAATTTTATGAATGAAATTTTTTTATCTCAATAAAGCTGTTATAAAAAATTAAGACACAGGGGTAACCCCAAACAATAACATGTGAAGACACATTGTTCAGAAGAATTTTATTGGCTGAGCTCAGAAAAAGACATGAGGCTCTTCTGAAAGGAGACTGATGAAATCCAGAAAAGATTTAGGAGATGGAGGCATCAGGTACTCTGGATAGAAGGAGAAATTGGGGGCTAAAAGAGAGTGCTTGAAAATAGATGTAAAGAGTAGTTCAAGTCCAAGCTGCCACACCTACCTCCTCTGTAGTGAGGTGATTATCCGTCCCTCTGTAACCCCCACTGAGGTCTAATCTTTCACCAAATAGAACTTGAAAGGCTTTTTATTTGGCCATCCTAGCCCAGTCGGAGGGTAGAAATTAAATGTCAGGCTGAAAACAGACCAAGTGGAAGTCTGTGTTAAGAGGGTGAACTCATTTAGGGTCTTAAAGGCAAAAATTAAATGACGGTTCCGTTACCTTTCTGTGAAGCCCATAAATTAATTTGCTGCCCCCAGGTACTCAAGCTTTCAGAGACCTTGGACTTTTAGGCGGAAATACTGATCCAATCAAATTTTGGATTGTATCCCTTGGGGTAAGAAAATATTTACTGTGTGTTGAAAGAATGAACGGGTGTTGTGATCAGAGGGATAGACTATGACCAGCAGGTTGGGTCTGGAGTCATGTGGCTGATTTCTAACCAATGGAAGGGAGTGGAAGTCATTTCTAGGCCAGAGGTTTCCAAACTTTCTTGGGTACAGCACCCTTAATCATCTTTTCTATAGTGCCTCTAACCCCAAAGAAGTATCTAACCGTTCCATTTGCTAAATAGTTAGATTCAGACAACAATAGTAATAGTTGGTACCATGCTCAATAATAATAGCTGTTTCTCTAAAATTTAAAATATCCTGGGAAGCCCCTGAAAGTTCTCCAAGTGTCCTGGGACACCTTGGCACCCAGGTGTGTCCCAGGGTCCTAGGCTGTTTCCAAGACAGTGCTTAAAAACATTACATAATGCTTCGGTAACGGCTCTCCCTGCATCTGGGACCATGGAGGCCACCTGTTCTAGATGACAGTCACAGAATGTTGGAAAGCAACAAAATGCTTGCAGCCTGTCGGAAACAAACTTTTATTTAAACTACTCTCACTTGCTGGGCCTCTGTGGGCTGGCTGGCATTACTTACTCCAACTCTATACGGTCCAACATGATAGTCACTTGAAGTTACTGAGAACTAGTAATATGGGTAGTGCCACATGTCAAGATTTTAAAAAGCACAGCAGAGTAACCATTTTTCCGTTAAACACAACTTTATTGTTTTCGAAGAGTGACAGTTCACTTCACTGCATCACATAGGACGCTGTTAGAACGTCTGTACAGGAACGTGCATTATTTCTAGTGTAACAGATAAACACTTGGCCAGTCTAGTCATTATCAACCATCTGATTCAGTTCAGATGTTTTTTTTCTATGCACTGAAACAACATCACAATGTGTTACTTGGATAGTTTTATGTAAATAGCACAAGTTAAACTGCACCTATGCAGACAGCCCAATGTCATACCTATGGAAATCATAACAAGCTGAGATACTATTTTCATAATAAAATTACTTTCTAGGTTAAAAAATACAGAAAAATATTTAAATTTTAAATGAAGGCATATTGTCAAGGTAGAATTCAGTGCAATACAGAAGCTAGTGTTATGACTAGCACAGGAGAGAATCAGAGGAAGGGGGCTCAGTGCACTTTCAATGATGAACAGCAACTGCAATTTATTACAGGCACAGCCAAATGAAAAAGCTGCTTGCTTGCTGGATACAAAGTGTTAACGTCAATATAGTAGACGATACTTTAAGACAATTCTTAGCATTTATGTCATTTTTCAACAACAATCAAGTAAGTTTAAGAAGTAGTCTTCTAAAAGTCAAAAAATCCATCAGATTACATGAAATTAAATCTAAATTTCCAACAACAACAAAATTCTAATAAAAGTTGAACTTGTAAACATGGACAGCTAGAACAGACACAGTTTGAATTTTTGTACACACACAAACACATACACAAATAATTTTAGATTGAGATATAAGAAATCATTTTAATGATAATTTAATTAGAAAATTATGTGGAAAAGACTTAAAAAGGCATTTACAAAAATTGAAATTTTCAATTCTCTAAGCAATTCTGATCATTGAAGAAGTTTCTGATAATATCAAAGATCAGTTGATTCAAAATTTGAAAAATTGAAAGTTATTTAGCTTTAACTTTAGGTGAATGATATAAGACATTGCCCAGTGAAAACTGGATATATTCAGTCTCAAAGTATAGCCAAATTTACAAAGAAATGTCTATTCATTGCCTAAAAGCTCAAATTCATGACAATTTTTTTACAATTTCCTATCAAAGAATTTCAGCTAGAGATAGAAAAATTAGTTTCTATCATAATAGAACCCAGCTGTGTTAAGTCAAATGGTCAGATAACTTGGTATTGTGAAACAAAGTTTTTTTTCATTGCTCTGTTCCAACATCTGATAACTATTGAAAATATTTTGTGTTCCATTTTCTGAAGCAGACTCCGAAAAAAGTCAAGGATACAGATATTAAAGTTCTTCAGTATCTATGTGCAAAAACGATAAAATAATTACTGCCAGATTATGGAACTGTTGGAAGATAATTTTTTTAAAGGTCCTGTATCCTTTACCAACATTCCTTGGTTGAATTATGAAAGAATTTTACAAAGATTTCCTGTACTAGGAATTCCAATTCAAGATTTTCATAAAACAAAAGGAAGAACTGTTAAATACTCAATAATTGAAGACACAGTAGCAGTGTGATTCATGTTTTTCCCTAAAATCACACTGCAAATGAATTTGAATGATATAGTATGGAAAAAACTTGTAACATACTTAGACAATTGAAAAAATTTAATTAAAGCCAAAACATTTCATAACATAGTGACTTTACACATTTTTCTAACATTAGTCAATATGTAAATTTTAAATGTAATCAATAGCATTGTGTAAACTGTTGGCAAAAAAAAAAAAAGACATGTGAAGAATGGTTTACTGAAATCAATAAGATTTAGTTTTGTTTCCATTTATGCAATTTACTTAAGCAAATAAAGTTTGAAACTGATATGTTTTCACTTTTAGTAAAAAGAAAATTTTATGAATATGTTTACAAATATCAAAGGAAAATAATTTTTTGATACTTGATCTACTTATTATTGGAAATTTGTAAGTATATTAGCGTAATAACAAAGTACATTTGAAAGGACTATGTGAATCTACTTTTCAACTCTAAATTTTAGAAATTTCAAATGAAAATTTATTGTATGCATTAAGGTATGCTATAAATACAAGATACACACTGGGTTTTGGAGACAGTGTAAAAATAATATAAAATGTCTCATCAATATTTTTATATTGATTATATGTGGAAATAACTTTATAGATACACTGAGTGAAATAAAGTATATTACTAATCTCACCTGTTTTACTTTGTAAAAGTAGCTACTAGAAACTGTGAAGTTCTATTCGGTTCACATTCTGTTCCTACTGGATTGAGACAACTTCCAGCAAGCTTCTTCATAAATGTGATTAGTCAAAGAAGTCTGAGGAAAGCCTCAAATGTGCAAGACAGGTAATGGGTAAAAACAACTCTGGGGAAAGATAATATAGGGAGAACAGCAGCACTGAAAGACACTATGTTAAGCATCCTCAGAGAAAGAAAATAGTTCATACATGAAGCAAAAATAGAATATTAAAAAATGTCCATTAAAAAATGGACAGAGGATCAGAAGATCTACTTGGAAATATAAACATGACAACAGAAAGAAAACATTAAAAACATTTAGGGGCCTCCCTGGTGGCACAAGGGGTTAAGGCGCAACCTATGAAGCTATCCGCAGCCACTGCAGCAAGAGTTCGATCCCCCACCACGAAGCTCCCCACATGGCGCAGCAGACCTCTCCTGACTCACCCGCTGCTCCCCTCAGCAGTGTATTTCAGTCTATCTACCTGTTCTGTTCCTCACTCTGTCTCTGGTGAATCCTCTCACACACACCCACCCCACCTCTGGCTTGTACCCCAGTCCTTGTATGCATAAATAAATAAATCTTAAAAACAAAAATTTATCTGTGGGCCTCCCTCGTGGGTCAGGTGGTTGAGCGCCGCTCTGTGAAGCTGTCCACATCCTCTGCAGCGTGGGTTCAATCCTGGCCGGCCGGTGAGAATCCCACGTGGTGAAGCAGACCTCTCCTGTCTCGCCTGCTGGTCCCCTCTGCAGTGTATTTCGTCAGTCTGCCTGTTCTGTTCCCCACTCTGTCTCTAGTGATTCCTTTCACCCTCCCGTGCATCTGGCCTGTACCCTGGTTCTTGTATAAATAAATAAATCGTAAAACAACAACAAAAAACCATTAAGCAGTAGAGCTAGAAGACAGGTTGAAGAACCCTTCCAGAAAGCAGGATGAAACTCAAAGACATGGAGGATGGGATGTGAGGGGAGGAAGCTCGAAGAATCTAATCTGACAATTGTTCTGAAAGAAAGTACTTTGGAATGCAGGAGTCGCTGTAAAAACTTGTAATGGTTTTGGAGCATAAAAGGGCGAATTTTAGTCCTTAGCAGTCACTGCTACCCATTCCCTACCAGCCAAGCCCACGGTAGGCAGCTGTGGAACTGGAACCCACATTTGGCTTGTGGGAGTCAAAGTGGGCAATAAAGACCCTTTCCTTCAACAGAAGAGCCCCAATGGCTCTGTACTGATGGGCTGAGCTGGACCTTTCACTTCTGGTCAAAAGGACCAGGATATAATGGGAAACTATGTCAACTCCAGATTTACTTAATTTAGCAAACCAAATCACTATGCTTTTGATGACTCAACGAAAAGTAAGATCTTGATAACCTCAATTTTCAGCCCCAACAAATGGAGGTCCCTGGAGAACATCAAAATCCTCCTGGTGTCTTATTGTAAAAAGCCAGGGCAGGGCCTCCCCAGTGGCGCAGCGGTTGAGCGCTGGGTTGCGAAGCTGCCCGCAGCCTCCACAGTGCCGGTTTGATCCCCGGCCACTAGCGAGGGTCCCACATGGAGCGCAGACCTCTCCTGCCGCACGCTGCTCCCCTCAGCAGTGTACTTCGGTCCTTCTGCCTGTTCTGCACCCTGCTCTGGCTCTGGTGAATTCTCTCACCCTCCCACGCTTCTGACTGTACCCAGTGCTTGTATAAATAAATAAATAAATCTTTAAAAATAAATAAGTAAATCTTTAAAAAAAAAAAAAAAGCCAGGGCAATGGAAGAGAGACTATTACAAGCTTAAGTGCTTCAAGCTTAATTAATCTTTTACCCAATCTTTCCAATGCCCTTCTAATGTCCAAAAATGGAGCTCCAAAGTATCACAGCCTTTCCCCAATCCTCCTTAACAGAAATGGAGAAACCACTCTCCAAATTGGGAATGAATCACTTTCTCTCTTGGGTGATGGCAGAGCTACACTTTTGGTGCACACGTCTACTGTTTAATATTAAACAGCCTCTGTCCCAAAGTACTAAGAGTTCAAATCGTGGGAGTGTGTAACCTCAACAAGTTCCTATATCTAAAACTATCCCCTCTAAGTCAGTTTCTCCAATCCTATTCATTCAGCTAAGATTCTTTAAAAATGCTGGATTTTTTCTCTCCTGAAAAGGGGAAATAGAAATATTTCTAGAAATGATTCTAGGCTGTGAGGACCACAACCAAAATAGTTGTAGGGTAAATGAAGATTGCTCAGGCTTTTATGCCATTGGCCTCTGGCTATCGTTTGCAGCCTTGAATGCAGGAGGCGCTTGGGACCGTGGGCTTGGGGTGCGCATGCACCCCAAGTACGGCACCTGGAGTACGGCATGGGCATGCGTAAATGGGCACAGCTGAACCTGGAGGTTGATTATATAAGGGCGGCCTCACAGAGAACACGCGCGGCAGAGGCAGTAAGGCAGAGAGAGGTAGAGAGACCGCAAGACAAGGCCACAGAACCCAGAGAGTAACAACTTGCCAAGGGCCGGGATGTTCCTGGCCCCCCAGGCCTTCTACCTGCCCTGCACCTGGTTGCCTCGCTACACATTGTATAGAAAGATCACTATAAGGCCTGAAAAAGCCACTGAGGGCTCCAGGACGCTCCTTTACCCATTTACTTGGATCCAGAGAGAACCTGCCCTGTGCCTTGCTATAATAGTCAACTAGGTGAGTTAAATGGCTCTTCAACATCTTTCATTTGCTCTATCTCTGATGGCATTAAAACTTACTTCAAGGGGCCTCCCCGGTGGCGCAGCGGTTGAGCGCTGGGTTGCGAAGCTGCCCGTGGCATCTGCGGCGCCTGTTCCATCCCGGGCTGCTCCCCGGCCACCGGAGGAGGGTCCCACATGGCACGCAGACCTCTCCTGCCGCCCGCTGCTCCCCTCAGCAGTGTACTTCGGTCCTTCTGCCTGCTCTGCTCCCCGCTCTGGCTCTGGTGAATTCTCTCACCCTCCCATGCTTCTGACTGTACCCAGTGCATGTATAAACAAAAACAAACAAACAAATAAATAAAAAAAACATGCCTCTTTAAAAAAAAAAAAAAAACTAACTTCAAGGACATCAATCATTTGTCCCTATTGGATAAACATACCATTCTCCTTATGGGCAAAATCCTCAACTGATATTGGCAAAATTCACAGTGTACCTCCTATTAAGAGCCAAATATGTCCCTTACTGGATCAACTGAGGTTTGGCAAATGGATTTTATTCAGCTCCCTCTGTTTCATGAATGTAAATGTTTTTATAATGGTTTGTATGTTTTTTTCCAGGGGACTGAAGCTTTTCCTTGTAGATAGGCTACTGCCTCCTCTGTGGTTAAAATTCTATTAGAAAAGATTTTATCTGAGAGAATGTAGGTGGACTACACCAAAGCTGGCAGGATTTGGCCAACATCTTATTTAAATTACGTGTTTGACTTATTTCTCCAGACTAATAGCCAATTCCTGAAAAATGGCACCACACCCTAAAATGGCTAGTCCCCCCACCCTTTTTCAACAGCTGATAGTGGCACAATTCCTTGGAAGGGGTAATGTCAGGGGCTCCACATATGCTGATAGTGTAAGACCCTGACTTATAATGACCAAAGTCTCACTAGCACACTAAGACACAAATCCCTGGGTAGAGATTTAAGATGCTACTAAACAGACATGAAGCAGCATGTAATCTGTCTGTGCATACCCCAGGGCAGTCCAACCCAGAACACAGTATGGACATTGCTCCACTTTACTTCACCCTGATAACCAAACTCCTTCAGCCCCTTCCAGGCCCTCAATAAACCAACCTGAAAACCTCTCCTTCAGTGCTGCCTCCCTTGTGCTTAAGCATAAGCCTAATACAATCTTGTTTGGATGTAATGTTTTGCCTCCTTGTCAATTTTTTTTTTTCACAAAGGGTCAGAACCCATACAAAGACCCCAGGCTGCTAAGGCACCTACATGGAGAACCCCTCGAGCTCCAAAGCAACTGAGAACCCATTTTACTGGCCAAATATTACAGCAAGTTTATTTGACCAGTGCTACATTTCTGCTGTGCTTACCACCCTCCATCCACAGGGTTAATGCAACATACAAATGGCACCACTAAGATGCAACTGGCAAAATTTATAAACACTGCAAGAACCCTGGCTAAAAGCCAAAAACCCTTCTATTATTTCTCTAAATCTCAGGTCTATCCATTTTAGAACTCATAAACTCTCTGCCTTGAGATAATCACAGGATGCCCAATGTGCCTGGTTCCTGTTTCTTTTGATCTACAGCTAATACAAGGGGAGATAGACTTCATTATCAAAAGGGCCTAATTGTTTACGTTGAAGATAACCACCCTTGAGTAGAGCAATCTTTCGCAGCATGCTCACAAGAGATGACAACCCTGTATACCTCATTTAGCAACCTGTAGATCTTGTTCACTGGGAAAATATTCTCTCCAGCCTCGCCAGAAAGGTCTCTACCAGGTAATGTTAACTAATCCTTGTGCCACAAAATTCCAAGGAGTAAAGTCTTGGTGCACATATTTCATCTAAAGGAAACACTGAACTCCCACGTACCTGCAAACCATGTAACCTGAAAATAAAAATCTCTAGGACTTCATATAGATGACATTGGAGGCCCACAGATTTCATAAGGAGACCAGACCAGGCCTGTATACTTTGTTTACCTTGTTCATTCTCTTACCTTTTGCCCTGTCTTTCTTGGAAAGACAAAGCTCTTAACCTGCATTTCTCAATCTACTGCAAAGAAGTGAAAAATCCATCTTACTGTCTGTCACCAGAAACTGATCTGTCCATGTTCATGATATTGGAACACTCTGGTCTTAACTATAACCAATTTCTTTTTAGACCCTGTAAGCGGGTGATCTGGAGGTCAGTGCATATTGGGATGTCTGTCCCTGTTGACAGTCATAACAAATCTGAACTAAACCTTCATTGTCATTTTGAATAGGAACTTCCTGGAGGTGTCACTGTTGGGTCTGTGGGGAGCCTTTTCCCATTCATTGAAGTGAATGCCAGTGAACAGGTGACCAGGAATGTCTCCCTAACACATGAGAGCGAGCTAATTCCACAGGCAAAGCAGTTGTATTCCCAGAACAATCACTTGGCAACTGGCTACACTGGTTTTGGATAATTAGTCTTGGATTAGCTACTTGCTGAACAAGGAGGGGTTTATGAGACATCAACCACCACCTGATGGAGAGGGCTGTGTTCCTCTGGGGAAACAGAAGCCTAATCACATAAAATTGGAAAACAAGCACATTGTCTGTAACACACTGTACCTGACGACTCCTGGTCTTTTTTTTTTTTTTAAGATTTATTTATTTATTTTATACAAGAACCTGTGTACAGGCCAGATGTGCAGAAGAGTGAGAGGACTCACTAGAGACAGAGTGGGGAACAGAACAGGCAGATGACCGAAATACACTGCTGAGGGGAGCAGTAGGTGGTCCAAGAGGTCTGCCGTGCCATGTGGGACCCTCTCCGGCTGGCCGGGATTGCACCGGCGCTGCAGAGGCTGCGGGCAGCTTCGCAGTGCTCAACTGCCTGCGCCACCATGGGAGGCCCGACTCCTGGTCTTTTGATCTATTTAGCTGGTTACTTTCAGGTTTGGGCTCCTAACTTAGAACCATGATACAACCTGATCTCATTCAGGCATCTATCTAAGAAAAATGAAAATATATATCCACACAACGGATTATTTTTAACTGTCCAAAATGGAAACAACTCAAATGTCCTTCAACTGTGAATAGACAAAACATGGTATCCTCATGCAATGGGATACTATGAAACAATAAAAGGAATAAAGTCCTGATATCCTACAACATGGATGAACTTAGAAACACATCAGTGAAAACCCAAGACGACATGTAACTCTTTTTATATAAAGTGTCTAAAGAAAGCAACTCTATGATGACAGAGAAAATGGGTTAGTGGTTGCATGGGATTGGGGTTTAACTGTAAATGACTTGCAGGATCTTACTGAGATGACAGTGTCCTGAAAATGGGTTATGGTGATTGCCCAACTCAGAGAATTTGCTAAAACTCACTGGGACACTTGAAATGATTTTTATGACATGTAATTTATACCTCACTAAGGCGGTTTAAAAAATAAGTATACACTCCAGATTCCCAACTGATACTGGTACAAATTTGGGGGAGTATAACTAGGAAACATTCTGGAACAAGCTTTTTCAAGAATTTTACATATTTAATTTTTTCTATAAATTCTATCTTTTCAGAAGAAACAAACCAGGGTGCCTATCTTTGCAGAAAAAAAACTTAAACCAGGGCAAATGAGTCTCATAAACCATGTTCCTTCCATGGCTTGGATGGTTCTGACTAATCCATTTAGTAACTATACAGATAAGTGTATCATGATAATATTTAAACTGTAAGCTCCCCCTCCCCAGGGGGACTAGGGGCACAAAGAGGAAAAGAAAAATACCCCGAGGTAGCGGTACAAACGTAAACCTACTATATCACAGCAAATATTGCCAAATCTCAGGTGAGCATTAAGCATCTCTTCACTTTCATAACCTGAAAGTCTTCTGGTTTAGTTGTCTTTTTATAGGAGCTGCTGAGCTCATTTCAGCTTTAGGGAGCTCTTTACTGCTGAGTCAGGGGTGCTCCTCCTCAACCCCACGGCCTGAGTCCCAAACCCAACTGAGTCCCAAGCCCAACTGAGCTGCTTTTTCGGTTAGTAATTATCATTCAGACTCCACAATGAAATTTATAAGGAATAAGCTACTCACATATCTATCTACTCCGTTCCTTCAAAGTCTAATTTCACAACAGAAGCCTTAACTAAAAATATATTCTGTATCATTTCTATATTCTTGTTCTGAATCAAGGGAGTCTTTTTAAATTTTAGAACATATATTTACCAGGTGGAAGGGGATCATATCAAATTCCTACAGCTAGGAATAAGTAAGTCAGATTAAATAAATGAGTAAATTTGGCTTGTAGAGAAGTTGATTCTCCATTTAAAAGACTGTAGCTACTACCTAAAACCAGTGGAATATCCCATTGAAACATGGGCAAAATGTTGTCAGCCCTTATAATTTTTCAAGATAAGATTTTTTTTTTGGTATGAAAAATTCCTAATTTTTAAATGGTAGCAGCTAATTACACACACACACACACACACACACACACACACACACTCAATATACCAGGCAGACCAGATGACCATGTTCAGTGGCCCAATCTTAGCCTATGCCCTTTGCATACAGAATGCTTACACACTAAATATATATAGGACGCTCTTTTAGTATAGGCAAAAATTAAAAAAATACTATTCTATTTTGTGAAAGATAAACTTTCCAGAATAGCTGTTATCAGCACCCATTCCCTTCCCCACCCCCTGTCCCCAAAACCCCCATTCTGTTTTCCTAGAAGTGTTGTTCTTATGGCTGAGATGGTTCAGGTACATGCCCACTAGATTCCCAACCTCCTCAGCCAGCCAATGCCCAGAGGAGAAACAGGGTGGGGGTTCTGACCAATTAAGACATTCCCTGAAAGCAAAGTTGTCTGAGTTTCACTGACGTGCCTGTCAGTAGTATTCCAGTGATTGTATTCTAGCATCAAGTATTCAAAAAATACACTGCATTCTACTATGCTGGAAGGTCAGCATCCTGAGCGAGGACTCTCCTACTGGGGAAACATGAAAAATCCAAGGAATCAAAAAATGTTTGACTTTAATCCCCTCAACTTCAGAGTAACAGAGATATAAAAAATAAATAAAATAAACCTTAGAATTCCTGAGTCCCACTTACTCATTCTACCAGTAAAGAAACTAAAATTCAGAGAGGTCAAATGATTTGCTCAAGGTTAGATAGGGAGTTGCTTGGCAAACTGGGACAGAATGCATGCTCTCTGACTCCAGTCAATATCTCTTCCTCCTACACTACATGGTAATGAAGTAGAGAAGAAAAGGAAATCTGAAAAGATGGTAAGGATGGTCCTGTGCATCCCTCCCCCGCTTTTTAAATTCACATTTGGCTTTTTAGAATCATTTCAAGTCTCATACTACTCTCTTGACTTTGCATGTGATTTTATCAACCCTAATGCTAACCTACCGAAAGGTGACATCCTAGCAAATATGTGTGGTGAATGGGAAAAAAAAATATTCCTAGCTGCCAACCTATCAAGAGTAGCAGCTACTAATCAATGCAGGTTTTCTTTTAAAAGGGTCAATTTGGAGCAGATATCCCCCCCCACCTTACCATAATCCAAAATTACTCTCCAGAATGGAATCCCCGATGCCTGATGAGGCCTGAATTACTCTTAAATGTCTTCTCACACTCATTACATTCATATTCTCTTCTGCCAGTATGAATTTTTAGGTGTTCTACCAGAATTGAGCTTCGACTAAAGGTTGCTCCACAATAGTTGCATTCATAGGGTTTCTCTCCAGTATGAATTCGGTGATGTTCATTGAGAGATGAACTCTGGCTGAAGGATTTTCCACATTCTTTACATTTGTAAGGTTTTACACCAGTATGAATTCTCTGATGGCGACTAAGGAGTGAATGGGTAGGGAAGGCTTTCTCACACTGGTTACATTTGTAGGGTTTTTCTCCCGAGTGAAGTCTCTGATGGTAAATGACAGATGTAAAATGGCTAAAAGTCATCCCACAATCATTACACAAATATGGTTTTTCCCCAGTGTGAATCCTCTGATGACGGGTAAGGCAAGAGTTCTGTCTAAAGGCTTTTCCACATTCACCACATTTATACGGTTTCTCTCCAGTGTGAATTCTCTGATGTTTGGAAAGGGATGAGCTGTGACTGAAGGATTTTCCACAATTGTTACAGGTATAGGGTTTTTCTCCAGTATGAATTCGCTGATGCTGAATTAAAGATGAACTGTCACTGAAGGGTCTCCCACATTCTTTACACTTATAGGGTTTTTCTCCAGTATGAACTCTCTGATGCTTAATGAGGTGAGCACTCAGGGTGAAAGCTTTCCCACAGTCATCACACTTGTAGGGTTTTTCTCCACTATGAGTTCTGTGATGTGGCGTGAGGGATGAACTGTCACTGAAAGCTTTTCCACACTCATTGCACATATAAGGTTTCTCCCCAGTGTGAATTCTCCGATGTTTGGTCAATGAGGCACTATAGCCAAAGGCTTTTCCACATTTGCTACATTTATGGGTTTTTTCTCCATTATCAGTTCCCTCATCTTTATTTAAGGTTGCCTCTTGACTCAAATCTTTGCAACATTTTTCACACATAGAGGTGTTTTTTCTCTTAGTCAGAGAAGAGCTTTGAGTCAAGGCAATCCCACAGTTACTACACTTCTGTGATTTATCTGCCAGATGAATTTTATGATGTTTCTGATGTTCAGTAAGAGATGAAGAATGATTTAATGTTTTCCTGCCTTCATTAGATTTCCGTGATTTTTCTCCAGCATGTTCCTTGCGGTTCAGAATGAGATCTGAATGAAAACTGAAGGGTTTCTTGCATTCATTATACCTCCGAGATTTCTTCCGTAAGTAGACTCTCAGATGTTTAATTATGTCTGAAGTTTGTTTGAAATTATTTCCAAAGGGAATCTTTTCTGGGTCAAATCCCTCACCCTTACTGCCTCTCCCATGAGTTTTCTTTTGTGTGACTGCTACTTGTGAATAGTCCTTATTACTAAACACCTCTTCTAAACTGCCATAACGTTTCCAGGATTCTCCCGTCAAACCACAGTCATCACCACTCAGGTATCTTTCTATTATTTCCTCTAAAGTCAATTCTTCCATAAGAACATCTTGAACAGTTTCCTTCAATTCACCTCTAGGATCATACTCTAATAAAAGAAATAACAGAATATTTCCTGTTTGTAAGAAAATCAGCTTATTTGGGACTGAAATAGGAACAGACAGTAGTGATTATAAGGAATGGCTGGACAGTTCTCAGTTAAGAGTCTTATAAAACAGGAGAAAGAATGGTGATTTAGGGAGACTATGTAAACACAGGGGCTAAGAAAAATTTGAAGGAGATGAAAGTTTGTGCTTTATAGTTATAAATGAAAGTTCTCATCCTCATTTCAAATTTCTGTAATAGGCTCAAACTTACTCTCCACACATCCAATCTATTCTCTTGCCAAACTGATGAACATTTATATTTACCAAAAGCCAGGTCCCATACCATATCATGCACTTATATTTCACATAATTTTCAGAACTGCATGAAATGTGCCTATCACTGTTCCTGTTCTATGGATGTGAGCTACTTAGAATGTAAGCAGCCTGCCTGAAGTCAGCATATTTGTAACCCAGTCTGACATCAAAGTCCATACTTTTGATCCCCATACCATACTGCCTCTCTTCAAAGCAGCCAAATAGCACTAGGTTTATAGAAAACGTTAAGTACACGTGTTGCCCAGATATGCAACAATATTTTACCCAAATCTGGCCTCGGCAACCTTATGGATTCTCTAAAATCAGGCATCTACTTATTGTTCCCACTACTCTACATTCAATTTCAATTCTATTCTTTCAGTCTTAACTGCACACCTGCAATGTAATCCCACAGCACCTTCACTGTTACAAACGTATAAATTTGTAGGACTTAGAGTTCAGGTCTCCTCAGAGCTTTCTCCAATACCATATGCTCAAGTCTTTTTTAAACAGATTAACTGATTACCCAAAATTAACCTATTAAAAGGTCTGCATTTTCTTCTAGAAAAATTTCTATATATTTTAGAACAGAAAAACTATGTAATGTGTAGTGTGACTTTTTTTTTCATTATGTAATTCTTTCCCCTCTCATTGGTAATTCTTCATAAATATAATTTTATTCAGTTATATGTAATTTATGTTTGATTTATGTTGGTTAGTTATTCCATCATTAAATATTTATGAAATGATTATGTTCTCAGAAAAGTCATAAAAGGACTGCCGAACCAAAAGGTAGAAAAATCTCACCACTAGACAATGATGAGCAGAAGTTTCTGAGCATTGATCTCTGGTCAGATGATGTTTGCAAAAATCTTTGCAAATACGATTCATAATATATTGACCAGAGATGCTGAACTTCTGTTGTCCACAGCTATTTAGATTTTTTTAAAGCTTGTCGGTTGTTTTTAAATTTGACAGTTTTGTATTCAATTTCTTTACCCATCTTTCTAAGCGTAAAAGAACTCAAGAGTTCCTTTTACATGAGCTTTTTATAAATTATGGCAATTGGCGGTTGTCTATCAAAAGTTTTCTTACCAATTGTGTTGTAAGTTACTTTTTAAACAAGTTGTACATCTAAATGATCCTTCTATTACATACGCATCTGGGGGGGGGGCGGGTACAGAGGCTGTTAAAAGTACTTAAAACACTTTTAGAATTTATTTTTTGGAATTACTCTCCCAAATTCTACTTCAGCCATAATAAATCAATTGTTGTCATCATTTGTTTTAATTATACTGAAAACAGCCAATGGATTTTATAAAATTAATTGTAAAGATGAATGAGGCATGAGGAATTACTTTTTCTTTAAAATAAACCGAGGTCTTGATATACCATTATTTTTATTTTTTATTTTGAAAATTTAAATTTAAAATACTTATTACTAAACTTTAAGATAAGGAAAGGATAAAGAAAAAAATGTAATCCCTCAAAGGTAAACAGTTAACATATATGGTCTTCAGATATTAAAAATCTATGTGTACCTATGTATTTAGACAGATACATGTATATGTACTTCTTTTTCCTTTTAACAAAAATGGGATTGTACTATGCACACTGTCCATTGTGTGAATCCCTATTTATTCCTTAAGATTCAATTTAAATGCCAATGAAGTCTTTGCTCCTGTATTTTCCCACTATTTGTTATACATGCCATGATTATAGCCTGTATTATATTACTAACACTTATTTTGGTATCTGCCTCTGTGGCATTCGTAAAAATGCTCCTCTGAGGTCTCCTATGGGCTGCTTCCCTATCACCCCTGCTGCTGCTCTGATTCCTCCACAACCTTCACCCCGAAGTCATGTCCCCACTGCTCTCAGTCAGCAAGAATGGCAGCTATATTTAGGTACATTTCTGTGAGTCACAGGACTCCTCTGATAGATGGGGTCGATTCTGACTCAAGGACTCTTTAGGCCTTGCCAAAACTTTCTTAGAATGCCACTTCAGTCTAAGACTCCTACCCAGGCTTTCTTCCTTCTGTTTCTCATGCACAAGTGTTTGACCTGCATCGTTAAGCCTCTGGCAAGGCTAATCACATCTTGACACTTACTTCTCTGAGGACCCAACTCAGAGTCCACCCACTAAAATGAATATTCCAGGAACGCAAAGGATCTATTCTCATCATCTTTGTATTTTAGCATCTGTCCCACCCAACATTTCAAAAGTTTTTCCCAAGACCTTGGTAAACAACTGTTTTAATTTCTTTGTCTACTTTTCACCAACTTACCTATTCTGGAGCCTTCTGAGACTTCTTTTTCCAGCAGCCATGGTAATTCAACCCACTTTAGCTGGGAAATCAAATCTAATTTGGAAACCGGAAAACCTGCTCACAGAGAAAAGAGTAGAAAGTGGCTGTTCATATGTAGAACAAAGGCATCCCAAAATTCATACTTAGCTGTTGGTTCTCTAGGGAAGAGAAGATGCTGTTCAGTACAGGCATCTATACTGGAATTTGAGGAAGAATGTTGGAAAGGTATGGCTTGATGACAGCAAAATGATACTCAACATTTCAAGTATAATGGAACAGACTCTTTATTTTTTTGCAAGTAATACTGCAGAAAAATATTTTCAGGACCCATTTTTAGAATTAGTCATATCACCCCTGCATTCCCAGCCAGAAACAGCTGAAGTACTCTACACAGCCCTTATCTTTCAGTAACAGACAAAAAAAAAAAAACCACAGCTTAAGGAATTTAGAAAACCTAAATAAGGGACCAGGAAAAAAACTAATTATAATAAAGTAAAAAGCAAAATCAACAAGCAACTATAAACCAGAGAAACACGGTGGGGGGGTAGGAGAGGGGAGGGAAGGAGGGAGTAGGATCAAAACAGGGTAGTAGGAATTGTATCGGCACTATAACCAAGATGAAAATGCATATATTGTGCAAAAATGAAAAATGATGTAAAAAATGTATAAAAATAAAAAAAAAAAAAGAAACCCAGCTTAGATGCTAGATCATGAAAAAAAGATGTCTTTACCCAGAAATTCTAGGTTCCTAAAGTTCTCCAGTAATACGTCCTTATAAAGCTCCTTTTGAGGAGGCTCCAGCTTCTTCCACTCTCCTCTGGAAAAGTTCACGGCCACATCCTTAAACGTCACAGGCCCCTAGAACACCATACATGGTCTTTTTGCATTGGTTTGTTACCAGATTGATCCCAAGGATTCAGCGAAATGCTTAGGACATAAAGTAATCACTTTAATAGTACTCAAGTATCTAAGAATTCCAAGGCAACTTACACAGTTGCATTTTATGGTTATTATGAATAACACAGAAGCAGGGTAATGCACACTCCCCACCTGTTCTATTGGTCCTTGGTGTGAAATGCTGTGCAGGGTTTCTCTGGGATGTCTAGCCTCAGGAAATTCTCCCTCACATACTGATTTACAGGGTTAAAAGAAAAATACTAAATGAAGGATACAATTTACATTCCTAGACCCCAAACTTGCAGAACGAATGCAAGCTAACTAATAATTGAATACATTATAGTAGTATCAGTGATGACATTTCCAATGTTAATTCCCAGTTGATTATCAGTAGCAGTTATTTCCTATCACAATCAAACAGGAAACTATATTGAATAACATACTCACTCTTACAGTTACTCCACAAACAAGCACACTGACTCATTAAAATGCACTTTCTATAGCATCCTCTGCATGGCCTTTGCACAGTGGCTGTTAACACTTGTCTTAGCTTCCTGTGAGCAGTGTAACAAATTATGGTAATGGTAGTAAAACAACAGATGTATTTTCTCACAATTCCAGAGCCAGAAGTCTAAAGTCAAGGTGTTTGCAAAGCTGCATTCCCTTCCGAGGCTCCAGGGTAGAATCTGCTCCTTGCCTCTTGCAGTTTCTGATGGCTGTCATCCTTCCTTGCCACTCTTTGGTTTGTGGTATTATCCCCTACCTCTTCCTCTGTCCTCACAATGCCTTCTCCTGTTCCTATGTTTAATCTCCCTCTGCTCTCTCATAAGGACACTTTCTGGATATACTTTCTGGAGCCACTGTTAGCCTACTGCAGCACCTCTATCCACTACTGTGAAAAAGAATTGCTTTTTCTTTGCTGATCTATTTGCATACAGGAAATGCGCTGGATTATCACCAGCTGCTTTTCTCAACTACTACATGAGTATCAACACTTGTTTAGTTGATTCTCCGAGGTTCTCCAAAGATTGTATTATCTGCAAATTATACACATTTGCCTCGTCTCACTGCAAGAATATTCAGAAGACTGCCTGTTCTATTCCAACACTAATCAGTTGGAAATGTTTTAAGTCATGCTAAGGAAATATAATTCTATTTCCGCAGAACTAATTTTATCAGGAGTACCTGCTGAATTTTAGTAATTTTTGTTTGTTTTTATTAGAGACAGACTTGTGGCCAATTTTGGTAACTGAAATAAAGTAGCAGGTGAAGAATGAGTAGTAAGAATGTGAAGAATCTGAAAAGGAGACTAGTCAATATTCCAGTACTTTACACCACTCAGTAGCAGCTCAACCAAGCATTCACTTAAGAGTAAAAGCCTGAGGGCAGAAGCTTACCCAAGACTCAGTATGTGGAAGGACGGAAACCATCTTATCTTCTTCAGGGTTCTCCTCTTGGGAAATAACAGATTCTTGAGAGATCAAATCTAGGAAAGGGAGAAAATAAAAAATCCAGTCTTTCAAATGGATTCCTTACACTGGAAATTCTTTTATATGTCTCATGTCTCTCTGGAGAAAAATGAGAAGAAACAAAAGGTTCCTACTCTTTAAGGTAGACAGAGTAGGCACAGATAAATTTTCTATTAAAATCCAAGCCTTTTGGGCCTCCTTTGGTGGCGCAGGCAGTTGAACGCAGCACTGAGAGGCTGGCTGCAGCCTCTGCAGCGCGGATTCGATCCCGGCTGGCCAGCGAGATCCCACATGGCGAGGCGGACCTCTTCTGTCTCGCCTGCTGCTCCCCTCAGCAGTGTATTTCGGTCGGTCTGCCTGTTCTGCTCCCCACTCTGTCTCTGGTGAATCCTCTCACCCTCCCGTGCATCTGGCCTGTACCCTGGTTCTTGTATGCATGAATAAATAAATCTTTAAAAAAATAAAAATAAAACCCAAGCCTTACTCCTTACACCATAAAACAATCGTTCAATTCCTAAGTTTATAAAAAATACCATTCATCCAATACCATCTGTTTTAATGTATTTAATTTACATAATCATTTTAAAAATATTTGAGATGTGTTACAGTAAAAGCATTTTTCAAATGCATGAACTTTTTTTTAAATGTATTAACTTGCTTTCCTCAGTTCAAGCATAGTTTCTCATAGTGCCTTGTGTAAGCGTCACTTATTGAATGAAAGCACAAAGCTGATCTCAAGAAGAGATTCCACCTCTGGAGTCACGAGCAAATTCCTAAAGATAGAAATCAAAAATTGGAACACGTGAACTAAATGTATCAAGTACCCTGAGATACCAACAGCTCTTCGTCTAATAAAAAGTTACTTTTATAATCATATTCTACTTTCTTATGAAAAGAATTTTAGGTAGCTGCTTAGACAAGCTATAGAAATTAAGGAACAGATAAGTAATCAATGAGAAAAGACAGATTAAGGAAACTGTTCTACCTTAAAGAATGCAGGAGCACTCTGTCCAGGAACTTCTCCACCACAGGGGCTCCACAGAGGCCTTAGTTTAGAAAGTACCATGTTACAGGGACAAATATTTGTAGTCTTACTAGAGGAATTTTATATAAGCTGAGCCACATGGCCTCAAGTGGTTATCTTCTCTAGTCTTTTAATCAATATTGTACAATGACATAATTGTTACAATTGTGCTTCTATTTATACATTTATACATAATTTATAATAATGTAATTATGAAAAATGTAATTCAGTTGTTTCTCCCCGAAGGCTGTGGAGATGCACTATCCAGTAAGACAGCTGTTGCCATATACAGCTGAATTTAAATTTAATTAAAAATTCGTTCTGTTTGCACTAGTTATCTTGCATGTGTGTCATCTAAGGTACAGAACAGTACACAGAACACATTTCCATCATTTCAGATACTGGGCAGGGCCAGCCCAGAAACGTGCTGCTTCACACAACTGGGGCCAGAAGCTGAGGCTGCAATGTGAGCCATGCCTCCAAACACCTGCAGACAACTTCCTTCTCGCTTGTGTTCTAAGGTCCCCGCTAACCCAGTGGTGAAGGGAAAGAAATTAGTATTTCTTGAGCATCCATGCTGTTATATCTCATGTTGTTTAATCCTCACAAGAGAACTGCAGAAAAGATGTGATCCCCTTTATACAAATTTTAAAAAAAGAAATTAAAGTTCTGAGAGGTTACATAGCTTGCCTGAGAGCAGAGTAAAAGGCAGGGCCAATTCAAACCCAGTGCCAACCACAGCTAGACTCTACCTCACAATAAACTTCTTTCTTTTGGCTAGGTCACTTTCACACCTTGCGATGTGTCCCACACCCTCCCTGCATCTATAAACTCACCTTCCTTTTCTTCAAGCATTTGAGTCAAATCCTCTATTAGGGTCACCACTTCCTCACTACTCTCAGGATGTTGTGACTTTACCCAAATCCCGATCTCCCCAGGCAAAATGGTCAGGAATTGCTCAAAGACCAAAAGCTCTAAAATCTGTTCTTTTGTGTGAATGTCTGGCCTCAGCCATCGAATACAGAGCTCCCACAATTGATTCAGGGTTTTTCTGGGTCCAGACACATCTGAGTAAGAAAACCTTCTGAACCTCTGTCTGAAAGACTCTGGCTCAACAGTGTCTCCTCTTAAGAGAGCTTCTTCATCCCCAGAGGCATCCACTTTTAGAGCCGTGTTTTGTTCACTTAAGACCAGAGTTTTAGGGTCTGGGGAGAGGGTGGTCATCTTGTTCAAGGGCACTATCGCTTGCATGAGTATCACCAGCAGCAGTCCAGTCGCCTTTAGCCGCCCCTCGACTATCAGTACACTCCTCCAACAGGCACTAGAGACAGCAAAAGTATGAGAATTCCAAGGATTCAGCTTATGGTCTTGAAGAAACTGTAAAGAAGATTAAATAAATAAAACAAATTGTTAACTCTGAAAATACTGTTCTTGGTTTGGCTGAAATACATATAACTATGCACATAACTTTCAGAAGCCTAGAACAGCCCTGCCCAACTACTATGTTAAAGAATAAATTTTTTTGTAAGTGAAAAGCCAAGCTGTTATTTAAGGGTAATTGCAGGTATGTGCCAAGGAAATCATTCTTTCAAGCTAAATAGGGTCCTATTTACAAGGGTATTCAACAACTCCTGCCCCCTCTCAGTGCATGGCCACACATGTCCCACCACTTGCTCAAATCAGTAGTCTGATTTCATATCTGACTCTTATATTTCTCGCATAATCAATAACCAGGTTCTGGTGGTTTAATTTCCAAAGCACTTCCCCATTCTATCCCAGTGAAAAAGCAGACATACAGTTTCTTCAATTCAGTTTCACGCTGTAGCCTAACAATTCCCTCTAATATGAAATACATGGTCCTATCACTCCCCAACTGTCTCAAAAACCAAAAGCAAAGGTCATGCATGATAATGGACAGAGCCTGCCCTGATGATGTCACCTCTTAAGCTCCAGCTTCCCCGGATGGACACTGCAGCCATAAAGATGTAGCCCCCCATTTTCAGACTGCTCTTAGACATTCTCATTTTTTTTAAACCTGACTCCTTTCACCTGTCACCTCTTATGTGAAGATCTCTGATTCCCACGTGCAAATTTGCACATTCTTTCATTCTCAATAACTGGGGGCAGCCACAGAGGTAGATGTGTTGGTAGATAAGGGGTCCCCCTCTCACAGAGCACCCAGGAAATAGCAATATAGACTAAGATGTGCTACAATGCAAGTGACAAGACACTCTCCTATTGCAATTAAGATACCAATAATGACACAGCCAGAAAACACAACTGGGTACACAGCATACACGAAGTCACTTATTCTTCTGCCACATGTTAGGTGCCCACCACCTACCTGGCGCCCTGCTGGCGCCTGGGACTCTGCAGTGACTAAAACGCGCATCTAGATCCCCAGGGAAATTACAAATGAAGCTCCATGAAAATGTGACGCAGGTAGAAAGAAGTTCTTAAAACCGGGGCGGGAGGTGAGGGTTGCCCACCCGGGACGCGCAGCAATGTCTGAAGACATTTTTGGTTACGGTGGCTGGGAATGAGGGGTGCTCCCGGTACCCAGTGGGCAGAGTCGGAGATGCCGCTGAAGATCCTGCAATACAGCGGGTCTCCCACTCCGCCCCATGCGCACCCTAGGACCTTTCCCGCTAAAACAGTCAAAAGTACCGAAGTTACGAGACTCCAGGCTCACAGAGGGGATGGGCAGAGGCACAGGCAAGCTCCATCACTCAGGAGCGCACGTATCTCCCGAGGAAACTGCAGCAATGGGAGTGCACGGCGAGATCGGTCGGCTGCCCTCGGTCCCCACCCGCCCCAGCTGCGCCATCGGAGCCAGCAACTCGGCTGCGGACCCCAAACTAGGAACCCGGGACAACCAATACCTGCGTCAGCACCTGCAGCCAGCGAGGACCAAAGCGCCACTGCAATGAGCTTCTAGAAACTGGTCCTGCAGGAGCTGCGCGCGCAAGCCCGCTGGCAGCCGCTGCGCCTGCGCAGGGGCGCAGAACTACCATTCCCGGGATGCGCTTGTCCCGTTTTGCGAAAGTCCTGTGTTTTCCATAGGCTCCCACCCTGGCCTGTTGCGCATGGATATTGGGAAGCGGCAGGTGGGCTTGACCGCAGAATTATTGCTGCGCCAGAGGCCTGAAGGCCTAGAACCATCTCTGGTTTTCAGGTCCTTGATGTTATATCTCCTTGGTAACCTCAAACCAGCCCTCCTCCTTCCCTCCTTACTTTCCGTGAAATCCAGGCTGGCAAAACCCACCGCAGAAGCATATTAACGTTGCATTCAATGCAATCCATGATTAATGCCACAATTTGAATTAAACAAATGTTAATTTTATGTTTTGCATACCTGCAACCATAACTCAAACCGCCATCATGTGCCACTGGATTATTGAAAGAGCATCTGGATTTCACTAATCTTCACCCTGACCATGAGAAATTCTTCAAAACATACAGCAGATTATGTCCCTCCTCTGCCTTAAAACCCTGCAATGACTTACCATTTCACTTAGCACAAACAGGCAAATCTTTACAGTGGCCTAAAAGGCCTACTGGACCTAACCTTAACCTCTCTGACCTCTTTCCCATTTTCCTGCCTTTGTCTTTTCTTTTCAATTTTATTGAAAAGATTTATTTATTTATGCATGCAAGAGCTGGGGTACAGGTCAGAGGTGTGGGGGGTGGTGGTTAGAGGATTCACCAGAGACAGAGTGGGTAACAGAACAGGCAGATTGACCAAAACACTGCTAAGGGGAGCAGCAGAAGAGACAGGAGAGGTCTGCTGTGCCATGTGGGTATCTCCCTGGTGGCTTGGATGGGACGCGCAGTGCAGAGGCTGTGGACAGCTTCACAGACCTGCGCTCAACCACCTGCACCACCAGGGGAGGCCCTCAGCCTCTGTCTTTATGGCCTCTTCCTATCTGTCTGCTTCTCTCTCTAACCTGCCTGGCATTTCTGATGGACATGCTCCACCTCCAAGCAGCCTAATGTTTGACTCGCTTACCCCTTCCGAGTCTTCTCTAAGTTCTCCCATCACTGTTAAATTGGAACACGCCCATCTCCAGTCCTATGTCTCTTTGTAACATAGCGTATGTTTCTTTCTTGTTTACTACTTATTATCTGTCTTCTTCACTAGAATATCAATACCACAAGGATGAGGATTTTTATCTGGTTTGGTCCATGAAGATACAACCTCCAGACCCTAGAACAGAACCTGGCATATGGTAGGTACTCGATATCTATTTGTTTATTATATGAATGAGTGCTTGCATAGATCACTGGGGAATAGCAAAAAGGGCTGCAGAACTCTAGAATGGTTGTTTGGAGGGTCCTAATAAATGGATAACACTTAGAGGGGTGGAATTGGGAAAGAAAGGCCTTAAAGACAGAAGGAGCAGAATAAGTGAGGTCCTGAGACTTTAAAAAGACAGAGCAAGCTCAACTAAATGAACCACTAGATTCATCTCACAGACAGCAAGACAAGTGGAAGAAAGAGGGCTGTCCCAGGCCAAGAAGAATCTAGCCTAGTCGCAGGTCTGAATAAGTTACTCCTCTCCTCCACCACCTCCTCTTGGCTGACAAAAGATGGAGAGGACATTAAGGAGAAGCTGGGGAAAGTGGAGGGTTGTGAAATGAAACTGGCTTATTAGTTTGACTGGGAAAGACAGAGACACTTTTATTAGTGGTTCACTATCTTTTTTTTTTTTTTTAATAGAGGCATGTTTTTCTTTATTTATTTGTTTGCTTGTTTGTTTTGTTTATACATGCACTGGGTACAGTCAGAAGCGCGGGAGGGTGAGAGAATTCACCAGAGCCAGAGCGAGGGGCAGAGCAGGCAGAAGGACCGAAGTACACTGCTGAGGGGAGCAGCGGGCGGCAGGAGAGGTCTGCGCGCCATGTGGGACCCTCCTCCGGTGGCCGGGGAGCAGCCGGGGATTGAACCGGCACCGCAGAGGCCGCGGGCAGCTTCGCAACCCAGCGCTCTACCGCTGCGCCACCGGGGAGGCCCTGGTTCACTATCTTTATGTGACTTAGAATCACTTAGTGTTCTGTGTTTGAATATAGTTTTTGGGACTCACCTTCCCTACGACCTGCTGTAGGTGATCCTTGAAATACACTTTGCGAAACACTGCACTAGGTGAAATATTCTATAATTTAATGGCATCCTACATATGAATAAATTATAAGGAAAGAATAACCCCTTCTTGGAACTGGTGACCAAACTAGCTTTTGAGTGGTAAATTGTGCATTAGAAAGAGAAATGCCCTGGGCCTCCCTGGTGGTGCAAGGAGTTAAGTCTCAGCACTATCAAGCAATTGCCAACTACCAGCATGAGAGAAAGAAAGTAAAGATATAGAGCAAAGAATCATTCTATAGAGTAAGAACTCAGAAGTTAGGTGGAAGCACAGAGATGGAGAGATGAACCTCCAACAGCAAAGCCAAGGGCCACTGTTCATTGTAACAGAGGGAAATGAGTCAAGGAATGGTGTGTGTGTGTGCAAGTAGCAGACTAGGGGCAGAGAAGAAGCAAGGTTGGGTTGATCTAGGAGATGGGGTTTTGAAGAGTGAGTTTGACAGTGAAGTTGTGGGACAAGGATGTGAGGAGATGAGCACATGTTTTAAATGATGACGGATGGAATCCAACTTAAATAAGTGAGATGAAGTTAAGGGCTAAAATAAAGGAAGAAAGTAGAGAACTAACATAAAGAAAGCAGAGCTACAGTGACAGAAATTAGAAAAATAAGTGGTTGCCAGGCACTGGAAGTGGCCAGAAGGAGTTCAAGGGAAACTTTGGGGGAATACTCTATCACCTGATTATGGTGGTGATACATGATTTTATGGCAATCAACTTAATAGACTATATACTTTTGTCAGATAAAATTGCGCATTTTATGATAAGAGAATTATACCTTAATAGAAATAAAAGCCTATTTGTATATGACTATTCACAGCAGCTTTTTTCAATAATGGTTAGAGAATGGACACATCTCAGATGTTTACAACTAGACTATAGTGGTATATCCATATGATGGAATACTACACAGCAATGAAAAGGAATTGTTGATACATGCCACAACCTAGATGAAACATCAAAATGTGCGAATGCTAACAAAAACAGAATGCATGGTATATGAGGCCATTTATACAAAATTCTAGAGAATACAAACTAATCTATAGTGGCAGAAAGCAGATCAATGCTTGCCTGGGAGAGAAGAGTGGGAGAAATTACAAAGGATCATAAAGAAACTTTTAGATGTGACATATGTTCCTTTTATTGATTGTGGTATGCATGCATATGATACACCATATATGTGTTGAACAAACTCATCAAATTTTACTTTTTAAATGTTTCGGTTACTGTTTATGAATTAAACCTGGATAAAGCTTAAAAATTTGTTACTCAAAAACTTGACTAAGAAAAAAAATGAATGAATGGGAATAACTGAATTAAAGGCAGAATGACAGGCTAGTGGATGGCCTGAAAACTAAAACAGTAGTAAAGTTGCAGGTGGTGACCAAGTCTAGGGTCAGTGGAATGAAGGTGAGGGGGAATGGAGAAGAAAATTCAAGGAACTGAAAGGCCAAGGTAAGAGATGGCTTCACCAATGGATGTTGACATCCAAGGTAGCCAGCATTTAGGAGGGAGAAGGAAGCCTTATGCTAGGTGGAACATTATAAGAGATTTAGCACATATAAGAGATTTAGCAGTCACATATAAGAGATTTAGCAGTTTATATTGGAAATGGCTGCATACTGAAAGGCATTACTAGATAAGGTCGGATGTAGGAGTAGGTTTTGTGAAGATCTTGAGGATATAGGGTGTTTGTAACTACTTAACAGATTCCAGGAGGCTCAGTGGAGGATTTGGAGGTGATTATGAAAGGTTGGTACAGCCTGGAGGAATGTACAGAAGCATGGGGGTTGTAGCACAGGAATAGAAAGATCCTCTGGGGAACCCTGAGGATTTTAAGAGAGGCAAAGCATTTCTTAGCCCAGGGTGAATTAAAGCTGGGTTTCAATAGCTGTTCCCTCTGTTTGATAGTATTAATAATTTGCTTGCATTCAGATCTTCCCTGCTTCATATTTATTGGCCCCATCCAGTTCCAGAGCTTATCAGCAGAGATAGGTGTGTCTCTCTGAATAGGGTTGTTGTAAAGTAAGTGATTTTTCAGGCTTTTCTGCCATCCTGCCATTGGGATTGCCCTGCCTGAAGGGGCACCTGCATTTTGTTACATTGTTATAAGTTATATTGTTTACTTCTGTGGGCCATGGCTGGAGTATTGAGGTAGTGGCTAAGAGAAGCAGAAGCAGAAGAGGCAGGAGAGAGAGAAGGGGAGAAAGAAGCCAAGAGTGAAGACTTGCCGGGATCCTCCTGGCCTCCTGGACCCCCAGCACCCCTGTAGGCTGTGTACCTGGTGACTGCACTACCTGTAAAAGCTCAATAAAAGCCTGAGAAAGCCACAGAGAGCTCCAGGACTCTCCTTTACCCGTCTGGCAGGCATAGGATCATAGAAAACCTGCTCAGTGGCCCTTCCTGCCCCTACAGGTTGGAATGAAAGGATTCTTGGAGACTGAATACAAACACTGAATGTGCCTGAGATACTCTCTCACTCATATTGTCTCTGCTTTCCCTGAGTCTCAGTGACTGCTATGGAGCTTCTCCTTGGAGTTGGCTGGTTTCTCAACATTGGTTACCAGGTTGCAGGGACTGGGCCCCGATGGTCTGGGAACAAGAGATGCGGGCAAGCTGGCATGTGGTAGATGCTTTTTTGAGTGTGTCAATCTTACCTAGTTACAGTTGATGTCCTCTTGACTCAGAAAATTTCACCTTTGCTTGGACATCAGCTGGATTTTTTCCTGTTTGCTTTATGACTTGGCTTTTGTCTCCATTGACAACCTTTGTTCTTCCTTATTACTCTTATTATAAGAGTACTATCACTACTTTTTTTTTATATATATATATAGAGGCATGCTTCCTTCCTTCCTTCCTTCCTTCCTTCCTTCCTTCCTTCCTTCCTTCCTTCCTTCCTTCCTTCCTTCCTTCCTTCCTTCCTTCCTTCCTCCCTTCCTCCTTCCTCCCTCCCTCCCTCCCTTCCTTCCTTCCTTCCTTCCTTCCTTCCTTCCGCCGCGGGCAGCTTCGCAACCCAGCGCTCAACCGCTGCGCCACCGGGGAGGCCCACTATCACTACTTTTTGATACTAAGTAGGTGGGAGGGAAAAGCTAATGAAGTTTGTTTCTTTGTTTAGACAGTTCAACACAGTCAAAACCCATTTTCGTAGCTTTTCTGTTGTTTCTAAACTCTTCCCTCTATCTTGGTTAATGACATTAAATATGCTATCACATCTCTAAACAGGAACCTCAGGATTGCGCTCTCTACACCTAAACCTCTACTTCCCATCTGCCTTTGCATAGTCCCTTGAATTTGAAACTCAACTTGCCATCTCTGTGACTTTCCATCTGGAACATTGCAATGGCTGCAAATAGTTGTCTTCCCTTTGTTATTTCCTTCACATTTACCAAACATATGCATTTGCAAGTGAATTGAGTACAGCATGAGAATTTAATGCAATTGGAGACTAATAGTCATAAAAAACAAAAAAGAGGCTCTCATGGGCCTCCCCTGGTGGCGCAGCGGTTGAGCGCTGGGCTGCGAAGCTGCCCGCAGCCTCTGCAGCACCAATTCGCTCCTCGGCCACCGGTGAGGGTCCCACATGGCGCGACAGTGTCCTTCTTCAGTCTGCCTGTTCTGTGCCCCTCTCTGGTTCTGGTGAATCCTCTCACCCTCCTGCGCTTCTGACTGTACCCAGTGCTTGTATAAATAAACAAACAAACAAACAAATAAATAAATCTTGAAAAAAAATTAAAAAAAAAAAAGGAGGCTCTCATAAGACAACATGGAAGTTTTTAAGATTCAAAATTTTTCCTGGAACTACTTTCTAGTAAAAACTATTCCTTGGGGAAAACAACCCCAATGCCCAAAAACAAGATGACTGGATCAAGAAGATGTGGTACATATACACAATGGAATATTACTCAGCAATCAAAAAGATAAACTCATGCCATTTGCAGCAACATGGATGGAGCTGGAAGGGATCATGCTCAGCGAAATAAGCCAGAAAGAAAAAGAAAAATACCAGATGGTCTCACTCATAGCAGGAATTTAGAAAACCTAAATAAGGGATCAGAAAAAAGACTAAATTTAAGAAAGTAAAAATCAAAATCAACAAGCAACTATAAACCAGAGACATACCACAGAGGGGGAGAAGGGATTAGGATCAAAACAAGGGAGGTGGGAATTATATGGGGATTATAACCAAGATGAAAATGCATACATTGTGCAAAAATGAAAAATGATGTAAAAATATATAAAATAAAAAAATATTTTAAAAAAGCTATTCCTTGGGGAAAGGGCATTAGAAAATGTAATGGTCAATTTCTTTAAATGGATTTTCCTTAACAAACAAACTTTTTTTTTTTTAAAGATTTATTTATTTATTTATACAAGCACTGAGCACAGTCAGAAGCACGGGAGGGTGAGAGAACTCACCAGAGGCAGAGCAGAGAACAGAATAGGCAGACTGATGAAATACACTGCTAAGGGGAGCAGGGGACGGCAGGAGAGGTCTGCACACCATGTGGGCCCTTCTCTGGTGGCCAGGGATCGAACCGGCACTGCAGAGGCTGCGTGCAGCTTCGCAGCCCAGCGCTCAACCGCTGTGCCACCAGGGGAGGCCCCAAACAAGCAATTTTAATCTTACTAATGTAGTAAAATAGCTCAGCACTCCCTTGGAACTAATACAATGTTAGTGGACCTAGCTGAGCTAAAAGGAACAAGGCAGGAAAAAATTGAACAAAATTATGAGAAGTTATTTCCCTCTTAGAATTCTTTCCCAGACATCCTGGTTGTTTCAGTGTAGATTAGAGATATTTTTTGATATACAGGCCCCTGATAATGACCTTCCTGTCTGCACTTCTCAGGAATGTCCTAGAACAGAAGGCAATGAACTCTGACCCTTAGTCCAAATCTCACCAACTGCCCATTTTCCTAAATCTTTATTGGAACACAGTCCTGGTCCATATGTAGATAAATCTTTATTATTTACCCCCTTACAGACCAAATTTGTCAGTAAGGTACATATGGGAGCAAAAAGGGGAGGTGTTAATGGAATCTGGTAGACTTTATTTTTTTAAAGATTTATTTATTTATGCATACAAGAACTGGGGTGTAAGCCAGAGGTGCGGGGGGTGAGAGGATTCACCAGAGAGAGTGGGGAGCAGAACAGGCAAATCTACTGAAATACACTGCTGAGGGGAGCAAGCAGGCAGGCAGAAAAGGTCTGCTGTGTCATGTGGGTTGCTCCCTGGCTGGGGATCGAACTGCTGCTGCAGTGGCTGGTGATAGCTTGATAGCACTGTCTTTAACCCTTGCGCCACCTTGGGAGGCCTCCTAGTAGACTTTAGAAAGAAGAAAAATGAGGGCCTCCTTGGTGGTGCAGGCCTTTGAGCGCAGCACTGTGAAGCTGTCTGCAGCCTCTGCAGCGTGAGTTTGATCCCAGCTGGCAGCTGGCGAGAATCCCACATGGTGCAGCAGACCTCTTCTGTCTCTTCCGCTGCTCCCCTCAGCAGTGTATTTTGTCAGTCTGCCTGTTCTGTTCCCCACTCTGTCTCTGGTGAATCCTCTCACTCTCCCGTGCATCTGGCCTGTACCCCGGTTCTCGTACAAATAAATAAATCAGTCTTTGGGGAAAAAAAAGAAAGAAGAATAATGAGTCAGGGATGTTATGAAAATGGAGTTGCCAGAAATATTTGATGTTCAAGAGATGCCAAGCTAGCTGTCTTGAAAAACCACTAAATATAATATAAGGGGGTGGAGGATAGGGGAAATGTGTGAAGGAGGCCAACAGGTTCCAGTTACAAGATAATAAAGTCCTGGCATGTAATGTATAGAATGGTGACTGTAGTTAAAAATTTATAATATATATTTGAAAGTTGCTGAGAGAATGGATCTTAAAAATTCTCATTACAAGAAAACATTGTAACTGTGGGTGTGATGGACAATATGTAAACTTACTGTGATCATTTCACAAAATTATATACTTAATCATTGTCATACACCTGGAACTAATACAATGTTACATAGCAATTTTATCTCAGTTTGAAAAATATTTATTATGAGAAATTACCGGTAAACTTTGAGAATAATAGTAGTGATCTTTTATCAGGGTAACTTGAAGAAGTCAGAAACCAGAATGCAAAGGGATTAATGACTGAGAACTTTTTTCCACCAATTGATGCCTTTCAAAACAATAGATTAAGGCAAAATATAGAGAGAAAGTAACAGATTAAAGCCCTTTTAAGGAGAATGAATATTTACTAGTTACACAACTGGGATGTGGTTGCTGTGGTCTTCTATTACTAGTGCCCACTCCCTAGGACAGAGTGGATAAAGTGATCCAAGCTAAATCAATCAACTCTTCCATCCCAGGATTTTAATCTTCATACTGTCTGAGAAATCAAACTCTGTTTTGTGTTTAGATAAGCTACATCAGAAGTGACTTTAATTTCTATAGGTATGAGAGAGAGTCATTCAAAATTATCTTGGTCTGACAAAAGAACCCATATAGTATAGTGTAGTGTAAATTTATGTATAACATGAATAAGGTTAGTGAATTCATTTACAGTATGAATTAGAACAATAGCTTGTGTTCCTTACTAAACTTGAAAGAAGTTGTAATTAAAACAAGAAATGGAGCATGCACAGATTTGAAACTTAAACTTGACTTTGCCCCTTCAGAATTAATTTCTTACAGTTTTAGTTATCAGATTGTATGTTTTTTTCTGATCATCTTGTTCTTTTGTTTTTAAGAAATGTTAGACCAATAGAGTACTTTGGATTCTCAAAGAATTTATACCAACAAATTATTTACCTGTCACCTATTTCAGCTTAAAGTTTCTTTTAATTTTAACCAAGGTTGAATCACAATTTGGGACTTACAGTTCTTATTCCACAATATCCAGAAATGAAAGACTGTGTTGTTGCTGAATTATCTGATTGTGGTCCCCTGGGGCATGAGCTTCAAGTTCCTATTGCAGAGATCCTGGAAGCCGTCCAGTTTCTTTCCTCCTTGAAGCCTGCTTGTTAAACTTTTCTCTGTTTCTGTGAACTACTGCAGTCCTCTTCTACAAATATTTTTGCGCTTGCATGCATCAGTGATACCAACTCACTGGTGATCTGAGGTAGTGAGCAAAGTGAGGGAGGAGATAGAATTGGTGACTACACCCAGGTCTCTAGTTTGGTCTGCGGGATGCTGGTTCCACCTGTTCTGAGGGATAAAGGAAGTACATTTGAGAAGGAAGATTGGTTCAGTTGGGGATCTAGGGAAACATACATTTGAAACATACATTGAAACATACAAGAAGCGTACAAGAAATTTGAAACATACAAGAAAGTTACAACAATACAAGAAGCTTACAACATACAAGAAATTTACAAACTTAACTGGAGAGAGAAATGAAAGGGTCACTTAGTAATGGAGGATGAGGGAGTGGTGAGTGCAAAGAAGGGGAACAGGGTAAGAAGTGGTTGGTGACTCAACCCAAGAAAATACTGACTTTAAAGCAATGGCCAAAAAAGGGGAAGCAGTGAAGATAACTGATAAATAGAAAACAATCAGGAGAAAGTTGGTATAAGGAAAACCAATCAAGGAGTGTTTTGAAAAGGAGGATGGAGTCAATAGTTCAAATCAGGTTTGGATGAAAAAGTATCCACCAGAGTCTATAGTCGGTTTGTCCTCTAGCAACTAGTTTTAGGGGAGTCCTATGTGGTTTGACAATGAGAATGGAAGAAGTAGGATTAGGGAGGTTTTTTTTAAGGACAAACTATGAACAGGATAGGGTAGGAAGAAATGCATCACTCAAGATGCATTGTTCTGGAGCAAGGGTGCACTGAGGCTACATGAAAATTTTCTTTGGACATACAGGCATCCATTTCTGGATCACTTGTATTTTTTTCTCCAAATTGCTTTGTCTAAGTACGCCTGTAAAGTCAAAGTGTCCTTTTTCATTGTGACCTTTCTCTTACTTCATAAAATCAAGTTACACCTCTCTGCCATCTCCAGTCTAAGTATGGAAGACTTCCAAAACACTATCAAAGGGACAATCTGATGTATCAAATTAGGTAACAAGGAAGTGAATGATGTCTGGGTATTCTTTAAAAAAAAAAAAAAAAATTAGGGCCTCCCCTGGTGGCGCAGGGTTGAGTGCTGGGTTGCGAAGATGCCTGCAGCCTCTGCAGCGCCGGTTCGATCCCTGGCCGCCAGGCGAGGGTCCCACATGGTGCGCAGACCTCTCCTCACACCCGCTGCTCCACTCAGCAGTGTACTTTGGTCCTTCTGCCTGTTCTGCAACCTGCTCTGGCTCTGGTGATTCTCTCACCCTCCTGTGCTTCTAACTGTACCCAGTGCTTGTATAAATAAATAAATCTTAAAAAAAATTACTTATTTATGCATACAAGAACTGGGGTACAGGCCAGAGGTGTGTGGCAGGGAGAGGATTTACCAGAGACAGAGTGGGGAGCAGAACAGGCAGATTGACTGAAATACACTCCTGAGGGGAGCAGTGGGTGAGACAGGAGAGGTCTGCTGCACCATGTGGGTAGCTCCCTGGCTGGGGAAGGAACTTGTGCTACAGTGGCTGCAGATAGCTTCATAGGTTGTGTCTTAACCCCTTACATCACCAAGGAGGCCCCAGACTGGGTATACTTTCTGTTGTTGCAAAAAAATCCTATCCTCGGGCCTCCCTGGTGGCGCAGCGGTTGAGCGCTGGGCTGCGAGGCTGCCCACAGCCTCTGCAGCGCCAGTTCGATCCCCAGCCGCCAGGCGAGAGGGTCCCACATGTCGCGCGGACCTCTCCTGCCTCCCGCTGCTCCCCTCAGCAGTGTACTTCCGTCCCTCTGCCTGTTCTGCTCTCCGCTCTGGCTCTGGTGAATTCTCTCACCCTCCCGCGCTTCTGACTGTACCCAGTGCTTGTATAAATAAAAATCTTAAAAAAAAAAAAATCCTATCCTCACTAAAGATGCATTTACAATAAAATATGTATTGTGTTTATTAACTCAAAAGTTGCTAACATAAAAACATGCTAATCACTGATAGTTGAAGACTTAAAAAATTGTAATATATTTCTGGTTGTGATTATGTATACTACTAATTATGATTACTCAGCTATAATGATTTTTAGATGGCCATTGATAATTGTGAAAATTTTTTAAATTATTACACATATTTTTGTTGAGGAAAAGGATGATAAAGTGAACTATAAGACTCATTTAAATGAGTAGAATAAAACTGTTTGCATTAGTAGAAATTATTGTGAGGGAGGTAAAATTGAAATACATGTTCAAAGAAAAAATGCCATTGTATAAACTTTCTGACTAATAAGAACTTGGTCATGTTTTTTTTTTAAGACTTTGTGTATTTATGCATCCAAGAACTGGAATGTAGGCTAGAGAAGCAGGGGATGAGATGCTTCACCAGAGACAGAGTGGGGAGCAGAACAGGTGGATATACTGAAATACACTGCTGAGGGGAGCAGCGGGTGAGACAGAAAAGGTCTGCTGTGCCATGTGGATTAGAGCCCTGGCTGGAATGGAACTCATGTTGTGGTGGCTGGCAATGGCTTCATAGCACTACGGCTATAACCCCTGCGCCACCAGGGAGGTGCTGGTCATATATTTTTTAATAGATAATATAGGCATCAAATTAGTATATTAACTGGAAAAATTTTTACTTAAATTCTATAAATTTATTTTAGAAAGTGATAAAGAAGGGTCTTTCTTTAAAATGTTAATGTTTACACTTGAATTTATTGTTGAAATTTCTCCTTTTCAATTATTTAGGTTAGGAGGGAAATTTTCAGATGCCAGCCTAAAAATGTGTGAATAGATTACGTTGTTTTAAAAAATTTTTTAGGGGGACATGAACCAAAAACTTCAAAGTCACCAAAGGAAATCAGCACAGATAGAGGCAAGTCTTACCCCTAAGAGAAAGCTTGCCTTAGTTTTCTAAAATGCAGTTTGTAGTAATATATTGGATCAGCTCTTTGTCCTTCATATTTGGGAGGAAAAAATAAAGTGAATGGTGGGATTTGTCCAAGGTTGGGATTGGTGTGGCACTTACTGTAGGGTAGAAACAAGGAAAGATTTGAAAATGCTAGTGAGAATTCACTGTCATCTTTGGGGATCAGGGTACGAATCTAGCAAATGATACTTATGAGAAGACAGCTCGGAGCAGAGCGCAGTCAGAATTGAGACAATGAGGATCTAAAATAAATTCTAGGGCCTCCCCTGGTGGTGCAGGCTGTTGAGCGCAGCGCTGTGAAGCTGTCCGCAGCCTCTGCAGCGCTGAATCGATCCTGGCCGGCCAGGGAGAATCCCACATGGGGCAGAAGCAGACCAATCCTGTCTTGCCCTCTGCTCCCCTCAGCAGTGTATTTCAGTCAGTCTGCCTGTTCTGTTCCCCGCTCTGTCTCTGGTGAATCCTCTCACCCTCCCGCACGTCTGGCCTGTACCCTGGTTCTTGTATGCATGAGTAAATAAATCTAAAAAAAATAAAGTAAAATATATTTTATTTATTTTTAAAGATTTATTTATTTATTTATACAAGCACTGGGTACAGTCAGAAGCGCGGGAGGGTGAGAGAATTCACCAGAGCCAGAGCGGGGAGCAGAGCAGGCAGAAGGACCGAAGTACACTGCTGAGGGGAGCAGAGGGCGGCAGGAGAGGTCTGCGCGCCATGCGGGAGCAGCCGGGGATTGAACCGGCGCTGCAGAGGCTGCGGGCAGCTTCGCAACCCAGCGCTCAACCACTGCGCCACCGGGGAGGCCCATAAAATATATTTTAAATCCGCAAACGCAGAGAGTGAAACAGTGGAAGGATTTTATATGATGGTTTGACACTGTGTTTCTGAGTTTGGTTTTTAGAAGGTGGAATGTTGTGAGTTGTAACAGGGGTTTATGTGCAGTGAGATATGACTAATCAATAACTGAGTTAAGAGTGGCGATGAAGATCAATAGTGGTGTTGGCTGCTGGCAGCTTGTACTCAGTCCCTGACTTTTTTCAGCAACCAGAATAACTATTGTATGAGATTTATTTATACAGAATTTTGACTTGTGTGGAACACTTTGGGGTGGGTAATTGATCATTTGGGATAGTTGGACTTTCAGGGTAGTTTAACATTAATCCCTTTAGGAGCCTAAAATTGCATTTAAGATGAAAACCTTGGTAAAATATATTCCATACTTTCTTGGTTTTTGATGCTGATATAATAGACAAAATTTTACCATTTCTTAAAGTTGGGCCCAGCACCGTGGGCCCAGCACCCATATTCAGGGCCTATGGGTGTGGGATGTGGGGTGGGGGGTTGCTTTTTATATTTTACAAATAAGCCCAGAATGTTTTGCTTTTTGAGTTTTTAAACTTCTTTTCAAAGTTTTCCCCTCGTTTTTAGGGTGTTAATTTTCTGTCATGCATGTGAAGATTGCTAGTATTCTGCTCCTAATCTACTTTGACATTGGAAACAAGATTATTTACTTTATTAGAGCCTTAATTTTTTTAAAGATTTATTTATTTATGTACACAAGAATTGGGGTACAGGCCAGAGGTGCAAGGGGTGGGGTGAGAGGACCCACCAGAGATAGAGTAGGGAACAGAACAGGCAGATTGACTGAAATACATTGCTGAGGGGAGCAGAGGGTGATACAGGAGAGGTCTGCTGCACCATGAGGGTCAGCTCCCTGGCTGGGGATCGAACTGCAGAGGCTGCTGGACTGTTTCACAGTACTGTGCCTTAACCCCTTGCACCACCAGGGAGGCCCCACCCTTACATTTAGCATGGCTGACCAAGGCCTAAAACAGGGCAAGGGGACTGCTCAGGAGTAAAAGACGTAGCTTTCAGTTTTTGGATTTTGTTATCTCTTATAGCCGGCAAGAAAGGAAGAGGTCTGCTGCACCATGTGGGCAGCTCCCTGGCAGGCAGGGATTGAACTCTTGCCATGGGGGTCTCAGACAGCTTCACAGTGCTGGGTCCAACCTTCTGTTCCCCCAGGGAGGCCCTGTTGTGTTTTTTTAAACTTAAAATCTCTAGAAGGATCTATATGGGATTAGGGGAAGTCAAATTCTTCCCAAACCAGTCGTTGGTGCAGCCACCCTATATGTCTTATAAACCTTCAGGAAAGGTTGTGTGTACCTTAAGGTAAACAGCGATGATTACAGGGAAAAGCATGAAGTGCTGGTGAGCAGAGAGGTGGAGGAGAACTTTTATTCACTTCTGTGGTGTACTCTTTGTAAATAGTTCATTATGCATTTATTTCATAGTCAACGTCAAATGAAAAGGGCCAAAATGTCCTCAAAAAAGGCTTGGCAAACTTATTACCATGAAGTTATCAACCAAAAAGCGATGGTGGTGGAGAGCTTTTTTATTTTTATTTTTAAAAATTTACTTATTTATGCATACGAGAACTGGGGTACAGGCCAGAGGTGTGGAGGGGGAGAGGATTTCACCAGAGACAGAGTGGGGAACAGAACAGGCAGACTGACTGAAACATACTGCTGAGGGGATCAGCAGGGGAGACAGGAGAAGTCTGCTGCACCATGTGGATAGCTCCATTGGTTGGGTCTTTATTTTTTACATCATTTTTCATTTTTGCACGATGTATGCATTTTCATCTTGGTTATAGTCCCCATACAATTCCCATCCCCCTTGTTTTCATCCTACTCCCTTCCCCCACCCCCATGCAGTGTGTCTTTGGTTTATAGTTGTTTGTTGATTTTGATTTTTACTTTATTATAATTAGGTTTTTTTCCTGGTCCCTTATTTAGGTTTTCTAAATTCCTGCTATGAGTGAGGCCATCGATGTTTTTCTTTTTCTTTCTGGCTTATTTAGCTGAGCATGATCCTATCCAGCTCTGTCCATGTTGCTGCGAATTGCATGAGTTTATCTTTTTTGATTGCTGAGTAATATTCCATTGTGTATATGTACAGAAAAAGGAACTCTCCATAGGTTGGGTCTTAACTGCTTGCAACACCAGGGAGGCCCTGGAGAGCTTTTTGAATTAACAGTGGAGAATGTTTATGGGGCAGAAACTTTATCTCCATACTTTATCTTGAGTACTTGTATTTGGGGTGGCATATATGTGGAGACAAGGATTGGAGGATGAACTTTCAGCAGTACCAGAACCGTATTTTCCTCTGGGTGTGGGGGTGTTGGAGGTGGGAGGAGGGCATTTCCCTTTTACTTTGAAGATAATCAGAAACATTTGAATTTTTTTTTTTTTACAAAAATCACGTATAATTTCTATAACAAAAGCAATAAAGAAAAAAGACTGTCTTTAATGTTGTGTAAGTACCTTGTACCTGCCTACTTTATATCTGGAGTGATACATGTTCATTTTTAAAGACATTAACTAGGGCTTTATAGATTTTCGCTCTGAGGAATAAATGCAGTTTCAATCCATTTAGGATCCTGATTTCTTCCTATAAAGATCTTGTGATCTTGTACCTAATTTGTTATGACAGGACCATCACTTCAAGTACAGCAATTATACAATCCGTTCCTCTGAATTCCATTTAGCAAGTGTTTTTCGCGGACCTAACCTCACGGAAAAACTAAAGCATGCCGTTTACATCGGTGTCTTAAAAATAAATCGCTCGGGTTACCGAAAAGAGCGTAGATATCCGAATAATAATAATAATAATAACAATAATGATACTAATGATAATAATAATGGAAAACCTCCTGTAAGCATATATACTCCAACTCGCACTTGAAAAATCTTGGTTCTTGGAACTTTCTGTAGGGCTGAGTGCTCTTCTCTCCTCAAGTTCCTAAACGCACCCGCGACGCTCTCGCCAGCTCCGCTCGGGCACCGGAGCCGGGGGAGCAGGTCCCGGGCGGCTGGCGGCGCGGGGCTCGCGGGGCCTGGGACTGAGTCAGCGCCGGGGCCGAGAAGTTCGGCGGGAGGCGCAGGGCGGGGCTTCCTCCCGCCGACTCCGAGCCGGGCTCCACTTTCCCGAGTCCACGTCTCTTCCTCCGGACAGGCGTGTTCCCTCAGGTCGGGCATCGGCCAGCGTGACAGCCGCCGGCTTTTACGAAAGGGAGCCGCGGCCTCGCCTCGCGGATCTCCCGGGCCGGGGCGGTCCAGCCCCTCACGGACTGCGGCGCGCGGCTCCTCGGGGCCGAGCCCGCCGGACGCCTCTTCGGGAGCCCCCCTGGCGGCGCCGAGCGCCGCCTCCCCGGCATGGAGACCGGCTCCGACTCAGGTCAGAGGCCCGCGCGTCCGCCCCGCGCCGGGGCCCCGGAGGCCGCGCCGGGCGGCTAGGCTGGGCCGCCCGCGCAGGCCGCCGCGTGCCGGGTCGGCGCGGGGAGCGCTCGCGGGGCGGGCGTCGGCAGGTGGGCAGGACGAGCCGCGAGCGAGCGAGCGAGCGAGCGAGGGCGGGCGGGCGGGCGCGCGAGGGGCCCGGCGGGGGGGCCGCTGGGAGGATGGCTCAGCTCTTTCTAAATATAAAACCGGCGTGAGCCGGGAGCGCGGCGCGGAGCCGCAGAGCCGCCGCGCGGGCCGGGCGCACCGGGTCGCGGCCGACGGACGGCGGCGGCCCCGCAGGGGCGCGAGGCTGCGGGAGCGCGGGAGCCGCGAGCTCGCGGGGGACGGCGAGAGCGACGCGTGCCGCCCGCAGGACGCAGGCGGCGACGGCGGCGCCGGGCGGGCCGCGTGGGTGCAGCGCGGCCCGCGCGCAGCGACCGGCGGCGGCTCCCGGCCCCCGCCGCCCCGCCAGCGGCGAGCCCCCGCGCCGCCCGGCCGTGCCCTCCCCCTCCGGCCCCTCCCTCCCTGCCCGGCGCAACATGGCTGCGGCCGCCGCCTCCGCCTCCCAGGACGAGCTGAGTAAGTGCCACGGCGAGCTGGGGCCGCGAGCCGGAGCCGGCGAGGCGCGGGCCGGGGGTGGAGGCCGGGGCGGGGCCGGGGCCGGGGCCGGGCGGGCGGGCTGGGGCGCGCGGCGGCCCGCGGGGCGCCGGGCCCGGCGGGTGGGCGGGCGGCGGCCGCGGCGCTCGGGGGGCTGGGGCGCTCGGGCCTGCGGGCGGGCGGGGCGCCGGGCGCCGCCGCGGGCGTTTGTAGGCCTCAGGTTTGCACCGTCACCTTGCGAAATTGAAACCGGAGCTCCGGGCGGAGCCACTTCTGCCCGCGGTCCGCCCCGGCCGGGGGCCGGGGGAGCCCAGCCCCCTGCCCGCTGTGCGGGGCCCTGGAGCCCCTTGGGTGGCGAGCTGGGCCCCCCCCCCCCCAACACCCCCGACCCGTCTGACTCCGCCAGGGCCCCGGGCCCCGGTCACTGGGCGAGTTCGGGTCCCGGAGCTTTCAGGGAAGGAGAGAAGGTGCCTTTCGGTGACACCCTAGAAATCAGCCGAAAGGTCAAGAATAGGCGGTGACCCGCAGGAGGAGCAGGAAGGACGCGAGGGCGGAGAGGGTCTCGGCGCTGGGCGCAGGAGACCGCGCGGCGACGGTGCTTCCAGAAAGGAGGCCAGAGCACTCTCGACCCCTGAATGTTGCCATTTTCCGGGGCTCGGCGATCCGCGCTCGGGGAGAGCGGTGGTCACCCTGAATCCCAGGCGGCCCGCCCGCGCCCGGTTCGCCTCGCTGCTTTGTGGGAAGTGTAGTTCCAGGTCGCCGCAGGCCCGCGTTAGGGTCGTGAAAATGGCATTATTCTAGGATGGATAAAATAATTTTTGCTTGCGTTTGGGGTCGTGAAATGAAATATTTTAGGTTGACGGCTCCCTGCCCTCACTCTTCCCCACGCTGGCCTTCAATTGATCACAAAACCCAGAAAGGTGTTATTTTGGGGGGAGGGGGGAATGGGAGTTTTACAGGGAACGAAGCTTGGGTGAGGTGTCTCAGGCTTTGTGAAGTTTGTTGCTGCCTCTTCTGATTTTCCATTTGTAAGTAGTTATAAACGTAATAATTTCGGTTTCTTGCTGCTTGGCAGTTTAAAGCTGATTTAAATACATGAGCTCACTTGTGCACTCATAACAATCTTGTGAGGTAGGTAGGAATTACCCTTATTTTAAAGAGAGACCGGTTTGGAGAGAGTCAGTTCCTTGCTGCTTTGACACAGAACTGGAGTAATGTTTGAAGCTGACATAAACAGTTGATGTGACCCTGGGCAGGACAGTGAGTAGACAGTCTTTTGGTGTGGTTAGAGATAGGGGTTGTCTTTCAGTTCCATGCTGGAGCACCCCAGGTGCTCCTTCTGAGGACATCAGCTCCCTGCCCCACCTCTTTTTTTTTTGTTACTGAGGTAAAACACAAAAATTGCCATCTTAACCATTTTTAAGTGTACAAGTCAGTGGTACTAAGTACATTCATCTTGGTATGCAGTCATCACCACCATCCATTTCCAGAACACTTCATCCTGCAAAACTGAAACTCAGCCCTTTAAACCCTAACTCCTCCTTCCCCTTTCCTCCTGCCCTTGGCCTCCACCAGTTCACTTCCTGTCTCTGTGATTTCTGACTTGACTAGTATCCCATGGTAAGGAAGTCTTTCTGTATTTGTCTTTTTGTGACTCATTTATTTCGCTTAGCATGATGTCCTCAAGTTTCATTCATGCTATAGCATATGTTAATGTAGTCATGTGTTGCCTGACCATGTTTTGGTCAGGGACAGACATTGTATGCTATCACAGTCCTGTATACAGACAGACATACACACACACACACACATTTAGCTTAGCTGTGCAGTAGGCCACACCAGTTTTATGTGAGTATGCTGTGATGACTGTCACACAAGGATGAAGTCCCTTAATGTATCCCTGTCATTAAGTGACTCATGACTCTTATTTCTTTTTTTATAAGGTGAATAATATTCCCTTGTGTGCATATACCACTTTTTTTCTCCATCTGTTGATGGACACTTGGGTTGCTTCTGTGTTTTAGCTATTGTGACTAATGCTACTGTGAAAATGAATGTGCATATATGTCTCTTTGAGACTCTGCTTTCAGTTCTCTTGGATAAATACCCAGAAGGGGGGATTGCTAGATCATATGTTAGTTCTATTTTTAATTTTTTGAGGGACTGATAAACTGTTTTCCACAGTAGCTGTACCATTTTATGTCCCTAACAATACGATAACAGTACACAAGGGTTCCAATTTTTCCACATCCTTCCCAATGCTTGTTATTTTTTGTATTTTTGATATCAGCCATCCCAGTGCCTTTGAAGTAATCTTTTAAAGTTGTTATTCTTCATGATATCTGAGTTACTTTTGCACTGCTAGACATGTTAAAATGCAAATTTCCTGTTAGAATGGGGAACACCACCAGAAGAATTGGCTATCATTCTTAGGTGGCTGTATTTGTATTTGTATGTGTGCAGTGTGCTCCTGTATGTCAGGTACCTGTTAAGACATTAATAGTATTTCTGGTTAAGGAACTTACTTCAACAGCTATTGGTAAAGCTAGGAACAAATAATTCCAGCCCTTGCTTTTCCATTGTTTTGCTTGATCAAATCATCAATTGTTGGCCACACATATCAGTTGACTTGGCTTTTGTATTCTTCAGGAGACATTAACTACTTCATAGTTGGTACCACAGAATAATCAAAATCACATATATTTACTAGCTAAGATGTTTTAAATAAACCACTTGTGGTTCCAGAATGGTTATAATAAAAGGAGAGATGGCTGATAAAAAGATGCTTATAAAAATAATGCCTTAATAAAAGGAGCTAAGTATTTGAATATTTGCTGGGACATTATGTCTGACTAGTAGAGGATAATAAAAGCAAACTGCTAGAGGCCAGCATTGCCTTTCCCCTGCTTAACATTGTAAACATGTTAAAAAGTACAGAGAATTTGAAAATGAATTTTCATATACTCAATACTTATATGCTACATTTGTTGTTTTACTAGCTTTGTCTTTCCCGTCTTTTTACTCATTTTTAAAATTTTCATTTAAGTATTTTATTATTTTTAAAAAAGGCTATGGTAAAATACACAGAATTTATCATCTTAATTTTTTTCCTCTCAAATTTTATTGATTTGCCACTCATTTACAGAACTACAATTTTGGGAGCTCTGTGTTACATTCCATATATGCGCATGCCTCACCTTCTACCAAGGGGCTAGTGCCACCACTCTGTCATTTTCTACCCTCTACTCCCTCATCCTCTTCTCTAGTAACCAGTATCTTAACAATTTTAAGTGTGGAGTTCAGTGGCAGTAAGTACTTCAAACCAGATGTTTCCAATTGGAAAACATCAATTACACCTTTTCTTAAATATTTAGTATTGTTTTAAGTGCTTTTTTTGGGTCAGATTTTTATTTGTCGAGACTTTATATTTTTATTTGTCAGAATAATTTTAAAAGGTAAATAAACTTACCGTGGTTTTATGGAACGGAAGCAGGCTTCTTTGGTTCCCAAGATCCTGCAGCTAGTAGGTGGTGGAGCTGGAATCGGATCCCAGGTGTCTCATCACACTCCACTGTGTGCTCATAACAAATCTTCAGACCACATTACCTCTGTGCACTATAGTCAAAGCATTTATGTTGATGAAAAGAGGTCATAGATTTTGGATGCATTGCTAAATTCTCAGATGTTCCGTGAATCCAACTATTTGACTACTATTTAATGTTGCTGTGGGGTACAGAGGAACACCAGAGTCTAGGAGTGGAGTTATTCTATGAAGAAGAAAGAGGAAGCATAAGTGTAAACAGATACATAAGGACCAAAACTTATGATTATATTGTACAGATAATGTTCAAGTAGTATTATCATTAAATGTTAAAGTAATATTATCAACCGCCTGTGATTCCCAGGTCTTTCATTTAGAGATATAAAACTGGCAACATTGCGTCCATATAGATTTCAAATCAGCATTTGTACCTTTGCATTTGAAGTGATGACATGTCATAAATTTAAATCTGTAGCTCCTTTCACTTGTATTTGTCACCACACTTTGCATTTTCTCTTGAGACACGGAATTGACCGTTAGGTTTTTCTTTGATTTATTTCCTTTTCTTTCTTTCATGTTTTTCATAAGTGAAAATTGTCAGAAGGTAAGCAAGATGATCTTGGGTTGGAATTTGTTAGATTTTTTTTTTCTTTTTCACAAATGTCATGTTAATTGTCACTTTGAATGAGGTGATTGTCATAGACTAATAGTAAAGCTAATGTTTATTAAGGCTTACCTTGTGTTTAAATCACTTTGTAGGTATTAACTGATTGAATCCTTGCCACAAAACTGTGAGTGTGATACTATTGTCTCCCAGGGGGAGCTACCCTCATACTGCAGAGTTAGGGCTTGAAACTCAGGTTCTCTCATTCCAGTCTACGTTAATTTTGCTCTACCACTGTTTTACTTTCTCTGAAAGGAATATGGGCAACCTATAGCAAAATCAATATAAATTCCCCTCTCCCCTCTCCATGTCTTGCTAGTCTCCAGAAGAATCCCCTGTCTTGTGGAAATTGTGGCAATAGTCTGATATTCATTAGATAGAACATACTAGATTTCTGGGGTCAGATGTCAAAATAGAGAAGAATGGGTTCTGACTGTTAAAGGCAGTCCTGAAATCTTGTTTGTAATGTACTTAAGGTTACTGTTTGCAGTTTTCTTTCTTTACATTCGGTGTGATAGAGTTGTATGGCACGGAGTGAAATTCAGTGCAGGGCACGTGGGCTTGCTTTCTTCTAATGCTATTTTCTGCCAATTCATGGAAAGGTGACATTGTAGTTACATGTCAGTGGGGAGATTTCTGATAGAGAGAAACATTTGAGACTTCACGTGCTCAGCTCTTTAGTGGTGTCATATTCAGAGCTTTATAATTTTAAGACATCCTTAGAATTTGATCTTCATTGGAATAAAGACAACTCATGAAGCAGTATTGAACTATAATCTTAAAGCATATGTTTTCAGTTTGACTGTTTAACGTAGCTGCTAGAAACTTTAATTACAAAAGTTGACCAGATAATCAACATGTCAAGCGCCTTCTGAGACCGTCTCTGCCAGTGCTGGTAATCCAAATGGATCTTTTAGAGGATGGGCAGTGGGAAGCTGTGTGTATAGCTGTGTAGGCGAATGCGATTCTGGGGGCATCTGAAATAGCCCCAGAGAGAGAGAGAGGAGCTATAATGATCGCTGCCAGGCAGATGGACTGATATTTGTAGAAAGGCTGAACCAAGTGTGCATCCTTTAAATTTTGGTAACTTAACCAAATAGGAAGGTTAAAGAGGGAAATAATGATATTTGGTTTTTGTTTTAAGCAACCTCTAGTTTTTCCACTACTACCCCATTTTGCTTTAAATTATGCTTTCACTAAATCGTAGTATTTAATAAAGGTCAATGTTGGTGAGAATAGTTGGCAGTGGGGCATTTGACTTTGTTGAGAAGACAGATATTAAAATTGCAGGCACTGCCAGTGTGCTCAGATGGCATGACCCAAGTTGCTGGTCTCTGGTTTCAGGCCTGGCCAGTCTCTGCCTTGATGCAAGCAATCTTATGACTTGTTTTTTCCCACACATTTCAATTCAATAAACAGACTCCTCACAGGTCTTATAATTCAGTGTAGAGACAGGCTTTTATATAAATAACTGGGAGAAAGCATGATTTGAAAATGCCTAACAGATCTTTGGAAACATTAAGGAGAGGACTGTCCTAGGCTAAGGGAACAGTAGCTTGAGCTAAGAAATAAGTGCTGGAAAACATGTGTTTTCAGAGAAAGTTTGAAGAATTATGATAATACTGGAATGGGGTGCTTTGGCTCCACGAAGTTCAGGGAAAGTAAATAAAATTAGGAGTTTGAGGCTTGGCTCTTTCTGCCTTTCACAATTTAGAATCCTGGACAAATTATCTTCTCCAAGTCTCAGTTTCTTTCTCATAAAATTGAGATAATAATAAAAACTTGTTGTACTGTTAGGATTATTATATGTGAAAATGTGCTGTATAAACCATTAAGCTCTATAAATTATTATTATTTTCAGTGAGGTGGCAGGGAAGCTGAGAAGATAGGTTGGAACTAGCTTGTGTAGGAATGCCAACACAACTAGTTTAGACTTTGTTCTGTAGACAAGTAGAGAATCATCAAAGGCTTTCAAGCAGGGGTGTAACATGAGTACATCTGTTTTATAAGGGTAACAGGTGGTAGTGGTGTAACACTGATTGCCAGGATCTAGCGACCAAGAGCAGTGTGGCTAATTATGAGGGACTGGGAGTGGTTGAATAAAAGAAATTTAAGGTCCAAATTGGGACAGTGGTATTGAACTTGACAAGGAAGTAATATAATCTAGAGTCCCTAGTATAGGCAGAAATTATTGGCTAAGTAGATGAGATTTATGTAAGAGAGGGAGGAGTTGGAGATGGTTCTAAGAATCTACCTGAGTGATTGGGATTAGGGAGGAAGGTTGAAGAGTATATAGCTGCCAAACAATTTGGGGAAGTGGAAGTGGAGAAAAGAGAGAGCAGGTTGATGTACAACAACTAAATTATTTGTTGAATGAATGAGATAAATTATTGAGTCACTCAACTGACTTATTTAGGAAGACTGTTTTGAATAGTGGCTTAAAAGCTCAGGTATTGGAGTCAGAGCTGGTTTTGAATCCTGGATCTGCTACCTTTTTTTTTTTTTCTTAGTTCATGTCCTTGAAAAAGCACCTAACTTCTGGGTCTTGTTTTTCTCATCTTTAATTTATTTTTATTTTTTAAAAATTTATTTATTTATTTTTTTATACAAGAGCTGGGGTACAGGCCAGAGGTGTGGGAGGATGAGAGGATTCACCAGAGACAGAGTGGGGAGCAGAACAGGCAGACTGACTGAAATACACTGCTGAGGGGAGCAGCGGGCATGGCAGGAGAGGTCTGCCATGCCATGTGGGGAACTCCCTTGCTGGCTGGGCATCGAACCCACGCCACAGAGGCTGAGCACAGCTTCACAGTGCTGTGCTCAACCTGCTGTGCCACCAGGGAGGCCCCAGTTTTTCTTATCTTTAAAATGGAATAACAAAGTTTATTTATATGGGATTGTTGCAAGAATGGGGAGAGATGATGCATATTAAGAACTTGGCGTAGTGCTCGGCAGGTAGATTGCAGGTGTGTGGAGAGTTTGATTCTAAAACTTGGAGTGTGGGATGAGGGTGATAGTGGAGTCACAGGAATGCTGAGGGTTATAGTAGAGTCCAGAGCACAGTGGGGGAGCGGGGGTTGTGCATATTTAGGAGTGAGAAGACGGAAAAACCAGGCATCAGGAGAGGGCTAAGTTTCTTAGCATTATGACTATTAACTATTTGCGTTCTCATGTGCTAAAATATGTGCCCACCCACTAATACTTAAGTGAAATGTAAACATAATTCAGATGCTTTCTTCCAATTTCAATATAAGGTTTTGTATGTATATCATGTATTCACATGTGATAAAATATATGTTGTATTGATTGGCATTGGAGTATTTTTATAATCTTCAGCAAATAATCACCAGCGTATTTTTTTTAAAGTATTAGCATATTACTTTGCACAATAAATTTTATTTGTGGACATATTCCTTAATATTTTTCCAATTCTGTAATCACTGATTTTCGTTGTTCTTTTGAAATTGCAAAGCAAGGAGGGCATTTTAGAAGATATTAGCAGACGTGGAAAAAGTGCTTATTTTTTTTTTTTTCTTGAAAATGGTAGCTATGAATATAAATCTTTTAATTGCTTTTTTTTCCCCTGGTGTTCTAAATAATAGATTCTTTATACAATTGCATATGTCCGAGTGGATGAACATACCATTGGTGATCCAGAGGATTTTTGTCAAGACTGGATAAACCATGTATCACATTGATTGTAGAGGTTAGTAGATTTAGTTCCTTAGGATATATGCTTTTTTTAAAGTAGCTTATAAAAATGCCTAGGTTTTCCAGCAATTTCATCCCCGGGTCTTCATGAGTTTTTCTCCTTTGTTGGTTATCCTGAGAGAATCAGTGAAGTTCCTGTTCATTTGTATATGCCTGAAGCCTCTATTCTCAGTGATGATAAACAGTTTAAAAATAAAAAAAGACAAAAGAAAGATAAAATTTGAAGATGCTACGTAGCAGTGTGCCCAAGAAAAGACTGTTAGTTTATAAGTAGACTTGTCTGCCACAACAACAAATAATTGTACATGCTCAGGGATATCATTATGGAGTTGTTTTATCTGTGAAAAGCAGTCTTCTGAAAAACATTGTCATAGTAATTAGATGTTCCTAATTCTTCCATTTTGACCTACCCTGTGATGGGAAAGTCACTTAATTCTATTTCATTCTGGTGTCAGTTTCACTCTTAGATGATACTGCATGGTCCTTTGATTGAAATTCGTCTGGTAGTTCTCTGATATCTTGAGTTCAAGGTCTAGCGAGTCATTGGGGCTTCTTAGCTTTTTTCCAATGGTACATTTTATTGCTACCTTCTGATTTAACTGTTGGATTCCCTCTGTCCCACTGTATTCTACTGCTTTGCAGCCAGAAGGTTGCTGATAATGGTGTGATGCCTTCATTTTGAGGGTTGGAATGAATGTTTTATAAAAAAACCTCAGTTTTAGAATGAATTTTGGTTTATTTTTACTATTTCACATATCTTCATTCCAGAAGAGAGAAATGGAAAGTTGGGAGGTTGGAGGAATTGTTTAGAATAGAAGTGAGAACATTGTTTATTCTTTCCTAGATTATTTCTTTCTTAGAGCTTTTGGGCCTGTGATGTGTTAATGTCATTATGATATACCCCAGGCAAGCAGGTCAAACCACAATTGCTGGGATTTAAATAGTGACTTAAAAAAAAACATTCTACAGTTTATACATCCAAATGAGCATTGTTGTATGTAATTAGCTGCTTTGGGTGGATCTTAAGTATCATACATTTGACTTTTATGCAGTCTGAACTCTTGCATAGTATATATTATCTCCTCTAATCTGGCTTTCATAAGCTAATCTTTCTGCTCATCAGTTTACTAACACTGATTTCTAACTGGGTATCTGCCAGCTGCTGTCTCTGGGGCAAAGTGCCTCCCTTGGAGGTGGGAGTGTTTATGTACCTCAGTGTATCTGGAGCCTAGCACTACATTCATTAAATCTAGGGTACAGATGAGGGCTGCTGTTTCGTCACTTGGCCCAGTCCTGCCAACACACCCACTTGGGCTCCTTTGGCTGGAGGGTGGCAACTCTCCCAGGAACTGTAATGGATTACTTCTTTCTGGAAATGGCTCCTCTCCCAACCTTCAGCTTATTGTATTTGTTTATGTGGACTTCCTAACATGCTTCTTTTTAAGTCACATTTGCATTTAGTGACTTAAAACTTTTCAAAAGATGGTGGGTGGGGGTGTAAACTTGTATTTAAAAACACAAGAATAGAAACAGTTTAAAACATTAAATACTAAAGAAATGTCCTGCTGGCTTCATTTGGATTTTGACAAATATTTGAGTGGCATTTAGTGAATTGAAATGGCATATAGGGTTCAGTAGATGATGTGAACTTCACCAGTTAGTATCTGGTTAGATTTATAATTCACATTATTGAGCTATCAGAATATATTGAGTATTACATACAAAATCTAGATGCCAGCAAGGGCTTCCTTACTCTTCATAGTTTGAGCCTTAAACTCTTAGTTGGAGAGATTATTTAAGTCCAGAGGTATTTATCCTTTTTTTTCCCCTCACATCCATAATTTAGTTCACTTTTGCTTTTCTTAGCTTCTGGGCTTCCATTTCTGAAAATGGTATTTTGAATCAGCTTGGACATGAAACCTCTCCATTTCAATGGTCTACACACATATATATACACCTTTCCTCAAGCATTTCAGGAATATAGTTTACTGTTAAAGATTTGGTGAGTCGTGGGGTAAGGCTTCCTGCTCTTGATTTTCTCCTCCTTCATTGGTTCATCCCTTCTCTCCATCTTTTTCTTTTCTACTCTCTCTGTGATAACTGTTGGTCCCCTTCTGTTTTGGAGATGAGTTCTGCTTAAGTGGCCAGAGAAGAATGGCTGAGACCTTCTAGACTCTCTAAGGAGGAATCCCTATTCTCCCTCCTCCTACTTTTCTTTATTTTTATTTTTAAAACTCTAAGCAGGTGTCATAGTATTAAAAAAAATTATAGCCCCCTTTTAAAAGATTTTGATGTCAGGTTTATTGCTACCAGTCTTCTCCTTTCCCTTGCTACAGATGTTAGATATGGAAATTTTTTAAAATAACTTGTTTAATGCACAAGGAATATTTCATGCATTCACCAGGTATTTGGGCAACCATATTCTGCAAGGCATTGAATTTAGTGCTGGAATATCAAGAGACTAAGTCACAATTTCTCAACCTGAGAAGCTCTGGAAATGGATCAAGACTAATGAGTAGGCAGTCTGGTGGAGTCAGATTTAAGTCACACCTCAAAGAGCTGTGATACTCGAGGAAAGGGAAGATTGCTGTTATCTGTAGCAAAAGATAGCAAGTGCCAGGATAGATGTAGCAAGGGCCAGTTTTGAAGGACGGATGTGTGTGTGTGTGTGTGTGTGTGTGTGTGTGTCAGTCAGTGTGTACCATGTACTATTTGAGCTGGACCTCGGATGAGAAGGATGTGTGGAGATCAAGATTTAATCAGGAGAGGTTGGTTGACCAAAAGAGTTGAACTGGAAGAATTTACGGTATACGTAAGAAGTTACTGTGATTTGGATGGCTGTTGGGGAGTGATGAATGCTGGTGGAACTAGCCCTTGAGGCTTGACTGGCCAACTTTTAACTAGGACTCCCTTTCTGGTCTGATATTCATCCTAGGCATAAGCTTGATGCTTTTTATTTTTATTTTTTATACTTTTCTAGAAGAATGTTGTTTGTTTTTTCTTGGCAAAGACTTTCAATTTGTATTTGTACATAGTTATAAGCTGATTTAAGCAAAAATGAGGCACTTACTCTAAGGAATCAGGGAATCTTATGGGAACAAGAGGTGCACTCAAGAGGGGATTGGATCTGCGCACTTAGAAGTCATCCAGTTCTTCCAGCTTTCATTGGGTGCCATTCTTTCTTCAGACTAGCTGCTTCTGATTTTGTGCTGCATGGGTAGGCTGAAGATGCCTGTGTCATAATTCTTGACTTAGTCTTACAGGTTCAGACACTCAAAGGAGGCTTGACTCTGGTCCCAATTATGAATTCCTGAGAAAGGGGCAGTTTGCCTCAGTGACCTCTGTCACTGCGGCCAGGGTATGAAATCACGTTGTCCATAGTTGCCTAGTAAGGCTTAGTGCCATCTCCACCCACATTGCTTCAGCCCTGCTGTAATTTAGGAGGAGCTTCGGGTTGCGAGTTGGACGGCCACTTACCAGCTTTGTAATGTTGCTTAACATTGGTAATGGATTCTGGACTCTTTCCTTATCTGTTAGGTTGAAGCTATTATCACCTGCTTCAGTAAATAGTACTATAGTGGGAGGTACTGTGTTCTGATATATTCTTGGTGTGTAAAAACTTGTATAGGTTCAGTTTATAATTCCTGTGTCTCATTTGCTTGGTAACCTTTGCTTGGTGACTAACATTTATTAAGTTAGATCTCAGGCCCCATCTATAAATACAGACTATAGCTGTCCGTTCACATTGGTTTTCTGCATGAAACTGCTTTGTGACTGTAGTGTATTTACATATTTGTGAATGGGAAGAAACTAAATACCACTACGGAGAATGATTCCTTGTGAAATATTCTCTCATAGTCCAGTGTATTTCCATGGTAGCTTAATAGAGCTTCCTCAAAATATCCTGTAGCTTTAGATAATTAATTATTTTCTGAATGTGATGGCACTTAGTTGTCTAGGTGTTCTGACTTCACTTGAGACTGCTAACCTAATTTATAACAAAATTTACTTTCATATCTGAAAAAATAATGTTCCTTGTAGAAAATGTAAGCAATCTTAAAAAAATCCAATGCTTGTCCCCAAGAAATAAAAATTTTCTCTTCTTAATTCACACAAGTAATTCATGCTCATGAAGTAAATTTACTAGTTAAACAAGTAAGGAAAAAAGACTCCTGAAATTCCACCACATGAACATAATCACTACCTTAAATATAGTCTTTTTCCTGATTCTTTTGACAGTGTTTACTTTTCTTGCATACTTTGTAAGGAATGTTTTGATGTTCAAGTTGTCATGAAAAAATGATAGATCTAGGAAAACTGATTTATTACTTTTTTGTTTTTTACAAGTTTTTTCCTTATAAGTAATGAGTGAAAAACCAGTAATTGCCTTTGTTAATCCTTTGAGAAAATAGCCTTTCCTTTTTTCCCTCCCTTTTTCCCTCCCTTCTACCCCCAGGCCTAGTCCTTAACCTTTCCTTAACTCAAAAATCAAAGTTGTGTACTTTTGAAGAGATCTGAAGAATGAGTGATTTATATGGACAGTTTTATTTCTCAGAAATATTTACACATTTTCAGGAGTATCAGTTCCCAATGGTGAAATGAAGTCCTTAAACCATGCCTGGTTATTTCTTCCTTGGGGAATAGAAGGAAGGCAAGTCCCTTCTTTCTCTTTAGATAGAGAAAATAAAGAGAGATAAATATGAACTAGAGAATTATTTAATGGAAAGGAAATGAATGTATATTTGTTTTAAGTATACTAAACTGGAAATTATTTTCATTTGGTGACTTGAGAATCTCAGTGTTTTTGATGTTTTCTTTGAAATTAATTTTTTTAAAGACTTAAATTTTTTAGAGCAGTTTTAGGATTATAATAAAATTGAGAGGAAGGCACAGAGACTTCCCATAGCTCCCTGTCCTCACAATTTTATAGTGTTCTCTATTGTCTAATATGACTCACCAGAATGGTGCATATTTTACCATGAATGAGTCTGTGTTGACATCAGAATCACCCAGTCTGTAATTCACATAATGGTTCATTCTTGATACTGTATGGTCTATATGTGTAGAAAAAGTACAACGGCATGTGTTCATCATTATAATTTTATATGTACTGTTTTCATTGTCTTAAAAATCCTCTGGCTTGACCTATTCATCGCTTCCTCTCTGGTCTTTTTTACTGTCTCTAGTTTTGTAATTTCCAAAACATCATGTTGTTGGAATTATACAGTGTAACCTTCTCATGCTGGCTTCTTCACTTAGTAATGTTCCTTTAAGGAATATTAACCAGGGAGGCCTTAAATGTTCTTATTTTTATTCTTCCATATTCTTTAAGGTTTCTAACTTTAATATTCTGTGATTCAAATTTTTTTCTTTCTCCTCACATTATGTATTCTTTAAAATAATTTGTTCTGTATATTAATTTTTCTAAAATGTTTATTTTTACTAAATAATATTTGATTAGTACATGAAACTATAGAAAAATTGCTGTTTATTCCTTCCCCTTTTATATAGTTTGATCATAAAAAAGTTATTTTGTGAGGCTGGCCGCAGTCTCTGCAGCACGGGTTCGATTCCTGACCCGCCGGGGAGATAGCCACATGGCATGGCAGACCTCTTCTGTCTCTCCCGCTGCTCCCCTCAGTAGTATATTTCTGTCAGTCTGCTTGTTCTGCTCCCCGCTCTGTCTCTGGTGAATTCTCTCACCCTCCTGTGCTTCTGGCCTGTACCCCAGTTCTTGTATAAATAAATAAATCTTTTTTAAAAAAAGTTACTTTGGTATATACACTTTTTAAAATGAAATACCTCAATTACAGAGAAATGGAATGAGTAATCTTAGAAACACTTATGTGTGTCCTATCTGTCTTTGTCAAGTCTTTTCCTTTTCTTGCTGTTAGCTTTTAGGTCATTTATATTTTTAAGAAATAAACTTTGCAGATACAATTCAAACTCCATGTGTTAGTCCCTCCTCTCCCCTCCCTTAAATCCCCTTCCCCCCAGGTGTTATACCTGTAATCTGTATATCATACGCAGAATATACATATATACACATATACATAAACATATTGGATTTAAAAACTACATAAGTGGAACTATACTGTACAGTTTGCAGTTTTCTGCATTTTGCTTTCTTTGATCTTAGTTTTTTTAGAACTTGTCATGTTGCTTCATGTGACATGTAACTATTGCCTGTTTTCACTGTCATATGATCCGGCCACAATTTCTTTACCCACTCTTCAGTGGACTGACGGTTAGATTGTCTCCTTTTTTAATTCTTTTTTCTTTTACTGATGCTCTGAGCTCTTTCTTGCAGGTATCTTTGCGTTTGTCTCTCTCTGAGAGTTTTTCTCTAGGATAGTGGTACACAAAGTGTGGTCTGAGGACTAGGGAATTATTTCTTACTAGGAAATTTGCAGCAAAGTGTAAATCAACTATGGCTGTTAATTTAGATAAAATTTCTTGTCCTAGACGACTTTCTCAGGAAAGGCAGAAATGTTCCTTATATATCTCTGCTGACTGGTGGCAAGATTTGAAGTGGGGCTTCTTTGACTAGCATTGCTTTGGGGTGCCTTACCCTGGAGTAGAATTCAACCCCAGGATGAAGGGTCTGTGCCTCTTCTTCCACTTTGCTGGAGATGACATGATCAGAGACCTGTCCTTCAGAGGCTTTGTCAGTGTGCACCCTGACACCTGTGACCACCTGGTTGTTCCCAGTCATTGCCAGCATTTGGTTGCTTTAGATTTGGAAAGTTTTTCTAAAGTGAATGGTGTGAAATTGAATCTCGTTGGTGTATTAATTTTGCTTATTCGTGATAATTGTGATCTCTGCTTTTATTCTTTGTCTATTTAAAAAGTTAGAATGAATTCACTGTCTTGGTTTGCAGGATTTTTTTTTTTAAGTATTCTGTGTTTAATTCCTTTTCGTTTGAAAATATTGTAGCTTTTTTTTTTTTTTAAATATTTATTTATTTATTTATATAAGCACTGGGTACAGTCAGAAGTGTGGGAGGGTGAGAGAATTCACCAGAGCCAGAATGGGGAACAGAACAGGCAGACTTGACGAAGTACACTGCTGAGAGGAGCAGTGGGCGGCAGGAGAGGTCTGCGAGCCATGTGGGACCCTCGCCCGGTAGTCGGGGATCGAACCGGTGCTGCAGAAGCCGTGGGCAGCTTCGCAACTCAGCGCTCAACCGCTACACCACCAGGGAGGCCCATGTAGCTTATTTTTTTACCTTATGTTGTGATTAATGATATTATAAAATCTTAATCTATTGGTCTTTTATATTTTATGCTTGATTTAATGTTCCCTTCTCATTTTTCTATTAAAAACATTAGCATCTTGCTTTTTACACTTGACATTAATCTGTGAAGGAGTTTTAGGCATTTTTTTTTTTTTTTGGTATGGAGAAAATTGGTTTATCTATCATTTTCTTTGCTTTTCATCCCCCATAGTCTGTTTTCTTTTTGTTACCTGCCTGTCATACCCATTTTTGAACACTTTTCCTCATTATCCGTAAATGTCGCTGTCTTGAGCACTCTTTCTTAGGTCTTCTGTTTTCTTTCTAACTGCAAGTACCATACACACACACAGTAAATGGCAAATATCCTTGCCTTTTTCATCTTCACATTTTACACCTATGCTCTCCAAGGTCTTATTTATTTATTTTTTTTAAACACATTTTTTTTTTTTTAATTTATAGAGGCATGTTTTTATTTATTTATTTATTTATTTATTTATTTATTTATTTATTTATTTATTTATTTGTTTGTTTGTTTTGTTTATACATGCACTGGGTACAGTCAGAAGCGCGGGAGGGCGAGAGAATTCACCAGAGCCAGAACGGGGAGCAGAGCAGGCAGAAGGAGCGAAGTACACTGCTGAGGGGAGCAGCGGGCGGCAGGAGAGGTCTGCGCGCCATGTGGGACCCTCCTCCGGTGGCCGGGGAGCAGCTGGGGATCGAACCGCTGCGCCGCAGAGGTCGCCGGCAGCTTCGCAACCCAGCGCTCAACCGCTGCGCCACCGGGGAGGCCCCCTCTCCAAGGTCTTATATGTAGTAGAGTTTCAGTAAGTACTGAAATGAGTGAATGAGTGACCTGGAGAGGGAGATAAGTGCATCATAGTAGAAGTAGGAAAATGGGAGAATTTGAAGGAGGAGAACATGTAGGTGAGCAGAGAGGAGAAAGGATGAGTTGCAATTTGACACGTTTGGTATTAGTTTCTTAATCACAGAGAGTTTTCTCTGGTGATGGTGTTTTCTGATCTTGAATTTATACATTTTCCTGTTTTGTCATGAATGCCACATTAATGAGAAAAATTCTTGCAATCTTTTGGTGATACTCTCAAACTGGGCTCCTTGTATAAAGTACAGTATATTGTTTAGTGTCCTATGGAAAATAGGGTCATTGTTGTAGACTGTTACATGATATAGGCAAACATTTTTATACTGAAAGTCAGAAGACCCTAAAGTCAAACTTCTTGTTCTGCTGCTAATTTCCTCTGGGACATTAAGTGAGGCCTTAAAACTCACTGTACTTTTTGTGTCAGTATTTCAGTTCTCTTCAACTTTGAGTCCAGGGTAGAAATCGTTCTTTGTACAAGTTTCAAAATAAAAATTTTACTAAACTTTGGCATTGTTACATGGATGTTTATAATCGTTAAATGGCACATTTATATTTTGTATATTTTTCTGTTTTATTTCATAATGAAAAAGACTTGAAAAACCCATAGAAGACTGTTTCTTAATCCTTCCATGTACCAAAAAAAATTCCAGTTGGTTTAAAGACTTGAGTGCTGAAAGCAAAATCATAAGAACTAGGAGAAAACATAGATAAATATATGTGCTAGGGTCTTCAGGTCACCCCCAAGTTCAGTGATTTGCTGGGAGGATTTATAGGACTTCACACATGTGTATACTCACATCTAAGATTTATTATATGAAAGGAGAAATAAGCAAATTCAGCGAAGGGAAAAGGCACGTGGAGCCAAGGAAACTGGGTGCAAGCTTCCACGCGTTCTCTCCCAGTGGAGTCACGCAGGACATGCTTAATTCCTCTAGCAACAAGTTGTGACAACATGTATGGCATGTTGTCTACCGGGGATGCTCATTAGCGATTCAGTGCTGAGGGTTTTTATTTGGCGCTAGTCACCTTGGAACCTTCTGCCTAGCATGTGCCAAAATTCCGATTCCCAGCAGGAAAGCAGATGTTCTGCATGGGCCCTATTGTTTGTACAAATAGCTGAGGCGTGGTGAGCCGCTCTTGCCAGTTCTGGGAATGGTGGGAACTCGCCTGAAATCCAAGTTTCCAGATATCAGCGAGGGGTCATCCTTACAAGTAGACATTCCTAAGGATGGCAGTCCCAAGACATGCTCTCTTAGCTTTTTTCTGCACAATAGAATGTTTTTGATAATCCAGGATTGAAAAAGTCATTTGTAAGCATGACTGGAAATTCAGAAACCATAAGAAGAGAGATTAATAAATTTTTATTTAAAATCTATTCATAAGTTATGAAAAGAAAATACTAGAGTCACAAGGAATACTAGGAAAAAGTATTTACAATATATGGAAGAAACGGGAGTTTTTTCCTCAATATGTTAAAGCTTTTACAAATCAGCAACTCAGGGCCTCCCTGGTGGCAAAAAGGGTTAAGCACAGCACTATGAAGCAATCTGCAGCCTTTGCAGCATGAGTTCAATCCCCTGTTGGCCAGGAAACAACCCACATAGCGCAGTAGACCTCTCCTGTCACGCCTGCTGCTCCCCTCAGTCAATATGCCTGTTCTGTTCCCCACTCTATCTCTGGTGAATCCTTTCACCCCACACATCTCTGGCCTGTATCCCAGCTCTTGTATGCATAAATAAATAAAAATCTTTTTAAAAAACCCCAACAAATCAGCAACTCAAAAGAAGAATAATTTGCCTAAGAAGAAATTTCAGTAAAAATCTGAAAAAGATACTTTACTTCAGTAATAAAGTAAACAACAGTATGATCTTCCTTCATCTATCATATTCAGCTAAGATTGATTACTCTGGGTGGGAGTAGATATAGGGAAATCAGTGTTTACACATTCTGCTGGTGGTGTAAACTAACACTACACTCCCTTTTCGAAGGGCATTTTCCCCAAATCTGTTAATCTTGATTATACTCATATGAGCACACAGATACACATGGGTAAGGATGTATCCTCTGGAACATTGTTTGTAGTAAAACTAGTAATAGAGGACTATACAAATAGGGGGCTAGTTATATAAATTAAACTACTTATGTAGACAAAGTTGCCATGCAGCCATCATCGGTTCTGTCTTTATGTAGTGCTGAGGAAAGAGATTTAAGATATTTCAGTGTATTTCATTTGATATTAAAATGTAACCTGAGTGGATATATGAAGTTCTTTATAATCTTTGATTATCCCATCCCATATGTTTTATTTCATTATGGGAGGATAGGGCTATTTGAAATACACAGCATTACACTATATTAATCATTTTAAAATCTGAAAAATTCTCACATATGTATATTATTCTCCAAGGGTTTCACGGAGAGAATTTGTGTTATTCAAAGGGGAAAAAAGGATGTCATATTTCCATTTTTAGGTTAAAATGTTAGTGTGTGATTAAGAAAAAATAATAGTTCGGAATATATTCCCCATATAACAGTGATCTGATATGGTAACGTCCTTAATTTTTTTATAAGTGAAATTAATTTGATAAATGTTTGAATAAGATAAAGTTGAAATTGTGGTGAGGATGAAACTTGTCCCTGAGTCTCAAATAGTGTTTGTCACATCTCAGGTATTTTTGTGATGATCTGATCTCAGTTCCTGCAACTAAAACTGAGTATGTGAAAGATGAACCTGAGTTTAGGTTCCTTATAAATTGTCAGAACATTTGGTGACATTGCTTCTTGTTTCTGAACAGATATTTTTGGAGACCTGGGCCTAATTTGGATTGTCTCTTTCATGAGTCTGTGTTTCCTGGGCTGTGGGTAAAGGTACAGGCTTCACATTCTTTTTGTGCTTCTAAAAACAGGATTCGAGGGCTGTACTGTTGCTAAGTCTTTACTCTGTATTTTGCTTGATTTGACAGGCTGAACAATTTAGTAGTTGACTTTATTTACACATAATTTACCTTTCTTTTCATAAAGTTTGAAGGTGTATCTCTAGAACATAGCTACGTGTCTAGAGCTCACAGTGTCAGTTACCTGGCTCCTCTGCAGAGGGCTGGCCTCATCCTCAGCTGCGCCCTGCCTGTTTTAGCCTGACTCCCACATTATGTTTGGTTCTCTTTCTGGCATTCCCATTGTAAGTAATTTTATTGTGTTTAGAATGTTATATTTTCCTTTCTAGTTAGGCACTATACTGGGTATGCATAGAAAGCACCCAAATAAGTAATTGTATGAAAAATGAAAGGGACCAGGTATCACCTGGTGTTTGAAGTCTCTGGCACAGATTCCCTAGTTTGTTATGAAGAATTTAACCTTCTGCCTTTTCCCATAGAGCAGTTCTTCTACAGTGTTTGTAACTAAAATCTGTAGGCATTCGTATATCGTGAAGTGATTACGGTGGTCAGCCTGTGATCTGTAAGATATTAAGGCGAGTCTCTTTGCCTGTAACTTCCACAAAAATGGTGAATTAAATTCTCCTTTCTTCAGAACTCCTTTTGCAATTACCAAATAAGAGCATTTGGTTAGTCAGCCTGCCTGCTTTTCCTCTCATCCCTCATTATTTTCTTCCTTTATTTTTAATTAAAAAGAAACAAACTGAAGACTATATTTCTTACAAGAGGTAGAGACTTTATATTTCATTTTTTTTTTTTTCCCATGAAGATGCTATTTCTCCTGCAGGATCTTACTCAGATTACTGTGTGTTGTTAGTTCTCCTATCACCTGTTGCCTCTGGTCTGTGGTGATGGTTTCTAGTCTTTATTTGTTTCTCATGATCTCAAAAGTCTTTATATCCCAGAATCTTGTCTCTCAGGTTTTTCTGATTTTTTTTTTGTGTGTGCATGTGTGTGTGTGTGTGTGTGTGTGTGTGTGTGTGTGAGAGAGAGATTAGAAGGGGGCTGTGCGTTTTGGAAGGGATACCACAGGGGTGGAACGCCCTGCTGGTCAGGGGTCAGGGCAGCCACATGCATCACTGATGACACATTCTATCACTTGGTGATGATACTATTTATCAGATTTCCCCTGTGTAAAGTTAACATTTCCCTTTTCCTTTATTTTTTGGAGTAAGTCTCTAAATCTATTCTGTCCTCTTGTAGGGGGAAGTATCTGCATATGTTACTATTTGGAATAAATATATTTGGAATTCTGTAAGAAAGACTTGTTTGCTTTCCCCAGTGTGTTTCATTATTCAGTCATTTATTTCTGTCAATATGGATTCATGTGTGGATTTATTTTATACTTGGTGTTATGATCCAGATTCCTCATAGGTCACAGTGGGGCTCTCATAGGCTGCCTCCTGTATCCCATTCATATGTAACAGACTCCATGTTCTTTCTGGCATTATAAGATGCTTCAGGTTTATTTTGCTTTTCCTGCTGCAGCCTTAGAATCAGCTGTTTTTTCAAGGAACCCGCTTCTTTTTTTTGGAGGGGGAAATGGCATTTTTATACAAGATTTGGTGTTGGATATGCTTATTGTTGGAAGGCTGTCTTTGCCTCTAGGTTGTCTCAGAATATCTGTCTCTCTTCCTTTAAAACATTAATTTGGAAAATTTCAAGCACATACAAAAGAATAAATTCTCAGTATCTATCATGCAGCATGAACAATAGAAGTGGTTAATCTTGTTTCATTCTTAATGGTTTCCTATTCTCATGCCATGTACAGTTATTATTTTTTAAATGAGATCCTATTTGAGGCTATGACTTTATAATAAAATTGTATGAACTTAAGGTATGTAATATGATTTGATACTCATGTATATAGTGAAATGATTACGGTTGTCAAGCTATTAACATTTTCTCATATAATTACCTTCTATTTTGTGATGAGGCATCTGAAATCTGTTCTTCTGGCAAATTTGTAGTGCACCCCTGATATCTAATGTAAGTCACAGTAGGCAACTATATTATTTTACCAGAAGTAGTTCAGTCTTTATTTCTGAAAACTAAAGTCTCTCTTAAATAAAATTTTAATTGAAGCATAATAGGTACAGTAGAAAGTATTAAAGTGTAGAATTCAGTGAATTTTTAGAAATGTCTCTCTTCTGTAACCATCATTCAGAGAGAGATATAGAATATTCCTTCAAAGGCTCACTGATCACCACATATAATTTTTGAAAGAACCTTTAAAAAGCAGCTATAGTTATAGTACCAATATGGCATCTAAAAAAGTAATAATAATTCCTTAAAATCATATATCCAGTCATTTGCAATCTGTTGGTTGAAGAAATAGAATTATATTGGTTGGTTGGTTTATATTTATCAGTTTGGGTGTTGCCGAGACCACCCCTCTCTGACCAGCCATCCCTGTTGTAATGTTTAACCTGTTTCTCTCTCAATGGTTTTCTTGGTGGAAACTTGTCTTATTCTGCTTAGGTAAATGAACACAGTATTGGGCAGTGATTCTTCTTTGGAGAAATGTTATCAGTAAGATATTTTCACCAAAGATGTATTGTCTCTGGTGTCTGATTAAATTGTTGCCTTACTCAGGTAGGTCTAGAGATTTCTTCAAAATCCTTGTATACTTTCTAGTGTCCAAATCTTTTTGGAAAACTGAAAAACCTTGTATGCAGAGGAGGAAATTTTGTTATTCCTTGCTGTGTTTTCCTCCCTGGTAGAGGCTATGTGACCAGGGCAGTTGTAAGGTAGTATGATTAAATAGTGAAGCTTTTAGTGTTGTTTCGTAGCTGTATTAGTTATCTGTATACAGGGCTGGCTATGGTGAAAAGTTCTGAGTGAAGTACAGAGAAGAGGATTAAATTATAAAAAAAATCAGTTTTGGTAGAATTTGATTTGCCTAAGTTCTCCTTTTTTCTTTTTATATTATAGATCAGCTTGAACGGGTCTTTTTACGACTTGGCCATGCTGAAACAGATGAACAGTTACAGAATATTATATCTAAATTTCTTCCTCCTGTTTTGCTCAAGCTGTCCAGCACCCAAGAAGGAGTACGTAAAAAGGTAAGCTGGTTGAGACTATTAGGGGAATTAAGTGGTAAATAAATGGTATATATTATCAAGTGAGTTTTCTATTCCCATTATTGAAAATCTAGGTTCATATGCGGATTATAACCTTTGAAAGTGGAGAATAAGCCTAGGACCAGCTTACGTGATGATTTTTTTTTTTTCAATTGAGGTAACACTCATGTACTATACTGTGTATATTTTTGGATTATAGGTTCACACCTTTTTAAATGTCTTTACTATCCCCACCCACCACCAGATTACTAATAACCCAGCACCACAGTCAGTTGGGTCTTTGTCCCCTTTGTTTATACCTTCCCCCCTCCCTCTGGTGACCTTATTTCTTTAGTTAGAATCCAAGGGTTTATTTGGTTGTAGCTAAATCTGTAACTAATTAATTTTATCTTTTCTTTTGCTTTGTTTCTTTATATTCCACACATGAGTGAAGTCATGTAGTGTTTGTGTTTTTCCTTTGACTTGACTTACTTCCCCTCCAATGCTTTGTTGTCACAAATGGAAAGATTTCGTCTTTTTTTCCTAGCTAAGTAGTATTCCATTATGTATATATGCCACATCTTTATCCACTCATCTGTTGTTGGGGGCCGTTTCCATATCTTGGCTATTCTAATAAATAGTGCTGCAGTGAACAAAGAAGTGCTCATATCCCTTTGAATTAGTGTTTTAATATTCTTCCATTTGATATCTAGGAATGAAATTGCCTGATTGTATGGTGGATCTATATTTAATGAGAAGAGTCCATACTGTTTTTCATAAAAGTAGATCATTCCCACCAACAGTTACTACCATCAGTGTATAGGAGTTCCTTTCTCTCTCTGCCTTTTCCAACACTTGCTTTTTCTGGTCTATTTGATATGGGCCTTTCTCACAGGTGTGAGTTGATATTTCTTTGTGGTTTTGATTTGCATTTCCCTGTTAGTAAGTGATGGTGAACATTTTTTTTTCATATGCCTGTTGGCCATCTGTATGACTTCTTTGGAGGAGTGTCTATTTAGCTCTTGTGCTATTTTTTGATTTTTTTTTAAAGATTTATTTATTTATATAAGAACCGGGGTACAGGCCAGATGCACGGGAGGGTGAGAGAATTCACCAGAGACAGAGTGAGGAACAGAACAGGCAGACTGACTGAAACACACTGCTGAGAGGAACAGCGGGAGAGACAGGAGAGGTCTGCAGCGCCATGTGGGACCCTCGCAGGCCGGCTGTGATCAAACCGGTGCCGTAGAGACTGTAGACAGCTTCACAGCACGGTGCTCAACCGCCTGCGCCTCCAGGGGAGGCCCTGATTTTTTTAAAAAAAGATTTATTTATTTATGCATACAAGAGCTGGGGTACAGGCCAGAGATGCGGAGGGCTGAGAGGATCCACCAGAGACAGAGTGGGGAACAGAACAGGCAGACTGACTAAAATACACTGCTGAGGGGAGCAGTGGGCGAGACAGGAGAGGTCTGCCTCCCCATGTGAGTTTCTCCCTGGCCGGCGGAGGGGGATCGAACTTGTGCTGCAGAGGCTGTGGACTGCCCCATAGTGCAGTGCTTACCCGCCTGCGCCACCAAGGAGGCCCTGATTGGGTTGTTTTTGAGTTGTATAAATTCTTTATAAATCCTGGCTATTTACTCCTTGTTAGATGTATGAAGTACAAATATTTTATCCCGTTCAGTAGACTGTCTTTTTGTTTTAATGATGGTTTCTTTCATTTTGCAGGCAGTTTATATGATTTTAAAATAGCTTTTGTATGCTTAGTAGAGCTGCATACCGCGCCAACTGTACACTTGGCATCGGTGCCAGATGATATAATTGAAATAATTATTTTGGAATGTATGGCGACTTGATCTAAAATCCATGCCCTTGATTCCAATATGAAAGTCAGGTATTTTTAATTATTGGCTGACTGTGAATGTTACCTTAATTAAAAGTAAGTAAATAAATGTTTTTAGAGCAAGATAATGTTGTATAGCTCCTCTTTCAGGGTTATATAAAATAGTGTTATTGAAGTTGGAAAACTGTCACATCAAGATTTTCTTTTTTAATTCAGTGTTCTACATGGAACATTTGCTCCAGTCATTTTTAACATAGTTCATTAGTCTTCAGTGTATTTATACTGGACCATCAGATCTTTGAGTGGTCATCAAATTTCATCCCTTAGGTCATTCTAAGTGATTGACAATGACTTCCTGCAGAACTGCCCTGAGAGGAATTCTGAGGCCTGATTTGGGTTTGTTGGAGAAAGAGTATCTTTAAGAATGTCTGTTATGTTTGCAGAATGGAATGGTGCATTCTTGTTCTATATTTGATATGCCTGCTGTTAATACTGCTTTGCTGACACACATATATATGTATGTATGTGTATTTGATCATGTCATCCTTCTATTTAAAACTCTTCTCATGGCCTTCTGCTGCCCTTAGGATAATAAGTTATAAAGGGTTCTTCATGAGTTGGTTTCTGTTTATTTGTTTAGCTTTCATCAGTCTCATCATTCTTTTGACAGATATTTACTGAGTGTCTTTTACATGCCAGGTGTTAGGATTACATTGGTGAATGAAAAATAAACCACATTTAGTTGGGGAGATCAGTATTAAACAGTCAGGCAAATAGCATAAATTATAAATTATGATATGTGCTGATGGGAAAGGATTCTTAAAAAAATCTTTGGGGGCTCACTTTAGGTTGAGTGGGGCAAAAGTGAGGCCTCTGTGGTGTGTAGAGAGGTAACTGCTGATGGCACAACGAGTGAGACAGGTAAAGACACAGGCACAGTGCTGAGATCCTGAGCTTTCACAGAGTGTGAAGGCTTCACGAGACTAGAGAGGGCCACTCAATGCAGGAGAGGAAGAGTGATGGGAGGTCAGGTGTGGGGAGGAACAGGGATTCCAGTGTGCAGTGATTTGAAGGGTATTGGTTGGGAGTGACTCAGACACTGTCTACTGGCGGAGAAAGACTTGCGGTAGAGACCAGGAGACTCAACAGAAGGAAGTTTTTGCATTTGTTCAGGCTATTTTCAGTAGTAGTTTTTTTTTTTCCTTACCTTCTTACTTAGGATTTTATGTTTCCTTGTATTTTACCTTTTTGTACAAAGTAATATCTAACTACTATCTAACTACTAACTTGTACAAAGGAATATCTAATATCTAAATGTTTAGTTTTTTTATTCAACTATCATGCTATTATGACACCTCATATTCTTATAGTCAAATGGAGACATTCCATTTTCATTTCTAATTTTATTGATTACTACTGCCCAAGGTTTAATCTTTTTTATGAGCCATTTTAAAAGAAAAACCAACTTCTAGATTAATTTTCCTTTTTAAGGTATATTTAATAAAAATTATTGTGTTCAAATTATTCCTCTTTGTTTTGGTTTGGTATGTTTTTCTCACCTAAGTTTAATAGTGGTAATGCTATTATGTGTGAGTAGACGCGCTAAGCTCTTAAATTCTCACAAGGTTATATAAGGAAGGTATTATCCTATTTTTATCCCTCAGATAACTTGTTTTAAGGTCAGATAACAAGTACTTGAGGCAGAATTTGAACCCAGGGTGCTAAAATTTCAAAATGTGAGCTTGGTTAGTCCCCAGATAATTGCTTAGTTCTTTGATTGTACAGATTATATTTCTTAAAGCTCACAGAACCAAAAATTACCTTAGTTTATGAATTTCTCTTTAATTATTACCTGGTTATACTCAATAGTTATGTTTATAAGCAGTGCTTGGTTTACTTTTGACTTAGTATTAGTTTATAAGAACTTTTTTTTTTTTTAAAAAAAAACTAGTCCTTTATTGTAAGATTTTTATTTTATTTGTTTTTGCACAGAAGAACTGGGTTGTAGGCCAGAGGTATGGGGGTGTGAGAGGATTCACCAGAGACAGAGATGGGAGCAGAACAGGCAGATCCACTGAAATACACTGCAGAGGGGAGCAGCAGGTGAGACAGGAGAGGTCTGCTGTGCCATGTGGGTCAGCTCCCTGCCTGGATCAAACCCAGACCACTTTTTGGGAGGGCCTTCATGATGGTGTTAGCGCTGCTGAGATTTAACCCCTTGGCCACCAGGGAGGCCCAAGAACATTGTTTTTGGTTAAAAATATTCAGTGTGTGGGCCTCCCCTGGTGGCACAGTGGTTGAGCGCTGGGCTGCAAGGCTGCCGGCAGCCTCTGCAGTGCCAGTTCGATCCCCGGCCGCCTGCGAGGGTCACACACACACACACACACACACAAAAAGAAAAATTCAGTGTGCAATTTACCTGATTTTACTGCATTCTGATTTGCATTTGTACTGTGCAATTGCTCTTCCTTTTAAGGTATATTATTTATGTTGTTTATAAAACAGATACTGCTGGTAGAAGTATAAATTAATATTACCACTTTTGGAAAATGGTTCGAAAATATTCCCAAGCTTATCATATGTGTTTCCTGTGACAGATCATTTCAAACCCTGGGTCTCTATACTACAGAAATATGCATATATGATCACCAAAATAAATATCTAATAATGTTCATAGAAGTGTTGTTAATAACCCAAACTGGAAATAATCTAATGTCCATAATTGTAGAATTCATAAATAGTGGTGTTTTCATTACTGGAGTAATGAAAGTAAAAAACTTCTATAAGCAACAATGTGGATAAATCTCAAATATAATGTAGAATGAAAAAACATTCAGACACATGAGTTCATCCTGTATATCCATTTGTATAAATTTAAAAATAGTATTGGAAGTCAAGACATTGGTTATCTTCTAGTAAGGAGTGGTTATCTTCTAGTGAGTAAGGGATAGGAGCATGGGATGCAGACTTTTGTGGTTCAGTTCTGCTGGTTATATAGGTGTGTTTATTTGGTGAAAATGTTGGGACAGTTTATGTTATACTTAAGTTATAACAATAATTTAGCAAAATAATGAACAGCTATTAAGATAACAGATTTGGACAAAATACTCGACCCCTGAGCTTTTTATTTCTGGGGGCTTATTGATAGAGGTTAACTGTTATCTCTTTATCCAGCAGGAAGGACTGATTCTGCTGACTTCTTGATTTTTATGAACTTACAGAGGATTCCAGAGAATGGATAACCAAATTTAGAAAATTAATCTTTAAGGGGATATTATTGCTAAAAGGAAATTAAGTAGTTAATTCTTTTAAAATTTAAAAATTTGTCATAAAAAGAAAGCATGGGGTCATGAATATGATGTCTAGCATCCTTAATAATGGTTTTCCAGAGTCTTTCCTTTCCATGGAGACCCATTCTGGGTCTCTGTAAAGTATTAGGGGGTCCTGAGATGACTCAGCTGGCCAGACACTTTAGATGAGTAGAGCTCAACTATCAGTGTTTGAAAAGGTTAAGGATATGAACCCTGGGGCCTCCCCTGGTGGCGCAGCGGATGAGCGCTGGGTTGCGAGGCTGCCCGCAGTCTCTGCAGCGCCAGTTTGATCCCTGGCCACCGGTGAGGGGCCCACAAAAAAAAAAAAAAAAAAGGGCCCTGGAGTCAAATCTAGACAGTGCCACTTGTTGAGTGGGTGTCCTTGGACAAGTTATTCCACTCCCCTGAGCCTCTGCTTTCTCACTTGTAAAATGGAGTGGCAAACCATCTCTGGTGAGGATCAGATGAGATAAGGAATGCAAAGTGCACAAGTATCTTTTGCATAGGAACTGCTTAATAAATGTCACTTATTTTATTATTATCATTCATTTAACATTTAACTTTGATTATAGGTTTGTTGTTACTCTTAAAATTCATCGATTTCATTATTGCTGTAAATTCCTTTGAACTTTTGCTGTTGTTTTGAACATCCTTACGACTCTTGTTAATACTTGTTTTGAAACTATAGCATAAATCAGAAATGATGTTAATATGGGCCTGTTTCTCCAGAATAGATATTTTAAATTCTTGAGTCTTTCTTAGGTGAGGTTTTCTATTTGTAACCTTTCTTGCCTCTCTCTCACCAAGATAATCTGACTTTTATTGTAAGATTGAGGCCATTTGACATAAGCATCTGTATCTTCCTTTTCACCCATGGAAATCGTTGACTTGTTGACCTCTATTTCTGCTCTTTTTTTCCCACTTAAAGGAGAGGAAGATTGTTTTTACTTACTGAAAATTATTTGGTAAAATCAGGTGATCTTCAGAATAAAGTAAAAATTCCTCAGCATTGTACCCGAATCCTTTTATAATCCTGAGTCTATCTCTTTCCCCTCTGTCTTCAGCAGATACGGTGTATGTTCCATGTTCTGTTAGAGTTTTTCCCTACTTCCTCTTGGATTTCTTGCTCTGATAGATAATTTCTCTTCTGGAAACACATAGTGTACATTTCACTTTTTGTAGTATCCATAGTGTGCCTTAGTTTGGATTGCTATAACTGAATGCCATAGGATGGGTGACTTAAACAACAAACATTCTTTTGTCACAGTTCTGGGGGCTAGGAGTCTGAGATCAGGGTGCCAGCATGGTCACATTCTTCTGGAGAAACTGCATGGTTTGCAGAGGGCTCCCTTCTTGCTCTATCCCCATGTGGCAGAGAGAACTTTGAGCCTTTCATCCCCTGTTAAGAATACACAATCCTATCTTGACGGCTCCATCCCATGACCTTGTCCAAACCTAACCACCTCCCCAAACCATCACATGGGGAACTAGAGGTTGAAAATACGAGTTTTGGGAAGGCAAAAACATTTGAGTCCATAAATGGTATGTTGCAGTCATTTGTTTATAGGTCTTCTGGGGATTGTGAAAATAAATTCACTAGTAAAATTCTGGCGTATGGAATCTTGGGGGTACCATTTTGGAATAAAATTTTGATACTTATTTTATGGGATGTCAAATTTTATTTTTCAAGAGAACAAAGTAACTGCCACTCATCAAAATAAGTAATACCAAGAAAAGTGAATTTGCTTTTAATAAGGTAGGCTCATTCATTTTGGTCCTTATCTCTGTTTTAGGTTATGGAACTGTTGGTCCATCTGAATAAGCGTATAAAAAGTCGCCCAAAAATACAGCTACCAGTAGAGACACTATTGGTTCAGTACCAGGACCCTGCTGCAGTTTCCTTTGTCACAGTGAGTGCTATTGTGCAATGCTTTCTGACTTACAGTAAGTTTTCTTGCAGCACTTATCAGATGTCATCAATATATTGGCAAGCTTAAGATTTCACCTTAGTTTCTAAATGAAACATAAGATGTTTGTGTTTATTTATATATTTTTTTTAAGATTTATATATTTATGTATACAAGAACTGGAGTACAGGGCAGAGGTGTGGAGGGTGAGAGGATTCACCAGCAACAGAATGGGGAACAGAACAGTCAGATCAACTGAAGTACACTGCTGAGGGGAGCAGCGGGAGAGTCAGGAGAGGTCTGCTGTGCCTTGTGGGTTGCTCCCGGGCCGGGGATCGAACTCGTGCTGCAGTGGGTGCGGACAGCTTCTTGGTTGCGTGTTAACCCCTTGCGCCACCAGGGAAGCCCCAGGTGTTTATCTTTAAATGACACACTTTTCCCACTGTGTACCAGCCCAGAAAAAATATTTACCTTAAAGGAAATGGGAGGAACAGTATAATACGTGGCTGTTTACACTGGGCAAAGGATTGTTGGTGAAGTCACTTGTCAGGTACATTTATATATAAGAGAATAATTACTTCTTGGTAAAGATTATATGAAATCAGTTTGAGTAGAAATAAGAGTTTAATGTAGTGTAGGTGTGAATAAAGGTAGAAGAAGAAAAGGTCCAATGGCAAGAAGAAATTGGGAGACTGAATTAAAAATCTGTGTTCCTGAACTGTATATACGTATATACTCAGAAAGTTATACTTTCAAAAAAGTGGAGTAAACAGAGGTTGGTAAGACGTATTTCTGTTGTCATCTTCATAAAAATTCAGGGTAAAGAATGTTGATGCGGTATGATGACAGATGTTCTTTTTTGATCCCTGTTGTTCCTAGCGTTAAGGCTGAATCTTGTTGGGGTTTATCTAACATCTGGATCCTAAACCTTTGGAGACACCTACTGACTTAGAAATCTTGTCGGTGCCTATTCTGGACATACAGCTTCTTTGCAGTTGTCCTTTCAGCAAATAGAAACATTGCCAATAAAACTGGAAATAGAATCTCTTCAGAGGAATAACCTTATAAAATCTGTTCTAAACCGATAAGCCCTTCAGAAAAACAAACCTTTGTCTTATATATAAATCCAGATATACATTCAGGAGTTTGCTTAAAACGAGGCACTCAGTTTCTTTTGGTTCATTATCTCCTGGTCAGTTGTGGGAGTGAGGAGGCAGAGGGCTGCGGTGTACAAGGGGGTCCTAATGCTTGGCCAGCTGGGAAATGGCAGCTTTGGCTTTGCGCCTGTAGTTTCCTTTTAGCTTGGAAGAATTGATGCGGTAGACTGGGAGAACTGATGCTAATGTGTGGCGTACAGATTTAGTGAAATGACAACTTTTGCTTTTCAGTGAAAAGGAACTACATGTATTTATTCTACTCCTCCGGCTTTCTGGAGGCATGGTTAACAGAAAAATTGTGTGTCTTTAAAGTGTACAGGTCCGGTACATGAGCTTTAGATTAGGTCACGTGCCCTCTCATGAGGCGCCTGTGAGCAGATGTTTTGAGTAAGTGGGACTGGAATTCTTGCTGAGCTGTAGTAGTTGGCCAAGCTATAATAAACACGTATGAACGTGTGGGTTTCTTTTTTATAAATGTAACTCCCTAAGTTATTAGCCATAGAATTTTGTTGAAATTCTGGAATATTGTCTGCATTCTCACTTGCTTTTCTCTTATTATATTAGAATTTTACTATAATTTATGTTAAGATGGGCTATCCTCGCCTGCCAGTGGAAAAACAATGTGAACTGGCCCCTACGCTTCTTACTGCCATGGAAGGGAAGCCCCAGCCACAGCAGGATAGGTATGGTCTCCCAAATTACTTTCTTACCTGCAAATGTTAATAGCTGCCTTTCAAATTAGGTCTGCATATTTGGTTTCACTTGGACAAATGCGTACACTTAAACTCTTTCAGCCGACAAATAATTGAATTTTCTGTTACCTTAACATTATCATCTTATTAATACTATTATAAAATTTTTGGATAAGAGCATATTAAAAATGTGCAGAACTAACAACATTACGTGTATTATGGCCATCAGTTATTTTGAAGCAGCTAATTTGATGTGATATTGAAAGTTAGAAAATGACATAGAAACAGTAATTCTAAAAGGCACCTGCACCCCTATGTTTATAGCAGCACTATTTACAATAGCTGAGCTATGGAAGCAACCCAAATGCCCCGAAACAGATGACTGGATCAAGAAGATGTGGTACATATACACAATGGAATATTACTCAGCAATCAGAAAAGATAAACACATGCAGTTTGCAGCAACATGGATGGAGCTAGAAGGGGTCATGCTCAGCGAAATGAGTCAGAAAGAAAAAGAAAAATACCGGATGGTCTCACTCATAGCAGGAATTTAGAAAACCTAAATAAGGGACCAGGAAAAAGACTAATCAATACAAAGTAAAAATCAAAATCAACAAGCCACTATAAACCAGAGGCACACTACCGGGGAGGGGAGTGGTAGGGAGGGGCAAGGAAAGGAAGGACTAGAGTCAGAATAAGGAGGGGGCGTGTAAGTGTATGGGGAATATAACCAAAATGAAAATACATACATTGTGCAAAGATGAAAAAAGATATAAGAATTATATAAAATAAAATATTTAAAGAAAAAAAGAGTTACGCAATGCTTAATGTCGAAACATTTCTATTCTGGAAAATGTAAAATTACAGAGTAGTTGTCTTAAGAAACAGATCACCTGATTATATTAATATGGAAAAAGGAGAGGTGAAAAAGAGGTTTAGATGACAGCTTTAGTTTCTAGGCTTAGCCCAGAAGTCTGCATTATGGCCTCTCAGTGGTGAGAGTCACAGTAAAGAGTGCAGAAGTCATGGAGGAAGGGTGATACTAAATGGTGTCTTCATTTATTTTTTCAAGCATGCACATTTTTAATAGAGACTGTAATTTGTAGTCAGTACAAATTAATAAGCATTTACAAGTGCCTTTTGAAATTGTTTTCATGTGTTTTAAGCATAACAAGTAGTGTAGTGAAAGAAGGAATTACTGAAGCCACATTACTTAAATTCACAGTAGAAACCTCAATATTCAAAATATTGACAAGATTAATTTTTAATTTCTTTAGATTTAGAATAAGTTCAATTTAATTAACTTTGGAAGAAAAAAATTTTACTGAAAGGAAATGTTCTAAGTTAAACTTTAAGGTTTCATTTGAAATCTCTTATGGTAACTTCAGGTATTAATACTGAATCATATTATGTACTTTATTCCAAGGCATTTTTAGTGATGTGTCAGATTGGCTAAATCCCAAGTACCACTCAGTACATTGAGCTTTCAACAAGAAAGAAATCTGGGCCAGTTCCTGGATTAATACTTTGCACGTTAGTGGTATTGAAAATGAATGGCCCTACTACAGTTGCTACTTGTTGAGTTGTGGTTTTTGTTTGGTCTGTTATTTGCATGTATGAAAACCTTATTTTTTAAAGTAGTTGCAATAAATGTAATTGTTTTTTCAGCTTAATGCATCTTTTAATACCAACCCTTTTTCACATGAAATACCCTGTTGAATCATCAAAATCAGCTTCTCCGTTTAATCTTGCTGAGAAACCAAAGACTGTGCAGCTGCTTTTGGACTTCATGCTAGATGTCCTTCTGATGCCTTATGGGTAAGTTAAAAAAGTGAAAACAAAATAAAGCAGCCTTGTTCTTGAGTGAGTGAAGAACTATTTTTAATGATTCAACGTTCACTTAAAAGTGGATGTGTCTCAAATTCTGTTTGCTGCAGCTCCGACTGCATGGCCTGTTGGCCATATATATAGGTTTGAAGTTGCTGTTGTGATTTCAGACTCACCCTGTCCAAGCTGAAATGTCTTCTCTTATAAAATAATTCCTCTCCTTTAATCATTACCAGTGCTATGATGATTTTGCTAGTTGTCTAGGCTTACAATTATAAATTGAATCCAGTTTTTCCTTGTTGTTACAATATCAATTTCATAGTAACGCCTCCCTCCTTGATATGTCCTGGAACTGTCCCCACTGATATCATCTATTATTGTGGCTCTGTTCAGCTCTTATCATGATGTTTTCTTCAGCTGCTTTCTCACAACTTTCTACCCTGCTATAGAGTTTCCATATTTTTAAAACACAGATCTTATCAGTTCACATCTTAAAATACTTGGGCTATTATTTTACAGTTATTAAACACACTCAAGTTTACACAGTCTCTATTTTTCAAGAAAATATAGGTCTCTCCTATGTGCAATGCTTCCCTATGAAAAATAAAGAAGGAAAACAAGAAATGCCAACTGAAAAAAGTCACTTTGAAAAAGTGTTCCAAACTAGCTTAGCTGCACCCCGTGTGTATCTCTGACTTCTTGCCCTAGACAGGGTCACTGTTGTCCATAACTAGATGCCCTTCTGTATTGCCACTTTGTGTCTGTCGCATTGTTGACATGTGCCTCTTCCCTAATAGATTTGGAGTTCTTGAAGTCAGGAGCTGTTTCATCTCTCTCTGCCCCTGCCACAGTGCACATTGTGAAATGCTCCCAACTTACTTATTTTGTAGGCTGTCCTGCTTTAAGAGAGAGTTTTCTAAAATTCTGCTTCTACCAAGTTTCTTCCTTGATCACACATATAATAGATATTGGTAGCCTTTTCAGATAGAAAATTTTTCCTGATAATAAAATTTAACTTCATTGTTTATTCATTTGGAAAAGTATGTGCAAGTCTTTATAGAGACATTAACTTTTTATTTTTTAATTTTTTTATAGTTTAGTTTTTTATTAATTTTTTAATTTTTTACATCATTTTTCATTTTTAAACAATATTTGCTTGCCCCAACCCCCTCAGGTGTATATTCCCCATAGAGTTTCCTTCACCAATGTACCCGTGTACCATCACCTCAGTCCCCTGTGCTCCTCCCTCCCTTCCTCTGATCCCTCTCCCTGTTCCTCCCTTGTTAGAGACATTAACTTTTTATCTCTTTTCCAGATATGTGTTAAATGAATCCCAGAGTCGCCAAAATTCATCTTCAGCACAGAGTTCTTCTTCAAATAGCGGGGGAGGTTCTGGAATCCCACAGCCTCCCCCTGGAATGAGCTTTTATGCAGCTAAACGAGTTATTGGTGATAATCCCTGGACACCTGAACAGTTGGAACAGGTATCCATCCCACATGCTTGTTCATAATGGCACCTCTACACACTCACCCCTGTGAAGTTGATGAAAGCATGTGCGACATGGTTCTAGTCTTTTCAGATTCTCTCGTGAAATAGCTTTAAAAGGAGCAATTGATGTAATGCTCCCTTCATTATGTCAGTTATTTGTTAAAGCTCCAGGGAAAGGGAGGAGTGGGGTATGCGCTTCAGTTTTTCTAAACAACTTACATATTGCAAGTACAAAATACAGCCCATTTATAGCTTGAGTATATTCAACTTCTTTCATTTTAGTTTTTAATTATAGGTCTGATAACTATCCAGCTGCTTTGATTTAGCTAGAATATAATTTATTTTAACATTATTCAGCCTTTTAGGGCTGTACATTTTGAGTAAAGTGAGGAACTTTAATAAGAAAGAAATCTAGGCCAGTTCCTGGATTAATACTTTGTACATTGGTGTTATTGAAAATGAATGTACTTCACAAGGGACAATATGGGGAAAAAAGCATGACTCCCTTTTATATTTCTTACTGGGAATTAAAAAAATTGGCATTAAGAATTTTATTCTGGATTTAAACAGGACACAGATGTTCTCTGAGCAGCTTTTATAAAAGACTGGTGCTCTACAGAGAAGGTGCCTCACTGTGTCTGTGTCATCAGGCACCTCAGGGAAGAACAGATGAGATCAGTATGTAATTATTTTGGAATTCAAGCAACATGGGTTAGTCTTCCAATCCTTCCTTTATCTCTCCATGGTAGTGTAAATGCCTTGATCCTTTTTTTTGGGGGAATGTAAGTGACCACTGCTCAAAACAAGTGTTTCCAAGAGAGGGAAAATGGCAATCGGGGCATTCTTGTCACAATTTATAGAATGATTTGTTCATCACGGTTAAGTTTGATTAGATTGCCTCCTTCTTGTTTTATGGAGTTTTTTCTTCCTTAAACCATAATGTAAGTAAGAAAGGTAAATAGTAACAGAAACTGTGCTTTATAATTACCTGTGTGGCAGGTACTATACTGAATACTTTAAATACATTATCTCATTTAATTCTCACAGCAACCCAATGAACTGTAGAAATTGTTTCCATTTTTTAAAAGGAACTGAGATTTTGACATTCATCATGTTCTGACTCCTAGGCTTTGAATCTAAGTCTGCTTAGGGGTAAATCTATAAGTTCTGTAATATAATATATAATTTTTAACATTAAATTGTCATCTTTTATTGGTCATTATTTGCTAATTTCTAAGGGCGTCTATGATGTTTGTCAATTTCATAATCTGGTGTTCAAATGAAGAGTTTAGTTTTAAGGATGAAAGTGCTTTTCTTCTAATTTTTTTTAAAGAAAGATTTATTTTTTATTTATACAATAGCTGGGGTATAGGCCAGAGGTGCGGGAGGGCAAGAGGATTCAATAGAGACAGAATGGGGAGCAGAACAGGCAGACAGACCGAAAGCACTGCTGAGGGGAGCAGGTGTGACAGGAGAAGTCTACCCCGCCATGTGGGAATCTCCCTGGCTGACCGGGAATCGAACCCACACTGCAGGGGCTGCGGACAGCTTCACAACCTTTTGCTCAACGCAATGTGCCACCAGGGAGGCCCGCTTTTCTTCTAATTTTTAAGTGTCTTTTGTATCACACTTTTTCTTCCAGATAAAACAACTTTCGTGGGTTTTTTTTTTTTTTGATGATAAAGCTAAGATTCAAGTAGTAAAGAAAATTGTTAAGAAAAATTAATTACCTGGAATTCTACCAACTCTAGTTTGTCATTCATCTGAATCTTGTGTGTGTGTACACAAAATTTTGCATAACACATTTTTTATGTGTCATATAATATTTTATTTGTAGTTCACTGTTTTCATTTTACTTTATATCAGGTTTTAAAAAGTCATCTTTTTAAAAGTCTATATAATCAGTCATTTGTAGCAAAATTCATAGCTCTTTCACATTGCATGTCTGTCTTCAGTGTGTGTTCATTTGAGCTTGTTGATTAGATTGAAAACTGATTAGAATTTCTCTTGCATTGATGCAAGTGCATTTAAAATCAGACTGTTTTTAGTATATAAGAATATTGAGGACAAGAATGAATGTTAACAGTAGAGTAGAGGGGACTCCGTGAACTGTGGGTTGTTTAGTTCTTTCTGGATTGTCTTAACAATCCGTGGAGCACTTTATTCCTAATATACTGCTATTTTACCTGGAGTCTCCAGATTTGGAGTACAGTTTAAGGTGTTATCATTGTAGAAGCTACGTAAACTAAATAGGAAGTCTGGGTATCAAAATGGCCTGGAGTCTGAGAACTTGAATTTTAATTCTGCTGTTATCATTTACAATGTGTCTTCATCTCTTGCCTCAGTTTCCTCATTGAGAAATGGGTATAATAATTCTTACTTTGTAGATTGTGAGGGTTAAATGAAATCATGAATATATTTGGTTTAGTATAATCCCTAGCACATTGTAAGACTTAAAGAGGAACTGCTACTTTGTTATTACTAATCCTTGGTTTATGACCTAATACATTAAACTGTTTTTGGCTGGTGTTTTTTCTCTGTTCCTGTTCTCTGTTCGATTATCACTGTTTTTCCTTCCCTTTATTTGTCTCCAGTGCAAATTGGGCATAGTGAAATTCATTGAAGCTGAGCAGGTGCCTGAACTCGAAGCTGTTCTCCACCTGGTGATTGCTTCTAGTGACACACGCCACAGTGTCGCAACGGCCGCGGATCTAGAATTGAAAAGCAAGCAAAGGTAAACTACTTCCTTTCAAAATTTCAAAATTGAAAATAACTAGATTTATAAAAGCTTGCTTAACATTGTTTGTTATTTTAAGATTTTGTGTGATGAGACATTCAATTTATGCGACTATGAAATATAACTTGATAGTAATACAGTTTTGCTAAAGACCAGAATTCTGTGTAAGGCAAGAAGAAAGCTGTTTGGAGATGCAGTTAAAAACAGGAATGGGTCAGGAACGTTACCATAAGAAATGAGACCTTTGAGGTCTCCCCGGTGATGCAGTGGTTGAGTGCTGGGTTGCCAAGCTGCCCGCCACTGCAGCACCAGTTGGATCCCCTGCCGCTGGGCGAGGGTCCCATGTGGTGCTCAGACCTCTCCTGCCGCGCCCGCTGCTCCCCTCAGCAGTGTATTTTGGTCCTTCTGCCTGTTCTAACCCCGCTCTGGCTCTGGTGAATTCTCTCACCCTCCCGTGCTTTTGACTGTACCCAGTGCTTGTATTAAAAAAAAAAAAAAAAAAAAAGAGAGATCTTTGACTCGATAAATGAACTGATATTAGGAAAAATGTCAAAACCCAGAGGCTAATCAGTTTTGATTCATCTTTTATCACAAACCTTTCGATTGCTTTTAAAAAGGTTATGTCAGTATTGTGATTAATAAAATGAAAGTTGGACCTGAAAAGAGAAGTGCTGATTAGATCATAATCCACACAGGAGCAAGCACAGGTAGTAGGTAGCCTCACAGAAGATACATGAGAAATCAAATTAATACGAAATAATGCACTGGAATAGCAGTTTGTATCCAGTGGTAATAAAGTTGAGTAACAGTTGATAACTCCACTTAGGTTTCTGTTGAAACTATTCTTATGTACCCTGTTGATTGGCATCATGAATTGAAGTACTTTTTAGAAAGCTATTTGTGGTAAGTAGTGAATCATAAAAATATTTATAACCTTTCATCCAAATCTTCTGGGAATTTATACTAAGGGAATCATTGAAAATAAGAAAAAATATTTAGAAAAAATGGTACAGATTTGTTCATTATGCCGTTTCCTATAATTATAACAAATTCAGATTTCTAAGACATGACATGGAAATAGTTAAGTAAATTAACTGTATCTTTATGGAATGTTATTTATTTACTAGCATAATTTTAAAAATAATAAAGGAGCATGTAAATTTTCACCAATGAGAGCAAACCAGTAAAGCAGAATACAGAATTATATTTGTATGGATTTAAAACTTGACATGTGAAAGACTGAAGCATAAAATGAAAAATTGTAGGTACTTGGCTGAAAACTAAAATTATAGAAGTTTTTTTAAAGAACATTTTAATGCTTAATGTGATAGATAACATGCTAGAAGACTGGATAAGATAATAACGCTTTTTAAAGATTGCACATACCAGTTTCCCCTCTTCAAAGAAGCCTTTGCAACTATGTGTAACAGGATAAGGAAATGAACTTCATGGTATCTTAGTTTGCTTATTGAGATATTAGCAAACTGTGTGTGTGCGGGGTAGGGAATAGTTTACACTGAAGGGCATGTGAGGCCTCATAGAGGAGAATCGTTTTAATTATGGAGTTGATTCTGGTTCTGCCTCTTGTTGATTGTCGGCATTTGGAGCACTCACTTAACCTTGTCAGGTCTATAACTCTGTAAAATAAGAAAGTCGAACTACTTTGGACTTAAGTGTAAGTCCACTTAAGTGTAAGTCCAGTATCTCCCTTTCAAGACCAATATCCATTTATGCTGCTAATAACCACATCTTCCTAGTATCCTTAGAAAGGAATTTGTTTTTGTTCTATCGAAAGTCTTTTTAAAAACTCCTTGTGTTTAAATTGATCCTATTCTTTGTACCATATAGTGGATGGAATTGTTGGGAATACAATTATGGTGCTTAAGCATTCTAATTAGTTGTGCTTTTGTCTATTTTAAAACAAGTGTAGGCATTTTTCAATAATAACACTTTAATTTTTTTTAATAGCTGGACTTTATTGGATATAACTGATTGCCATATCATTAGCAAAGATGGTACCAAATCATGTTTTTCTCTTGTGTGTGAATTTTCTAAGTTGCCATTATTTGAGTTGATTTGATATTTCTATTAAAGGAGGTACATAATTCCTATTCAGATGATATCCTTAAAGAATTTGTTGAAGGTAAAACAAAACTAAGAAGCTTATTCTAAATTGTACTGGTTTAAAAAAAAAATATATATATATAGTTACCACAGTAAAAATTCAAGCTTTCATTTAACTTATTAAAATTTGTGATTCTTTTCTACTAATTAAAACCCTTGTTGATGTATCATAAAAAGTACTCTGTGTTCTACTAGACTCCTCTGAAAGTATAAAAAAGAAAGAAAGTAAACTGTATTTTCCTTCCCTTCTACTTATCTCCTGATTCAAATACGTAACTTTTGCAGTCAGCTAAAAAACACAAAATTTTAACATTAAAACATTGTTAAGAGAGGAAAAAGTGAGTTGAGAACAATATGTAGATATTACCCCATTTTGTTAAAGAAGAATCTGAAAGTACTTCTTCAAGTGATGCATCTGTTTGTTATCTATTTCTTCACTACCTGCCTGTTGTACCCATTCACCTATTTTACATTCATTGATGTCTAGAAAAAGATACACCAAAGTTAGCGGTTACTGAAGAGGAATAGAGAGAGAGAGAATGTGACACAGATTATAAGGAATTATATTTTCTATATTCATTTCTGAATTTTCAAAACAAACATGCAATCAGGAAATTAAAATTAAAAAGATGGCAAGAGGAAAAATAGAAGAAAACAGTGAAAATTGTCTTTATTAGTTAACCATTATTAACTTTTAGGGAAATGCCATGGACTGCAAGCTTTCTAGGGTTTTGACTTTAATGGGTAAAATGGGTAAAAATTTTCTTGATCGCTTCCCTTATCACTTTTGATCTAAGTGGTAGTTAGAAGAATCATACCTCTATACTCTTAGAACTAGTGTCTGTATTATAGTGCAGCTCTCTTTGACTATTTCGTGACATTGACCCTGAGAGTGGCCCTGAGAGAGTCTACTTTTTTCCTTTGGTACCAAATTGGGCCCTTGGATACACTGATCTGTTGATTCAAGGAGGAATAAGCAACTTTTTTTTTTCTGTTTTAAAATAAACTTTTGGTAGCTTATTTTCTTCTTTTCTGTAATGTCAATTGTACATTTCAAGTTTGTGTTTTAACACTTGCCGTTGGAAACAAATATTGTGACTTTGATTTCTTGAAATCATAGAAGTGGGAGTAAAAAAAATTAACAAGCTATGTTGAAACCTTCTGCAGCTTGATTGACTGGAATAATCCTGCCATCATTAATAAGATGTACAAAGTATACCTTGGCGATATCCCACTGAAGACAAAAGAGGTAGGTTGTTTTAGTTTATTCTCTCGTTATCATAAAAAATGTTTTGTTGACATGAGCTCTGTATAGTTGAACATTTTCTCATAGTTATTTAAATCAACTCTGTGCTATAGAAAATACTAATTTTAAGTTGATTTAAAAATAGTTTGAGTTGTGTTTTCAATTCAAATAATTAAACCGTGATGATACATTGTCTAGATTTAGGATCAGTAAATTTTTTCTGCAAATATTTTAGATTTTATAGACTGTAGATTCTGAATTCAACTACATGACTCTGTGATACTATGAAGCAGCCTGGGCAACACGTTACTGAGTGAGCGTGGCAGTGTGTTAGTAAAACTGTGTGGATAATGAAATTTGAATTTTCTACAGTTTTTATGTTAAGAAACACTGTTCTTTTGAGTCAAAAAAATCATTTTAAAATGTAAAAACACATTTAAAATGTAGCTCAGAGGCCTTCCCAAGACAGATGGTGGCCCTATTTGGCCTGTGGACTGTATTTTGTTGACTTCTGAACTCTGAATCTAGACGCTTCTGAGCCTTAAGGTAGGGCATTTGCTTAATCCACGCTCTGCTCAGTTTACTGTGTTTAAAAGTATTCTGACCCCAAACCCAGAAATAGAAGATTGTTGCTTTTTAAACTATAAGTAGTTTAAAATTTTTTATTAGCTCCAATTTGATTAACTGAGTGTGATATAATAGAAAGAACAATGAATTAGAAATTGGGACCCCTCTGGATTCTAGTCCTGAATGGTTGTACGTCCATGTATTGGGAGAAGGGATTTCACTAATCTCTCTAATGAACTCCTCTGGGCCTGGTGTTCTTCATGTAGACAATAAAGAGGTTGGATTATATGAGTGGTTTAAGAGTCTGGTGCTGACACTTAACCCCTGGGCCACCAGTGAGGCAAGAGTGTGGTCTATGAACCTTTGTCAGGACACAGACTTTTCAGGGTCCATTCAGGCAAGACTTTTTTTTTTTCAAACTGTGCTGATAGTTGCTCTGATGGTGCAGAAGCAGTGTTAGTATAAGTGCTAGCTAGGGTCACAGCGCCAATCCAAGTGTCTTTGCATACTGCTAAGTAGTGTTCTGTTCTTCGCTGTTAGTACTCATGGTTTAAACAAGAAAATGAATCAAGAGAGAATAAAGCTCAGCTTATGAAGCAGTAAAAATTATTTTGCCTGAAGACTAAACAGGCAAATTATGCTTATGGAGATTAATATTTGGCAGATACTGTCTCTAAAATGAAAAAATGAGACTTCAGATTGACAACGAACATGATTTATAGGCAATGATAAAAGTTGAGCTTTTAAAAAGCAAAAAATAAAATTTTGGAAGCCTGTATTCATCATAATGAACTTGACAATTTCTCAAAAATTAGACTACTGATTGGATCAGTGGTGACATTATTAACATGATTTTTAAATTTTGAATGTTTCATACTGAAACATTTGCTTAACTCAGTGAATCAGTATTTTCGAAATGGCCAGTGGTGTCCCAGAACCATATAAAGATAGGGGGGCTGTTCAGTGTGCAAGATAGACCAGTGGTATTTAACATAACAGCATATGCAAAAGGTTCATTGATGCAGAGTTTCAAATCCAAATGGCAACTAACCTGTAAGCAACTATTTATCAAGTTTTTATGTAGAATCAAAGAATATCCACAGTTACCTGGAAAGGCTAAAGTCATCCTTGCTTTTCCAACCACATATCTGTTTAAAGCTGTTTTTTCCCCCCCGCGCATATTTCTAAACATACTGAGTGCACAAGAAGATTCAAGAATCTGGGTTTTGGGCCTTCCCGGTGGCGCAGCAGGTTGAGCACAGTGCTGTGAAGCTGTCCGCCGCCTCTGCAGTGAGGGTTCGATCCCCTCCTGCTGGCAAGAATCCCACATGGTGCACAGACCTCCTTGCCCACTGCTTCCCTCAGCAGTGTATTTTGGTCGTCTGCCTGTTCTGCTCCCTGCTGTGTTTCTGGTCAGTCCTCTCACCCTCCCTCACCTATGGCCTGTACCCCAGCTCTTGTATAAAAATAAATAAATCTTAAAAAAAAAAATCTGGGTTTCTTCTACTAAGGGGGATATTGAAGAGATTTACAGAAAATGTAGACCAATACCATTGTCAGCATAGTTTTTTCTTTTGGAAAATACAGTTATTTTTCTGACAAGTATGTTTTTGAAAATATGTAGTGGGTTTATTAACATCTTTAAGTGAGTAAATAAGAATTTCTGTTTTAATTTCTAATATAGTAACTATTGATAAGGTATCCCAATATAAACAAAAACTTTTTTTTTTAAGGGTGAGGGAGCTTGAGACAAAAGTTTGAGAGACAACTGATTTAGATATTTCTCATGATTTTTTTCAGTTCAAAACAATTTTGAAATTCTGAGTCATAATCAAATATTTCCTACAGGGAGCAGTTCTGAAGCCAGAGCTGAAAAGGGACCCAGTCAGTACACGGGTCAAGTTAAAGATCGTTCCTCATCTCCTTCGTTCTAGGCAGGCTGCGGAAACGTTTCCGGCTAACATTCAGGTAACTGTTCTTTCCAGAGAAAAATGGCCTTTTTGTAACTTTTGTATTCTCTTTTTTGTTAGAGAAAGAACTGTGTTAATGGGTATTGAGGAGATAGGTTGACATCTCTAAACATATTAAGGAGATTCCACCTTTTTTTTCTGAATCTCAAGTTCAGCTGCAGAAGTGATTTGTGAAGCTCTCTATATAATAAATGTTATGTATGTGGTTACTATTCACACATACTGTGTGGTGATCATCTAAAATTAGTTTTTCTTCACAAATGGTACCACCAGAAGCTTGAATCACTTGAGTAGAAGTGCTCTTGCTCTCTACCTTATGCTTCAACAAAAGATAGTTGCACTTTAAGTATTTTGTGTTCACTGTATGGTGGACACAGGCTGCTGTCTTAGCATCTCTCTGTGTTAAGTCTTGTTTGTTTATGTGGCTGCTTCCTCCTTCTAGATGTAAACTTTCACTCCCAATTATCTGGCACTCTAACGGTTCATTAATTTCAAGTATTCTGTCTTCATGAAGTTAGAATTATTGCACAGCTTCTTCAGTTTCACTTCCAAGCTCTGTTTCTCAGATAATACCTTGATAATTCTGGTTCAGAAAATTTGAAGTAACATTGCATTGCATAATGAGTGGCTAGAATTTTGTGAGAAAATAGTCATAGACTTTTTATTGTGTACACATTAGATGTAGTTGTTTATGTTTTAGAAGTAAGTTCAGCTAAAACTGAGCATTCAAAGACAAACTCATTGTCTGTCATCCTTTTCTTATATTCTCACTACTATGAGAATCACAGTATTCTGTGTTTGTCAATCACAGAATTCCTGAAGGTATGGTGCAGATGAGCTGCTTCTTTCCTGATACCTCAGCCTTTAAGTAGACATGGGCTACCTCACCTTGATTTTCAACATAAGAAAGCACCCAGCAGTTCTTCACATGTTTTCCATGAATTTTATTTTTCCTTTAAAACAGTAGCATTCTGATTTAATCCTTTTGTCGTAGCACATTATTCCATATATTACAGCATTGTCAGATTAATTTAAGAAAAAGTCTTTTCCAGAAAACAAATAATTAAAGTGGGGAAAAGAGCTAAATAGACACTTTTACGAAGAAGACATACAAATGGCCAGCAGGCACCAAAAAATGCTTATCGCTTGCTGTCAGGGAAACGCAAGTTGAAACCAAGAAGAGATACCACCCCACACGTGTGAGAATGGCTTAAATCGTAAAGACCAGAAACAACAAGTGTTGGTGAAGGTGTAGAGAAAAAGGAACCCTCTTACCCTGTTGGTGGGAATGTAGATTTGTCCGGCTTCTATGGAAAACTGTGGAGGTTTCTCAGAAGGTTAAAAATGGATCCTTCCACACGACCTAGCAGTTCCACTTTTGGCTGTCTACCTGAAGAATGCAAAAAAAGATGTTGGATTTTTTTTTTTTTTAAACATAGACTATCCCATTAAAAAAAGGGAATTTGAAGAGTTTAGATTTTTTTGATATTTAATCAATGCAGTCTCTGGATGCTGCAAAGAACCCATTATCTTCATGATCTCTTTGCCTCTAGCCCTAACTACACAACAGGTGGAGCACTTGTCCCCCAAGTACAGATTTGTAGAATGCTTTCATTTTGATATTTTTCTGAGACGCTTTTATTATAGTATCTTCTGAATGGATACATGTAATTAAGAAACCTATTTCCCCCCTATGATCTCATCTGCTAGTGTCCCCTTTGCAGTAGAGAGTGCTGAGTGGTGGTGCACAGCAGCGTAGAATCTTAGTTACTCCCCGGTGGCATACCTGCCAGTTCTGTAGACTGGTAGGACCAACTGTTGTGTTTGTTACTCTACAGACTGCTGAGTGGAGCTGCTGATTGACTTCCTAAGTCAGTAGGCTAAAATGTTTGTACTAAAAAGAACTGCATTAGGGCCTCCCCAGTGGCACAGCGGTTGAGCGCTGGGTTGCGAAGCTGCCCGCGGCCTCTGCGGCGCCAGTTCGATCCCCGGCTGCTCCCCTGCCACGGGAGGAGGGTCCCACATGGTGTGCAGACCTCTCCTGCCTCCCGCTGCTCCCCTCAGCAGTGGGCTTCGGTCCTTCTGCCTGCTCTGCTCCCCACTCTGGTTCTGATGAGTTCTCGCCCTCCCGCGCTTCTGGCTGTACCCAGTGCATATATAAACAAAACAAACAAATAAATAAAACATGCCTCTATTAAAACAAACAAACAAACAAACAATTAAAAAGAACTGCATTCGTTTTGAAGAATAAGATGCACTGCAAAAGGTCTATAGTTGACTCGACTAATACTTGGAAATAGTAATTGATATTCTTGTTAATTGGTGTTCTTGACATTGTTCCTTTCTTATAGGTGGTATATGATGGACTTTTCGGTACAAGTACAAATTCAAAATTAAGAACATTGTCTCTGCAATTTGTGCATCACATTTGTATAACGTAAGTTTTTTGAACAGCTTGTAAAGTTTTCAAGTTGTTGGAATGGTAATGATTCTAGTATATCTTACCTAAAATTAATCCTGTTATCTTAAAACTTTTAGATTTTAATTGTTTATATAAGTGTATTTCACTCTATCTCTATTTTAACTGATTATCAAAAAAGGTAGTAATAGCAATTTTCTTTTCTTGCTTTGTCTGTGTATGTTATTTTTTTAAAAGCTGCCCAGAAATCAAGATTAAGCCACTAGGTCCAATGCTTTTGAATGGCCTCACCAAGCTAATCAATGAATATAAAGAAGTAAGTGTTAATTTCATAAATATTTTATATTTTAAAATATTTTGTTATAAACCTTTCTGGTCTGCATGTTGATTTAGTTAAATTTTGCTGGCTTTTCTTCATTTCTTAACATATTTAGTTGAAGTGGGGCAAATTTTAGACAGTACTTCATCTTTTACTTTTTTTGAAAATGAAAAAAAAAACCTGATACTCTTGAGGAGTCTTATGGCTAATTTAACATAACTCAAAGCAGCATCCATTTGGAGGTACTGTGTAAAAAATGGAATTAAAATTTGTTTTGTAGTTTATTTTCATAAGGGCCTATTTGGATTTGCTTGTATTGAGAAACTGTTAGTTATTAGGGACTGAGATTTTACTGATTCAAAATTCTGTCAAAACATGCATTCAGTAAATTTTTGATTCCTTATCTAATTGGGATGAGGATTCCTTGGAATGTAGATTTTTGAATCCTCTTTGTCTTTGCTGCATCGTTCTCACCATTTCCAGGCTTGCAGGTAAAGTTTTGCTTAAGCAAGGAAAGGTTTCAAGAACTCTAGTTAGCATTTTCCCCCTAAGTTACAGCTAAACATGAATGCATGTTTGCAGTAGTGTGATCAAGATTTTACCGTTTGGAGTTAGAATTGAGTTTGAATACTAGCTTCATTCTTTGGTGAGTAACTTAAATTCTTTGGACCCCCATTCTCTATTAGAAAAAGAAAACAATGTTGCCATTTCACTGAATTATTATGAAGATTAGGAGAGATAAATATGTCCATCGTTCAGCACAATGAATTGGTAAAACACTGTCCCTTCTTACGCAGCTGTGCTCTGGGGGCTGTGTTAGGCCTGAATGACCTATCTTTCTCCTATTGAATAGTGCTTGCATGGTTTTATAAATAACCTTCTGATTATTTTAATGACATAGTCAGATGCTTTGGGTGGTAGGTAGAAATAAAAAAATGCTTTGGAACATTTAGGGGAGAAACTATATTTAAAAATAGATTAGAGAGGCCAGATAGAGCACAGGGCTCTAATCCTCTTACCTCCAGATGACAACGGCATGTTTTTTCAACAGGTATCCATCTAGGTGTGGAAGGGGGAATCCTCCGTTAAATGTATGAACTTCAGCTGATAGAAGTGTTGCTATGTTCTGAGTAATCAGCAAGACTCTGTTTTCATAAAACCATGTAAAGTGGATCTGTATTTTGAGTGGGAGGATTACAAACTCACTTGATGACTGATTGCTTTAAATGTTTTATGGTGGAAGATATGAGGAGCCATTCATTATAGTACAGAGTTTTAGAAAATCACTCCCAAACTTAACGTACTTCTGGGTGAGAGAGGGAGGATTCTAGTCTGTTGGACCAGTGATGAATTTTCTCATGAGTTAAGCTGCTTCATGAGTATGTTGAAGATGAGTTCTGGTGTTTGCAGGTTACATAGTATTGACAATACCATGAACTTAGATCAGTTAAGAGAATCTTTTTATATGTTACTGCTGCAATTTTCTTTTGAAGTGAATTGGGGATTCAAGTTTTGTTTTGTTTTTCCTTTAGTAGTGTGATGAACTCTGGGTTTGGACATTTTTGTTTGTTTTGCTCAGGTGCTAGTATCATGTACTCAGGCAGAGTAGCAAGGAGTAAAGTAATGCATGCAATTGCAGCAAAAAGGTTTGCCGTTTACTATTTTTTTTGTCTGTTTTTTGTTCTTTTTTTTTTCTTTCTTAATTTCAAGGACCCTAAGCTACTGTCAATGGCATATTCAGCTGTTGGAAAACTCTCCAGGTGAGTAAACTCTTTTTCAGTGAGGGATATCCTGTTGGTAAACTAAGAAAAACGATGTGTATTTAATAATGGATGGAGAATAAATTAGTTGTGATTCTGAAAGGAAATGTATTTAATGGCCCTAGATGTTTAGAAGTAACTTCTTTGTAGAAGGAAAATGATGTGAGACACTTTAATTTACATTTGAAATTACGTTGCCATATTAAACGGTGGTCTTGAAATGAGATTTTGAACTGGATTTTGTCATAATGAGTTACTTTCTTGTATCCTGGAGACATTTGATTGTCTTTAAGTGTTCTTGTTGCTACTTACTTTGAGTCTTTATTAACTCTAATAATCAAGGTTTTCCTAGTGATTCTCTTTTCTGATATGATTCTTTATGATTCTGAGTGACTCTGCTTCCAAAGATGGATTTTCCTCTTCCACTTAGTATGATTTCCTCCTCCTCTTCCTCCTGGTGTCCTCTTCCATCACTGTATTTCTAGGTAGGGAGGTAGAGGTGCAGTGACCTCAGTGGCACCATGTGTTGCTGCTACCCCAGCGCTTCCACCCTACTGTATTGGCCTGTGTAGGCTAGGTCTTGCTTTCTGTATTGTGCAGGGAAAGGAGCTTTGGGGCTCAGACGAAAGCTACCCTAGATGTGATGTAGTGCAGGGTTGTCAGCAGTCCTTGTCTCGTGTCTGTTGGCATGAAGTAACAAAGCCCATCATCATAATAGCTTTTAATTTAAATAGCAATTTGGTCTTAATTATCTGTTTTCTTTATATTAAAATCAGAAATGTTAACTGAATGCATGGAATATTATAAAGAGTATCTATCTGGATAGCATGTATGTTAATCAAAGGTTACTTAGATAGTTGAGGAATTAAATATGTACTTTAAAATATTTGGTTCATTGGGGAGGTAATCTAATGATGCTACTAACATTGTGTTCAGAGATGAAAGTGCAAGTTCAGGAATATTTATGTTGTTTTGTTTTCTTCCATCTTGTGGAAATCTATGATAATAATGAGGGTCTTATATTCTCTTACAGTCGAATGCCTCATTTATTCACTAAGGATATAGCTCTTGTGCAGCAGCTTTTTGAAGCCCTATGTAAGGTAGGGAGATACCTGGAAAGTTTATGCTGTTTGGATGCTCTCCTGAATGCCCAAAAGGAGGGAAACATTATCTTTACTATCTTTATAGGAAGAGCCCGAGACGAGACTTGCTATTCAAGAAGCACTATCTATGATGGTTGGAGCTTATAGTACCTTGGAAGGAGCACAGCGAACTCTCATGGAGGCGCTTGTGGCTTCGTACTTAATAAAGGTAGGTCTAGATATGTGCACTACGGTGGCTGGCGCACGTACATACTACATTTTTAAGAACAAGATTTGAATTACCTTGTTAATTATCTTAACAACTAAGAGGAATGCTTACTTTCGTTTGGCTTATGATTTATGATTTATTTTTAGTTCTTCCTGATGGAAATCTGATTTTAGGAGAGAAATCTGGTGATGGTCACAGAAACTTTATGTTTAAAGTCTTCCATGTTGGAAAACTGCTATTAATGTCATGTCCTCCATGTTGGAAGATTTTTATCTTAACTGATAGTGAGCGCTCAAGTCCATAGATTTTAAAGGTAGCATCAGGGAAGATAAGCAGAGGGATTTTATATATATATTAAAAATTTTTTATATCAAAATAAGTATGTTGGAAGTCAGTCAGTACCATCATACCTACTTTTCCTCCTTCTAGTCCTTTTTATTTGGTTTTCATGAGAGTTTGTAGGAGAATTTTGAACATCTATAGATATGCAGGCATATGTACACCTGGTATATATTATACATTATAAAATAATATATTATGTATTTTCTTTAGTCAGTCATCTTCCATTTCTAGTGGAAAGACGGAGATTGAAGAGGGAGTGCTGTCAGACAGGGAGATTGAAGAGGGAATGCTGTCAAAAATACTAGTGAGAAGAATGTATATTGTGTCCTGATTTGACTGGCATATTTAATACATTCATATTGAGGGAATTATACAACATTGAGAAAGGTATCTGATGTCTGTGAAAATATCACAGAATAATTATGTACACTCAGAAAAATTCCTTTTTGGCAAGTAGATTGCTGTAGACTCCCTTTGCCAGCTGCTCTTGGTGTCCATTGTATATAACTCATGATCATATGTCACAGAAAAAAAGAATAGGCCTGGGCTTCCCCGGTGGCACAGTGGTTGAGCGCTGGGCTGCGAAGCTGCCTGCAGCCTCTGCAGCACCAGTTTGATCCCCAGCCACCAGGTGAGGGTCCCACATGGTGCGCAGACCTCTCCTGCCACCCACTGCTCCCCTCAGCAGTGTACTTCGGTCCTTCTGCCTGTTCTGCTCCCTGCTCTGGCTCTGGTGAATTCTCACCCTCCCGTGCTTCTGACTACCCAGTACTTGTATAAATAAATAAATAAATCTTTAAAAAAAATAGACCTGTTAGGAAGCTCATTTGGACACTTAAGAGTACAAAGAAGTAAGATTCTTAATTATAATGTATGTGGGTATGGTTATACTCTTGCAAATCAAATCATGTAACAATATTACCAAGCTAAACTAATTTGTTTCTTTTCTCATACTGCATTTAAGGCAATCAGGGTCCAGGCTAAATCTTAAAGACCAGTCCTTAACACTGTTGCTCTTTAAATCTCAGGAAGTGCTTAAAGATCAAGAACACCAGAATCCATGGGACAGAATATGTTTCTTTTTGCTGTCATCTCAATTCTGTTGTAGCTGGAAGACTGACTGGGTTGGGGTGGGGGAAGTACAGGAGAACAAACCTTTCCTGGTTGAACTTTGTACACTGTTAACCCTTTTAAGCTAATTGAATGTATTTATGTAGTTGAGACTGCTTGGGAGTCAGTTTTAACTGTAGAGTGGATATGAAACAGTTGGAGGTATTTTGCTTCAGAGTTGTAGGGATTCTAGGTAAACTCTGTTTCCTGAAAAATACCTGAATTTCACTTGTGTTACTGAGTTTGAGAGGTGGGGAAGCAGAGGTAATGACAAGAAACTGTCAAAGTCATTTTGGTCTCTGTACACGCACATCCTTGGCACAATCTTGGGACCATTTTTGGGCCGAGGGTGAGTGCGTCCTGAGAGGTTCTCTGATGGTGATCTTTGTGGTCTTGCTTTCCTTGGAGGAGCCTCTTAGATCAGAAATGTACTTTTTAAGTAATAACTCTGTTTAAACAGCTTTAAAGATATGATTAAAGATCTTGAACAAAGAGTTTGTCTTGATTTTATTTATTTGGATACATATCTATTGAGTTAGCAACTTAAATTTTGATTGTTGCAACTAATATAACTTAACTAGACTGAAATGAATTGTTGGTAATTGGAATTTTTAAAAAAAGGGTCTCTCTCTGTATTTGCATTTTTATGTCAATAGCCTGAAGTTCAAGTTCGACAGGTGGCTGTGAAATTTGCCAGCACGGTGTTTCCCTCAGATCATATACCTTCCAGATATTTGCTCTTATTAGCTGCAGGAGATCCGTAAGTATCAAAAGGTCTTAATTTGAATTTGGGTTTATATAAAATTTATGTGAACATTACTAAAACTTACGGTTGCCTGCAGTGTTCATTTATGGAATTTAGAAGCAGTTTGCTCAACAGTTAAAAGTATGACCCTTGATATGCTATAGACACATAGTCGTGTGTGTGTGTGTGTGTGTGTGTGTGTGTGTGTTTGTATCTATATAACACATACTGTGTTTATATTTATAAAATATACATAGGTTACATGTATATATTAATGCGTGAATAGATAATATAGAGAAGTGTTTATGAATTAATCAAGTGTAGATAGAACAAATTATGATTGTTACATAATATAATTATATCTCAAAATCAAACTGTAAGGAGAAAAAAAGATGAAATGTTTATTGATTCAAATGTATTTTAGTACTATGTTAATGGAATATTATCTTGTTTCTAGTAGAATACTAAGATTTTTAATGAGTTGTGTATATTGAATTTTGTTTTAATGATTATATTACTACATTTTTTTGGTATGATACATATTCTGAAACATGTGATTCTGAAGTTGGGACATACCTTTAAAAGCCATGAGTATATATAAATAAGTGTATATGTACATGTTAAAATTAAAATTTTTATCAAATCTATTATCTTTAAATCCATGAAGCATTTTAATATATTTCATAATAGCAATTTCATTACTTCAACTAGTGATTGGAACTTTTGCATCTTTTATGTGAGGTTCTTGCATATTTTTTTCTTTTTTGTGGTAGACTTAGGAAACTTCATCATCTGTGCTTAGGAATGGTTTAAATAAAATCAATCACTATTCTGATTGGTCCAGTATAAGCCCTTCAAACCATTTTTTTTTTTCCTTATAAGTTTTTAAAATTTTGCTATCTTTTTTTCTAACTTTATTGAGATATGACTGACATATTACATTATGTAAGTTTAAGATACACAGTGTGTTGATTTTACGCATTTTTATATCACAAAATAATTAGTGTTAACCATGGTATTAGCTCACACTTGTATCAACTCATAATTACCATTCTTTTTTGTGGTGGCAATGTAGGAACTACTTTCTTAGCATCTTTTAAGATTATAGTGGTATTATTGACTATAATCACTATGCTGTATATTAGCTCTTTAGAAACTTTTCATTTTTATAGCTAGAAGTTTATATTCTTAGACCAGCAACTCCTGTCTTCACCTCCTCTCCCCTACCCACCCTTGCTACTTGGAAATACCATTCTACTCCCTGTTTTTATGAGTTTAGCATTTTTGGCTAGAGCTTTTTTATTGGAATTTTAATTATATTTCAAAGGTTATTGCCAGGCCCCAATGTTGGCTTTTTCTTCTCATACAGTTGCATTTATATTTGGTTAAAGTGGCTTTGGATTGTTAATCTGTATTCTGGTGCTCTACTGTTTGTCATTTTTCTATCTTAGGTTCCTAACCACAGGCAGAGATCACAGACTCTGTGGCCAAGATGGCAGTTTACATTAGAGCTGTATTTTTGAGCCAGTCAGATGGACTGCCAGGCAAAGCTCTTGACCCACTGAGCCTTGTCTCTTAAGTGCTGAAAATTAGCTTTATTAAAGAAAACTAATCAACAGTTTTTCTTCAATTTAGTTAAAACTGTTCTGAGTAAATATTAAAAGTCTTTCTTTTTGATTTTACTCTGTTAAGAAAACTAGAAACAATTCAGAGGCAAGTAAAATAAAGACTTAAAAGAACCTTTATATGGTTTTTGGATAAAACTTTACCTGTAGGTAGTCTGAAATTGGTTTCGTATTTTTACACATTAATTTCATATTATCAGCTACTAGTTGTACATAATTAGAGCAGAATCCATAAAGGTGTAAGAGGGCGTAAGGTAGTGTGCATGGGTCACTGGAGGAGAGGGATTGACTTTTTAAAATATATATTTCAGTTTATGATTTACCTCTAATAAGGATAAAGCATAGACATAGCTATTTATATAATGAATCTTGTTTTTTTTCTTTGGGTAAAATTCAAAAGATGGATTTATAGGGTTTACCAAATCTCTTAAAATTTCCAAGAACTAATTTCTTTCTTACCATGTATTTTATGATTCTTTATTTGATAATTAAGGCATTTTTCCGCAATCAGATAAGATTGCTGTTCTTAACTCTTCAAATGATCATTCTCCAATTGGTTGAAATTTCTTTTTTATTAATGTTTGTCTTTCTGAAAGACGGGAAGAAGTTCATGGAGAAGCACAGCGAGTATTAAGGTGTCTTCCTGGTAGAAACAGAAAAGAAAGTGTTGCTAAGCAGATGCCTTCTTTCCCAGAGATGGTGTATTATATCCAAGAAAAGGTAAGCATTGAACTTCAGATAAATTAGTTTGAATCATGTAATGGAATGATGACAGTAAGCATAACATTTTTTTAGGTTAAAAAGTGTGATCATTTAACTTTAAACAGTATTAAAGTTTCTAAAAATGTTAATATTTACAAGAGGAACAAAATGAGAAAAGTAGAATTCTCCGTGTAATCTTGCCCAAATCTGAATTACTTAACAATTCTTTCTATACTCTTTAGTATCTTAGTTGTATTTAAAACTGTTTTCCCTTGGTATAACTTGCTTAGAAATACATCTTTTTATTTTTAAAAGCATTTTTTAGGGAATCATCAGTTTAAGAATGCTTCAGGAAGCAGTCGATTTTTACACTGAAATCATAAGAGAACATCTCATCTGCTATGCAAATCTCCTCTTTTCACACTCTGCTTTCTGCTGGTAGAGCAGAGAGAGAATAGACAGTCAGCCTTGTCCTTATCCCACTTTTTACATCAGTGTTTCTTTGAATATTCTGGGGGAGTGCCTTCCCCTCTACTGGAGGCCCTAGCTTCTTGCTAGATAGAAATCTTCAGGGAGTTGGGGTTGGGATGGAGCGGCTATGATTCTTTTCTCTGTCAGCACACGTACATATGGTCAGAGATAGATTTTCCCCTGCCTCCATGGTTAATGGGCATAACTAGCATGCAGTGACGTGGGATGACAGTGTCAGTAAATGCTTACAGTGGGTTATTCTTTTTAAACAAGCCAGTGAAAACACAAGGAATGAAAACTACTACATCTGTCACTTAGGGTTTGAGGGATATGTGCAGTTAGAAGGATTAATGGGAAAATGTTTTGGCTAGAAAATCAGTGACCTGTAATGTAGCCAGAAGTAGTTATTTTTGAGTTGAGGAAGGGTGTCTGCTCCATGTGTCAGTTTCTGTATTTGTTTTACACTTATTAGGCTTCCCATCGAATGAAAACACCAGCCAAGTACATGACTGGAACCACCGTCCTCCCATTTAACCCAGCAGCCTTTGGAGAGGTAGGACTGGCACAGATTTTTATTTTGCTTTCTTAAAGTTCTAAAAAGATATTCACACTCAAAGAGATGTCTGAATTTTTTGTGTCCTATGTAAATCCATGCATTGATCTATCATATACTTTGTTAAAGAAAAACAATATTTGTAAATGGTTTATTATATTTCATAATACTCTGTGCATATATGTAGCTCAGTGAGTATCTGAAAAAATTGGGTGCTCTGCATTGATTTTGACGGATTTTACAGCAAGTTAAGTTTGAAATTTAAATTTATTATTGATGTCTGGTTTATCTAGTTTTGAAGTTTAGAGAGTTAGATTAATTTATGTTTACTAAGGGAAGTTTTATTTAAATCATTGTCTTGTACTAATTAAATAATGAGATAATTTTGTTCAGAGTAAGAATACCCACAGTGAAATTGCTGTCTGCCCTATTTAATTGTCAAGGAATGCTGTTTCTAGAGGACTCCTTAGTAACCAGCTTACATCAGAGGTTTTGATGATGGGTGTTCTGTAGGTGATTTGAATTGTTTCCTCAAATTCATGTGTCAGAGAGATTATAACTGGAATTTCACAAGAAATAGATCATCTGACCTAGGTTTCTTTCTAGTGTCTGTCTAGCTTCTTTCTCCTCCCCCTCACACACTTACACATTTTAAAAAAAAATTGTTTTCATTATAATTTTTTAGACATTTTAAATTTATTGAAAGAAATTCTGGATGTATGAAAGCTTGTTATGTAAAATTTTCTCCAGTTAACATACTGAATCATTTTTCTAGTTTCTGTGAGGATTGTTCACTAACTTAATGAAATAAGCTTGGGGGGGATCAAAAGTGGAAACGGTCACTTTGAAGAATACCCTCCAACTTGGGTTTCTTTAGCCCTTACCACGTGTTCTCCCTTCTGTTTGCAGATCGTTCTATACTTGCGCATGTGCCTGGCTCACAGTGCAGGTGTGGTGCCCACCTCTCAGAGCTTGGCTGATATGCAAGACCACTCCCCTGCCATTGGACGCTACATCCGGACTTTAATGTCAGGCAGCCAGGCCACATCCTCCTCGTCCTCTTCCAAGAGTGGAGAAACCAATCCCGTTCAGATCTATATTGGTCTGCTTCAGCAGCTGCTAGCAGGTGTTGGAGGTAGGAGGTTGTGAGACTGAGGTCAGGTATGAAAGTGCTTCAGTGGAAATCTAAACTTTAACCTCAGCTGAAAATAAAAGCAAAATTATTTTCTCTCTCCACTATTGTAACTGAACTTTAAGTCTTTGTTTCTTTTCTAAACTTATCTGATTCATCCTTTGTATACCATTTCTCTGTACAGAAAGAAAGGCTAACAATAGGTAACACAACTGTACTTTGGAGGTGGGTGAGAAGAATAGGGCATCATTTTATAGATAACCTAGCTGTAAATTTCCTGTAACACAACTGTACTTTGGAGGTGGGTGAGAAGAATAGGGCATCATTTTATAGATAACCTAGCTGTAAATTTCCTGTATTGAATCACATACTGTATTAAGGTTACACTTTAAAGGAACTTAGAGGTCCTGTATGTTTGTCACTTTTCTTGAAATTAAAATGGCTCTGAATTCTTTTCTTTTTGAGGTTTGCCAGTCATGTACTGCCTGTTGGAAGCTGTGTCAGTGTATCCAGAAAAGCTGGCTACCAAATTTGTAGACAAAACAGAATGGATAAAGGTATGTCCATTGCCTGCATGTTGCCCTTTATTTGTTGTATTCAGAATTTTGCTTTAATGATTTTTGTCTCCCCACCAGTGTTCCTATGATCTTTTCTGCCTTTGGGTCATTTGGAAAACTCTTTTCATCAGACACTTAATGGGAAGCTTGTAGGTTAGTGTATTTCAGTTGTCCTTCTGTGTGGGAGTTGAGCTAAGTCATAAAAGTAAAAAATAATAAATTCTTTGTTTTTAAAAGTTAAAAAGAAGTAATAGATTTGTATAATTTAAGTTGAAAAATATGTAAAATACCTTCTTTTAATTACTCTCCCTCACTTACCCAAATTGTTCAGTTTTCTCCTTCCTTTCTCACTTGACAAATACATAAGGCATCACTTATTTATAAGTGGTATTTATTTATAAATTATTTATTTATTTATAAGCATATTCAATTTTTCTCCTTTTACACAAAAGGTAGCATCGTTTCACACTTTATTTGTGCCTTTTTTCACTTATGTTAGCCCGTGGAACTGTTGTCATAGAGCAATGGGAGGAGAGCCTCTTCGTGTAACAGCCTCACTGTTTGAATTGTGATAGTTTATTCTAGATCGTTACTCATGGTCATTGAGGGTATTTGAAGTTTACTGCAATGAACAGCCCATCCTTTTGAATATCAAGAAGTATAATTTTTAGATAGGTTCCCCAGTAGTGGAATTGAGGACATGGGCTTTTGCAGTTTTTGTAGATAGTGTACCTCCTCCTTGTAAGCATTACTGGCTTGCATTCCCACCAGCCATGTTAGGAGTGTTCTTGTCCCCTGGTCACACCAGAAAGGATTGCTAGATTTAGCGATGAACATCTTTTTTTTTTTTTTTTTAAAGATTTATTTTATACAAGCACTGGGTACAGTCAGAAGCGCGGGAAGGTGAGAGAATTCACCAGAGACAGAGCTGGGAATAGAATGGGCAGACCGACGAAATACACTGCTGAGGGGAGAAGCGGGCGCAGCAGAAGTCTGCACGCTGCCATGTGTGACTCTCGCCAGTGGCCGGGGATTGAACTGGTGCTGCAGAGGCTGTGGGCAGCTTTGCAGCCCAGCGCTCAACTGCTGCGCCACCAGGGGAGGCCCTAGCAGATGAACATCTTAAATTTGAGTTTCAGATAAACAGTGAATTTTTTTTTACATGTCATGTATGTGTTTGTTTTTTTGCACATACAGAGTCTCATGAATAGCAGTAAGGAGGAGATGCGTGAACTGGCAGCACTATTTTATTCTGTGGTGGTATCTACAGTGTCGGGAAACGAGTTGAAGTCCATGATAGAACAGCTTATAAAGACTACAAAAGACAGTCACGTATGTTGTCAGTTTTGTCTTCATCCTTTATTGTGGGAGAGTTTTACAAAAGTATCTAATATATTTTCAGTTTTTGTGTTCTTGTTTAAAAAATGAACTTAGAAATTCCTTGTTTTTATGATTGCAAAGATTAAATGATATAGATTTAATGGGTTCACTCAACAAATTTGAAGCCTTATGTCTGATAGGCACTTGGCTTAAGTGCTTGGATTGCATTGGGGAGACTATGTGCGAATCCTGGATACTACCTGTGCTCAGAAATGTCAATTCCTTTTCCTTCCCCATCAGAAACCTATCATTGTGCCTGTCCCATCAAAAACACACTGTCAGGACCACATGCTTTCAAATATTGCTGCCTACCTTGTGTTTGGAGATTTTAACAATTAGAAATGGGATCTCTTTATTGTATTTTGTTGGCAGTAGGGAGGACCTCTGCTTGAAAATTACAATAGTGTAGTCACATAAGTACTGTGAGCTAGAAGAAAGTGTAGGTCCTGTAGGAGTATGCAAGAGAAGCCCCTCACCCAGGGCTGGCTGGGTGTGGGGTTAGGAAATCCAAATCCTGAAGTGAGTCAAGACACAGATTAACTTTTTTTTTTTTTGGTGTTTTATCAATGGGAAATATGATTTATCTAATAAGAAATCCAAGAACGGTATATCCATCAAACCCAAACTGGTATTAGGTCCTTACTTTATACATAACCAAAAATTATTTCAAAAAGATTAAAAAACAAACAGAAGCTACAAAAATATAATTAAACAAAAAAAATTAAAACCACAAAGACAAAGATAGATCATTGACTATCAAAATTTAAAAGACAGCAACATTCCCCACCCCCTCGCCACAATGGACATATTATTGTAGTTTTTGTTTCCAGAAAAAAATTTTTTTAAAGATTTATTTATTTATGCATACAAGAGCTGGGGCACAGGCCAGAGATGTGGAGTATGAGAGGATTCACCAGAGACAGAGCGGGGAACAGAACAGGCAGACTGACTGAAATACACTGCTGAGGGGAGCAGCGTGCGAACCAGGAGAGGTCTGCTGCGCCATGTGGGTGTCTCTCTGGCCGGCCTGGGATCGAACTTGTACTGCAGAAGACACAGATTAACTTCTTATTAGGATTCTCTGTTAGAAACTCAAGGTTTCTCTTGTTTACACTTCTGATTCATTAGAGTCCAGTGGAATCTCACATGACCACTTCATTCTTTGACCTTATGTTTTATTGGAGGCACAGCTGTAATAAATGCATAGTTATTTCAGTGCATTCTTACCCTGTGATAGAAAGACAGACATATGCTGTTGTGTTGTTACATTCAGAGCCCGGAGATACAGCATGGATCCTTGCTTGCATTGGGATTCACAGTAGGAAGATACTTGGCTAAAAAGAAAATGAGAATGACAGAGCAGCAAGACCTGGAGACGACAGGTGATTTCCTGCCTGAGCAAGAGCAGCTCATTCAGAGTGCCACGGAAACGATAGGTGAGTGGCATGTGTATGCTGGCTTGGGTGTTGTAGTTCTTGAATAAGGTTAACATTTGTTTCATGCTTTAATTTCTTTTCACAGCATTGCACTATAAAGGTACAAGCTTTCTCATAAAATCTTACTTGATAGTAAATAAATTCTGTATTTTTAATAACAACGAAAGTACTCCTTTTAATGTTTCTATATAACAGAGATGATTCTGTCATGAAAAAAAATTTAAACATTAAGAAAAGGACTCTGCTCTCTTCCCTGTTTCTATAGTGTTTTATTACTGAATAAATTGCTTACTTAAGGAATTCTTTTGTTCCCCTTTGCTTATTCTTCCCTCCACCCCCCCACCCCAGTTGAGGTTGCACTAGTTTACAACACTGTGTGACTCAGAGGTTTAGGTTCACACCTCTTCAGATGTGTGTCGCGACACCACCCCTACCACCCAAGCATCCATATCCTCTTAATACAGTTCATTGGATCCTTTTCTCCCTTTCTTCCCTATCCATCCCCTTTGGTAGCCTCAGTTCTATAGCTAGATTTCTAGGGCTCGTTTTGGTTTAGTTTTGTCTGTTTGTTTTTGTCTCTTTATTCCTCATATGAGTGAAATCATCTGGTATTTGTCTTTCTCCTGACTTCTTATTTAACTTAGCATAATCCCTCTAGTCCCATTCATGTTGTTGCAAATAGCAAGGTTTGTTTTTTTTTTTAATAGCTGCATAGTATTCCATTGTGTGTATATACCACACCTTCTTAATGCACTCATCTATTGTTGGGCAGTTTGGCTGTTTCCATAACTTGGCTATTGTAAATATATTACTGAATAAATGTTAGTGTATTATTAACTGGAAGGTATTACAGACTTTGGTTTTGTTTTGCTATCTTTAAAAAGAGTCTTGAGTACATTGCTGGCTGCTTTGGATCACAGGGGTAATAGTGTATTATTCTCTGTTTTTTCCTAAATGTGCTCACAGGCTCGTTTTTGGATAGTACATCACCCCTCTTGGCAATTGCTGCCTGTACAGCTCTGGGTGAAATTGGCAGAAATGGTCCACTCCCAATCCCTAATGAGGGGTCTGGCTTTACCAAATTGCATCTTGTGGAAAGCTTACTAAGTCGAATACCGTCCAGTAAAGAAACAAATAAGGCAAGTCTTTTTCTTTTTTCCTTCCCTTCTGAAATTCTTTTATAACACTGGGCCAACAACCATCTGTTTACAGGTCACTTTCACTACACTGGGCAGATTCATAAATATGGAGAGGAGCTAAATCACAGTTGTAAAGATAATAGATGGCATTGCAGCTGGAGGAAGGATTTAATATGGAAAGGAATGATAAAGAAGAAAATCTAGGTGACTGTTTTATTTTGAGTTAGGGAGGATTTGTGTCCCACTTTTGTGTATACACTATTTGACCCAATAACTCCAATTTAGGCCCACAGCTGTTAAGATTTTTCTTGCAAAAGGTGAATAACAGGGTTAAATAGCATTTTAATTTCAGTCCAAATCCAAATCTTAATCTACAACCAGTTGTTTTTAAGAAGTCTAGGCGTTAGTAAGCCTTGTGAGTAATCTGTGGAGGAAAGAACATTTAAAATCTTATAGTTTTAGATAAAATTTTCATAGACTTTAAAACGTTTTGTCTGAATTACAAATGATTTAATGAACAGAAAATTCATCTCACTGCAATTTTAATAAACATGTACTCTTACTCTTGATCTGGCTACTACTTCAACTTTTTCTGAGATCATACAGTGTAGTTTTTGCTAGCTATTGCTAACCAACCATTGTTGAATACCAGAAATGTGTCAGGCAGATGCTAGGTGCTTCACATACATTAATTGAATCCTCCAGGTCTATAGTGAAGTATCTATAGTTCTGATCTTTGTTTTCCAGGTGAGGAAATAGAGTTATAGAGAGGTGAAGAAACTGCTTCAGGTCACACACCTGTAAAAGCTGCTGAGTTATGATTTGATCCTAGATCCTCTGGGCTCAGAACTTACATTTATAACTGTTAAAATTTGAGTGATAATAAACCTAGTTAAAAGTTTTCTTCTTTTCAGCTATCCACCATCTACCTTCAGTGTATTATAGACATAATTCTGTAAAATTGTGCATGAATGCATTAAACACATTGCCCTTCTCTGCCATCTCATTTTGTAAACATTGTTTTGCGTTAAAACTTTTACATACTTGTTTTTTAAAAATGAATCTTTTCTTCCAGATGAAAGAACGAGCAATTCAAACACTGGGATATTTTCCAGTTGGGGATGGAGATTTTCCTCACCAGAAGCTGCTCTTGCAAGGTCTGATGGATTCTGTGGAGGTATTTATATTGCTCTCTGATTGTTAGTCATGCAAACAAAAGCCATTTGCTGGTTGAAATTTTGCATGCTATTGAGATTTTAAATTGAACTTCTGTTGATTTATTTGCTGAATGTTTATTGAGTGCCAGCTTTGGGCTCATCCCTGTTTCAGGTATAGCCTTGACTAAATCACCTAGATAGGAGATAATCTTTTCTCATATTTTTTAAGTAAAGCATGGGCAGTTTGGGTCGAAGGGGAAACCTATGCACTTGGCTGGATTTGGTGAGCAGGTACTGGATCCATTTGTACTGCGGTGTGATAACTTAAGCTTCTGTCCTTAGACTTCTGCCCAGTGTGGTGAAGGTGACTATAAACAGATGGCTGCTGGCCCAGTGTGATAAGTGTCTTTGCATGAACTGACCTGACCCCTGACCTAGCCTATGTTTTATCACTAACAAAGTCACAAAACATTTTTGTATACCAGCCTCTTTGTGCTTTGAGCTTTTGAAAGACATGTCTTTCTAGGGTTGTTACTGTGCCTCTTAGAAGGCCTTCCCTGACCCCTCATATTATATTCTTTAGTATTTGTGCTGTCATGATCTCCACACTTTTTCTTCATAGTATTTATCCTGGTTCCTAATTGCCCACTCCAGTGAAGGCAAGGTCTCTTTTGCTCACCATTACAAAACAAGCATCTAGCAGTGTGATTGGTAATGGCAGGACTTCAGTGATGGGTAGAGTAATTAAGAGACATTTTCATTTAAGGCAGTGGACTCACGAAGGAGGTATAACTGTATGAATTATATGTCCTAGAGACGTGGTGTAGATTTTTGGAGATGAGGTTGTTCTTGGAACCTGAAGGATGTGAGGGAGGAGAGAAGATAGTTGGAACTGAGGACTAAGGCAGCTGAGTGGTGGAACCCATGTTGAATTCAGGTGTCAGGATTCTGAATTCAGTATTTTTTGAGGTGAATTTTTTGGACAATGATTGATACCCACATCAGGTTCTACCTGGATGTACTGACGTTATACCACTTGGGAAAGCTTATGAGGTTTACTTTTTCATCTTTTTCCTGTTTCAAAACCTGTGAGAAAGGTGGATTTTTTTCTAGTTTTGTTTAACTGAAGATTTGTCAGGATTCTTAACTTGCTATTGAAGCCACTATTTTAAGAGTTTGGAAGTACAGCAATGCATGAAGAGCTAGAAACGTGATGGAGAGAGTCAAGGATAAGAATGAAAAGCAGAAATCAGAGAACAGAGTATCTTCACAGTGTGCTAGGACAAAGGTCTAGAATTTTTTGTTTCTTTTAAATTTTATTATAGAAAATTTCAAACACACATGAAAATAAAATAGTAAGCGCACAATGAATCCTTATGTGCCTGCTTTTATTTCAATTTTATTTCAACCCCCTCTTTATTTCTGAAATGTTTAAAGAAGTATCTAGATTCATGTTATTTATAATTGCAGTTAGATAGTATTGTATTTGTTTGTAAGATCATCATATTGTTATTAATAATAGAAAACATGTAAGAACAACATAAAGTGAATCTTTAATATAGGACTCCCTGTGTGAAATAACTTTTCTCATCGTGGGTTGCCAACAGACACTTTTGACCAGGGAAACTGTAGGACAAAAGCCTACAAAAGCCTACAAAAGCCTAACTTCTTCCTCAGAGGAGGAAGCATGTGGTATTGCTTGATAGTTCATCAGTTGAGGCTAGAACATATAGCTGATTTAGCTTAGGAATGACTAAACTATTGTATGTATGCTTTGTAGTTTTCCTAAAGGTGAGTATCCCTATAGCCCTCATGTTCTTCCATTCCTTGTTCTGTTCTCTTCCCCTCAATCCACAGTAGACAGAGAAAAATGCCAAAAGGAACTGATAGGTCTAATTCCGTGTTGAGTTAGTGATTCGTACTTGTGAAGCATGTCAAAATTTCTGAATCAAATTAAAAAAAAAATTGAGTATATATGATGTAGGATTTTTTTTAGCATTTGATTTTTTTAGAATAATTTCAAACTTAAGAGTGCAGTTATCAAAATAATGTAACCCTTTTACTTGGATTTACCAAATTTTGATATTTTATTACGTTTGTGCTATCATTCTGTTTTTTTGTTTGTTTTTTTCTGAGCCATTTGGAAATAACTTGCAGGTTATCATGTAATTTTAGAGTGCAAAAAGGAGGTATTAATAAATGATAATGACTTATCTGTTATACAGTTACTACATATTAGTTGTCCACTCAAAACTTTATGTCCATTAACCTCATTTAATCCTTACAATGTAATGAGGTAGGTGATGATATGCTCATGTAACAAACGGAGAAGTTGAGGCTCAGAGCTTAAATAAGGGTGTGTAGCTGCTGAGATACAGAGCTAGCATTTGCTCTGAGATCTGTTTGGTTTCAAAGTCCATACGTTTACCCCCTAGGTAACTGGTGTCATGCTTCCAAAGATTAACAAACATTGCTTCATGGTTCTCTGTTTAGGGTGAGGAATATGACATGGGATTGGAAAAGATCTCCAAGTCATTCTTATTTTCTCAGTTCCTTCGCCCTGCCTCACTTCTGAACCATCCAGTTAGCTGAATGTAGCAGTCCAGGCAGAAGAATAAAAAGCCATGTTTATAAACAAGATATGAAGTTGTCTTTTATAGAAATGGATATTTTTTTAGAAGTGTTCTCTCTGTTTCATGGATTTTATTCCTTCCCTGTAGGCCAAGCAGATAGAACTTCAGTTCACTACTGGCGAAGCTATTACCAGTGCTGCCATAGGAACGTGTTCTGTGGCTGCCCGGGATGCCTGGCTGGTGACCGAAGAAGAGTACACTCCTCCTGCTGGTACCAGATACTCCGCTAATCAGTTTATAATCATTAAGTAACCCTTTTTCTTCTCTCTCTCTCTTTTTTTTTTTTTTATCATACAGTATCTTCTTTTATCTCAATGAAATAACCAGGTGCTTGAAGTACTATTATTTCTGTTTTACATTTAGAGGAGGCAAGTCTTATGAGATTATATATTTTTTCACATTACATAATTAGTAAGTAGTAGCACTGGGTACATAATAGGTTTTTTTTTTTTAATTTAAATTTTATTTTTATATTCCCCATACAATTACAACCCCCTTATTTTTACCTCAAGCCCTCCTTTCCCCGCCCCCACCCTCCATAGAGTGTCTCTTGTTCATAGTTATTTGTTGATTTTGATATTTTCTTTCTTATAGTTATTCATTTTCCTGGTCCCTTATTTAAGTTTTCTAGATTCCTGCTATGAGTGAGACCATCCGGTATTTTTCTTTTTCTTTCTGGCTTATTTCGCTGAGCATGATCCCTTCCAGCGCTATCCATGTTGCTGCAAATTGCATGTGTTTATTTTTTTGAATGCTGAGTAATATTCCATGGTGTATATGTACCACATCTTCTTGATCCAGTCATCTATTTTTGGGCATTTGGGTTGTTTCCAAATCTTAGCTATTGTAAACAGTGCTGCTATAAACATAGGGGTGCAGGTGTTCTTTGGAATTGATGTTTCTGTGTCCTCTGGGTAAATACCTAGGAGTGGAATTGCTGGATCATATGGAAGCTCTATGTTTAGTAGGTCCAGAAATCTCCACACAGCTCTCCATAGTGGTTGGACCAGTTTGCACTCCACCAGCAGTGCAGGAGAGTTCCTTTTTCTCCACATCCTCGCCAACATTTGTTGTTGCTAGTTTTTTTAATATGTGCCATTCTTACTGGTGTAAGATGGTATCTCATTGTAGTTTTGATTTGCATTTCCGTGATTACAATGATGTTGAACATTTTTTCATATGCTGAAACCATAAAATACATAGAAGGAAATAGAGGCGAAACACTACATGATATGCACATCAAAGACATCTTTACAGACACATCACCCAAAGCAGTGATAGTGAAGGCAAAGATAAACAGCTGGGACTACATCAAATTAAATAGTTTCTGCACAGCAAAAGAGACAATAACAAAAACAAAGAGAAACCCCACCGACTGGGAGAACATTTTTGCACACAACACTAATGATAAAGGACTGATCACAAAAATCTACAAAGAGCTGATGAGACTCAACAAAAACAAAGAAAATAATCCAGTCAAAAAATGGGCAGAAGAGCTAAAAAGAAATTTCTCTGAAGAGGAAATGCAAATAGCCTTTTTCTTCTCTTTATCATGTTTGAAGCAAGATTAAAAAAAATTGTACCCTTCCTCCTAACAAATTTCACCTTTTTCAAATATTTTTTTTTTAATAGTGAAGCTTTTTTTTTTTTTTTAAGATTGATTTATTCATGCATAAAAGAGCTAGGGTACAGGCCACATGTGTGGGGGTGAGAGGATTCACCAGAGAAAGAGTGGGAAACAGAACAGGCAGATTGACCGAAGTACACTGCTGAAGGGAGCAGCGGGCGAGACAGGAGAGGTCTGCTGTGCCATGTGGGTTAGCTCCCTGGCTTGGAGTCAAACTCATGCTGTAGTGGCTGTCGATAGCTCCATGTTGCTAAGCTTAACCCCTTGTGCCACCAGGGAGGCCTGTGACCTGGATTTTGATCACACTGGTTCTGTTTGTCATTCTCAAGTGAGAACGACTTAAAATTTTGGGTATTTTTTGTTCTGGTCTACCAATTTTGCCTGAATAGAAGGAACAGCATTTGAAATGTCAGCTAGGGCCCAGGTCTTAGCCATCTTAGCATCTCTAGCACGTGGCATAGTACCCAGCATATTGTGTGACTCTAACCAGGGCTTTGTTAATGTGGTAATTCTAGTTGCCCAGATAGTAGAACTACAGGCAGCAGAGTTGTGGTTATGAATTGAGTGTGAGGTGTAAGGAGTCAGAATGACTTTAGAGATTTTTACATGAGCAGCTTGAAGAATGGAGTTGACATTTACTAAGATGTGGGAAGCTGTAGGAGGCATAGATATGTGGAGTCGGGGTGGAATGGGTACTGGAAAAACAGCTTTCCTGGCTCTTCTCTCTTCACATTTCGTGAGGTGAGCAGGACCAATATCCTCATGAACATAATCCAGAAGTCAGTTGAGTATGTGAAGATGTAATTTTGAGGAGTTTCAAATTAGAAATTGTTTAGGAGTTTCATGTAAAGAATTTACCTTTGAAAGTTACTCAGTTTATGCTGGCTTCTGAAATGAATGGTTATTCCTCCAGCAAATTATTTGAAAGTCTTAATTGTTTAGATTTTAGTGTTACAGGATCCTTGTACTGAGTAAATGTTGATTTAAATTTAATTTTCTCAGGAAACTATTCAATTATTTTAATTATCTTTGCTTTTCCCAAGGAGCCAAAGTAAATGATGTGGTCCCCTGGGTGTTGGATGTAATTTTAAATAAACATATCGTCAGTCCCAACCCACATGTGAGGCAAGCAGCTTGCATCTGGCTCCTTTCCCTTGTGAGGAAGCTTAGTACCCATAAAGAAGTGAAGGTAAGTCAGCCTTCTCTATTGGAAATGACTTATGAAATATTTATAATTGCAAGGTGGTAGGAAATAATCATTTGAAGGTGAGGGCTCTTAACCAATGGCAGAGATCTTAAACAAAACCGTACATGAAGAGTTGAAGGGTGGTAGCTGGTATATATTGGCTAAAAAATGATTCTAAGCTAGAAGATAGAAAGTCAGAAGAAGCAGATAAAGGATGGGGAGGCTCAAATTGCACCCATCAGACCTAATTCTAAGCTGTTCAACCTTCTGGTAGTTTGCTGCCTCCGAAGCTGAGAGCACAGCAGGGTTTATGACTGCCTTGGGGTGTAAAACTTTTCACCCATACACCCTGAAAGCAACATTCTTACTCTCCCGAAGAGATGGAGTCTCAGTGTTCTAATGCCTTTTTTCTTCTTTCAGTCTCATCTTAAAGAAATCCAGAGTGCATTTGTTTCAGTTTTGTCAGAAAACGATGGTAAGGTTATTGGAAAATATTTGCTTTTTAAACTTTGTTGAACTTGTTCTTTAAAATTGTGAAAAATACGAGTTAATAAAAAAGATACTGGAAAATTGAATTCTTACTAATTGGATCCCTTCAGCTTTGCATTTAAAGATGGAGCTGACTGCAGTGACCACACCTGAGATATAAAATCAGAAGTAGTAGATTAAGAATGGGGAGGCTCAAATTGCAGTCATCAGACCTATTCTGTCAAAACGTGAACAAAAATGTACAACCATGCACTTCATTAATGAAAAAAAATTCATGTCACAGAAAAAAAGATGAAAGTTTTATAAACAAATAAAAGCTTCAACTTTGTTTTGAATACTAATTTGGCGGGGGGAAGCTATGAAGATGTTTGGAGGGAAATTTGAATATGGACTAAATGTTAAATGATTCCAAGTATGGTAATATCACAGTTATATAAGTGAATAGCTTTATTTTTAGAAATAAATATTTAAGTACATAGAGGTTAAAAAGTATTACTTACATAACCAACATTTTATTTATTTTGTATGTATGTTAATATGTTCCATGAAATAGTAGTATACCATTCACATAGCTTGCCATTAACTCAGATACCATTGTAAATATTTGGAGGTGATTAATGATCTTTTCTGTGATATCTCATTAATAAATAATTTACAGTTTACCACATTAAAAAAAGTAAAGCTGGAGCTGAAAGCTTCTTTCACTTTAATACCTCTACTAGGTAATGGTTTTCTTCTGCTTCTGATTCGTTCCCCTTATTCCAGAAGAGAGCAAATATCACAGATGTATTCAAGAATTGATAGCACCTTTGTTTTATAAATGATTTGAAATATGTGGTCTGGTATTGGCCTTTGATTTAAAAGAAACTGAAGTTCTATGAACCTGTTTCACTGAACTCTGGTCTGAGTCCTTGAGCCTCTGGCACTGTGGATCGCACAGAGAGGCAGTTTGTGAGTAGGCTCTTCTATGAATGTAGTTCTCACTTACAGGAACTCCTTAATGCTATGTCTGCTGAGAGGATTTAGTATTGATTTTACTTTTATATCTTCAGTATCATTTTGGGTTAATGTTACAACTTGTAAAAAAATTTTGATGCCCAGTAAACAAACTTTTCTTAAAGTATTGTTATTTCTGTCTGACTCTCCTGTAGAACTCAGCCAAGATGTTGCCTCAAAAGGCCTTGGGTTGGTTTATGAACTGGGCAATGAACAAGATCAACAGGAATTGGTTTCTACCCTTGTAGAAACACTTATGACTGGCAAAAGGTATGGTGAACTTGAAAATTTTAGATTTAAACACATAGGGCAAGTTTTGCAATACTGAGTATATGCAATGGATAAATGAAAATTCTGCTTTCTCTTTTCCTGTTTATTAAGCATCTCTTTCTAATTTGCAAATCAAAGATTGTTACATTGTAGATAGCAATTTAATTATGTAGTGTGTACTGTTCAGAAACTAAACTATTATTTAAAAACATGGCTATATGATCAGTCTTTGAAAAATGAATAAACCAAGACAGTTAAAGTATTGGGTTGCAAAAATACCATAATATGTTGGTATGAAAATTACAATGTGAAGAAGAAGCTTGCCTATCATTGACAGTTTGATCTGTGAAGAGCATGAGAGATTGATCATTGCTTTATGTTGCCTGCCTTGTAGAGAGACTAAATTTTAAGATGTGACCACTTTTAATTCAGTGTAACATTATATGAGATATCCTGTATGTCAGTTACTTCATTACTTTGTTTATTCTAGAATTTGTTTTTTAAAATTTTCAGGCTTGTGGAAAGAATTAGTTGACTTTCACATTTTGTACATGATAGATACTTGATAGGAATTTGAATTTATCAGTTTGTAAATAATAAGTAGTTCAACACTGGTGTGAACAATTTGAGGCTATTTAAAATTATTGTTCTTTTTGTTTAGAGTGAAACATGAAGTTTCTGGAGAGACAGTGGTATTTCAAGGGGGAGGCCTTGGCAAAACACCAGATGGGTAAGTATGCCAAGTCCATCGATCAGTCATTTTAGGCATCTTTAGTTTGGTGAATAGAGCACTCACAAGGTTGATTTCTATCTTTCTAAGAAATACTGTATGTTAGTGGAAAAAGAAAACTTGTATGGAAAAGGCCTAGTGTTACCAAATGGGTTTCCAGGGAAACAGACCTATGAGTTGGGAGATTTATATGCTGAAAGTTTATTGAAGGCTTCCCTGGGATTATCACCCTAGGAGCAGTGAGGACGCAGGATATAGCTGATGGCTCAAAAAGGAGGTGAACTGCTCTCTGCCCTCTTGCAGATACCCACCTCTGGAGGCTCCGGAATAGGGCCGGTGTGGCCTTGCAGAATTGTCCTGCTTTGAGGTGCCAGTGTGTATTGTCCTCCTAGCAGGCTTTACCTCCTGTCAGTGATTCTATCAGTGGTGGCCTGCTCTATGGAGGATGTGACCTCGGAGCAAGGGCCGTTGTTAGCCAGTTCCTGGCCAGTGAGTTCTGAGGGGGCAATGAGGCAGGGCAACTTAGCTTCCATGCACCTTGTTTTGTGTTGGGAGCAACTCTTTTTGGTGTCTTTATCTTAGAGTTCACCAACCTGGCATTTCAAATTAGTGCCTAGAACTTCACTATCTTTATCTGATAATTATTCCATTGTGGCTGTGGTGTTGGGCTGCCTCTAAATTTTCAGCCCTTTATTTTTTTAAATTTAAAAAAATTTTTTTTTTCAACGATTTATTTATTTATATATTTATACAAGCACTGGGTACAGTCAGAAGCACGGGATGGTGAGAGAATTCACCAGAGCCAGAGCGGGGAGCAGAGCAGGCAGAAGGACCGAAGTACACTGCTGAGGGGAGCAGTGGGTGGCAGGAGAAGTCTGCATGCCATGTGGGACCCTCTGCCCGTGGCCGGGGAGTAGCCGGGGATCAAACCTGCGCTGCAGAGGCTGCGGGCAGCTTCGCAACCCAGCGCTCAACCGCTGCGCCACCGGGGAGGCCCTGTCTCTAAATTTTCTCTGGTGAAACTGCAGCTCACAGCCTTCCTCCACACAGCCCTACTCCATGCTGTCTGCAGTTCGGCACACCCTTCACTCTGTCCTTGCCATTTGCCCACAGCTGTCTGGTTTCACAGAGCCTTCATTCTGCTTGTTCTCCCTGTAGACTCCTGAGTTTTTAAAAAGTGCTAACTTTCACAACATTACTAACGCAAAGGATCAGGTACTTGAGCAGATACTCAGAGGCAAATTAACAGGTCTCAAAAAAGTTACTGGGATTGGGGTCCTTTAGCTCAGAAAAGACTTAGGGAGACAAGAGTTGTCTTGCCTGATGATTATGAAAGAGATGTGTGCACGACACCCTGCAGAGCCACCGTTCTCCTTCTGCGTGGAGCATGTCGCCTCCATCGGGCTGGCAGGTCTGCCCAGGTCTGCACTAGGCCTGCTGATAAGCAAGTTAGGTGACTGGATATTCTGCTCAGTTCCCTCTCTCTATCCAGTACTAGTAATTTAGTGAAAATGTAATTTTAAAATATCCTGGGAATATTGGTGGTGTAATTTTTATTAGACTGGAGGTAGAGATATACTAAAAACTTTTTGTTTGTTTATTTCCAAGCCAGGGCCTCTCTACTTACAAGGAGCTTTGTTCTCTGGCAAGTGATCTTAGTCAGCCAGATCTGGTGTATAAATTTATGAATTTGGCCAACCATCATGCAATGTGGAACTCTAGGAAGGTAAGTTACTATATCTGGACAGCTTTTTTTTTTTTTTTTTTTTTTTGACATTCCATGAAAACGTTGCCTGCTGCACTGACAGACATTGGTAGTTGATGTGTTGTGTGGTTTGTAAAGGTATGTGAGTAAAGAGAGCCAGACCCCCACACAGCCATTACTGACTGGGAGAGCTGGGTGCTTTGTAAATTGAACTGTTCAGGGACTACTTTGGGAGGGAGAACTTTGTGATTTTCATATATCTAATATGTTAACAACTTACTATAACAGAGCTGAGTCTCTTTATCTTACTGTTTTTTAGGGTGCTGCCTTTGGTTTTAATGTAATTGCTACCAGAGCTGGAGAACAGCTGACACCTTTTCTGCCTCAGTTAGTTCCTCGTCTCTATCGCTACCAGTTTGATCCCAACCTTGGCATCCGACAGGCAATGACAAGTATTTGGAACGCGTTGGTCACCGACAAAACGACGGTAAGTATCTGTGAACCCTTGTCCGAGATTATACTCAGGACTTAAAGCCAGTGTTCATCTCCCTTTCTACTTTGTGTACTTACCTGTTCAAACAAACTTTCATTCCTTGCTGTCTTCCTTCTTTCACAGTTCAAAGATGCTCCTGGCAATTTTTTTTTTGGTATCTCATAAATGGAAACCAGCCAATGGTAGCTGGCTAAGGAAATGGCACTATATTCACACCAGTGGGATACTGTGTGTCATAGATACGGGTACTGTGTGTCCTTTGCCGTTGATGCAGTGGAGAACAGGTCATGTCATTCCTGCCTGAGAGGAGTTGGCTTAGTTGAGGAGATGGACAAAGAAGCAGACAATTCTGGATATGATTTTCTCTCTTGGTTTCCTGTCATCTGACTGCTCCTCACATTTCCTTCATCTTTATATACTAGGATTTCTCAGGGCTTGCCTCTGAGTTCCTTCTGCTTTCTCTATTTTCTTTCTAGATGAGCACATCAGTTCAGTGGCACGTGAATGTCATTTTTACTGTGATCATTCCCAGTCTTACAGTTTTACCCCAGACATGTCTTGTGCACCCGACTTGCTTACCTCACTCCTGCTTAGCATCTTCACTTGGTGGTTGTTCCAAGATAATTTAGACTAACCATGCCTGGAACAGGACATAAAACAACCATACCTGTTTTTTCTCACTCTTCATTTGTTTACCCAATTCAGGAAACTTGGTGTCATCTTTGATTTTTATCTCTCTCATTTCACACCCTCAGTTAAATCCAGTATCAAATTGTCTCTCGTGTCCTAAGTATTCCCGAATCCACTCTGTTCTTTCTTGATGAACAGGTGGTGACCTTTCTCCTGTCTGTCTTCATTTAGTTATCAGAGTAAGATTTTTTAAAATGCAAATTAGGTTGTGCCCTATTGAAATAAAATCCTTGAGTAACTCCATAGTTCCACTTTAAGTACCATGTCTTTCCAGTTCCTGCACATGATGTGGCCATTCCTGCTTCTTTCTATCTGAGTATTTTCTGTTCAGGGTGGTAAGCACTGGAGGGTTTAGCTTTGAAGGCTTGGTGAGTTTCATTTGTTCTGGGAGATTATTTGGTACCATTGGCACAGCCAAGATCTAATAGGCCTTGACTTTAGAGATCTGAGTCAGAGTGTAGGCTTATGTTCCTAAGATACCAGTGTCATCTCTGGAGAATATTTAGAGACGCAGATAATAGAAAGACATCAGTTTGTTAAATTTTAGGTTATTTACTACTCTGTCTTGATTTTCTTATGTATGAGTGTGAATAACAAACCTCTCTTACCTATAAAAGTGGAGAAGCCATATGTTTTCAGGTTCTTTGGGTCAGCATAAAAACTGAGTCTGTTATCCAGGTTTTGTTCTTACTGATTTGTAACTGTATAACAAAGCAGAGGGTTAAAAGATTAAACTCATCTTTTATTCTGAGCAGTCATGATACTTCTTTATGTGCCAGACACTGTGCAAGGTGTAGTGATGCAGAGACAAGTGGGACAGTGTCCCCTGCCTTTGAGGTCTCAGTGTGGTGGCATAGTGAGTTAATGTGTGGTCGATAGGATGTGCTTTAAGAAGGTGCTGTGGCAGTGCAGAGGACGCTGGGCCTGCCTTCTCTGAAGAGCACTTGATTTGAACCTTGAAGGGCAAGTAGGAGTCTGGCAGACAAGTAGGAGGTAGGAGTAGGTAGTATGTGCCAGGGGATGGAGCTGAGATGGGATCGAGACCTATAGAGTGAATAGGTCACTGAGGGCTGTGTGTCCATGCTCAGGTGATTGAACTTTATTCTTATCCACTGAAGACAACCAAGTTTGCATTTTAGAATGATTATTCTGGCAGATTTTAGCAACCAAAGTGGGGAAAGAGTAGTTGACTGAGAGGCCTTGAGAGACCCTTAATGTGTTATATACAGAAACATTCATGTGGTTGAGAGATGAATGATTTGTTGATGGATTTTTAATTTTTAATTTTATCCTTTTGCTTTCATTAGGTGGATAAGTATTTAAAGGAAATTCTTCAAGATTTAATTAAGAACCTTACCAGTAATATGTGGCGAGTTCGAGAATCCAGGTACCATTTTGGAAAATACAAATTGAAATTTTTTTCCTGCATATGTCCAAATTTTATACTTTGTGCAAAAGGAGTAAATTAAGATGACAATTAAGCGTATTTCTTGCTAGGTTAGACAGTTATCATTAGCCATTTAAACTTGTCAGAGGTTTTCCTGAGTTATCTTACGTTTTTGTAAGTATAAAATTAAAGAAATAGAAGATCACTCGTTAAATTGGTAGGCATCAAGATTTATTTTATAACATATATATACATGATAAATGTATAATCTCATGACTTTCTGGGATAGCATATGTATATATACACACACACACACACATATGTGTATGTATATATGTGTGTGTATATATAAACGTATTTCTCTCTTACACACAAACAATTTATATTTATTCAGTACTTACTTGTGATGCATTTGGCGGGGTGTATGCCCTGGGGTACACTGCACACTGGTAAGTAAAAAAGAATGTGTCATGTAAAGAGATTGTGTTGTAGTTGTAGGAAGCAGACATTTGTTGGCTGTAAATGCCATATGCTTTTGGTATATTTGCAGCACAAAGGAGAGAACAGTCATTGTTACTTTGGGGTAAGGGGCTTAGAACTAGAAATACAGGCAGAATTCATACTCTTATTTGATAGGAATGTTTCACAGTAAAGTATTGAGCTTTCTTGATTATATATTTGAAATCAAATTGCTTATTTTCAGCTGTTTAGCTTTGAATGATTTACTGAGAGGAAGACCCTTAGACGACATCATTGATAAACTTCCAGAAATTTGGGAAACTCTATTCAGGGTACAAGATGATATAAAGGTATTTTGGAAATAAATCTGCATTTATTCATAGAATAGCTTAAACTGAAATTGTTAAAATAAACATGTTACAGATTTCAAAATTCAATATTCAGGCAATTTTAAGATCTTAGTTTCTCCCCAAAGTTTTAGTATTGATATGTCGTGAAGTTGCAAGATTCGGTTTCTTTAGCTCTAAATTGAATTGACTTTCCTTTCCTTTTCCTTTTACTGGATGGTGTCACTTATATGTGAAATGTAGAGAAACCAAACAGAGGGTCAGATGAAGCCAAACTAAGACCTAGCTCTAGCAAACTGACCATAGAACTGAAGCTACTGTAGTGGGAGGCAGGGGCAAGGGCAGGGGTGGAGGAAGGTGGGGAGAGAGCACAGAGGACAATGGGGATGAACTGTGGGTGCTTTGATGGTGGATGTGGTACAGCAACAACACTTGAAGAGGCTGACTCTATACTTCTAAAATACAAACAATGTAAACCAACATCAACCTTGACAAAAAAAGAAAGAAAATAAACATGGCCATCTCCTGATTTGCTTTCAGAGGAGACTCATGTTATCGATTAGGATCAAGTTACAGTTTTGAAATAATCCTGAATAATTCTACTTCGATCCGTTTCATAAACTGAATCAGGCATTCCCAAATAATGTGACCAGTTCCTCCTAAATTTTTCCTGGGCAATCTAATGTTAGAGCTGTTGATATGTTAATATTAGGCACTTCATCTTTGCCTTTCTTTTTGCTTTATTCATTAGAGATTTAGAGTCTTTCATAATCCTCATGTTGATCTTTACATATTTACTTTTGTAATGCATTTAGTTTGTACAACATAATAGCCATATTTTTGTATGGTCCAAATAGATCATAAGTAATTAAAAAATATATATGGTATGATAATATGTTCCCTCATGAGCCTGGTGAAACACTGTTTTTTACTTAGTATTGAAAATAGGGTTTTTTTTTTTTACTAATCTGCTTAAAGTCACAGGCACGTAAATACTGTGGGGTAGATGAGAATGAAAATCTCTAACTTGCATGATGCCAGACTTTTTTCATTTTTAGGAATCTGTACGAAAAGCAGCAGAACTAGCTCTGAAAACTCTAAGCAAGGTGAAGACTCTTATTTTACTTTGGGGGTGAAGTGGGGCATATTTCTGTGTGCCATAACTAAAAAGGCTTGTTTTTTTGGTCATATAAAATGACATTTAGTTACAGTGTAATTGGCCCCCTGGTCTTACAATGAATGAGAAATTGGTGGGGGATAGTATTACACTGATATTTTTAATAATGTATATATATCTTTTTAATGGTGAGCTTATCTGCGCCTTTAGATAAAGTTTGCCTTCTCTTATGTATTCCTAAGGAACACATTACTCATTTAGATCAAACAGCATCTGTCTTTTCTGTTACTATTGCTATGTTTATGTGTTAATATGCCTGTGAAATCGGCAAGCTTTTTTAAAACTCATTTCCCACTTGGACTTGGTTTTGTGATCTGTGAGGGACTTCTACATTCTAATTGTATAAATCTTGCCATAGGTCACATTGTTAGTAAGTAGTAATCCAGCTTTTAACCCAAGTGTTTCTCATACTAGATTTGTTTTTGACCACTGTATTTTGCTGCTGCCCAAAGTTATGATGATGATAAATCTTTTTATACATTTTCTCATTTCGTCTTTAACTGTTTCCTATGTCACAGATTAGAAGACCAAAACTTAAAAAGTAAAAAATGTATTACCAAAATTTCTGTTTAGTTATTGGCAGACAGAACTCAATCCCAGATCTCATTCTTCTGTTTCTCTCTGTAGTGTCATATTTTAATTTTTTTCTATGAATATGAGAAATAGGAATTCTTTTGTCAGGTAAATTCTTTATTGGATGAGAGATTGGTTCACTAATTTCTATGCTCTTTGTATGTGAGGTTTGTGTGAAAATGTGTGACCCTGCCAAAGGTGCAGCTGGCCAGCGAACCATTGCCGTCCTTCTGCCTTGCCTTTTGGACAAAGGAATGATGAGTCCTGTAACAGAAGTTCGAGCCCTCAGGTGTGAATCAGCTGATAAATGAATGTGTTGAATTTACTTAGTCCCTAGCCATGTGGTGGGAATTAGATTTCTTTGAATGTTAGATTCTTGAAAGTATGGAAAGTGAGTTGAGGGGACTCCATGGAGGCAGCCCAAGACCAATTGTTGAAAGTTGAGAGTCAGAGCATTTTCACAGAAACATCCTCATGGGACTTATTATTGACAGCCTTATTTTGACCAACGTTCTGCCACCACCTTGAGTAAATGTGTTAATTTTACTGTCATCAACCTCTTTGGGTCCCAGTCAGGCATGTTCCTGTTACTCCACAGGCCCAAGGTTGTTGGTTATGCTACTTCATAATATTTCAGAATAATTCAGTGCAGGGGAAAAAGTATGCCCATGTATGGAGGAGGTATAGATGAGAACACAGTTGGCCAGAGGTTGCCGATTGTTTAGCTGGGTGAAGAATACCCAGAATTTTATTTCTGAGTATCTTTACTTTCATATATGCCAGAAAATTTCTAGTGGAAAAAAAAACAGTGCTAATACCAGGCTCTGTAACCAAAGGATCATATTCCCGAATGGGATAAATAGGAGACCATCCCCATGATTAAATTTGTAGTGCTTCATGCTTACATTACGAAGATTCAGGAGTTGTGTTCTGTGTGTCTGTAGCATTAACACGCTTGTGAAGATCAGCAAAAGTGCAGGAGCCATGCTGAAACCACATGCACCAAAACTCATCCCAGCTCTTCTGGAATCCTTAAGTGTATTGGAACCCCAAGTTCTCAATTATTTGAGCCTCCGGGCAACAGACCAAGAAAAGGTGAGTTGGAAGCACAGGCTTATTGGTAAATACTGTGGAGGAAGAACCCTGTTAAGGTACTGAGGCGCTTCTGGAAGATCCTTCATTGGCCTTAGGCAAGCCCATGATTCCAGCTCACGTGTGTCACACACACAGGATGTTTTTTTGTGGGCGGGGAGGAAGAAGAGTTTCATATTACTCTGTGAATTGTATGAAAGTAACATTTCTACCCAAAAATGCATTGACGTTTATTTAACATAGTTTTTTGATACATGTTTGTTTGTTTGTTTTTTTGAAGTGTGGGTCTATACTTTCAGAATCTTTTTATGGACAACTTATCTTCTGCAAGTAAAAAGGATTTGTCTCTAGACTTTGGCATGGCCCACATCATTTATTGTGAGAAATCAATAGAGCAGAAAGTTATCTCCTAGGAATCCACCTCCCCTGTTTTCTGAGGAGTGCCTATTGTTAACAGTTCCCTGCGTGTTTTCAAATTCTTTCGTAGTTCGAGGCTGCAAAGCTTAGCAAACATACTAATTTAAAAGTAGAATCGCACTGTGATTGTTCCGTGACTTACTTTTTGTTGTTAGCAATGTATCATACCTGTATATAGATCTGCCTCATTCTTTTCAGTGCATGAAGATTAGTCCTACAATAGGTGGTTTTGATTTTTGTGGGAGATTTTGACTTTAAAAGTTATGAATGTTCCGTGTTCTTCACACCTTTGCCAACATTGAATAACATTAATCTGATAAGCAAGAATCTTTTTGTTGTGGTTTACACTTACCATTACTGTTTCCAGTGTCTTTTCACACTGTTTTAGCCATTTCTATTCTGTAAATTGTGTTTTTCTATTTGATGCCTATTTTTGCACTTGACTTATTTATGTTTTTATGTTTATTTTTATTAGTATCATCAAGTCCATGAATATATATTGCTATTTTTTCCCTCAGTTCACTATTTAACTTTTAAATTTGCGTAAATTCTGATAACTTGTTTTCTTTCCCATTTGCCTCTGCTATTGCTGTTTTCTTCTACATTCATCATTCTTCCCTTTTTTTTTTTTTTTTTTTTTTTTTTTTTGTAGCAGAAGACATTTCCCTTCCTGGCTTCTTATAACATGTTTTCTAGGTGCTGACAATTAGGAAACATAAATTCTAGTCCAGACTTTGCAACCATAGGCAAACCACTTCTGTATGCCATACGATTTTTCTTAGGATGTCTGAGTTGTGTTAACTTTTTCTTTAGGGTAGTTGTTAAACTTAAATATCATTGTAGATATGAAGGCCTTTTACAGAATTGAAGCGGTAAATGTATACTTTTTTCTTATTGCTTAGAAAACCTTAGAAATTTATTTAGTCTATTCCTGCATCTAGTGGGTGGAGAGTCTGAGACTTACAAAGGGTGGAATACTTGTTAATTTATAACTGCAGTCAATTTCTCAGTATCATCTGAATTTGTAACCTGTGGTGAGATGCTCCCTGTACAGGTAAATGGTTGAGTCATGGTCAAAAGAAATTAGAGTCAGACTTATGTGTGACTCTGTTATTTTGTATATTATAAGAAGATTCATTTTTGAAATGAATCCCTATTAGGGGAGTGTCCTTGGGGTCCTTAAATTGCTCAGTGACTTGAATTTGTGTTCTTTAGGCTGCAATGGATAGTGCTCGACTCAGCGCTGCCAAATCCTCTCCCATGATGGAAACGATCAACATGGTCAGTACCTACATGTAATATGTTGTTTTTCACCTTAGGATGTGATTGTTCAAACTCCACAGGCTACAAATACTAAAATCCATTAGTCCGGATTGGTGTTGCACAGGATAACAACATAAATGATCTCTCTTTTAATATGTTTCTTTTGACCTATCTTTCTTTTGGCCTGCCTGTTTAGAAAGGTTCAGATTTCACCTCTGCTTGAGTGTTATCTTTGGGAGGAACTGGGAAGGTTTCAGTGAAGTGGGTACCATAGATTGGTGAAGAAAATTGTTGTTTTAAAATTGCTGTTTAAGTTATGGGAGGGGATTTGTAGAAAGTTGCTTGGCTCTGAGGTTCTAAGTTCCAAAGTTGTGGAGTTTGGTTTAGAAATTACTAAACTCATTAAAACTGACTGCCATGCTTAGCCAGTAGTGGTTAATTGAGAGCTTGTTAGTTACTGGCAACTCTTCTCCTAAGCAAATCATAAGGCTGGGCAAAAGAAATCGGTAATTTAGGTGCCTACTGGGAGACTATTACCAAAATTTGGTCTGTGGACCTTGTATCTTAATTGGGTTATTGGGAGAAATAGAAAGCTTAAGGAAATAGTGAACACCTGCAGATACGTTCATTAATAATAGGATTTATATCACTGCATTATGCAATATGGTCAGTTTTGTTAAGAAGTTGACAATAATTGCTTTTCTTTTGTTTTGAATGTTGAACACTGATGAATACTTTTTTGTGTGTGTAATACATGGTGGTTTTAACATTTTTCAATTGAATGTGAAATCTAGTGGGTACATATTTAACAGTTTTTAATTGGAGATGGGGTACAAGTATTTGTTAAGGTTAACTTTATATTTATGTTCTCTTGTTTCAAAAGTGCCTGCAATATCTTGATGTGTCGGTGCTGGGTGAGCTAGTTCCTAGATTATGTGAGCTGATCAGAAGTGGTGTGGGTCTTGGAACTAAGGTAAGTAAGTATATTTTTCAAATGAGGAATTTGCAACTTCATTGGTTTTGCCCACGAAAATAGAATAGCCATCATGTTTGAAGTTCTTATTTTTCTGTAAAACCTAATATTATTTTATAGTCACTTTTGTTATCATGACTGTACTCATAACTTAAAACATGTAACTGATTCAGAAAATAAAACATGGGACTTAGTGAATATTGTCTTACTTTATTAATGCAGTTCTCTCTCTCCACTGGTTGCCCTGCACATGCTGGCTCTCTCTTGGTTCATTATTGGTTATTGGTGGGGCTGTTCACGCCTCATCAACCCCCAGGTGTGTTTTTTAGGGAATGATTAGCTCCCCACCCCACTCTTTAAAACAGACACCTCAATTTTTTTTTTGTCTTGAAATAATTAATGCTTACCTTTAAAGATTTTAGTAGAAATCCCCTACTTTTAGGCGAACACTAAAAATTGTCTGTAATTTAACACCTAGCGATAATTGATGGTAATGTTTCCAAGTGTTTCTTCCTGGACTCTTCTATACATTTGCCCTCTATGGTCTCTCCTTTAACGACCATGTAGTAGTTTATTGCGTAGATAATCCATCCAGTAACATCAAGTTTGTTTTCAGCTTTAAACAAAGCATGAAATGAGTGTCTTTTGACATATATAAGGCTATTTCCTTTATTAAATTTTTAGAACTGGCGATGTTAGAACAAAGGTGGATACGATGACTTATGGTGCCTTCCTGAAAAATTGTATCAATTTTCTTTTTTACTTGTAGTGTAGCAGAGTATGCATCTTCCATGCTGAAGGTCTTGAGAAAAATCTTGGCATTTTAATTTGATAGGAGAGTGTTCCTCTTTATAATTGAATCCTAGAGAGTCTGTTCAGCTTCATGGTTTGATAGACAAAGCATTGTGACCATCACATTTAGACCTTTGCTTTTGTAACCTTGTAGGGAGGCTGTGCCAGCGTCATTGTGTCATTAACTACTCAGTGTCCCCAGGACCTTACACCTTACTCAGGTGAGTTTGTCAGAACCATGCTGGTGATATTTTTGTGTCCTCAAACCTTGTGTGACAAAGTTTTAAAAGGAAAAATAATTATCTTTTAGACACACTTGTAATACTATATGCTTTTTTCCTTTTCTTCCCTTTTTATTTGCAAGAGGCACAGTGATTATCAGGTTTAGCAAGTTTTCCGTTTTTTGTGTTTGATGTACAGTGGTACATGGAGGTGAAATTATCTGCCATGTAGATTTGCTTGCTGTTTATTGCTAGTTTTTTGCATGAGCATTTTTCTCTACTGTATTGGCTTCTACATGGGTTTAATGAATTTTATGTAGCTAGTTCTCATTTTTGCAACTTCCCCTACAATAGTCTAGACACAAATTATTTTTAATTTTATGTCTATCAAAGGGAAGCAAGTGGATAGTATAAATGTAACATAAAAGGGATCTAGACTTTCATGGAGTAAGTAAGATGTTAATTACAGAGTTAAGTTTGTTTTCATCCTCGGAATAGAGCAGGACATTTGGTCAACCAGGTATCAGATTTTTCTTCCATATTCCTGACAGGTAAACTTATGAGTGCTTTGCTTAGTGGCCTGACAGATCGGAACAGTGTAATTCAGAAATCCTGTGCATTTGCCATGGGCCATTTAGTTCGGGTGAGTTGAATTTCTAATGTAGCTAAGTAATTACACTGTAATAATTACAATGAAATGATGATGCTTGTTTTTTTTTTTAGACCTCACGGGATAGCAGCACTGAAAAACTCCTGCAGAAGCTCAATGGCTGGTATATGGAGAAAGAAGGTATCCTCTCTCCTCTATTTCATATTATCTTTAATTTAGAAGTTATAATTTAACAAAAAATTCAAATCTTATCCTCTGTGATTTTATGTAGTTTGCTAGAAACATTTCTAATTATCTATTTATCTGTTTTCTGTGGTGCAAATTGAGCATTCGTCTGTTTAGATCATCTCTAAAGATTATGCTTCTCTTTGCTACTGTTTAGAACCCATCTACAAGACCTCTTGTGCTTTGACTGTTCATGCTATTGGACGGTACAGCCCTGATGTGTTGAAGAACCATGCCAAGGAAGTTCTGCCTTTGGCGTTTCTAGGCATGCATGAAATTGCTGATGAGGAGAAATCTGAAAAAGAAGAATGTAACTTATGGACTGAAGTATGGCAGGAAAATGTCCCTGGTTAGTAAATAATGCCTGTGAGTCAAGTCTGTTGTTTAATCACATCTGGATGTTTTATTCATACTCTTTATTCAGAAACTCCTGTAGTTACTTTCCAAGGACCTTAACATGTATCCCATTTGGTTTGCAGCCTATCCAAACAACTGGGTTGTCAAGGTTGGCGCTCAGAACTTTTCACTCATGGCTGCGTGTGTGAGCAATACTTTTGCTCTGTCCAAGCAAAGGAAAGCTTTACTTATCTTAGATGAGAGTAAAACAGTGATTCTGTGTCACCTTCGAGTATTATTTTAGAGTAGTATGTCTTAGCAGTGTTTTTCACCTTGATACATATTAATGGATGGTGACATTTTCATAACATCCTTTCGTGGACATACCCAAGTTCATAGAGCCCTTCTGTTGCAAAGATAAGTTGCCATACCTCACCCTTCCTCTCTTTGAGAGAGTGGTGTGATAATACCATTGAGAATCATTGCTTTAGCCTAATGGTCTCTAACTTAGGGGGAAAAGTCAGTTTAATTTATTTTGTCATTTAAACATTATTTAATTTTGCTTTTCATCATATAGGTTCCTTTGGTGGCATTCGATTGTACCTGCAGGAGTTGATTACCATTACCCAGAAGGCTTTACAGTCTCAGTCCTGGAAAATGAAAGCCCAGGGTGCAATTGCCATGGCATCGATTGCAAAACAAACCAGCTCCCTAGTACCTCCATATCTGGGAATGATACTGACTGCATTACTGCAAGGCCTAGCAGGAAGAACATGGGCAGGAAAGGTAAAGGAACCATGCATGCCCAGTTGAATTTAAGGTATCCTTTAAAGGATTATGACTTCATTTTTCCTTTTCTAGAAAAATAACCTGGCTTTGTGGAACTTCATTCTGATGAATTGTTTTTGTGAGCCAGATTTCATAGCCAATGGGGAAATTTGGGTAACTTTGCCTGATAAAGTATATGTCATCAAAATAACCCACGTGTCCTTGAATATGTGTGGTGATGCTGAGGATTGATTTTATTTATCATGCCCAGCTTTCCAAGCTAAGTCTTAAACTTAAGAGTTCACCATTTTGTACCAGTTGACCAATGGATGATCAGAATCAGGTGTATGTGAAATTGAGTAGCAAGGCAAGCTACATCTAATCCTAGAGCTGAGAATACCAATCTCCGGGACATACGAATTCATACAAGTCATTTTTATATGAGGGCAATAGTATGGTACTTAACAGTGAGCACTCAGTGAGAACATGAGATTGTGGCAACATACAAGGATCTATCTGGTTTTGTAAAAGTCTATAGTAAGTTGGTAGTAAAAGCCAGTACTGTAGAAGTACTGAACTTAGGAGGAAGACTCAGTCAGATGACGTGGGTGCACATCTACCTGAGTGACCTTGGGCAAGTCAGTTCTCTAGCTCTTTATAGAAATGAATATAGTTGTCCTGTCTCTGGTTTGGAGTAGAACTATTTTGAAGTGCTTGTTAAACAGTTAAGTGCATTAAAGAGAAGATGGGATTGGTTAATTTTTGAAGTCGTAATTATTAAATATTTCTGAGGTAACTGTAGTCATTGCAGGAGAATATTCCAGAGACACATGTGCTTAATGGTATTTCTTCATGTTTCATCCCATCAGGAGGAGCTCTTGAAAGCCATTGCCTGTGTGGTGACAGCTTGCAGGTAATGTTCTTTCAGTGAAGATTCTATTTCTTAAACTGAACCTGAAAGCTCAGCCTTCATTAATTGTTCTGATGCTTTTGTGTGGATCCTGTAGTGCAGAGCTGGAAAAGCCTGTGCCCAATCAACCCAGCATAGATGAGATTCTCCAAGCTGTTCTGAAGGAGTGTTGCAAAGAGAACCTCAAGTACAAGATTGTAGCTATCAGCTGTGCGGCAGATGTCTTGAAGGCCACCAAAGAAGACAGATTTCAGGAGTTTTCTGACATTGTCATACCTCTCATCAAGAAGGTAATGACCATCTCTATCCTCTCAGGTCTGGTTTATGCTTTAGAAAACTTTAAAAAAAAAAAGAAAAAGAAGAAAAGATTTTCCTGTGTCCTGTTTGCTTGTTTTATTAGAATAAGTGTAATAAGTGTATTTATTAGAATAAGTGTAACTGCAAATAGCAGAAAACACCAAAGTGCCGCAGCTTCAAACACAAGAGAAGTTTGTTTCTCACATAATAGTTTAGGAATTCTGGCTCTTTACAGCTGCCAGCTCTGCTGTCCCTGGGATGTAGCCATTGTCTTCGTGGTCCACAGTGTAGCTGCATTGCAGACAGGAGGTGGCAGAGAAGATGAAGAGAGGATGAAGGATCCAAGTGGACTTGACAGTTTTCTCTTAAGGACAGTTTCTGGAAACTTCTCCACAGCACTTGCACTTCTTGCCCGTTGGCTTAGCCACATAGCCACACTGGCTGCAGATGAAGCTAGGAAAGGTTGTCTTCATTCCAGGCTCCTATTTGCCCGCTGTGGCAGAAGGGCAGAGTGGATGGTGGAGTGAATGAACTCTGTCTGTCATAGTCACACTAAACTTAACCCTGTGAGCACGAACAGAAGCCACCCCAGTCATTTCTAGAGTGAAGACGGAACGCACTGTGTCACTGTTGACTGCCTTTGCCATATATTCGGGGACTTTGGTGTTTGATTTTATTTGGAAAATGAAATATTTGTTTTTAAAGGTTGAGTACTGAGTCAAAGAAAAAAAGGTATCATTTACCTGTTTATTTGTGAAAGATGAAATATTTTGAATAATGTTATTTCTTATGTTCCTGCTAATTTGCAGTTGTTTTCTTTTAATAAAACAATGTTGAACGTGTAATTTCTGTTACATGCAATACAGTGTGTGGCTTTGGGAGGCTTGCATTTTAATTTGATTACATCACTAGCTAACTGGCCAAGTCACTTTTTGGCCTCTGTTTCACTCATATATTAAGGAAGAATTTGGATTTAGATTTTTACTGATGAGTTCTTCCTCTTTAATTTCATGATTATAGTGCAAGTCTTTGTTATGTTGAGTTCAAAACACTATATATACATTATTTTTTCTTACTTTGCTCACAGATTTCTTAAAGGATTTACTAAAGAGGTATAGTGTTCTTGTTACAAATTGCAAAAATCATTTAGCATTTAATTTAGCATTTTAGCAGAGAATTTAGCTTTTAATTCTTGGTTACCATATCATACTCTGGTACCTTCAGTGTATACCTGCAACTTTGAAAATTTTTTTTTTTTACTTTTTGCCGTCCTTTCTATGACATGTCCTAGAACTCACCTGAAAGCATTGGAGTCCGGACTAACAAAAATGAGGATGAGAATGAGAAGGAAAAGGAGCTCCAGCTGGACTCCTTGCTGGGAGCATTTGAGAGTCTTGGCAAAGCCTGGCCTCGAAATGAGGAGACCCAACGTAAGTACCTGAAACTGCATTTGAAGAAGTAATCAGAGGTTCCTTAGTGAGGGCAAAGATGCTTTGCATGATAAATTATAGTTATTGTTGTCTTGTACAGCCTGATTCAGTAATAGTGAAATGTCCAATATAAATTTTATTCCTATATCAGCAGATAATCTCACTCACCATTGTATCAGTTTGCTGGGACAGCTATATCAAAGTACCACAGATTGGGTGGCTTAAACACCAGAAAGGAATTTTCTCATAATTCTGGAGACTAGATGTCTTGAGATCATGGTGTTGACAGAGTTATCATCTTCTGAGATGTCTCTCCTTGACTTGTAAATAGCCACCCATGTCTGTGTTCTAATATCCTTTTTTTAAAAGGCACCATTGATACTGGATTAGAGGTCACCCAAATTACCTCCTTAAAGACCCTGTCTCCCAGTACAGTCACATTCCATTTGGAGTGAGGACTTTAATATAGGAATTTTGAGAACACAGTTAAGCCCGTAACAACCATGATATGTTTTATATATATTGTTTGACTATAAAAAAGAATGCTGTTACCTTTCTTTATGATGCTCTATTTTGAGGAATCCACAGAATTTATTGGTGGGGTATTCTTGAAATTTGTGAAGAGTATTATTGATTGTGATTGGTTATGTCTTAAATCAGACTTAATGAGCCTTGCTAACCTTTGTGTGGACTTTAAAAAGTATATTTACTATGTATAGAAAGAATTTTCCAAGACATACTATAAATTTTGTGTTCTTTTTTCTTGGAGTGAAGTGGAAGTCCTCATGTTTGACATCATCAGGACTACTAGCTTTTGCTTGAAAGGTCTTGGAGAATTTGACTGTTCCACATTGGTTTCTCCTGTACGTCTTACTGAAAATGTATCATCTACAGTGTCGGCTTGGTCTCTTGAAAGCAAAGGAAGAATTTACAGTCTTTCTCAAAGCAATTCAAGTGTAGAATTCTTGTAGATCTTTAGCCGACTTCATTTGTTTTGACTGTCCTAAATTGTACAGCATTTAAAAAATGGCTTCTTTGTTATGTTTTATATTCCTGTTTCATTAGTTAGCATACTGTTAATTACATAATTGTAATAACAAGTCCAGTTGGCCTAACAGGTTTGGGGTAAAACACTGTTGACTCTTGGTAAGCCAACAACTTGTAAGAAGCCTGTGACTGTCTAGAGAGGAACTCCTGACCTCCAGAGTTCTCCTTTTTTTGGCCGTCATTCAGGGTGTTTTTTAGGGAAGCAGGAATGTGGTTAAAATGTTGTGTCAGTTCCTTGGAGAAAGATATTGCCTTGGAAGTGATCATTTATGAACATTTATATTGGGACCTTAAGTTGGGGCTGGGTGGGATGGGAGGTGGGAGTGGTTTTTATTGGGGAAATTTGTTTAGGGATTTTTGGGGGAAATTTTGGTCTTTAATTAAAGGCATTTATTATTTTATTTTTTCCCTCTCTTCCTTCCTCTCCCTAACCCTCCTTCCCTGTCCCTCTACCCCTCTCTGTTCTTGGCTACCCGTGTCTACCCCTCACTTACTTTGTGTCTTGCTCCTTCCCATTCTCTGTCCTACTTTGTCCGATTCTGTTGCTTTTCCTCCCCACTCCAGGTTGTTATCGCCAGGAGCTGTGCAAACTGATGTGTGAACGGCTAAAACTCAGCACATGGAAAGTGCAGCTAGGAGTCCTGCAGTCAATGAATGCCTTTTTTCGGGGGTAATTTGCTTTATGATTCAGTCATTTATTTTACATATTATCAGTGGAAGTCTTGTAAAATTTAAAACTCACAACTGACATCATGAAAAGATATATGGAATAGAAATTGTTTCTGCCAGAAAGTTTCGGAATTTTTTTAGTAACATTTGTATCTTGCTTTCTGGTTTGTACAGACTAATGCTTTTAGAAGAAGAGCATGCAGATCCTGAGGCTTTGACTGAAATTCTCCTTGAAACTTGTAAAGCAATCACGTATTCTTTAGGTGAGCCTATTAAACTGACATTGATAAGGAGTCCTGGTTTTAAAAACTCAAGGATCTAAGCTTCAAATAATATTCCCTACCTTGTGCTAGGAATTAAATTTATGGAGCAACTATTGAACAGTTTTATTTAGTATATTCAATATGTTCCCCTAAGCTTTAATATTTTAACCTGGAACTTTGATTTAGGATTTTAGGCCTAGATTAGGAAAACCTTGTAACAGGTATTTTTAAAAACTTTCATTTGGAAATAATTTCAAACTACACAAAAGTTGTAGTAACAGTACATATTGTGTCTGTGTATTCTTTACTCAGAGACATCTATTAACACTTCTCCATTTGGTTTATCGTGCGCACTTCTGTGTGCATAGTTTTTTCCTGCTCCATTTGAACGGGTGTTGCTTACCTCATCCTCCTTTACTTCCAAGTTCTTCAGTTAGTATTCTTTTATGTAACCACTGTACCATCATCAGCTTTGGTGGTATTACATTGTTAACCTTGTATTTTAATCAAATTTTTACCATTCATATTCTACATTTTCAGTTGACTCAGTAATGTTCTTTACAAAAATTACCCCTACCTCTCCATTAGGAAATTCAGTCCAGGATCACTTACTGAATTTAATTTTCCTATTTTCTTAGTTGCTTGTAGCCTGGAACATTTTCTCGGTCTTTGTCTTGTAGAACATTTAAAATTTTGAAGAAAAGACAACATTACCACCTTCCCCTTAAAATTAGAATGTGTCAGAATGTTTCTCATTTGATGTTTGTCTGATGTCTCCTTGTGATTAGATCCAGGTTATGAGTTCCCAGTTGGCATACACCATAAGTGATGTTGTGTCCTCTCACATCAAGAGGCACACAGTGTCCATCTGCCTTCACTGGCGATGTTAATTTTGCTTACCTGGTCAAGGTATTACTCAATTTTTTCTGCTGTACAGTTACTATTTTTCCCTTCTGTGTCTAATAAGCAGCCATGGTAACACGCTTAAAGACCATTCAAATAACCTGCTTCTCTTGAAAACTGCATCTAATAAGTAGTCTGGGAGAAGACACTTTAAGACATGCAAAAAATACTGCTCCTCTTCAAAATGTCTTCTCTGGACCTAGCATGCATTAATGGTTTTTCCCTGAACCAGTTTTTACTAAGATGATATTCTAACTCTGGCACTTCCTCCACATTTGCCATTTGGCAGTTGGCATCCTATCGGAAGCAGGATCCTTCCTTTGTTCCTTATGTCTTTATTTATCTATCATCAATGTGAATATATAGATTCCCCTGCTCCCCCCGCCCCATTGGTTTATAATGCATTATATTCCTTCTTTCATTTGTTGCTCAGATTGACTGAGATTTGACTAGGGAAGCCCCTTCAAGCTGCCTTCCGTGTCCTCTTGGCAGGTCTCTGTCATCCTTTTAAGCACGTCCTTGTAGTATCACAGGATGTTAAAGCTCATCATTACCCCTTGCCTTGGACTTGGTTATTAATTTTTTATGCACAAAATTCTACCGTGAACTAGAAATTAGAGTAGATACCAAGGAAGCATATTTCTGTCACAATTCATGGAGGTAGCGTGCCTTTGGATAAAGAACTGGCAGCCAAGAGGTGTGTCTGTGCAGGGTCTCAGCTATCTCTGAGTTGATGTAAACCCTGGGTTGTGTAATGTTCTTTGGTAAAATGAGGAGAGTCATGTAAACCTTAAGTCCTTTCTTAGGTGTCATATGAAGATGACTGTTTGGATAGTGTGTTTTGGTTTTCACCTTTAAAGTACTCTTTAAAGTTTTTCAAGTATCATATAAGATAACCTTTTAACCTTACTTAAAAACAGGTGTATCTTTCCCTGAATTTATAATTTCTGAACATTGTTCTTTCAGTAACACTAATTTAGTCTTAAGAGTTTCTATCTGTAAAGATCATAAGACAAGTAATGTGAACTATATTATTTTTCTCCTTAGAAAATAAGACCTACTCATCTGTGAGAACAGAAGCTTTATCTGTGATAGAATTACTGCTTAAAAAACTTGAAGGTGAGTTTTTGAGAATTCTGGTCAGAGGAAAAGCCAAGACTCTTTGTAATGTATGTTTTAGGAGTGTTTTGGTTTCATTTTTGCTTTTAATAATCATACAATCTAGAATACAGATCGACAGAGGTATATGCAAGTGGAATGTACAAAGCTAAATTCTTTAAATTTTACCAAGTGTTTAAATTTGGTACTCTTATTTTATATACGTTTAACGTATTATGAAGCTCTAGTTATCTCACAGTACTACAGTTTTGTTTCCATTGTAGATCCTGATTTAATCTTCATTAATTATAGATTGTGGTCAACAGTGGCAAAGTAGAGTTCATTGTATACATCTAAGTAAACAGACCGACACACTGAAAAGTGGAGTTGGAAAAACGTTTTGACAATTACTCATCAAATTTGATGGCGATTTTCTTTTTCTTTTTTTTTTTTGATGGCGATTTTCTTAATCTTATTTTTTACCCTCCCCACCCCAGCTTGCTTTCTTTAAACCGTCTTAGCCACAAGCAGATTTCTTCTAATGTGTCTGTTGTATGAATGGAAAACTGCTGGCATTTTCTCTATGAGTGTGTCTATTACCAATTTCAAAAGAAGCCGTCTTTATTCTTTTTCTTTAACTCTGTGGATTAACATTGGGGAAGGTAGTGAAGATGGGGAAATGAATCTAGTTTTCTTTTGACTTTTAGTTATTTGCTCCTTCTGCTTCGCTGTATCTTTGCTTTAGCAATAAAATCACCTCTCCTAGAGTCCATAAAACAGGCCTTTTGGACCTGCTAGCACTACACTTCTTATAATCCCTTTTTTTCCTTGTTAAATAAAAGAGCTAGGCACTTAGTTATATCACTGAATTTTCGGTTTGCCAGAAAATGAGGCTAAAAGGTGAAATAATAACTTGTTTGAAATAGCTTTAGAGTTACAGAACCTCATAAACATTTAGGCTCTGCTTGTATTTTTTGAGTTTCCAAAATTTTCCATATATATATTCTCTGATGTTTTTACAATTATGAAATTTGTTCATCATATTTTTATTGAGCGTATCTTATTATAAAGAAGCTTTTAGTTATTGAAATGACTTTTTGTTACCCGTGTTTTGCTGTGATACTTCTCACTTCTCTTTTTGCTTCAGTATCTCTCATTTCCCCTTGTCCCACCAGTACTGGAGTAAGGGGATGAAATTCCCTGATATGCTTCTAGGGTTTTGTCACCAATCAGGTTTTGAGACAACTATGAACGTGCGATCATTATCGACTGTCCTGTTATCAAGGGGTTGCTTTGCATTTATTTGGGGGATAGATTCCATGGAAGAAAAGCAGAAAGCATGATTCTAATTGTTTTTTGCTTGCTTGTTCTATAAGGACTTCCCTCCCTCCCCCTTTCTTTTCCTATTCAGAATCTAAACAGTGGGAAAGTTTGACATCTGAATGCCGAGCACTCCTAATTGAATCTTTAGCAACTATGGAGACAGACAGCAGACCTGAACTGCAGGAGAAAGCATCATTACTGAAGAAAACACTTGAAAATCTGGAATAAATTAGAAGGGGAAGAAACAAACAAGTGCCATGTTTATTGGGGTTGAAATGGTGGTATTCTTTGAAAAGAAGTGGGAAAAGTAAAGATTAATCTGTAGCATGCATCATTCCTTGGCTGAAATAAAAAAAAAAAATGCCTTAAATTTTGTTCCTTATTAGCTTTATTTTACTCGATGTTTTCAAAATAGCTGAGCTGAGTGAACTTAATGGAACTTCGAATGTTTGAGAGGTGATTGTAGATGAAACTGACACAGTTATTAAAAGAAAGAAAGCTGTTATTAAATGAATTGACAGACAAAAGTTGCAGAGCACGCTGGATAAAAATCTTACAACTGCATCCAAATTAAATAAAATTATTTCAGAAAGGGACCTGTAATCACTTCATTTAACCCCCTTATTTTGCACCTGAAGAAATAGTCTATGAGATGACACAATTTCCTTTATGAGTCTGTGCCAAAACCAAACCCCAGGTGTTTGAAGACTTGCCTGGTGATGCTTTCTTTTACAACCTGCTCCTGATCAGTGCTAACCCTGGCCGACCTGAGAAACTCCTAAGATAAGGTGCATACACTAGCCTTTACCAAACCCACCCATTACCTCAGCACCACAGGAGCTGAATATTGTCTTGTCATTAGTTTAGATAATTGACTTTTAGAAATGATTATTTAGCGTCTTCACAGGTTGAGAGGGAGAATACAGTCACATGATCATTCGGATTGTCCTTTTACAGGCAGATGAAAATAGATTAGGACAAGGGTGCTCATTCTATCTATCTTTGGTTGCATATTTAGCAAAACCCTATCCAAAAACCAAAATCACAACTGCTTTGGTTTAGACCATTTATAATCTCAAAGCTGTAAAGCCAACTTAAAATTTTCCACCCTCTTTTCCGCTATAGGAGAGAAAGGAAAGCATTTTAATTAGCCATCTGGGAATAATGTGATACCACTCAAAATAATTGCAGGGTTTCTTCCTTTCTTTCTACAGCTCACACCCCTGCCTAAGTAAGGATGCAGAGCAAGGGGGGAAAACTTGTTTAATGTAAATGTTTATGATACACCAAGAACTCCTAGCTTCTCCTGGATTCCAAGCAGAAAATGCGCTTACACTCAATACTGACCCCTTATTGACAACACCAAGATAGAAACTCCATGTTTATTAATTTTGGTGATCTCTATTGGCCAATTTCAAGCTTTTTGGACTGTGACGCATAGTTAAAAATCCTTTTTTGCGTTGTGACCCAGATGAGAGAGAGTGTGTGTGTGTGTATGTAGAAAATGTAAAATCATTAGCTGAAATAAATGTTTTGTGAAATAATGCATACTCTTACTATGTGTGATATACTTTGATTCCTTGGTTCTACTCCCCTGACCTACACACCATCCCACCCCCCACCACTCTCCACCCCCATTTTCACGTGCACCTCAGATTCACTAAAATTCCTTTCCTAACTCACAAATGAGTTGCTATTCAGTTCTTAAAAACAGTACCGTCAATAGTACCTAAACTTGGCTATATGTTCTGAGTTTTGGGGTTGCTTCTGATTGAAAAAGGGGTTTACAAGTGAAAATTTGTTACCAAAAGATTTCTTCGCTGATACAAAATATAATTGTTTCAGTAGTAGTGTGAATTTTAAGAAACCTAGGAATGGATTTCCAATTAAAATGGATTTTGCTTGGTGAAAATCAGCTTTGGGTGTTTTTCAGAAACTTAGGACTTGGTGTTTTCCACAAAGTCACCTCTGATTTTCATTTATAGGACCTAGGAAACTGTTTATAGGCAAAAATGCAGTGTAGGCCGGGTATTTTCAGAAACTAAGAATGAAAGAGCGAGAATTGTACTCTTGGCCTACATCGTGTGTTAAAACCTCATCAAATTTTGTGATTTTTCAACTTTCTGTTATTTAATATAGGGAATTTCCCATGGTGCTGAGTGTGGTGCTAAGATACTTGTGCTATTGAATTTATTTATTTGAGCTTTCTAATCGCATTTCTAATTTGTACACTTAATGCCTTCATCTTGGCCAGCCAAAACATTTATTTTACATAACAATGCTAAATCAGGGCCTCCTGTTGCAGTAGGTCTTGGTGTGCATGTGCTTACGTTTTTATTTAAAAGGGTTAATAACTGAGAGTTTGTAATTGTGGGATGTTGATACTGTTGAACAAATGGCAGAAGGATCCAAGCATGTTTTTATCTTTGGCCTTTATCTTTCAAAGCTATCTGGAACAGATTTTTAATATTTTTTTCCTCTAGGAATATTCAGTGCTACTTGTCATACAAGCATCTGATTAAGATAGTCTAATTACTGAATTCCTTATTCCTGGATTTAGTGCACTAGATATATCTTCACAATTTTAGTGATACTTGAAGTTTGGTAATTGGAACTGAGAACAATAAAATAGTGTAAGATTATCTTTTTGGTGATAAAGAGCAACAGTTTCTTTAATGTTTGTGTCCCATTTATAATTTTCAGTGTTTCTGCCTGTAATAGAGTTCACCTGCACAATAAATCTGAAGGCCACCAAATCCCCACTGTTCCCCTCTCCCATCTTGTACTCATGTACTCACTCTAGGTGCAACTGCAGGCATGGACACTGCCCGCTAGGGGGACGTTTCTACCTGCTGCAGCCACAATACATTCATGCTGCTTGTTAAGTAGAAGGAGGCTTTTTGGTTTGTTCCTTTTTTTTTTTTTTTTTTTTTTTGGGCACTCATTGTAATGTACAAACTGTTGTTAAATGGATGTTTGTGTAATAGATTTTTGTATTTTATATGCAAAGTCTTCATAGAATCCTCTGCAATATATAGTCATCTAGCCAAGCATGTGATCGTCTTTGAAAGAAAAATTCTTTCCATGCCAAAGAAGATAATAAGTGGAAAATAAAAGCTGCGTGATCACTTCTTTTGAAGGAGTGCATTAATTTTACCAGTTATTTAGGGGAAAAGTTCAACTTCTAAAGCACTGACTATATACTTAAACATCAGAAAGATCTTACTGCCTTTTGTATTCTGAGCTCCTCGAGCGGAAATTGTTGGCTTAAGGGGAAATTATAAGGCAAAACAAATAAAGGTAAGACAAGACAACTGAATGATTGTTATTGAGTGCATGGAGAAATTTTTTTTTGATGAAAGTAACTCCAGATGAGCATAAGACAGCAAATAGGCAGTTCTTTTGACTAAGATTTATATATATGGCTATGGACATAAAGAATCAGGTACAGGCACATACTGTAAACTGCGAAAAAAATTCTCTGCTATGTGAGATAAGCTAAAATGTGAGATTTACTTTGCTTGTTCTCTCCTACTAGTCATCAAGTTTTATTTCAGCACTACAAAGGTGTTCCACTGTTTCTGGCCTCTTAGGTTTCCTGTGTGACATCTGTGCTCATTTAAATTGTTTCCTTGGATTTGTCATTTCCTCTGGCAGTTTCCAGGATTTTTTCTGTTTTGGGGTTTAATCACTCTGATGATTATGTATGTTTTCCTTTGTATTTATCCTGTTTAAGATTTGCTTTGATTTTTGAATTTCTAAATTTTTGTACTTCACCAAATTTGGGATATCTTAGGCCATTATTTACTCATTTTTTTCCTGGTGCTATCTTGGACTCCAATTTTACCTATTTGATGATACAGTTCTCTGTACTGATCTTTAAAATAGGAATATAGAGGAATCCTATACACAAGTGTATACGAACAAGTTAGATAGCATGAAATGGACAACTTTTTAGGAAGACAAACTAAAATTGTACTAAAGAAATAGAAAATATGACTAGAGCTCTATCAACTAAATAATCAAAAAGCTATCTACAAAGAAAAGCTCAGTCCCGGATGGTGAATTCTAAAGACTACTGTTTCTTCAAATCTATTGAAAAAAATACAAGAGGGAATACTTCCTAACTCATTCTGTGATGTTGGTATCTTATCTGAAAATGAAATGGCACCCTGATACCAAAGGCAGACAAAGACATCAGATGAGAAGAAAAGAAAAACTCTAGAGCAATTTCTCTTATAAGTATACACATGAAAATCTTCAACAAAATACTAGAAATGGAATGAAGCAAAATATAAGAGGGGTTATACATCATGACCATATGGGGGGATTGATTTTAGGAATATAAGGTTTTTTACATATGAAGAACATTAAAAAAATTTTGGTAGAAGATTTATTCATGCATATAAGAACTGGGGTACAGTTAGGGGGTGAAAGGACTCACCAAAGAGTGGGAAGCAGAACAGGTAGATGTACTGAAATACACCTCTGAGGGAAGCATCGGGCAAGACGAGAGGTCTGCTGTGCCATGTGGGTCAGCTCCCTAGCTGGCTGGGGATCGAACTCGTGCTTTACTGGCTGGCAGTAGCTTGATAGCACTGTCTTTAACCCTTGTGCCACCAGGGAGGTCCAATTCATGTAAAACATTGTACACATAATAAAGGACAAAACCACATGATCTCAATAGATGCAGAAAAAGCATTTGACAAATTGAACACAGCTTCATATTTAAAAGAGGATAGGAGGAGGGCGTCCCCTGGTGGCGCAGCGGTTGAGCGCTGGGCTGCGATGCTGCCCGCAGCCTCTGCAGCACCGGTTCGTTCCCCGTCTCTGCGAGGGTCCCACAAAACAAAAAACACAGGATAGGAGGAAACGTCATCAATTTGATAAATGGCATGTACAAGAACAGCTTACATCATACAAAGTGAAAAATAACAGTACACAATGTTACAGGATGGGGTTACACAATACATAATGGAGAAAGAGGAATGCTTTCCTATTAAGATCAAGAATGAGATAAAGATGTTTATTCTCATCATTTCTATTCAACATTATACTGGGTCTTTAACCAGAGCAATGAGTCAAGAAAATGAAATAAAATGCATCCAAATTGGAAAGGAAGAAATAACATATTTCTAGATTATAATATATATTTGTATATAGAAAATCCAATGAGTCCATTGAAAACCAGTTAGAAAAAATAAAGGCATTCAGCAAGGATGAGGATACAAGATCAATTTACCCAAATCAATTTTATTTATAATACCATTAGACAATTCATATACATCTTCCTTAAAATGAGTATCTTTATTTCAAGGGACACCACCAAGAGACAAGACAGCCCACAGATTGGGGGAAAATACTTGCAAATCATGTAAAATATTTTCTCGTGTAAAATACTTTTTCATGATATAAAGAAGGTGGAAAGAAAGTGAAAGTTACTGCCTTTAAACCCTGGAACACAGAGTTTAGGATTCCATTAATGTTCCAGCCAACTTTGCCATCACCCATAGTCCACAATGATTTTTCAATTAGCTGAACTCTAGATCATTTTTATCTGTATCTATGTTGTTAGACTCATCCTAGACTCTCAATTTTAATGTAGCTGATAATAGTATCTTTCTGGTTGCTTTTTCAGCTGGCTGCAAGAAAATTACTAATTTTTATTTCTTTCACTAGGCTACGTCACCAAACTTGCTGGGGAACAATTTCAATCTATTCTCCTTAGATACAAAATCGTAGTACGTGGGTGATAATTTCCTCTAATATCAATGCCCATTTGCATTTAATATCTTATTGTCAATCTTCTAGAATTTTTTTACCTTGTTGCATGGTGATGAATGATTTATTATAACCACTGATCTTCAGGAAAATAGTCTCAAGTTAATATTAAAAAATGTGAAGCCATTAACAGATGTTTCCTGTGTTTTACAATTAAACAAGCCCATTTGGGTTTAGCACATTTATTTCAAGTTTGTCTTGAATGGGTCACTCTAGCCCATCATCCCCAAATTTCAGCATCCAGCTGAAAGCTTCGGCAGGGGAAGAAATGGAGGGAAAGACGAGGACCACAGAATAAGTTTAAAGGGGGGCTTTATTCAAATTTAGAAAACCTAAATAAGGGACCAGGAAAAAGATTAATACAAAGTAAAAATCAAAATCAACAAGTAACTATAAACCAGAGAGTAACACTACGGGAGGGGGGAGGGGCGGGGAGAGGAAGGATAAGGATCAAAATAAGGGGGGGTGCAATTGTATGGGGAATAGGACCAAAATGAAAATGCATACATTGTGCAAAGATGAAAAATGATGTAAGATTTATATAAACTTATTAAAACAGGGGGGGCTTTATTGCGTTCCCTGGCTAACTTCACCGACCCAAGGTGGGGGTCGGTGAAGCCGCGCATATTGTCAGGGGAAGGCAGGTTTTCATAGGATGGGAAGAGGGAAACGGGCTTTTGCAGGTAAGGAGGAACAGTTGTTTTCCCATGGTATCAGCAGGTCCTCATTCTCGCCCCTAGGTGGGCTTCCTACCTTTTCACCCTAGTAACTCTGGTTCCCGCCTGACCTTTCACTGCAACTTTTGTAAATTCTTGTATCATTCAAGTCTAGCTGTTACTTCTCTTTTCCTAAAAGGAGAACTGTCTGCTTATTCATGTGGTGTGACCAAGTTCCCCTGCAGTCCTCTATCTGGACAGCCTGTTTATCCTTGGTGATCCTGAGTAAGTGAAATGCCATAAGGACACAGGAAATAGGGAAAGTGCAAGCCGAGTAGAAAGAATGTGGTAATAAATCTATCTGTTCTCCACGCACAAGTGCAATACAGTGATGTATTTTTTTGGTGACAGATCCAGCTTATTCTGCCTTGGGAAGCTGGTCCTGACAGCGGTGGGTGCCCCTCTGTCCTGGGGAGCAGGAGGGACCAAGGGCCATTTAGGCCAATGGTGGCAGTGAGAGGGCACCAGCTGCTGGCTTGCCTTGAGGCTTGATTTGGAAACTGTTCTTTATCTTTTCTGTACTGCACACTCATTGTTTTAAAGTTCCTTTCCATGAAAGCGCTTACATGTTTTGTCTTGATGAGGCAGCCAGCAGAACCTATTTAGAGTAGGCAGGTTTGGGGTTTCTGGGGTGCCCCTATCCCTGTTCAGTAACAAGGCCAGGTTGAGGCCAGAGGCAGGTGTGGAAGGGTGGTGCAGGTGCCAGTGCTGCCCAGGCTGGAAGGCACCGGGCTGGAGCCTGGGTCACAAGGCACCTCAGAAAGGGGGGCACAGGGTCATATGATTTATAATATAAAACTCAGGCATGTGAGTAAGCACGTGGACAGGGGGCACTCAGCCTCGCGGACACATGGACATACAGGCCATGGGGTCACCTGGCACTGTGGGACACATGGACCCGGCCCCATGGCACAGGGCCAGCCCAGGAGTGCAAGAGACGGGAGAGGGGGCCTTTTGGCACGAAGGCAATGCAAACTTGAGATGAGGGCGGTGGGGGCAGGGCTGGCGCTCTGGGGGCTCAGTCTGTTTTCCACACTTTGTGGAACAGCTTCATCACCTCCTTGTAGACGACCAAGATGGCCACGCTCAGGCCTAGCCGGCCCAGGCCGGGGACAGTGGCCCCGTGGGCTGCCTCGAGCCCCTCATTCTTGACGATCTACACGTGGCAGTTCCGCGTGTACCGGGATTTGGTGCCGCGCGGCCCTGCAGCCGGGTCTTGAGCTGATCTAGTGTGCGTCCCGGGCACCTGCTGCACCTGCTGTAGCTCCAACCACCAGGGCGAGCAGCGGTTCTCGGGCTTGTCTGGCCCGCGGCCTCGGTAGCAGCTGCAGAGGGTGTTTATAACGCTGATGAGGGCGGCCTGGTGGGACCCTGGCTTCAGCACCGTGTTCCCGATGTGCTGGTGCGCCCATCCCCTTCCGCGCTCGTGCCCGCACCATCTCCCTCATTGTGGACAATCCTCTGGTGTGGTTTGGGGAAGTCTGGTCGTGGGTGAACTTCATCTTGATGGACTCTTCGGACACACGACCACCCGGGCCAAGGACATGCCGGCGCCCTGGCAACAAAGCAGCCCGTGTCGCTGCGCTCCTGTGTGTGGTTGCTGAGGAACTCAACACCCCCACTTAGCCACCCCACACTGGACCACGCGCATCTGGGGGCTGCCTCGGGAGTGGATGAGCCGAGGAGCTAGGGTGCAGGCCCACAACGCCAGGACAGCGGATGTGCGCCCCCACCTCCCCTACACCCCAAAGCCCAGGTACCGCGGTGGGGCCAGCTCTGGGGGTGGGGTGGGGGGGAAAGCAGGGGCAACAGCCCGACCCAGAATCAGGGTGTGGGGTCAGCCCGTCCTTGGCCCCCGGGGTTTCCTGTTGTTTTCTTAGGGAGGGGCAGGGCCCCTACCTGCTTTGAACTTAAACAAAAAAACAAACCACGTTCTTTCAATTAACTGTTTGAGGGTAGGTTGGAGACATTTTATCCTTTAACACTAGATGCTTAAATATTTAAGAAAACAAGGGCATCTTTTACTTAATCACAGGACACTTATAACTATAAGGACTTTCACGCTGACGCAATACTATAATTCACAGCCCATATTAAAAATTTAATTTTAGTCCTAATTACCTTTAAAGCTACTTTTTTTCCTGGTGTAATAGTCAATGTAAAGCCATTCAGTGTATTTAGTTGTCAGATTTGTTTAGTCTTTTGGAATATTTTCTTAGCCTTTTGTTTGCTCCTCGACCATGACATTTTGAAAGTAGAGACTGGTTATTTTGCAGAATATCCTTCAATTTAATTTTATCTGTTTTCCCTCATGATTAGATTCATGCTCTTTATTTTTGTAGAAGTACCCCAGTGATGTTTTGTAGAAGTACCTCAGTGCATTGTATTAGAAGGTGCATGGAATTAATTTGTCCTCTTACTGGTAATGTTAAGGTGGTTATCATTCAGGTTTTCCTGCTGGAAAACGATTATTGTCTTGTTCTTGGATGAATAAGTAGTTTGTGGTGAGATATCTTGTGTATTTTAACATTGAGAAGGCTAGGTATTATTCCCTCTTTTAAGGTTTGGTAGAAACATCTAGTGCTGATTTGGTAGAAACATCCAATTTATTGGTATAAAGATATTTATAGTAGTCTCTTAACATTTCTATATTCCTGAGATGTCTGTTTTATTTCTGATATTTTAGAGTGTTCTCCCTTTTTAAATTTGTGAGTCTAGCAAGAGGTCTGACAATTTTGTGTATTTTTTAAAAGAACCAGTAAAAGCATTTTTTTCTGTTTTTGCTCAGGCCACATAATGACTGGGTTTCTTTTTGTGGTTGATTTCTAGTTTTAATACTCCTGAAATCAGAGAAGATATTGATATAATAATAATTTCAGTCTTGATGAATTTATTGACACTTGTTTTATTACCCAACATGTGCTCCATCCTTGAGAATGTTACTTGTACACTTGAGAATGTTACAGGGCAGGATGAGGGACACTCCAGGACCCCCAAACCTGTCTGATCTAAATAGATTCTGTCATCTGCCTCATCAAGACAAAACATACTTAAGTGTATAAGACCTTTAATGGAAAGGAACTTTAATGCAATTAGTGTGCGATAAAGAGATGACAAGGGAAAGAATGGCTACAGTTTTTAAATCAAGCACCCAAAGTTACTCCTCCCCTGATGGGTAAATATCCAGCCAAACAGGGTTGGCCCAGAGCAGGGCCACTGAGACCTGAAAGCTGTCCTTTGGGTAGATCCCTAGGAGTGGAATTGCCGGGTCTTATGGTAGCTCCATTTTTAGTAGACTGAGGAACCTCCAGACAGCTTTCCACAGTGGTTGGACAAGTTTGCACACCCACCAGCTATGCAGGAGAGTTCCTTTTTCACCACATCCTCACCAACATTTGTTGTTGCTTGTTTTTTTTTGATATGTGCCATTCTTACTGGTGTAAGGTGGTATCTCAATGTGGTTTTGAATTTCATTTCCCTGATGATAAGGGATGTGGAACATTTTTCATATGCCTGTTGGCCATTTGCATTTCCTCTTTGGAGAAATGTCTTTTGAGTTCTTCTGCCCATTTCTTGACTGAACTGTTTATTCTGTTTTTGTTGAGCTGTGTGAATTCTTTGTATATCTTTGTGATCAGTCCCTTATCAGTTGGATGGAGTGCCAAGATTTTTTCCTAATCAGTGGGGTGTCTCTCTGTTTTGGTTAATGACTCTTTGGCTGTGCAGAAGCTTTTCAGTCTGATGTAATCCCAGGTGTTATCTTTGCCTTCACTATCACTGCTTTGGGTGATGAGTCTTTAAAGATGTTTCTGAGATGTATGTCTTATAGTGTTTTACCTATATTTTCTTCTATATATTTTATGGTTTCAGGTCTTATGTCCAGTTCTTTTATCCATTTTGAGTTGATTTTTGTGCACAGTGAGAGATAGTGGTCTAGTTTCATTTTTTTGCATGTGGAGGTCCAGTTTTCCCAGTACCATTTATTGAACAAACTGTCTGTGTTCCATTGCATATTCTTTGCTCCTTTGTCAAAGATTAGTTGTTCATATAAGTGTGGCTTTATTTCTGGGCTCTCTATTTGGTTTCCCTGGTGTATGTGTCTGTTTTTGTTCCAATACCAAACTGTTTTAATTATTATGGCTTTGTAGTATAGCTTGAAGTTTGGAAGTGTGATACCTCCTTTCTCCTTTGTTTTCATCAGTAGGGCTTTGGCTATTCGTGTTTTTTGTGGCTCCATATGAATTTCATCAGTATTTGTTCTATTTCTTTGAAGAATGTCATTAGGATTTTTAAAAATTTTTTTTTAAAGATTTAATTTTATTTATTTATGCAAGCACTGGGTACAGTCAGAAGCGCGGGAGGGTGAGAGAATTCACCAGAGCCAGAGTGGGGAGCAGAGCAGGCAGGAGGACCGAAGCACACTGCTGAGGGGAGCAGCGGGCAGCAGGAGAGGTTTGCCTCCTCCAGGGTCGGGGAGCAGCCGGGGATCGAACCAGCGCTGCAGAGGCTGTGGGCAGCTTGCAACCCAGCACTCAACCACTGCGCCACGGGGGAGGCCCGTCATTTGGATTTTTATTGGAATAGCATTGAATCTGTATATTGCTATTGGGAGGATGGCCTTTTTAATAATGTTGATTCTTCCAATCCATGGGCAGGGGATGTCTTTCCATTTCTTTGGGTCTTCTTCAATTTCTTTTAACAGTGTTTTATAGTTTTCTTTGTATAGGTCTTTCACCTCTTTTGTTAGGTTTATTCCCAAGTATTTGATTTTTTTAATTTCAATTATAAAAGGGATGGTTTTCTTGATTTCTTCTTCTTCCAATTGATTGTTTGTGTATAGGAAGGCTACTGATTTTTGTGTGTTGATTTTATATCCTGCTACTTTACTGAACTGGTTGATTATTTTGAATAGCTTTTCTGTGGAGTTTTTAGGGTTCTCTATGTATATTGTCATGTCATCAGCAAATAGTGATAGTTTTACTTCTTCTTTCCCTATTTGGATTCCTTGTATGTCTTTCTCTTGTCTTATTGCCCTGGCTAGGACCTCCAGTATTATATTGAAGAGCAATGGTGAGAGAGGACATCCTGGTCTTGTTTCTGATCTTAAAGGAAAGGCTTTCAGCTTTTTGCCATTGAGAATAATGTTGGCAGTGGGTTTGTCTTATATGGCTTTTATCATGTTAAGGTATGTTCCTTCTATCCCGAGAATTTCAAGGGTCTTCATCATAAATGGATGTTGGACTTTATCAAATGCTTTCTCAGCATCTATTGATATGATCATATGGTTTTTATTTTTCTTTTTGTTGATTTGTAGGATTACACTAATCGATTTTCCTGTGTTGAACCATCCTTTTGCCCCTGGGATGAATCCCACTTGATCATGTTGTACTATCCCTTTGATGCATTGTTAGATTCTGTTGGCAAGGATTTTTGCATCAATGTTCATTAGGGAGATTGGCCTGTAATTTTCTTTTTTTGTGCTGTCTTTGTTTGGTTTTGGTATTAGTATAATGTTGGCTTCGTAGAATGTATTTGGTAGTATTCCTTCTTTTTCAATTTTTTGAAAGAGCTTGTATAAGATAGGCACCAATTCTCTGCTGAATTCATTTGTGAATTCATAGAATTCATAGAATTCATTTGTGAAGCTGTCTGGGCCTGGGCTTTTGTTTTTGGGGAGTGCTTTGATTACTGCCTCAGTTTTGCTGCTTGTACTTGGTCTGTTTAGTTGTTCTATTTCTTCTTTGTCCAGCTTTGGGTGATTATATCGTTCTTGGAATTTGTCCATCTCTTCTAGGTTTTTGAATTTGTTTGCATATGAGTGTTCATAGTAATCTCTGATTATTCTTTTGATATCTACTGAGTCTGTTGTGATTTCTCCTCTTTTATTTGTAATCCTATTTATATGTGTTTTCTCATGATTTTTCTTTGTGAGCCTGGCTAGAGGTTTGTCTATTTTGTTTATTTTTTTTTTTTCAAAGAACCAACTGTTGGTTTGATTGATCTTTTGGATTTTTAAAAAATTTCCAATTCATTTATTTCTGCTTTGATTTTTATTATTTCCTTTCTTCTGCTGGCTTTAGGGTTTTTTTGTCGTTTTTTTTTCTAGCTCTTTGAGATGTGAGATTAGGTTGTTTTTTTTGAGTTCTTTCTTGTTTGTTGATGTGAGCCTGTATTGCTATATATTTTCCTCTTATTACTACTTTTGCTGCATCCCAAACATTCTGGAAAGTGGTGTCCTCCTTGTCGTTCAACTCAAAGTATTTTTTAATTTCTTCTTTGCTCTCCTCATTAGTCCAGTGGTCTTCCAGTAGTGTGGATTTCAATCTCCATGAAGTGGGAGGGTTCCTTGTTTTTTTTTTTTTTTCATTATTTATTTCTAGCTTGATGGCTTTATGATCAGAGAAGATAGTTGGAATGATTTTGATCTTCATGTATCTGTTGATATTTGTCTTGTGGCCCAGTATGTGATAGATTCTGGAGAATGATCCATGCGCACTTGAGAAAAATGTGTACTCAGATTTTTTTGGGTGCAGTATCCTATAAATATCTGTTAAGTCCATGAGTTCTATGTCTTTATTTAGGGCTCTAGTGTCTTTGTTTATTTTTTGTCTCATTGATCTGTCCATTGGTGAGAGTGGGGTGTTGAAGTCTCTCACTATATATGTATTTTCTTTAATGTCTGTTTTCAGAGCTGGTAATAATTGTCTAATGTATTTTGGTGCCCCTTCATTGGTGAGTATATGTTGATGAGTGTTATATCTTCCTGATGTATTGTCCCCTTGATCATAATGTAGTGTACATCTATGTCTCTTTTTATCTTTTTTAATTTGAAGTCTATTTCATCTGATATAAGTATGGCTGTTCCTGCCTTCTTTTTTGCTTGTAGGATTGTTTTCCAATCTTTTACTTTCAATCAATGCTTATCTTTTGTGGTTAAGTGTGTTTCCTGAAGACAGCAGAAGGTAGGATTTTGTTTTTTAATCCAGCCTGCTACTCTGTCTTTTTATTGATGAGTTTAATCCATTTACATTTAGAGTTAATATTGATATATTGGCATCTGTGTTTGCCATTTTGTTTGTCTTTTTTTTTATTTTATTCCTTGCTTTATTCTGTTCTTCTTGTTCATTCCTCTGTTGGTTTTGGCTTTAGGACTTCTTGCAGAATTTTTTGGAGTGGGGGTTTAGTTGTAATGAATTTCTGGAGTTTCTGTTTGTCTGACAAGGTCCATATTTTTTCTTCGTAGAGGAAGGAGAGCTTTGCAGAGTAAAGTATTCTTGGTTGGCATTTGCTGTCTTAAAGTTTGCTGAATATGTTACTCCATTCTCTTCTTGCCCGTAATGTTTCTTCAGAGAAGTCAGAAGTTTACCTGATTGGTTTTCCCTTATAAGTTATCTGTTTCTTCCCCCTTGCCAGTTTCATTATTTTTTCCTTGTCTTGGACTCTTGCAAACTTTGCTATTAGGTGTCTTGCTGTAGTTTTCTTTTCATTATGGTAATTGGGAGTTCTTCTCACTTCTTGTATGTCTATATTCATCTCCTTTTTCATACTTGGGAAGTTTTCCTCAATTATCTCCTTGAATAATTTCTCAGTTCCTTTGTCTCTCTCCTCACCTTCTGGAATGCCTATAACTCTTATATTTCCTCTCTTCATGGAGTCTGATAATTGTATAAGAGTCTCCTCATATTGCTTCATTTGCACTTCTCTCTGCTTTTCTCTTTTGGCTCTTTTTATTTCTGTATCTTCGATAGTACTGATTTGTTCTTCTGTTTCATCAATTCTGTTTTCATTGCTTTTCCCAGAGTTCTTTATCTCCTCTAGTAATCTTTTAATCTCCTGTGTTTCTTTTCTTTCCTTTCTTAAGGTCTCAATTTCATTCTTCAGTTCAGTGATTATTTGTCTCAAATCATTTTTTTCCTTTTCGTTTTCTTTCTGCTTTTTAATCATGATGATCATTAATTCTCTATCTGATAGGCTGAGAAGTTCTTCCATGTCATTGTTGAGTCCTGGTGACCGTATTTCTTTTTGTGGTGTGTTCTCCTGCAGGCTTGCTTGGTTTTTTATATTTTTGCTTCTCCCTGTTTTTTGCTTTCTAATTAGTTCTATGCTTTGGGACGTTGTGCCACTGGTGTTGGCAGGCATCTCTTTGGAGTGCTCCTTTAGGGGTGCTGGAAACTGTTTACCAGACTGAGACCAGCACTGGTAGGCCAAAACTCCACCAGGGTGTTGATACTGTGTTGCTGGGTACTGTCCCTTAGAGTTTCCTCTCTCTGTATTTACTCAGTTCCAACAGGGAATCAGCTAGTTGGTGATTTTGTTCTGGTCATGAGGTGGCGTCAGAGATCCGAACTTACTGACCTATGATTTTTCCCAGTGGTTCTCTGAGAAAGGAACATGGGGTGGAGGGGAACACCTCAACACAGGGGCTCTTATTACAGTTGGGTGCTGTGTCTGCCCTGTGTTCACCAGGTGTTGTGCCCGCAGCTGTATGGATCCCGTGCCCTGACTTCTGTACTCTAGGTCTCAGTTCCAGGGCTATCAGATCCAAAATGCTTGCTGTCACCCTGTGCAGTGCCTGCTGCTATGGTGCGTCCCATGCCCCGGATCCTGCACCTGGCTCTCAGTTCCAGGATGGGGTCTTGCTCCATGCCTTATTTCCCTCCTTACCCTCCCCCCTCCCCGTTTGCGTGGCCCACCCTCCCAGAGCCTGAGGGTGTTTTTGGGATCCCAGGTTTCCAACTATCAGGATGTTGGTGATTTTTTTCTGGCTGGTAGGTGGCGCCAGAGATCTTTCCTAGTGTCCTTCCAAAACTTTTTTTCCCGTGGGTCCAGGAAACAGAGTGAGAGTGGTGTGGAGAGCCTCCACGGTGTGGGGGTGCTGTTTCTGCCCTGTGCCCTGCCATCGTGGGGAATCCCTCTCTCCGAATTTCATGCCCCAGGTCTTAGTTCCGAAGCCCTCAGATCCAGGACACGGGTTGTAGCCCAGTTCAGTGTCCATAGAAATGGCGCCTTTTGCACCCTGCTCCGTGTCCAGGTGCCTGGTTTCTGATTACTCGGTGAGTGACATTCACCTCAATGAGGGCTCCCACGTCTCTCCCGGCAAGCCTAGGTCGCAGGTGCGGGGACCTGGGCAGCTGTGATCTGCAATCCGTGTATGCTTTTCTAGCAAGCCGCTTCCCCGGCACCCCCTCCCCGACACCCCCCCCCCCCCCCCCCCGTCCCCCCCCCTCCCCCTTGTCCCCCTCCCCCACAAGCTTACCGGCTGGCCTTGGGCTATTTGTAGGTCTCCAAGGAGTCCTTATCTTCCTCTAATGGCGCCAGGAGCCATTCGATCACCTCTGCTGTGATTCCTGCCTGGTTCTCCACAGTTCCAGTTCACCAACACGGCATACAAATAGTGGTAGTAATTTTGCTACTTATCTTAGAGTCTGTTTTTGCATAACTTACATAGGGATTTTGTCTGTTTTAACAAAAAAATTGGACGTGAGTTTGATTGTGTGGCTTTGTGTGGAGTTCTTCCAAAAAGTTAAAAAAGAGCTGAACCAAGAAGAGGAGAACCTGTTTGCCTTGTTTGTAGGGTTCCAGAGACCTCCAAAGAAGGTGAGGAAGCTTGCCTCCATTGGCAGGACTGGACAACCCGGCCAACGAAAATGCCCTGGTACCCTCGAGAAGAGGAAAGCCCAGGTGGAGTCTGATGAGACCAACTTTATACCTGAAGCCTACATCTACTGGATGCCACCGGTTCGCTCTGATCCTGTATGGAATATTTCAACAAAGCCAGCTAAAAATTGCTGTTAGTTATTTTCTGCCCTGTGATTTTATGCAAAAATAAAAAAAAATGGTTTAAAAGTAGATTTAATTTGCAAACTTTTGCTATGTTGTTAAAGTTTGGGATCAAGGTTGAGAGAATTCGTTTTTGCGTAAGTTGAACCATTTTAACATTTTTTCCCTGTGATTTTGATATATTTGCTATCTTGTTTTAGCCAATGCTCCAAATTTTTTTCTTTTGGCTTGCATAATGGACTATTTTTCAAAATGAAAAACTGTCATACTGGACATTCATGGACAATGCTGCTGACTAATTGTTGCTTCTCTTACACACATTCTAACCCTGAAAAAAGACTGTCTCCTAAGATTACACCATGAGATCTGTGCCACCATAGATATGGTGGAATAAAAATTAAAAGGGGGGATTGTAACAGGGTGGTCCCCAGGAAAGGGGGAGGTTCCCTGCCCCACCCAAGGGAGGGTGGAGCTGAGCAGGAAGAGGAGAAGCTGAAGAAGAGACTGAGGTAGGAAGCAGGATGGAGCCAGGAGACCTGGAGGAGGCACATGGAGCCTAGAGACACGTGAAGAAACTGCGCTTGTCTTTTGGTCGTGGACTGGGTGACACAGATGTGGGTGAGACCCGTGGGGAGGTGACAATGGCAGCTTTTATCTTGATGTTGATTTTGCTCTTTTCCTTCCAGGCTTGTACAGTTGTTTGTGACCCTTTTCTGTGGGTCCCCACTGGAAGATGCTTTAGACTTGTAGCAGGCTTTGGGGCCTTGTTCTGGGCCAATCCCATTTGGATGGACTTTTACCCACGAGGGGATGGGTAACTCTGGATGCTTCATTTAGAAACTAGACTCTTTGCCTTACCTGTATTGTTTCCTAGTTTTATTAAAGATCCTTCCCATTAAAGTCTCCTATGTTTTGTGTTGATGCGGCGGATGGCAGAACCCATGTAGAATAGGCAGGTTTGCGGGGTTTGGGCTGCCCCTCTCCTGTCCTATAACAATAGTTCCTTTCCACTCACAGTCCCACTTGATGTGTAGTTTGTTCTTGTTGGTTGTTTTTGTTTGTTTGTTTTCCTCCTTTCTGTTGGCCGGAGAGTGCCAACTTTGTGGGTGGGGGAGGGTAGCAGGGTTCTTGGAAGTGTATTTTTTTCTGATATAACTATCCCTGCTTTTTTCATTTTGGTCCCATTTAGTTGCAAATTGTTTGCTGGTCATGTGCTTTCTTACATTGTTCATTTTTGTACAATATTTGATTTCTCCCCTCTGTTGTAGTTCCCATAATTTCCCCACCACCACATCACCCATGAACCATCACCATAGTCCCCTGTGCTTTTCCCTCTGCTGTTTTTGACCCCTTTCCCTTCTCCTCCCCTGCTGTATGCCTCAGGTCTATAGTTTGCCTGAAAGTTTTGTCTTTTTTCCTGACCTTTTGTTTGGTTTCCTCATATTTCACCTATAATTGAAACCATCTGATCGTTTTTTCTTTTTGATTTATTTTGCTTAGCATAATCTCTTTCAGCTCCATCCATGTTGCTACAAATAGCCTGAGTTTATCTTTTTTGATTGCTGAGTAGTATTCTATTGTGTATTTATGTAACAGGGTGGTCCCCAGGAAAGGGGGAGGTTCCAGGTTCCCTGCCCCACCCAAATGGAGGGTGGAGCTGAGCAGGGAGAGAAGAAGCTGCAGAGGAGACTGAGAAGGAGGAAGCAGAATGCAGAGCCAGAAGGAGACCTGGAGGAGGCACATGGAGCCTAGAGACACGTGAAGAAACTGCGCTTGTCTTTTGGTTGTGGACGGGGTGACACAGATGTGGGTGAGACTTGTGGGGAGGAGACAATGGCAGCTTTTATCTTGATTTTGATTTTGCTCTTTTCCTTCCGGGCTTGTCTGGTTGTTTCTGACCCTTTTCTGTGGGTCCCCACTGGAAGATGCTTTAGTCTTGTGGCAGGCTTTGGGGCCTTGCTCTGGGCCAGTCCCATTTGGATGGACTTTTACCCACGAGGGGACGGGTAACTTTGGGTGCTTGATTTAGAAACTAGATTCTTTGTCTTTCCTGTATTGTTTCCTAATTGTATTAAAGTTCCTTCCCATTAAAGTCTCATGTTTTGTGTTGATGCGGCAGATGGCAGAACCCATTTAGAATAGGCAGGTTTGCTGGGTTTGGGCTGCCCCTCTCCCTGCCCTGTAACATTTATACTACATCATCTTGATCCATTCGTCTGTTTTGGGGCATGTTTTGTTTTTTGATATAACTAGTCATCCTGTGCCTTTTGATTCATGGTTCAGTTTTTACATATAGAGTGATTAATGCTTTTGCCTTTTTGCTTTTAGTTTTTTGGTTCTACTACTTCTTTCCTTGTGGATTTTTTTTCTCATTGATTTAGATTGGAGACTTCTTTTCAACATTTCTAGTAGAGAAGATATAGTGTGTTGGCAACCTCCTTCAGTTTTTGTTTGTCTGGTAGGCCCTTATTTATTCTTCATATCTGAAAGCAAATCTTGTAGGATATAGTATTTTTGGTTGGCAACTTTTATCTTTGAATAATTTGAATAAATGATTCCATTCTGTAATGAGGTGCTTTGACACCTTGTAAATATCCTGTTTCTCATTCAACTCTTGCCAATGACAACTATCATACTTACCTAATATAACATTTTATCTGTGATACTCTATTACCACAATAGCCTTTAGCCATGACTGATGTTTTTCTAACTATATCATTTCTCTGTATTTATTTGTTGGCAGTGTGCTATAAGGGAGAGCTTCCTCTCCCCTCCCCCTTTCTTCTTTTCTACTTCCTTCCAAAGGAACTCATGCAGTCTTAATTTATTCTAAGGACTAAATCCATTTTTCTATCAATAAATTTGATATTAAAAAGAATTTGCCCTAGATTTGGCCAGTGTGAGCCTCATCAAGTGGGTTCCTATTGCATTCTTTACATACTTCCCTCTAGTGTGATAAGGTACTTCATGCTATTCTTGTCCTTTTCCTGCGTCAACCTTCATATCAGTCATGTCTTTAAGGAGCTGTGTTTCCTTTTTGCTAAGAATTGTATATAAAAACCAAGATTTGGGTGCTCCTTCCGTTGCTACTCATAGCTCATTATTTTTTTATTTTAAAGATTTATTTATTTATTTATACAAGCACTGGGTACAGTCAGAAGCGCGGGAGGGTGAGAGAATTCACCAGAGCCAGAGCAGGGAGCAGAACAGGCAGACTGGGGAGCAGCGGGCAGCAGGAGAGGTCTGCGCACCTTGTGGGACCCTCACCCGGCAGCCAGGGATCAAACGGGTGCTGCAGAGGCTGAGGGCAGCTTCGCAGCCCAGGCTCAACCGCTGCGCCACCAGAGGAGGCCCTGATAGCTCATTATTTTAAGGCCCTCTCAAAATGAATCTGTTGACTAAAATTTCCAATATGTCTTAAACAGTAAACTTTCTTTCCTTAGTTTCACAAGTGAGAAAATATATATCTTATGATTCTAGGGACTTCTTTTCTGCATATACTGTTAAATATTCTACATTGTAATTATTCAAGGAATTTTTTTTTTTTTTTTGGTATAGTTAGGATGGGGGAACTGTAGTTCATTTTATCTCTCAACTTTTCAAAGCTTGATGTAGTTAGATCTGTGGGACATTATCCCTGAAGGATCTAAAGTTTTAAACCTCTGCATATTATAGCTGCTAAACTTTAAATTGTTCAGGGACAATAGGTATTCCCACAAAACAACAGATGATTAAAATTACATAGTATTGCAGTTGTTATCTTTTGGCATTTCTGGTTGTGGAGGTAAGTCAGTGTTTTTGAAAGAAATGAATTGTACCATTAATGAACATTTTTTAAGTGGATACATTTATTCTTTCTTGCACACAACTCATTTTGTGAAGTACATCATAAAATAATACTTTTTTTTAACTTTTTTTTTAGATTTATTTATTTATTTATATAAGCACTGGGTACAGTCATAAGTGCGGGAGGGTGAGAGAATTCACCAGAGCCAGAGCAGGATGCAGAACAGGCAGATGGACTAAATACACTGCTGAGGGGAGCCACAGGCGGCAGGAGAGGTCTGCGTGCCATGTGGGACCCTTGCCCAGCGGCTGGGGATCGAACCGGCGCTGCAGAGGCTGTGGGCAGCTTCACAACCCAGCGCTCAACCGCTGCGCCACCAGGGAGGCCTCTTAAAATAATACCTAACGTGGAGTTGGTGTCCAGAAATTCAGGTGGGAGAGCCATTTTTTCTTGCTTACTCTTTTAAACAGTAGAAAATATCTGGTCCCAACTGGACTGATTTTTCACTATAAAAAAATGTTTTCTTTGCTATTTGGAAGAGGACACACAAAAATGTTTCTTTAAAATAATCTCTTACAATAATATAATACTTTTTTGGGGTAGAAAATTTGTTAAATATAAAATCTGGCAGAGAGAACTTTGAGAAAAAATGGATAAACAATGAGTAAAACCTAAGTAACGTGACATAGGAAAAATGAGTTCTTAAGAAGGAAAGGAAAAACTCTGCAGGCTTAGGTACCACAGAGGGAAGTAATACTGCCAAATATGACCCAGAGAATTAAAGGGTATTCAACTTTACTGATAATGTTTGGACCTTCAGTATAAACTGCTATGGTCTGATGACTAAAACAAAAAAATGAAAAGACTTGCTAATAGGCTAGATATGAGATTCAGTGACATTAAAGATGATAAAGTAATAAAATGAAAATTATTTAAAAAATATTATACCCCATTATAGGGGCATGATATGAAATACTGCTTTCAATGACATTATTTTCACCAGCACCATTTTTTTTCACCAGCACCCTCTATGTCTGCTTTTTAAACATGGAGAGTTGGAAGATGAATGATAATATTGACTGAAATGGCAAAAGTAAGGAACACCAATGATAAGCAAATGAAGACTCAAGTATTGTAACCAAGAGTTTGTCTATGAAAGAATGAGCACAAATTGAATGGAGGTGTGACTGTGTAGCATGACAATAGAGAGAACATTTAAGAACAAGTATATTGGAAATAGAAAGGAAAGAACCAGTGGGGAAACAAAATGTTAGAGGTTTCAGTGTAGAAGCAGGCTAAGTTTTCCTTAATAATTTTTTTAAAAATGTGAAATATAAAAAAATAAATAAAACCCTAAGTGTTTTATTTATAATTAGATGTTCTATGACCGTCTTCAAAGATTTTTGAAGTAACTTCTAAAGGGAATTTAATTTCTGCATTTCTTAGATCTTTATGGGTTTTAATGTATTTTAAGAATATTGCCTGGATATAGTTTTTGAACTATTTACATACTCACAATGGTATATACCTCTATAATGAAACAAACTGGATAGTAGATGTATCAGTGTTTAAATGAGATGACTTTTTGTGTGACCTGTAAACTGACCCTTTAAAATAATCACAGAACAGGTTTAAGACAGTGTCATCATATTTTTGAAACAAGTTTATGAATCTCCAAGCTGTGAACTAGCAAGGACATATTATTTGGGTCTAGAACTTCATAGGTGTTAGTTTAAAATTCACTGATTTGTTTCTTTCATCCTCTTCTGCCAGTGAAGATCATCACTATTTTTTATTGTACAATTGTGCTTTCTTTCCTTCACCTATCGGGCTTACTTTCTAATTTATGTTCAATTATTTATTCAGTTTTCAAACTAATAGGCAACTATTAATCAAAGACACTCTATAAGGGAAGGGGAGGGCGAGAGATCAAATCAGGAAGAGAAGAACACAAGGGACTATGGTGATGGTACGTGGGTGAATTACCTGTGGACAAGACCGAGTTCCATTTTGTACTCAGTAATATTTCCTGTCTTTTGGCTTTCATGGTGTGTGAAGTTTTGTACTATAGGATCATCAAACATTTGCTTCAGAAGGAAACTGGGATATATTTGGTCAGTGAATGTTGGTGGCCAGAAGAAACTTGGACTTCTTCTCTGCCTAAATCATTCTAGAATGTGGTGGTAGCATAAAGAAATAACAAACAAGCCATAGAGATGGACCCTGATTGTGCAAGCAGGAAAAGAGAATCATAGAACTCTACGACTTGGGCCTCCCCGGTGGCGCAGCGGTTGAGTGCTGGGCTGTGAAACTGCCCGCAGCCTCTGCAGCGCCGGTTTGATCCCTGGCCACCGGGCGAGAGTCCCACATGGCGGCCAGACCTCTCCTGCTGCCCGTTGCTCCCCTTAGCAGTGTATTTCATCAGTCTTCCTGTTGTCTGCTCCCCACTCTGGTAAATTCTCTCACCCTCCTGCGCTTCTGACTGTACCCAGTGATTGTATAAATAAATAAATAAATAAATCTTTTTTTTAAAAAAAGTAATCTACGACTTGCTCAACATCACACAGTAGCAGAACTGGAAGTGCAGCCCTCATCATTTGAACTTCCTGGTCTGAGCCTGTTCTGCAACACTGTGGTGGTTCCCAGTTGCCCTTCCTTCTACATTTCTGATTTAAACATTTCTGATTATTTATTCTGATTTTATTCTACATTTCTGATTTAAACTCCTTGCCTTTCTGCATAAGACGTCCAATGCCTACTTGATTTACTCACCTGCCAACCTTGCTTTTCTAAAATCTTAGATGCTTGTGCAAGGTTGTATGTTATTCTGTGCCAGCATGCCATCTACCCATGAATTCTTTTTTATGTGTGATTGACTATTTTTTCTTCATTGGGTTATGGATTTCATGAGGGCAAAGATTGTTGTGACTTTGTATGCGTTAGGTTATTGCATTTATATTTGTAGCCTTCATTCAGTAAACTAATAAATTAATCACCTGTAAACTTTGAGAAGTACCACTTATGAAATTTATGAAGAAGAAGCAAGGTCAGTGAGGCACAATGCTTTATAAATAACCAATGATTACAGAGACAATATTCACATTCGTTGTTTTAAATCTTTTCTTTGTATAAAAATATTGCTTGTTAAAAATGCAGATTCTCAGATATACTGATATGCTAGTTCTGGGATGGGCTTCTGATCCCAAAGAAATTCTGATGTGGGTTGTGAGATGATCACACCTTGGTGGACATTGTTGTAAGTGAAAAATCTATCCTTCTAAAAGAAAACAGGATTATTCATATTTTTCACTATTTCTTTTTGATTTTATTTTTCTTTCCATTCTTTCTGCTTTCTTTCTTACTTGCCTACCTCCATTCTATGATAGGGAATGGGGAGAGTATTGAATGGAGGATGATTAGACCACTTGATGTATTTCAAAATGAAAAGATTTTTATTTATTTATTTATTTATTTATTTATTTATTTATGAATACAAGAGCTGGCATACAGGCCAGAGGTGTGGGGAGTGAGAGGACTCTCCAGAGACAGAGTGGGGAAAAGAACAGGCAGATTGACCAAAGTACACTGCTGAGGGGAGCAGCGGGCCAGTCAGGAGAGGTCTGCTGTGCCATGTGGGTAGCTCCCTGGCTGGCCAGGGATTGAACTCGTGCTGCAGTGGCTGCGGACAGCTTCATAGGTTGCGTCTTAACCCCTTGCACCACCAGGGAGGCCCCCAAATGAAAAGATTTTAATTTGAATGTTGAGTTCTAGATTATTTAACTTTTGGATGATTCCCTCAACTCTTTGACTTTCATTACATATTCCTGAATGTGTAACCCTCATATAGAGAGTCTTGAAATCATTACCCAACAAAATTTTAGTGATGGAATAAGGGCACACATTTGCTGCCAGATGTTGCTGTCAAGTAGGTGCGTTTGACAGTACGAGATGGGAACAATCCCTGAGTAAATGATTTTGGACTAACTGGGGGGAGATCACCAAGAAACTTTTGTAGAAGCTAGAAGTAATTGAGTAATTATACTTGAACCTTCTCAATTCAATGATCACATTCATTTTCTGGTAAATCATAGTCACTTTGAAGTAACGCTTTATAGTAGGCTTTTCTTAGCGTGGAGCCGAATTTTATGTATGAGTAGAGCTAGTTGTCTGCCTTCTGGAATAAGCTGTCATATACATGGCACTAAATACAAACAAATAACCAGAACTGTAGAAATAGCCAAAACCTTTACTTCAAAGAATGAATTGTGAGAGCTTAAACACAGAGCATGGACACTTTCTTTAATAAATATATCATCTTGACACAAGGAACTGAGTAAATTGATATGGATTCAAGTGTTTCAGTATGGGGCACTGAAATGATTAGAAATGACCCAGATCAGAAAAGGACCCCTAAGGGAATCCAACGCAAATATCTCCCTTGCAGCTCTTGGCTAAAAGATTGGGAGTTACAGTTGTGATTCAATGAATGATGACATGACCAACTTTATTCTTTAAGAAAATCTGATCATGTAACTTTCCTGTTCAAATTCATCTGCAACATTTTACTGCCTCAAATTGCATCTCTGTACAAATGAGGTTTTCCTTTGCAGCTGGTGCTGTGTTATGCATACACCTGCCTCACTCCAGATCTGGGGCCAAAGCTGAAATAACAACTACTTACCTGTATACTGTCATTAACCAGAGTTTAAAGTACCTGGGCTTGGGCAACAGGGGCAAGTGCCTCTGGGCAATGCTCTGTACTTGAAAGGCAAAGGCAACAACCTCCACCAGGGAGTCTGTCTCAACTGTTGCCTCCTCCCAATACTACAACAATGAGAGGGGATTGAAAGAGACCTGAAGGGTGGGGTCTTTTGTGGAAGGCAGGTTCATGACGCAGCAGACTTCTCCTGACTTGCCTGCTGCTTCCCTCAGAAGTGTTTTTCAGTAGATTCACCTGTTCTGCTCCCCACTCCATCTCAAGTGAATCCTCTCACCCCCAACACCTCTGGCCTACACTTTAGCTCTGCAAGAGAGATATTTGCGTTGGATTCCCTTAGGGGTCCTTTTCTGATCTGGGTCATTTCTAATCATTTCAGTGCCCCATTCTGAAACACTTGAATCCATGTCAATTTACTCAGTTCCTTGTGTCAAGATGATATATTTATGGGCCTCCCTGGTGGCAGAGCGGTTGAGCGCTGGGTTGCGAAGCTGCCCGCAGCCTCTGCAGCGCCTGTTCGATCCGCGGCTGCTCCCTGGCCACCAGCGGAGGGTCCCACATGGCGCGCAGACCTCTCCTGCCGCCCGCTGCTCCCTTCAGCAGTGTACTTCAGTCCTTCTGCCTGTTCTGCTCCCTGCTCTGTCTCTGGTGGATTCTCTCACCCTCCAGCGCTTCTGACTGTACCCAGTGCTTGTATAAATAAATAAATAAATCTTTAAAAAAAAAAAAGAATTAAAAAAAAATCATGTTAAAAAAAAGATGATATATTTATTAAAGAAGGTGTTCATGCTCTGTGTTTAAGCTCTCACAATTCATTCTTTGAAGTAAAGGTTTTGGCTATTTCTACAGTTCTGGTTATTTGTATTTAGTGCCATGTATATGACAGCTTATTCCAGAAGGCAGACAACTAGCTCTACTTATACATAAAATTCAGCTCCACGCTAATAAATAAATAAATAAATAAATAAATAAATAAATCTTAAAAAAAAGAAAAACATGCCACCCTCATTCCTGCAGTCAGAACAGTGTGTGTCCACAATGCAGTCCAGCAGCTCTTAGATCACTCTGCTCTTGCCTGTACCCTGAGAAGGGGTAAAACAAACTGGTTGCAGAACCAGTTTTCCAAATGTGAACCACAGTCCAGAGGTGTAGGGTAAAGAAAATATCAGGTTTTTCTGCCCTTCTGCCATCAGGATAGATGATGGATCCTTGTCCTGAATGCATGCCTGATGGCGGGCACCTGGAATAGGGTGTGGGCATAGGTAGATGGGATTCAGCTGGGCTAAGACTGTGCTTTTAAGGGCGGCGTCACGGGGATGCCAGGAGCAGCAGTAGAAGCCGAAGCAGAAGCCGAAGCAGAAGCCGAAAGAGAAGCCGAGAAGTAGCAGAACGAACGCTAGAGAGCCCAGGTAGAGTGAAGACTTGCTGGGGGCTGGGAGGCCTGCCAGCCCCCCAGCCAGCACCCCTGCCTGCCATATGCCTGGTGAACCCCAATAAAAAACCTGCAAAACTACTGAGGACTCTGACTCCTCCTTTACCCGGTCTGCATGGGATCAGAAAACCTGCACTGTGTCCAGTCCTGACCTTACAAGAGGTTTATGCTAGCCTGAGATTAATTGGGATACTTGGAGGAATTAGCCTAGGGGAGGGTGTCCTAAGGCAGCACCTTAGGATACTTGAAATCTTGGTACTCAATAGCAGCACTGCTCTGGCTGCCCTGGCTTCTATCTCCTACCCACTGAGGCCGCAAGAGCTTTGCTTACCAAACAGGTACAGAGGAGTTGGTCTATGAAAGAGTAGACACCCAGGGTTCCTTGATTAATAGCCTAGAATTATATCCTGCAGGCTCTAAATGTAATATATGGCCAATTCATAAGACAAGAAAATAAAGCTTTTTATCTCAACCCATAAAAACGGAAAATGAAAAGACAGTACTATACTACAAATGATGGAACAAGAAAAATCGCTTTATGTAAAAACAAAAATTAAAAAAATATGTCACTACCACACTGGCCTTGAAAGAAATACTAAAGAGAGTATTATAAAATAATGATAAAGGTCATGAAGAAGTGGCAGATACCAAAATTACACAACATGCAAGAGGAGGAGAGTTGACAGGGGAGGAGATTAAGCCTCAGTATAATCTCAAAACAAAACTCTATAGAAATGATACAAAAGACAATGGAAATAAAACCTAAACAAAATGTGAAAAAACTAAATGACAAGACAATCTATAAAAACACGAGATGACAAAATGTCAGTAAATATATATGTCAATAATCATCTTAAGGGTAAATGGGAAAGAGTGATTGAATGCATCACCTTCAAATGGGGGTGGAAGGGTATAAGGGTGAGGCACTAAACCAACAGATTTAATGCAATCCCCATTAAAATTCCAATGATATTTCAAGGAAATAAAATGGTTAATACTACAATTTACAATGGAACCATAAAAGCTAACCTTAAAACCCAAATAGCTAAAGCAATCTTGAGAAAAAAGAAGAAAAATGGAAGTATCATTTTAATCATATGATGTGCTATTATGAGGAAGAGGCGCCAAGAGCCTTTCTGTTATGGAAGCCTGCACAGACTAATACATGATTATTTCCTCCATCTTCAAAGCCAGCAAAGATGAATCAAGTCTTTTTCATATTGCTTCACTCCTACCTTGATTCTCTCATATCTTTCTGTAATATTATTTCTGCTTCTACCACTTTTTTTAAAAAGATTTATTTATGCATACAAGAACTGGGGTATAGGCCAGAGGTGTTGGGAGGTGAGAGAATTCTCCAGAGACAGAGTGGGGAACAGAACAGGCAGATTGACCGAAGTACACTGCTGAGGGGATCAGTGGGCGAGTCAGGAGATGTCTGCTGTGCCATGTGGGTAGCTCCCTGGCCAGGGATCGAACTTGTGCTGTGGGGCTGTGGATAGCTTTGTATATTGCATCTTAACCCCTTGTGCCACAAGGGAGCCCCCTTGTGGGGATCCTTTAAGAATCCTTGTGATTATATTGGAACAAGATGAATAATCTTCCAATTTTAAAGTTGGCTAAATAACAACCCAATTCCATATGTACCCTTAATCTCCTTGCTGTGCAACTGAACAAATTCACAGGTTCTACAGGTTCTACAGATTAGGATTGTGCATTTTTGGGGCCATTTTTTTTTTTAAACCACATCCTGATTTCAAAATCAACTCACTGAGCAATGGAAATATTTAGGGCTTTTGGGTTCCTGAACATTGATGCTGAACTTTGGTTTCTAAAGACCTAGAGTAACAATGCAATATGTGTGTCTGTGAATTTCAAGTGAGCGATAGTTTCCAAAAGTTCCCTTTGTGAAGAATATAAAAACATCCACGACCTTTCCCTCTCAGTTTGCATGTAATTGGATAGGTATCCTCAACAATAGCTATATACCCAAGTTGACTCTATGAATTATGAAATTAAGGATCACTGTAGTAGGAAAATTAAGCTGACACCCTTGAAAACATCCTTTTCTTACAAATAGTAACATTAAAGGCCATGTAGCATTTCTGATGAAATCATAAAAATTAGTCATCATCAAAGTCTAGTAAGATTCAAGAAGTAGTGATTTCTACTGCATCCCACCAGTTTATCAAATAGGTAGATACAGAGAGTGACAAGTTTGGGGGAATGAGAATGTTTTAAAGTATATGAGTTAGGTTTATAGTGGCTCTGATTGCAACTGCTTTTCCAAATGTGTTCTCCTTACTTAGTAGCTGCTTAGCTCTCTTCTGTTGTAACAATGTGAAAACACACCATCTGTTTTCAGTAACAGGTCAGCAGCAGAGCTTCAGCACATTGCCTTAGGGTTACATAGTTCTCTAGTTCTATTTCATAATAGGTATTATTTGTAGTTTTCTTTTCAAGTGATTTCTTCCTGGTTTTGGATACTGATGCATATTTAGTCATTTTTGTGTTCATTAATTTATTGATTCAGTGAGTATAAGGTGTGCTTTTCAATGTCATGAAGGATTGCATTCTGAGCAAAACACTTTTAAAAAAATTTGTGAATAATTCTTCAGTGAACATTAGTGTGCAGACATCTTTCAGATCCTGTTTTCAATTTTTTTGGATGTATACCCACAAATGAAATTGCAGGAACATATGGTAGTTTTATTTTTAATTTTTGGAGGAAATGCCCTTCTGTTTTTCATAGTGGTCGCACCATTTTACATTCCTAACAATAATACACAAGTGCTCTAATTTCCTCATATCCTCACCAATATTTATTACTTACTTTTTTTTTTTGATAGTTGCCACCCTAATTGTTGTGAGGTGCATACCATTGTGGTTTTGAGTAACATTTTTTTAATGGTTAGTGATGGTAAACATCTTTTCATATTCTTTTTTTGATACAAATATTTTTTGCCAAAAGTTACTTACTTAAATTTATTTTATGGTTTTCATTTTGTCCTGGGTTAAATGATATAGTCTTCAAAATGGGTATCTTGGCTCTCTTTAATTGTTTTAATTATGACTTTATTTTGTTAGAGTAGTTATAGCTTCACAGGAAAAATGAAAGAAAGGTTCAGAGATTTTCCATATATTCTATGCTTCTGCCCCCAGCCTTTGCCTTTATCCACACCCCTCACCAGAGTGGTGCATTTGTTACAATTGAACACTGACACATTATAATCATCCAAAGTCCATAGTTTACATTATGGTTCACTCTATGGGCTTGGAAAAATTTTAAATGAACTATATCCATCATTATAACATCATATAGAGATGAGACTTCATAGGATTTGCAATACGTTGAGCAAATTTCTTAAGTTTGAGTATAATACTATTCCTTGGATTTTTATGGGTACGTTCATTCACCACATCTCTCAATATTTCACCATTACTCATATGTAGAGATCATTTCCCTTACAGGCTCTTCAAATCCCCCTTAAGAAACTCTCCTAGAAGTTCTCTCACTAAAAAGTCTCAATTGGATTTTCCCAAGTTCTCTCCTAACCTATTGCTTACCCTTGGGGCTGAGTCTCCCATTGTCTTATTTAACCTGTGTGCACTTCCAGGACACCAGTGCCCCTTGGGTTCTAAACTGTAATGAAGCCCAGCGAAACCCAGCTCCCTCAAGGGCAAGGAAAACCAGTCTGTGACTTGTACTTGTGACAAAATGAAGAACTGGGGGGCTGCAGAGAAGGAGGAGCTTTACACTGCTTTGGTTAGGTGTATTTTGTCAAAAAAGGCATGCTTGGAGAGCAAGTGGAAACTAGCTTCCCCAGCCCTGTTCCAGAAATTCTGGTTCAGTAGTTTTGGGTTGGGAAGTAGGAATATGTATTTCTTTCTTTTTTTTTTTTTTAAGATTTATTTATTTATTTACACAAGCACTGGATACAGTCAGAAGCGAGGGAGGGTGAGAGAATTCACCAGAGCCAGAGCAGGGAACAGAACAGACAGATGGACTGAAATACACTGCTGAGGGGAGCAGCGGGCGGCAGGAGAGGTGTACGCGCCATGTGGGACCCTCACCCAGTGGTTGGGGATCGAACCTGCGCTGCAGAGGCTGTGGGCAGCTTCGCAGCCCAGCGCTCAACTGCTGTGCCACCAAGGGAGGCCCCGGGAATATGTATTTCTAACCAGATCCCAGATGATGCTGATGCTGCTTGTCCACAAATCACATTTTGGTTTTTCTTTTTTCTGTGCCCTTTTCTCAGTAGCTTAATGACTCATAAAAATATAGATATTCATCATACACATTCAAACATTTTACAAAAATATTCAATGGAAGGCAAAGTTCATTGTTATCCCATCATTCAGTCAATATTTAGGTGAAATTTCTTTCACATAGTATGTGCATATGATAACAAATTTATATTCAAATCACTATATATACTTATATATATACTTATATATAGTGATTTGAATATAAATTTGTATATATATTTATATATAAATATATATTTACATATATATTTTTATATAGTGATTTGAATATATATATATACACACACACACACACACACATACAGAGAGAGAGAGAGAGAAGGGACCCAAGAACATCACCAGGTCATTTTATTTTTTTAAATTTAATTTTTTTTTTTTTTACATATATGTAAAAAGATTTTGGATTGACATTTGCTTAGCTTTTTTTTTTTTTTAAAGATTTATTCATTTATTCATACAAGAACTGGGTTACAGGCCAGATTTGCAGGAGTTTAAGAGGACTCACCAGAGACAGAGCAGGGAACAGAACAGGCAGACTGACCAAAACACACTGCTGAGGGGAGCAGCGGGCATGACAGGAGAGGTCTGCCGTACCACATGGGACCCTCGCCGGCTGGCTGGGATCGAACTGGCACTGCAGAGGTTGCTGACAGCTTCACAGTGCTGCGCTCAACTGCCTACACCACCAGGGGAGGCTCAACTTTTTAAAATATATTTTTTACATCATTTTTCATTTTTGCACAATGTATGTTTTTTCATCTTGGTTATAGTCCCCATACAATTCCCACCCCCCTTATTTTTAATTTTTTTTTTAAGATTTAGTTATTTATACAAGAACCGAGATACAGGCCAGATGTGCGGGAGGGTGAGAGGATTCACCAGAGACAGAGTTGGGGATAGAACAGGCAGACTGATGAAATACACTGCTGAGGGGAGCAGCGGGCGCAGCAGGAGAGGTCTGCAGCACCATGTGGGTTTCTCCCCAGCCGGCTGTGATCGAACCTGTCCTGGGGAGCTGGGGACAGCTTCACAATGTGGTGTTCAACCGCCTGTGCCATCAGGGAGGCCCACAAATCACAATATATTTTGAATAGCATTGCTCTTGGTATACATCTGTATATGTATATTTAATTTAAAAAGTTTTTGTAATTGTTATACTGTTTGCATTGTTCTGAAGTAGCTTGCTTTAAAATTAATAAAGTGTCTCAGAAATATCATGGCATATAGATCTACCATATTCTTTTAATTCCTGCAGAATATATTTTCTTCTAATTTACTTGGTACTTACTGTAATTTTATGGAATTAGTTTCCTTTCTTGCACAACAGTTTGTATTTTCTATAGTTAATGCTTATCTTTTTTATGCATAGTTGTTGATGTTCTAAGAACTGGCACTGATTAAAGTGTCTATATCTTTTCTCACACATGTTATATCTACATATTGCTTATGGTATTGTCATCTTTTGACAAGGGAAAAATAATATAGCAAAGAATAAAGATATCCTTTGTTATGGTGTGCTGCTCATGTTTCAATGATGCAATATCTCCTCTTTTCTGAAAATACATTTTCTCTCCATATTTTCCAATTCCTCTAATTTGTTTTTTCCCATTGTTTGAGTTGGCTTGTTTTTTCATATTAAATACTTTTGTAAAGTTTCTCATTATCCTTTCCTGTCTATGCATAATTATGATAACTAAGGCGTATTTAGAAGCTCTTTATTTTATAAAGACAGGGTTTGATAGCATTTAGTGAAGGGTGACCTATTGGACTGTTTCCTTGGTAAGCCTGTAACATTTGCAGGCCTGTGTCACTGGGTCCTTCCTCTTAGGCTTCACCTGATTTCCCAGATAATTCTCTAGTGTTGCCATATTGTTTGGATAAAGTTTGGATGGTGTTCACTGCTCTTTATCAGCTCTGTCTTTTTGTTTAGAATCATGATATGTCTGTTTATTTAAGTAGAACAAAAAGAAAGTTAATTCTCAGTGATATGCTGTTACTAAAGACACTACTGAAAACAACAGCTTTCAGTAAGCCTTATTTACTGAAAACATGCAGAATCTTTTAATAAGAATTTTGTGTTAGTTTGGAAACTGAAAATTTGTTTCAATATTGTGCTTTGTGATTGCTTTCTTTCTTTTTTTTTGTGGGACCCTTGGATGGCAGTTGGGGAATGAACTGGAGCTGCAGAGGCTGTGGGCAGCTTTGCAGACCAGCGCTCAACCGCTGCGCCACCAGGGGAGGCTCTGTGCTTTGTGATTTTATGATATAAGATGTATTCAAAAAATATGAATTGACTATTATTTTACCTGTTCTCTCCCCCATCCCCAATTTTGGAAAATGGATGTTGAATATAATAGTTAAGTCTGATTGACTTCATTGAAATACATTTTCAAAACAGTGCATGGAGGGAATTTTTGAACCTTTTGAAAACTCCAAAATGGGAAAAGATGTAAACATAATCTGTTAAAAAGTTAACTTAGGAGAATTATAAACAATGGACAAATATAGTCGTGTCCTGACATTAATTTACACCTGATGTGTAACTGTGAGGGTTTCCTTATTCAATCAGGTCTCATTTCTCTTTTGAAGGAATTTAGGTTCTGTTGATGTTTTTCTATGGGGTCTTGATGAAACTTATTTGTCTCATTTTTGAGGCCACTGAGAAAAAGAACTGGCCAAGGAAGATTTCTTCAAATTAGTGAAGGGTATGTCTGCTTGAAAGGTAGATTTCAAGCAGAGATAAGAACTCTACATAAATTCTTGGTGAATCAAGGAGAGAATGAAGATCTGACAGGAGAGATCATGATGGATGCCCCACTTTTGGGGGTATCAGTGGGGCCCAGTATGGGGGAGTTCTTTTGAGCATAATATTCTAGGGTTGTTAGCCAAATGCCTTTGGATCAAGCAAATACTTCTTATGTGTTTCACAGCATTACTTTTTTTCTCATGATCAAGAATTATTGTGGAGGAGGCAGATCAACATGGTGGCAAGGAAACGCTGCGAGTAAGATCTCCCATTAAAAAAAAGTTAATAGGGAGGAAAAGTGGCAGGTCCCAGTGAGAACTGGGACATGGAAGATAAACGGACGACTCCAGCAAACTACCCGAAGAAGAAAGTTGCCATAAAAGAGGACTAGAAGGGAGGAAAGCTCAGAACCCTGCTACCCTCCCCCACCCACAAAGTTGGCACTCTCTGACCAACAGAAAGGAGGAAAAAACAAAAAAACTAAAACAACCAACAAGAACAAACTACGCATCAAGCGGGACTGTGAGTGGAAAGGAACTATTTCAGCCACCACACCCCGTGAACTGGAGCTGTGGAGAACCCTGCAGGATTTGCAGCGGAGGTTAGCGAATGGCTCCAGGCGCCATTAGAGGAAAACAAAGACTCCCGGAGACCTATGAACAGCCCCAGGCCAGCCGGTAAGCTTGTGCGGAAAAGCGGCATGTTTGAAAAGGATATGCGGCTGCCCAGGTCCCTGTGCCTGCGACCTAGGCTTGCAGGGAGATGCGTGGGGGCCCTCGCTGAGGTGAATGTCCCTCACTGAGTAATCAGAAACCAGGCACCCGGACACGGGAGCGGGGTGCAAAAGGCGACATTTCTGTGGACTGAACTGGGCTACAGCCCATGTCCTGGGCCTGAGGGCTTTGGAAGTGAGACCCAGGGCACGAAATTCGGGGTGTGGATCCCCATGATGGTGGGGCACAAGGCAGACACAGCACCCCAAAGCTGTTGAGGCTTTCCCCACCACTCCCACTCTGTTTCCCTGTCCCACAGGGTAAAAAATACAGCTCCCCAAGGACACTAGGAGAGATCTCTGTTGCCACCTAGCGACCAGAAAAAAATCACCAACACCCCATAGAATAGGGACCTTTTCTTCAGTAAAGACTGCTTGAAACCGGCTGAAGGCTCCCGGAGGAGTCAGAGGTGAGCTGGGAAGTTTGCCCAAGCCAGGCCCCTTCTGATCAGCAGTCCGAGCCCAGAAGGGGAGCGGGCATCCATGGCCTGGGCAGATCCAGTGTGCGAGAGAGTGTGCCTGTCTCCAAATTGCCATTTTAGAATAGGGACCTTTCTTCAATAAAGACTGCTTGAATCTGGCAGAAGGCTCCCCGTGGAGCCAGAGGGAGAAGGTTCCCTGCGCAGTCAGAGGTGAGCTGAAGGCCCCCACAAGCCTGGTCCCACTTAGCAGGAAGTCGGAGCCCAGAGGAGGATCCAGAGATTTGGAACCCAGAGTGCAATCCAGCTGCCCCACCTCCAGGGAAGTCTGTGGGACTTCAAGACGCACATTAGTAACTAAACACAGAAGGAGGAGAGATTCTGTGACAGTGACCATTAACATACTCAAAGTACCACTGCCTCACTAGACTTCCGGCATAACAGTTTTTGACTCATTTGGATTGCCAGTTTCTGAAACTCCTGAAAGAACACACCAAAAAGATGCCAGCCAGTACCAGCAGCACAGTGTCCCAACGCATAAGGCAAATTAGAAAACAGGCAGCAGGGAAAAGAAAAACTACAAGCAAAGTAGCAATGCCTCAGAAGAAAGATACACCACAAAAAAAAAAGCTTGCAACTACGGTGACTTGAAAGAACTTCTGAGCCTTCCAGAAAAAGAATTTAAAATTGCCATGATGAAAAAACTGATGGAATTCATTAAGGAAAACAACACTCAGAATAATAAAATTGAGTCCCTAACTGAGGGAAGTAAAAGAAATGCAAGAGATCAAAGAACTAATGGAGGTGCTAAAGAACTCTGGGAAAAGCAATGAAAGCAGAATAGATGAAATGGAAGAACGAATAAGTACTCTTGAAAACACAGAAATAAAAAGAACCAAAACAGAAAAGGAAAGAGAAGTACGAAGGAAAAAGACTGAAGAAAGACTTCGGGAACTATCCGACTCCATGAGGAAAGGAAATATAAGAGTTATAGGAATCCCAGAAGGAGAGGAGAGAGATGTAGGAACAGAGAAAATATTCCAGGAAATAATTGAAGAGAACTTCCCAAATGTGAAGAAGGAGCTGAAAATTGATACACAAGAAGCAAGAAGAACACCAAACTTCCATGATGAAAGGAAAAATACAGCAAGACACATAATAGTAAAGCTCCCAAGAATCTAAGACAAGGAAAAAATAATGAAGCTGGCAAGAGGGAAGAAACAGATAACATTCAAAGGAAAACCAATCAGACTGTAATCAGACTTCTCCGAAGAAACACTACGGGCAAGGAGAGAGTGGAGGGACATAGTCAACAGACTCCAAGAAAACAGATGCCAACCAAGATTACTCTATGCTGCAAAGCTCTCCTTCCTCTGTGAAGAAAGAATAAGGACCTTCCCAGACAAACAGAAACTCAGGAATTTCATTACAACTAAACCCCCACTCCAAAAAATACTACAAGGAATCCTAAAGCCAGAACCTCAGAGGGACGAATAACAATGAAAGAAGGCCAAAAAAAAAGTTATTAATTAAAAGAATAAATAAATAAAATCAAAGGAAAGACAAACACAATGGCAAATACAGATGCTAACATATCAATATTAACTCTAAGTGTAAATGGACCAAACTCTTCAATAAAAAGAACAGAGGGCCTCCCCGGAGGTGCAGCGGTTGAGTGCTGGGTTGCGAAGCTGCCCGCAGCCTCTGCAGCACCGGTTCAATCCCCAGCTGCTCCCTGGCCACCGGAGGAGGGTCCCACATGGCGCACAGACCTCTCCTGCCACCCGCTGCTCCCCTCAGCAGTGTGCTTCGGTCCTTCTGCCTGCTCTGCTCCCCGCTCTGGCTCTGGTGAATTCTCTCACCCTCCCGCACTTCTGACTGTACCCAATGCTTGTATAAATAAATAAAATAAATAAATAAATCTTAAAAAAAAAAAAGACACAGAGTCGCAGGCTGGATTAAGAAACAAAACCCAACCTTCTGCTGTCTCCAGAAAACACATTTAGCTACAAAAGATAAAAATAGACTCAAAGTTAAAGGATGGAAAACAATCCTACAAGCAAATGGACCAAAAAAGAAAGCAGGAACAGCTATACTTATATCAGATAAAACAGATTTCAAACTCAAAAAGGTAAAAAAAGACCCCAACAGTCACTACATTATGATCAAGGGGACAATACTTCAAGAAGAAATAACACTCATTAACATATATTCACCAAACGAAGGAGCACCAAAATATATCAGACAACTATTAACATCTTTGAAAACAGACATCAGAGAAACCACATATGTAGTGGGAGACTTCAACACACTACTATCAACAATGGATAGATCAATGAGACAAAAAATAAGTAAAGACACTAAAGCTCTAAATAAGGATCTAGAGCACTTGGGCTTAACAGACATCTATAGAACACTAAACCCAAAAAAATCTGAGTACACATTTTTCTCAAGTGCACACGGATCATTCTCCAGGATGATCACATACTGGGACCCAAGACAAACATCAACAGATACACCAAGATTGAAATCATACCAACCATCTTTCTGACCATGAAGGCATCAAACTAGAAATAAACCATAAAAAGAAGGCAAGGAAATCTCCTACCTCCTGGAGATTGAAAACCACACTACTGGAAGACCACTAGACTAATGAGGAGATCAAAGAAGAAATTAAAAAATTCTTTGAATTGAATGACAAGGACACCAATATCCTAAATGTATGGGATGCAGCAAAAGCAGTAATAAGAGGAAAATATATAGCAATAGAGGCTCACATCAAGAAACAAGAAAGAACTCAAAGAAACAACCTAATCTCAAAGCTCAAAGATCTAGAAAAAACAACAAAAAGACCCCAAAACCAGTAGAAGAAAAGAAATAATAAAAACCAAAGCAGAAATAAATGAAATCGAATTTAAAAAAAACAATCCAAAGGATCAATGAAACCAAGAACTGGTTTTTCAAAAAAAGTCAATAGAATAGACAACCCCCTAGCCAGGCTCACAAAGGAAAAAAGGGAGAAAGCACAAATAAATAAGATCACAAATGAAAGAGGAGAAATCACAACGGACACAGCAGAAATCAAAAGAATAATCAGAAACTACTATGAACAGTTATATGGAAACAAGTTCAACAATCTAGAGGAGATGGACAAATTCCTACAACTCTACAATCACCCAAAGCTAGATAAAGCAGAAATAGAACACCTAAACAGACCAATTACAAGCAGCGAAATTGAAATGGTAATCAAAAACCTCCCCAAAAACAAAAGCCCAGGACCTGATGGATTTACAAATGAATTCTACCAAACATTCAGAGATGAATTAGTGCCTATCCTTCACAAACTCTTCCAAAAAATTGAGAAGGAAGGGACAATACCAAACACGTTCTATGAAGCCAACATTACACTAATACCAAAACCGAACAGGACAACACAAAAAAAGAAAACTACAGGCCAATCTCCCTAATGAACACTGATGCAAAAATCCTCAATAAAATTTTAGCTATCAGAATCCAACAATGTATCCATAAGATAATTCACCCACGACCAAGTAGGATTCATTCCAGGGACACAAGGATGGTTCAACATCTGAAAATCAATCAATGTTATCCAACACATCAACAGAAAGAAATATATATGATAATATCAATCGATACTGAGAAAGCTTTCGACAAAGTGCAACACCCATTCATGATAAAAGCCCTTGAAATTCTTGGGATACAAGGAACATACCTCAACATCATAAAGGCCATCTATGACAAGCCAACAGCCAGTATCATTTTCAATGGTGAAAAGCTGAAAGCATTCCCATTAAGATCTGGAACAAGACAAGGATGTCCACTCTCACCACTGTTTTTCAATATAATACTGAAAGTCCTAGCCAGAGCAATAAGACAAGAGAAAGACATACAAGGAATCCAAATAGGAAAAGAAGAAGTCAAACTATCTCTATTTGCAGATGATATGATAATATACATAGAGAACCCCAAAAACTCCACAGAAAAACTAATTCAACTCATCAATCAGTTCAGTAAAGTGGCAGGATACAAAATCAACATGCAAACATCAGTAGCCTTCCTATACACAAACAATAAATCTGAAGAAGAAGAAATCAAAAAAACCATCCCTTTTATTGTTGAAACAAAAAAAATCAAATACTTGGGAATAAATCTAACAAAAGAGGTAAAGGACCTATACAAAGAAAACTATAAAACACTGTTAAAAGAAATAGAAGAAGACACAAAGAACTGGAAAGACATCCCCTGCTCATGGATTGGAAGAATAAACATTATTAAAATGGCCATCCTACCAAAAGCAATCTACAGATTCAATGCTATTCCAATAAAAATTTCAATGTCATTCTTCAAAGAAGTAGAACAATTATTGATGAAATTCATATGGAACCACCAAAAACCCCGAATAGCCAAAGCTCTTCTGAAAAAAAAAAGAAGGGAATGGAGGCATCACACTCCCAGACTTTATACTACAAAGCCATAATCATCAAAACTGCATGGTATTGGAACAAGAATAGACACACAGACCAATGGAATCAAATAGAAAATCCAGAAATAAAACCACAGATTTATTGTCAACTAATCTTTGACAAAGGAGCAAAGACTATGCATTGGAGCAAAGAAAGTTTGTTCAATAAATGGTGCTGGGAAAACTGGGTCACTACATGCAAAAGAATGAAGCTTGACTACTACCTCACACCATGCACAAAAATCAACTCAAAATGGATTAAAGAACTAGACATAAGACCTGAAACCATAAAATACATAGAAGGAAATATTGGCAAAACACTACGTGATTTGCACATCAAAGACCTCTTTATGGACACATCACCCAAAGCAGTGATAGTGAAGGCAAAGATAAACAGCTGGGACTACATCAAATTAAAGAGCTTCTGCACAGCAAAAGAGACAATAACAAAAACAAATAGAAACTCCACCGACTGGAAGAAAATTTTTGCACACAACACTAAAGATAAAGGACTGATCACAAAAATCTGCAAAGAGCTCATGAGACTCAACAAAAACAAAGAAAATAATCCAGTCAAACAATGGGCAGAAGAGCTAAAAAGAAACTCTGAAGAGGAAATGCAAATGGCCAACAGGCATATGAAAAAATGTTCAACATCACTTGTAATCAGGGAAATTCAAATCAAAACTACCATGAGATACCATCTCACACCAGTGAGAATGGCACATATTAAAAAAACTAGCAACAACAAATGTTGGTGAGGTTGAGGAGAAAAAGGAACTCTCCTGCACTGTTGGTGGGAGTGCAAACTGGTCCAACCACTATGGAGAGCTGTGTGGAGATTTCTGGACCTACTAAACATAGAGCTTCCATATGATCCAGCAATTCCACTCCTAGGTATTTACCCAGAGGACACAGAAACATCAATTCGAAAGAGCACCTGCACCCCTATGTTTATAGCAGCACCGTTTACAATAGCTAAGCTTTGGAAACAACCCAAGTGCCCAAAAATAGATGACTGGATCAAGGAGATGTGGTACATATACACCATGGAATATTACTCAGCATTCAAAAAAGATAAACACATGCAATTTGCAGCAAAGATAAACACATGCATGGCGCTGGAAGAGATCATGCTCAGCGAAATAAGCCAGAAAGAAAAAGAAAAATATCGGATGGTCTCACTCATAGCAGGAATCTAGAAAACTTAAATAAGGGACCAGGAAAAAGAATAAGAAAGAAAGAAAATATAAGAAAGAAAATATCAAAATCAACAAACAACTATGAACCAGAGACAATCTATGGGGGGTGGGGGACGGGAAAAGGAGGGCTTGGGGTCAAAATAAGGGGGTTGTAATTTATGGGGAATATAAAAATAAAATCTAAATTTTTAAAAAAAGAATTATTGTAACTTCAAAGATAGCAAAAATTCTGGAAAGAGCTTTGATCACTTAAGCAGATAAATCTAATTTCCAATTTCAGGGGCATGGGTAGAAAAAAATCAGCAATTGCATAGAAGTATGAAGAACATTAGTGGCCACAGGTCACTAATGCTAGCAGGTGGGCAAGAAAAGCATTGATAGTATGAGCTTTATTATGAGGAAACTAACAGAATGGGACACTGACTCAGAGCAAAGTGTCATATTGTCTTTTCTTGATATTCCTTCTCGATGATTTGTTTTGGGGGCAATAAAATCTATTTCTCCTCCCCCTTTTCCTTATTGTCCTTCTCCCCCTCTTGATCCCCTATTCTAACCCTTCTATCTTCTCCACCATTTTCTCTTACAAAAAAGCACATTTATATTTTGTATTATCTAATTCCCATGCCTTGATATCATTTCCATCCATACGAATCTGAACTTTTTTAAAAAAATTATTTATTTTTATGCAAGAGCTAGGGGTACAGGCCAGAGTTGTGGGAGGGAGAGAGGATTCACCAGAGACAGAGTGGGGAACAGAACAGGCAGACTGACTGAAATACACTGCTGAGGGGAGCAGCAGGCAAGACAGGGGAGGTCTGCTGAGCCATGTGGGATTCTCGCTGGCCAGCCGGGAATCTAACCCACGCTGCAGACAACTTCACAGCGCGGTGCTCAATCTGCTGCACTACCTGCCCTGAATCTGAACTTTCTTAATGTTCTATTATTCGTTGAAAGTAAGATATGTATCTTGCTAAAGTAAGTAGGTTTCTCTCCAAAATACAAATTCTTTGGTAGTTTCAAGGGTTGAGTTCATCAATGTCTTTTCTTTTTTCCCCAGCCTGATTTTGTATCTTGGGCTCGTGTAGTTTTTATAGACACACTAGGGGGCACTGTTGAGTTGTAAACGTCCCACTGGCGTTTGCCTGGTTTACATTAATGCTGAACTTGCAACTCCTTTCATTTATGTCAGTATTTCACCCTCCGTGCTAACAGTAGGATAGGAAAAAGACGTGTAGTGCAGAAAAAAAAAATAACGATGACTTAAAGCAGTGCTTGTTGAAAGTTGGGGAAAGAAAAAAATGCATATTTGTGATTTTTTTCTTTTGGATTATAAACTCACATTAGTGATACAGCCAATATACAAACCACAGTTGTAGCAACCAGGGAAAGAAACAGGATATGACCCCCTTTTTAAGATGCTCATACTATTCCCAAGGAGGCAGGGAAAACTCCATTCATCTGCAGTTTATTCAGAATGTTCTTTCCTTTTGCTTGTCATTTTGGAAGGACTCTAACTGTTGCTAAAAAGTTACAGAAACAACAGCCTCCTCGCTAGAAATCATCTGTTTCTTCACAAAGTGAGTTCATCCAGATCAGCCATATGACCTGCCCCAGCAGTGCCCAGCCCTCTGACCTGAGTCTTGCTGGAACAGTGTCTCTTTTGGGACCAAGGAAAACTTCATGTTCTAAGTCCTTCTTCCCTTTTCCCTCAGGTTTGGTCCCTGCATGTTTTTCCTTTTAAGCTAGACATTGAAAAGTAAATCTAAAAAACCTCAATCCATTTACCAGAGAATTCAGTGTACAGATTTGGGATAAAAGAAGCCACAAGTATTTGATCAGTATCATGATAGACCATTGCACAGTATAAAAAAGTTGATTAGATGGATTTGAGTTTTCTCATTGGTAAAGCTAGGTTAGTTGTGTGAGCATTTAAACTTTTCGATATTATTCAAGCTGAACCTCAAAAGAGTCTTAAATTTATATTTGATCTTTTGTGTTACTAGAATCAGGTCTGTTTTTTTCCATCCACAGTTAACATGGTGATATCAATTTACAAGTATTTTCGGGACAATGTACCTTCATTCATTTCCACTAAAAACTCTTTCTTAAAATACACATTTGTTTATGTTATTACTATGCACAATTAGTTGTGATTCTTGTTGATTTCAGGCATCAGATATACTAGCCATCCTAGCAATTCTCTGTCTCTCTTGGGCAACTTATTTGATTCTGAGTCTCAGATTGATGAGAATAAAGAATACTTTCATCATAATGGCTTTGTGAGGATTAAGTGGTGCATTAATGTAAAGTATTCAGTGGAATCTAGTGTGCTTCCTTTTGCATCTACTTAAGACCAGCGATGATGCAACAGAAACACAAAGAGTCCAAATTGCTCTTCTACAGCACTCTGGAAAAGTCCCACAAAGGCAAAAACAATACCACAAAGGGGGATGCACATTTCTTGCACCATCATATCAAAGGGGAAGCATATCTGCTGTCCAAACCTAGAATAAATGCGAGCGATTTATAATACATGTTGCATTCCAGAGTATTTTAATCAGTCTTGTGACTGACTTTGGATCAGAGAAATGAATCAAATAATCAACAGGAGCAGAACCTGTCATTCTTTAGTTCTTCATATTCATGTTTGGAATATGGGGCTTTTCAAAATTTATATTGAAAACAATTTTTTTCACACCTGTGTCATATATCTGTAGCATAAATTACTAGAAAAAAAATTGTTAGATTAAAGGATTTGTGCATTTATGGTTGTTTTATTGTCAATTTGCTCTCTGTAAAAGATGTATACATTCTTTAGTTACATATATATGTATTTTCTCTCTCTAACAAGAATATGTACATTAAATGGACTCTAATATGCTCTCTATAGGTGTATTTTATAATACTAATAATGTTGGTATTCTTCAGCAGCACCATTTATTATATTTTGGGTCATGATTTGATAAGTAAAAATGATATTTTAGTGTAGTTTCAATGAGTTGTTTTATTATGAGCGATACTGGTCACTTATAATAGGAGCCAGTTTTAGTAGCAAATTTATTTCTTTTTTCCTGTGAGCCATCTTTTCATCTTTTACCCATTTTTAACTGGACTCAATATTTTATTAAGATATTTAAAAATATATTTGGAAAATAAGACTTTATTTGATCTGAGTTCTGAAATTTTTTTCCAATTTTCTCTTTTGTTTTTAACCTTTCTATGTGAATTTTGTTATATAGGCATTTTACCTTTTTTTTGTAGCCTGATCACACCAACATAATAAAGAATAGAATTTGCCATTTACTGAAATCTTATGTATTTTGATTTTTTTCAGTGTTTAGAACATTGTCTTAAGAGACTTTTTTCCTGGAATTATCTTATATTCTAAAGATATATAATAAAATATTTCTGAAAGAGCTCGGGAGATCAATATGGATTGTAGAAGTGGATTATATTGAAAATCACACAATAGCTAGGAGTAGAGAAAGGCATCATGACTTGTTTGAGATGCTTGCTTGGTGACTAGCGACAGATGATTTGAATTAGCACTTTAATTGTATGCCTGCAACTGGAGGCTTCTGAAGAATGGGAAAGTAGCCCTGTTAAGACAACTTTAGTTTAGAGGGAGCCTCTGAGAGGTGACCTGGCACTGGCATTAGGACTGTCCCTTTTGCATGGCTTCTCTCTGGTTAGCATTCTTGGGCTTGTGTGTCATAGTAACAGGGATAGCTTTTGGCCAACAGCACGAAGTAAGGAAAAATTTTATTAGTGACATTGTTTACATTGGCAACATATGTATGTGTGCATATGTACCTGCATTTTCCTCTAAAGGACCATGATGAACCTCAGCACACAGTTTATAAAATATTTCTCATAAACCAGTAGAACCTAACCTGTTGAGCTTTCTCTTCCTTCAGAACTTCAGATCATCATGAATTATAATTTGTATTTAAAAGGTGTCACTGGCAGAAATTCTGGTATTTAAAAAGTTATAGAAATTGCTTGAAAGTTTCTCAGAGATTAAAAATGTTAAAAAAACATAAAAAGGGAGGAGTCTGGCTCTCTTTCTTGGGTTTTCCTCAATCTCTCAGAAGTCTCTGGCTTGTATTAATTACTAAATGGCTACCTATGAATTTATTCCATAGTTATAACTTAAGACTGTGAGGGCGTGTTTCTTTGAGTGAAGGCTGCTGGATTGCTCTTTTTCCAATAAATATAGAGTCTGATTTTTTCATGTTAAGCAGACAAAGATTCCCTTTGAAACATGTAGTCTGATCCCCAAACACTGGACCCATTGTCTCTGAAACAATAAGAGCCACATTCAGTCTTTAGAAATGGTGAGTGATTTGCTTATATTCAACAAGCCAAGAAGTGTAACACATCTAGAAAAGTGATGTGCAGCTGAGTTTTCAATAATGCCAATACTGTATGTCTGCATGTGACTTAACCTGTGATGTGTGCAGTATTGTCCCTGGACTAGGGATCAGTTTTGGGCTGACTACGATGAATTATTGATTGTGGGTGCTTATAGAACCCAACTGCTTCAAGTGAATGTAGGAGAGAGTCCAGCTCCTGTTCCACTTTGCATATGAGTAGACAGAACTAGCTTTTATTCATCAGACACATTCCGGGTGTAATGTGGTATCGCCTTGTGTCAGGTTTTCCAGAAGTTGGCCCTGAATCAAAGGTTTATATACAAATTTATTAGGAAGCTGCTCCCAGAAGAGCTAGGTAAGGGAGTAGGAGAGGCTAATGATCGAAATGGGGGAAGGCCCATAGAAGCTGTGATTGGTGGGGAAGGTCCAGAGAAGTGACAGCGGGGCCGCCAGGGCATCTGAAGCCAGGGGACCTCAAGCAAATGGTTATTTGCTACAGAGATTATTTATTAATTCCAGTTAATGATTCTCAATCATTAAAAAATTCATTGAGTAGTTTTGATTTAGTGATCTTTTAAAAAGAATTGTTAATAGGTAAATGGTTCTGATCAGATATTAGCTTAGTAAAAGGCTCCATGATAGGAAATCTTGCTTCTTAGTATTCTCAGAGATACCAGATACATGTCTATCTTAGGGACTTTGTACTTGTTTCTTCTGCCAAGATCTTATCTCACAGATAGAGTTTTGGTTAAAAAAAATGGGAAAAATAAGCCTTTATAGTGGGATTTGCAGACACAAAACCTGACCCAGGGGAGTGGGATTTGGCTGTTACACTTTGATCCAGTCTTACCATCATTGACTTGATGTGTGTACCTCTTAGGGTTTTTGATAATGTTTTTATTTGTGTGACTAACAGGGCAGCAGCTCTTGTTGCTGTAACCTCACATGGCGGAAGGGAGCAGGGTGCTCTCCGTGGTCCCTTTATCAGAGCACTAAACTCATATGAGGGCTCCACTCTCAAGCCCAAACGTGCCCTCAAGATCTTGCTTCCACATACCATTATTTTGGGGATTAGGTCTCAACACAAGAATTCTGGAGGGTACATTAAATTTCTTGAAATATTTTAGTCCAAGGTACTTTTCCATGGATTCTGTGTCCAATAATCCCAATATCCGAACTTTTTGCAGATCTGATTTCACTGTCTATTATGACTGCAGGTTTTCGCTTATGGAAGCTTCTTTCCTTGTATATTTTGTGAATTTTAACTCTAAGTTATTTTTATTCCTTGGAAGTTTTTTGTTTGAAAATTCTTTGAGACCTGTGTTGCGAGCTGGTTCAGTCAGGAAGGATTTATATTTGCTTCTTTCAGGAGCTTAGGGTCACTACAAATCCAGTGGGATGACTTTATTTATTTATTTATTTATTTTTAAAGATTTATTTATTTATGCATACAAGAACTGGGATGTAGGCCAGAGGTGCAGGGGGTGAGAGGATTCACCAGAGACAGAGTGGGGAGTAGAACAGGCGGAACTACTGAAATCTTCTGCTGAGAAGAGCAGTGTACGAGACAGGAGAGGTCTGCTGTGCCATGTGGGTAGCTCCCTGGCCGGGGATTGAACTTGTGCTGCAGTGGCTGGCGATAGCTTCATAACGCTGAGACTTAACCCCTTGTGGCACCAGGGAGGCCTCATGGGGCAACTTTAATTCTCAGTTTGAGGTTGTTGGACAATCCAGTTCATGAAAATTTCAGACTGTTTTACTCATTTCCAATGTTCCAAATAGTGTTGGCACCCTTGGTGTGTGAGGTGAGTTTATTTATTTTTTGTTCATCTTACCCTGATGTACTTATTGTCCTTTGAAAGCCCATTTTTTTGTTCCATTAGTTTTCTTTGAGACTGCCCATCTTAGGTGAGCTGTCTTCTGTCCCCTACAGTCTCTGAGTCTGTGAAAACACTAGGTCAAGTTTACCTGGATTCAGAAAATAACTCAAAACAGTCAGATTTAGTTTTCTACTTATTCCTCTAGGATTTTTGGCGTTATTTACTTTTTACCCCCCTATGTCCCCACCTAGCTTGTTTATTTTGTATTAGTTTATTGGATATTTAAAAAATTATAAAAAGGATATATTTTATCTTGCATGTTTATTCATTTTCACCAGGAGGGTCAGTCCTAGGGTATAGTCTATCAAAATACCATAAATGCCAGTTTCGTGTATTTTTTTAATAAACCAGTTAAAAAAATAATGTTCAGTACCTTCTAGTTCATGGTGAGGGATCAAGCTGGCCTTTGCAATTTCTGTTCTTTCTGTGGTTTATCCTCATAAAGTTATTCCTAAACACTTAGCATTATAAAGTCTTCCTTGTAATTTTTTTTTGCTTTGCACAAAATTAAAAAAATATATTTGCAGTGAGTAATGTAGTTGTTTTCCATTTTCCATTGTTTTCTATCCTAACACCAGTGCCTTTATGTTTTGACTTTTGACTTCTTGAATCTTCTTTTACCTTTCTCAGCAATAGAACATAGTTCAGGACATTTCTGTCAAGGGTACCTTTGGGCTTTCTGCTGTGACCTCGCATGAGGTCTTTCTGTTGCTTTTGTTTGTGAAAGAAAAGTTGATATGTTTAACATTTTAGTTCACTATGTTTTTTCTTTCAAAATCTTGCAAAACCTCCACTTTCTTCTGGAGTTTTATATGTGTAGTGAAGACTGAGACAAGCTTAAATGCTTTCCTTTCCAGATATACTTTTCTTCTTCTTACATGTTTATAGTATTTTTCTTTATCCATGTAATTAAAATAGTTTGCCCTTTGTGTCTAGGGAAAGTTTCTATTTCAATAAGTCTTTTTCTGGAACATGATTTTTTTTTATAGAGTCAGGACCCATTTTTTTTAAATCCAGAAAATTGTGTTTCTTTCCTTCCTCCTCCTACTCCTTTTTTCTTTCTATTTTTCAATTGTTTTTGAGACCTAATATTTCTGACTTCTTTCTCCAAAATATTGCTATTCTTAGGTTGGATATTTATTCCCATTCTTAAAATTTTTTTTCCCTGTCACAGTGTAAATTTTTGTTTTCAGTTTCTCTGCGTTGATAACTTCTCAAGTTTGTCTATAGTATCATAGTTTCGGTTTTATTCTGCTCTTTACCTCTTTCAACAGAGATTTTAATCTCATTATGATATAATGGACCTTACACACTTTTTTTTCTAGTTTCTCTGCATCTCTTCATTCAGCTATAGTATTCATTAAAGCTTACTGTTTCTTTCTTCCAAGTTCATGTCTTTTTTGTGTCTCTGAGGACACTAAAGCAAATACTTCTCAGAATTTCCTTTTGCTTCTCCTAGAAAGCATTTTATTATCCTTAAGAGTCTACTTTTGCCTTGGAATTTTATACCTTCTGACTGACTCCTTTCCTTTTGGCTGTTCTTCATTGATTCCATATTGACTTACTTGTTCAAATAATTTTAAATGATTAAATTATTTAACTCTATCTAGGTATGGCCTGATCATCGAATCAGAGCAGAAGTTATCTACCTATCTATCTATCTATTTAGATGTATAAAAAAAAGACAGATAAAGAAGTCAAATTCCTGTAGTATAATTGTTTTCAAAATGTGGTCTGTAATATCAAAATGTGGTCCTACATTTCTAAAAAGGTCCTTATGGGTAGCCTAAGTGGTCAAGAATGAGCACATGTCCTCTTCTCTGGGTTCTCTCACCCCTAAAAACAGAGCCACTCCACTTTTTCCTGTTTTCTGCATCAAGTTTCTCCATTAGAATTCATGTGAAGGCCAGAGCTAGCTGTTAAAGACATTCCTGAAAACTGGTCTTTTGATGGATCTGTTGCATCTTAAGTTAGTCACTTTTGGAAGCTTCACTATTTCAGGATGTTAGGATACCAAAAAGTATGATAGTGGGAGGAAATAGACCCCAAGAGAAAACAGTGGATCAGTGGATTACGGCAGGGCAGGTGATCTAACAAGAGGAAGTGGAAGTAAATTAGCCAGCCATCATGAAGAGGTGCTTAGTTAAAATTAAATGAGTCTTGCATGTGAGAATGAGGAGACCGAGTAAGTTTGCTTAGGTTGATGGAGCATCAGCTCTTTTTGTTTTTGCTTACTCTTTTGTGATAGTGCCTAAAACACAAGTGCTCCTCTACTGCATGTGCAGGGATGTTGGTAATATGTTAAGAACACACATGGGGGCCTCCCTGGTGGCACAAGGGGTTAATACACAACCTATGAAGCTAACCATAGCCACTGCAGCACGAGTTCGATCCCCAGCCAGGGAGCTACCCTCATGGCGCAGCAGACGACTCCTGACTCACCCGCTGCTTCAGTCAATCTGCCTGTTCTGTTCCCCACTCTGTCTCTGGTGAATCCTCTCACCCCCCACACCTCTGGCCTGTACCCCAGTTCTTGTATGCATAAATAAAAAAATCTTAAAAAAAAACATACATGGGTACCAATTGGCTGTGAGGAGGGCAGATGCCTGGAGCATGTCCATGGTAGGGACATCAGTGGGATAGATGCCTCAAGATGGAATGCTAAATCCAAGGACATTCAGACAACTAAGAAAGGAAGCTTTTAATACTAATGTACTTGCTTGCTTGCTTATTTATTTCAGAATTTAAAATTAATATTTTCAGGCCAGATTGAATTTTTATACCAGCCTAGTGATATTACAAAGTTTGAGTCTAAATAAATGCCCTGAGGCAGGCTATTTATTTTTCAGTTTGTCATAGACCTTACCACTCCTTACTGTCTTTTATTATTTTTTTTAATACTAATGTGCTTATTATGTGATGACAATAAAGTAGATTAAAAATACCAGACTAAAATTTGAGGAAGGGACTAGAATGGTCATTCCTGTAAGGTTTGGAAACTTGGTAAAGATGGAGAGGGGGTGTAGTTCTGGGAGCTTGATCATTTCCTTTTAGCCTCTTCAGATTGGCTGATGCTAGAATCAGTTTCTAGGCTGCCATAAAAAGCACATCTTGCTTCTCTCCCCTTTCTCCGTTTTCTTCTTCTTTATCTTATTTTATCCCCTAGGTATAATCATGTATTTGTTTAAAAGCCTTCTCTTTCTATGCAAAGGGCTGTTTTTATTTTTTTGAAAAAAGAATGAAAAATTTATCCCAAGACTTTTAGACTCTATGTATGTGATATATGTTAGAACTCTGTTTATGCATTCTTTTTTTTTTTCTAAGATTTATTTATTTATACAAGAACCAGGGTACAGGCCAGATGCGCGGGAGGGTGAGAGGATTCACCAGAGACAGAGCAGGGAACAGTACAGGCAGACTGAGGAAATACACTGCTGAGGGGAGCAGCGGGTGAGACAGGAGAGGTCTGCTTACCATGTGGGTTGCTCCGAGGCCGGCTGGGATCGACTGGCACTGCAGAGGTAGCTTCACAGTGCTGTGCTCAACCGCCTGCGCCACCAGGGAGGCCCTGTTTATGCAATCTAAGGTATGTCAAGGCTAAGTGGCAGGAAGTGGTGGAGCTACCTTGAAGGATTAGAAGCTACTGTAACTCAAGGTTGCTTTTGATGCTTAGAAAACCTTTTTCAAGAAAACCCTGGCTGCTGTGATGATGTATTCCTATACCCAGAGCCTGAAGCAGCTGAAACACAGGGAGAAGAATCAACAAGATGCCTCTCTTGGGTGTTGACCTATTATTGTTCATTGTTTGACCTTTTACTTCTGTTTGCGTTTTTCAGACTTTCATACTCAAGTGCTAGATCATGGCTTCTGGCCATTCCCTGTTTTGTTGATCTATTCAATTTCCTTTCTCTGGTCTCCCCCTGATTGCTTGTGGTCCTGTGTAAGGACATTCTTCCAGCTCTTGCCCCTTAGCATCACTGCTCCGCCTCCCTATCAGCAAATAGCACTTAGACATCGAAACTGCTTGGGAGCACATCCTCCTCACTCCTGGTTTTCATATGGAATATTTCCCATCCCCTGTCCAAAGTACTTCTCCTAGATTCTTTCCTCAGATCCTTCTCACCTAGTCATGGGTGAAGGGAATCACCAGATTTAAGATGCTGAGAAAGGAACAGGGCATGCATAGCTTGACCCTTTATTCCCTCTCTTTTCTTTGGAGCAAACTGAAGGGAGCCCAAATAGTGGTCGACCCTGCATGCTGTCCACTTACAGGAATAAGCCCTAATGTGGAAAGGTTGGAGATTTTCCAGTTGGCCAAGATTTTCCAGTCTTGTCTATGGGTAGACAAGACTGCCTGATTCAGGGGTACACATTTTATTTGCAAGCCCTCCTGTCTCATAGCCTGAAAGCCATGGTTTCCATGTGGCCTGTCTCAGCACAAAGGAGATGTACTGACCTTGATCTGCTCATTTTTTTGTCTCCCTCAGTGGGTTCAGAATTAAGGCAAGGAAAGAGGAGTGCCATTTGTTTGGGTTCCTTCATCCTTCCCCCAAATCTGTAACAGATGAAGATTTTCTAATAGCTTAAAGTAATAGGAAATCCTAATGTCCTATGCAGATGAAGCCCAAGTCCACATCTCAATGCACCTACTGAGCTGCTTCTAATGCAAAAGCATATGAGCCAAACATAAGGCATGGATTTGGTACATGTTGGCACCTTATGGAACACATGACTCATTTTGCTATTGAATTTACAAGGAGATAGTATGTTACAGTGGCTTTGTGGTAGAGTGTAAAAGCACAGGAAAACTGATAATCAGAGAAACCTAAATATACATAACTCTCTGTCACTTAACAACTGAGTGACTTTTCACATTTTAGTTAAGCTTTAGTTTACTTATTTCTTCTTAAAATTAGAATAACAGTACAGAATTCTTAGGATTGTAGTGATAAAATTAAAAAGTCTGCTGTTGGAACTCATAAAGTGTGTTTCTGCCTCATGTGTGGATCCGAAGAAGTAGATCTCCTGAGTTGCATGGTTACTATGTTGTGCTGAATTTGAACAACATTATTGTTTTTTTTTAATTTGAATGCTTTTAAAAAAATTTGAATACTTTTAAAATAATATTCAATCGTGTCTAGTAAGAAGTTTGAAAAAGCTTGTTTACTTCCATTATCTTATTGAAATTACTCCTTTGAGTATGTGGTTTTTCAAAATTATGTCCCACAGTGAAGGAATAAAACTTACTCATCTGTTGAACAAATTAGCTAAGTAATGTCTTTTGGGCATGGCAGATTTTATGAATAAATTTGGAAAATAGATCAAAACTGTGAATTAAAAAATTTCTTTCAAAATTAATCTGAAATAAAGTTGGACTTGGCTGTGTTTCTTCTTATGCCAGCAGTTTACAAACTTGCCCAGTTTGCAGTGTCATTTCCCCACCATAGTTGTGTTTTCTGTGTCTTTCTGTGCAAAAGCACATGTGCCATCTTGATTTGTATATGATCCCTTGCACAGCTTGCTGCCTTGCAGTTTCAAGTCCCTCAGATTCAGAAACACTGTTTTCTGGAAGACAGTTTTGGATTGAAAGGGTCTTATTTAGGTCAGGAAACTAAAATCTTTCCCTTGGTTTTTTGCTGATTTATTTTTCAGGACACAGTGCTTCCCCATGTGCCAGATGAATCCTCAACATCCGGATAATGGGCACCACTTCCAGCACCCTGCATATTCAGCAACCAGCCGGGGTCAGATGGAAGGGCATTTTCACATCCTCCTATTTTATCTGTCACCGTCTATGACAAACAACTTCTCCCAGGTGTATTGACTAGTGATGGCCTCACAATTTATGGCTTCCTTCAATAAAAAGGTGAATAGAGGATTACATTATTGTCTGGCCAAAGTAATGAGTTATAATACGGTAAGTGTGCATGTGTGCGCATATGGGCACATTTTAATGACTGGAAGAGAGAGAGAGTGCAAGGAGAACGGGGGTGGGGGTGAGAGGAGGGGTGGAGAGAGTAGGAGTGTGTTGGGCAAACTTACATTTGACTAATTTTGGCTCAGTGGGAATGATGGTATGTAAAAGTGCTCTTCCTTTTATTACGATCCAAATGTTGGGACTTATCTGAGAACTTCACACATTAAAAAATCAAAGACAATACAAATATAAGACAAGACCATTAAAAACAATGTCGATTTTTGCTGTTGTTTTCTTGTGGATGTGGGAAGGGGTATCAATGCATATATTGAAATAAAACTTCTTAAAAGTTTTCTTTAAGCATTTTTCTTCCCTAAAGTTTCCCTACATAAGGTAGCTCCTCTATTTTTGTCGTTTCTGTTTCTATGCCTCACCCTTGGCCTAAAACTTTAATCTCCTTTTCCATCTCGGAATTCTACTAGCATATTTCAAAAATGCTGAGAATTCAGAATTCCTATCTCAGGATTCAGAAACTCTCAGGAAAAGGCCAGCTGAAGGCCCTGAGCCAAATGAAAACCCAGTTTTTAACCACAGCCCCGATTGCCCTTGTCCTCCAAGCATGCCCACTGGAAACTTCCATCATTTTACCAGTTGATGGTGGAATATACAATAGAATGGAAAACACACCAGAGTTAGAACTCAGAAGACTTCTGCCACCAAGAAGTGGTGTGATTCCAAGAAATTTATTTAATGCTGAGCCCCACCTTCCTCATTCTAAAATGGAGTTAGTAGAACTTTACCTACCTCATAGGGAAGCTTGGAAGTCAAACTCATTGGTGCAGACAGTGAAAGTACTTGATGAATTGGAAAGCATTCTATTCTTCCATGAGTATCTAGAATGAGAATGTAATCATTGGGGAGGGTTTTAAAGGTGTCTGTTCTGCCCTTCATTTTGACAGTGGGGAAATTAAAAACCAGGCAGTGTCATAACTCACTCAAGACCATAAAGATAGAAAAAAAGTGAGATTAATGCTGGTATTCCCAATATTATAGATTAGAGGTAGAATGAATGAATTTTCACCTGTTTAATAAGGAATTAACCACAAATTGAGCAATTGGGTATCAGTGTTTGAGGGAACACTACTAGATAAAGGAAGAATAGAGTCAGAGGCATCGTTGATAGTGGACAACGGGGAGAACGTGAATCAGGCTATTTGTGCATGTAAGGAAGAATGGTGAGTTGCCACCATTCTTCTAACCACCCAGAAGGGTGGTTAGTGGCTTAAGGGACTCAGTAACATTCGTTATTTTACCTTTTCTAAAATGCTGTACAAGATGTTTTTTGTGGAGTATTTATTTTGAATGATTAGTGATGATTAGATTATCTATTCAAACTGAACTGATTAATTGCCATTCCTATCAATGTATTACAGCTGTGCATATATAGCAGCAATTCATTTACTGGAAGGAGAAAATTTCCCTTACCCATGAGTCATGAGAATCTAATTGCCACTGGAGTTTTATTTTGATGAAGCCAGTGATTAAGCAATTGGTAAGTTATTTGGTTCACGATGTCCAGATTCTCACAATCTGCCTCCATGTGTTGCTTATCTTTTAGTCTTGGGTTCTGTACCACTTGGGTAAATAAACCTCAGATGAGGCAGTTGCTAGAACATTCTCTCCTTGTAATGGGCAATGAGAGACCCGATCACCAGATAGTTGCTAGGTAAAGAGAGCTGGTGCTCTTTAGATGGCAGAGATTGGGCTGTGTTAGGAATGAAGTTTGCTCTTTTTGCTTTTTGCCCCCTCCCCCCCTTTAAATGTTATATGGTGTGCTCTTAAAGCTTATTCTATTGTCAAGTGTTAACATTTTTCTTAAGCAATTTCTTCAAGGGAAGTTTCATTACCTCTTTTTTGAAATGATACTCTCCATCTGTTTTTGCTGGCAACGTAAGGAACAATTTCCAGTACCCAATTAAAGTTATGCAGGCTGATTTTCATTAATATGTCACTAAACACTTCTAGCTATTGTGCATTATTTTCTTGGGGAATAAAAATCATAGTCTCTCGACAGTTACTTTAGACCTTTCAAGACTTGACATGGCTCTGAAGCACTTCCTTAGAGGTACTCATGCTTTTATCTTGTTATGGAGAGAGCAGGTTTTCAGTGAGGAGTAATTCAGTTAAAAACCCCATGCTTAGTAAGTGCGAGCAATAAGCTCATTCAGGGTCTTGCCATTAGTGGATGTAGAACTCTGAGGTTAAGGTGTGTGGCTTTAATAAACATTCACGGTTTGCACTCTCTTCTTGTACAATTTTGATGTTTCCCTATCTCAAAGCATATTTTATCTCATCACATCTGAAACTCTTGAACCTGTCTCAGGCTGGATTAAAGTACAACATGAATATATCTGCTCATTCTAATTCACACCTTCATGCAATTCATTTCATTTTGAAACAACAAAACAGATTCCAGAATGCCAATTTCCAATTAGGGCATGGTTGACTTTTTCCTAAAAAAAAAAAAAAATCACCACTCAAAAAGTAAATGAAAATGGGGGACAGATATTGAAAACGGGAAGAAATGATACAGTTTTCTCTCAGACATAGGAATTTGCAGGAGACAGAGAAAGAGAGAAAGGCGGATGGAGGAGAGAATATAAATCTTAGACAACAGAAGGTAAGATCTGAAAGCCCCTTGGGTCTAGGATTCTCTTACCGAGAGTGTCTTGGGGGAAATGGGTGTTTGTGGGTCTCTATAGGGCCGAGATAGTGAAGGGGCAGTTGAGCCTGGACTATTATTTGGAGAGGTCCAGCAGCCATGAACCCTAGTGACAGGGGCCAAGACAATACAGCATGTAGCTGAGCTTTGCCTTTTATCTTCAGGCCCCTGGAATTTTATTTTAATGATGTCAGTGATTGAGCAACTGACAATTTACTTGGTTCATGGTAGCCAGCTTCGTACAGTCTCCCTGCATGTATCCTGGTCTTTTACATTTTTGTTGAAATGACATTGTTTTGCAATGTTGTATGTGATCTGTCCTTATCTTTTAATAATGGGGCTTGTACTAGTTGGAAGAGTAAACTTCAGATGAGTGCTGTTCCCACTGGGAGAAAAGCCTGAACTCAGGGAACTGCGCCTGGCGGTGGGCATAGAGGTTTTGTGGAGGTGTGTGCCACTTTGCCATAATTTGGGAGGAGACGAACCGGATTGCCTCAATAGACAACCATCTGGGCTTCAGCTGGGAAATCCTGTGGCAGTGTCAGCTGCAGTGGTGGGAGAGAAAAGTGTCACCTGCTTAGCCAGTTTTTTCTCTGAAAGGGACTTCGTAGCTAGAAATTTGAACCAGTCAATTCCTGGGATCAGTGGACACATCTTGAACATGGTAGTGGTGTGTGGAGGGAGGAGAAGGATCTAAAATTATAACTGTTTTCTGTCCTAAGCTAGTAGAGTAGGGAAATATCCGCTGCACAGAAGCAATTGTATAGGACTTTTCTTCAAACTGGAAGATAAAGAAATCAACTTCCAATCATAGAGAATGCTTAGCTTTATTACTACATTTCATCTAGAATATATAAAAATTCCATGAAGTGGTAAAATACCAAAATTCAGATAACAGAGTTTGTGCTGTTATGTAAAAACTGGTGAATCCTAGAAGCCTTTAGGTATATCTTCTCACTCCCTTTTGGAAGAGCTTATCCTGATAATCTCTGGTCACCCCCTGTTCAATGTAGCTTGAATTTCCTCACTGTAAACCCTGTTGAAGTCTTTACTAGTCTCTACTGACCACAGGATAATCAATCCCTCTCCTATCGAGAGTCTGTCAGAGCAGTGTCCCTTTAGCTTGCTGCTCCAAGAACTGTAGACTGCGGGGACCAGCCCTATAGTTGCTTCTGCTGGGGCCTGTCTTGTCTGCTTCCCTTGGCAGAGCTGCCCCACCACTTGCCAGGACCTGCCAGGATTGGGTTACTTCTAGGACCCGCAATGGGACTTGCTGGGGTCCATGGAGGCCGACTGGTTCTGGTTCCATTCATCACTTGCTGATATCTGCTGGGGTATATGGTGGCAAAGGGTGTTTCCAGAGGCCTCCACTACTGATTTCTGTGGAAAGGCCTATCACCAGTGGCCTTTCCCAGGGCACACTGAGATCTGTGAAGGCCTACTGTGGTCTGCTTCCAGGTCACGGCTCGGGGCCCAGGGTTTGCTGAGGTCGGCTAAGGGTTACCGTGGAAAGACCTGGCCAGTTCCACTCTGCTACTTGTGGGGTTGGCGGCACTGCTGGAGCTCACCACCTCCACCAGGGTATGCTACCTTCATAGCCCCTTCTGCTGTGTGCTGGGGTCCCCTCTGGATGTTACTCCTAGCTTGTGATATAATTGTCGGTTTTCCCTCAAGAGTTACTGGTTTTGCTCTGTTACAATCTAGCTGTGAGTTTGTGGAGGAGATGAGCCCAGCAGATTCACTCTGCCGCCATCTTGCCTTGCCCTATGCCCCTTCAGGTATTTATAAATCCTTTTTTTTTTTTTAGTTTTCTGAGACCAAACTAGAACAGGAAGAATGAGCCTGAGCCAACATGCCGAAGCAGTAGGGGAGGAGAATGCTGTCACTTAAGGTATTGTACTGTTTGGCTAGATGCCTCTAACTTACAGGTATAAATTCCTTTTTTTTTTTTTTTTTCAACTTTCTTAGTTCTTTTTCCAATCACCAGATTGAGGAGGCCATAGATACACAGGGTTATGTAATTCTCATTTAACCAAGAGGAGTGTCCTTTTGTATGCAAATAATTTTTGAATATAACTGTCACTTAAAAAATACTAGGAATTAATTTAATTCTGGTCTTCCCTTCCTTTGCTTTGTTCTATAGGTATGTATATGGCAATTTCCACTACTAAAATGCTAGTCCTTCGACCCACATATACTTTCATTTTACCTTTGTATTTGTCATGCAATTTCCTTATAAAGGTGTCTGGAAGTGAATAAAAGCAACACTGTTGATGCCTCTGTCAGCTTGTTGGAGTAGCAGCTCTCCAGTCTCACCTTTTCCCCCTGCGCACCTCTACTGCTAGTCTGCTCACCAGCGGGAAAAGGCAAAATCAGGGAGGAGAGAGGGAGGGAAAAAGAAAAGGAGAGAGGGCGTGAGGGAGTGAGGGTGGGGGGAGAGAGAGAGAGAGAGAGAGAGAGAAGGAGAGAGAGAGAAAGCTGAAGAAATTACTCTGAGTCCACAGGAGGGAAGCATAACAGGAGGTGAGATAATGGGTTTTATACACTGCATAGTAAGTGTAATAAACTCCAAGCTGGGAGGACAGCAAGGGTGCTCTGTGTGGGTTAATTGGTACCCTGCCTGCTCTTGAGAGAAAAATAAATTTTCAACCACATCAAAGTCTGCTCCAGAAGAAAAAATGCTCATTAAAAATGCCATTTCCAGGAACTCTGGCAGTCAGACAATAAGAAGGCTGAAAAATCACCTCTATTTGGCCTGCTCCTCCCTCAAACTTTGAACTATTTGTCTTGAGAAGAACAAAGAAAGCATGTAGGTAATACATTTAAATCCAAGTCCTTAGAAAGTGGAGTGAATTAGCGAGGGTTGACTTAGATCAATTTGAGGTCTCCCAGTGTGTCAAAATTTATTAGTGAGGGTGTGTTAAAAATCACCCTATGCCTCCATCTCCATCTCGTGAAAGGCTTACAGCAAGTGCATGGATGCTTCCAGTACTGTGCTCTCCTGATGGGCAAAAGGGCGAGATAAAGTAGATTGGCTTCTACATTTAATCCTGGAGGAAAACTCTGTGGTTCATAGATTTTTTCCTACCATTTACCTTATTTATTCTAAGACCATTTATCCTAAGAGCATTGTAGATTGCTGACGGCCGGGAGCATATTTTATTCCCTTTGGAAAACTTTTTATTTTGGAATAATTTTAGCTTTATGGAAGAGTTGTAAAGATAATTGCAGAGAATTCTCATATATACTTTATGTAACTTCTCCTAATATTGTAATCTTATATAGCCATAGTACATGTTTCAAAACTAAGTAATTAACATAGTATAATACTATGAACTAGAGGCTAGCTTCAAATTTTGTCATTTCTTTACTAACTTCTTTTCTCTATTCCATAATTCAATCCAGGGTACCACTTCACATCTTTCTGTCTATCTACCTACCTACCTACCCACTATCAACTTATTTGTTGATATAATCTCACTTTTTTAAAGCAAATTAATCTTGCATTATGATATCATGTAATTTTAAGATGTGCATCATTGAAAATCAATAACCATGTGCATTTAGAGCTTACATATTTCTCATAACCAGGGCTATGCCTAATAGGTGCTCAATATGTTTGCTGAGAGAACAAACTAGAAAAGAGAAATTAACAGTCAGTTACTTAGGTGTGGATACAGAGGTCTACAGACCTCTGGATACAGAGTGGTGACCGTGGATGTATCTGCTGCACAAAATTCTACACGGAAAGTTGGAAGCAATTAAACAGAAGACCCTGGAGCTAGCAGTTGGCAAGTCATTGTGGGCTTTTGTCTCAATAGCTTAATAGAGTGGGGGCAGCAGTGGTTTTCGTGGGTTGAAGAGTGAGTGGGAAGGAGAGACAGTAAGTGTGGGGAACTTTTAAAGCACTTTGTCAGTGAAGGCAAAGGCGGAAAAAGTTCAGTGATAGAGGGAGATGAAGGTCATGAGAACAGTTTCAAGAAAAGGGTTGGTGAGCTGATTTGTAGTCAGAGAAAAGGGAAACTTGAAAAGTTGGGGAGGATTTAAGACCTAATAAAGAAGAGGTGATGGCTGAAGTAATGCCAAGGAAAACTAGCTGTTGGAAAGGAGGGGAAAGCGTCTTTCCACTGAAGTAGGAAGAAAGGGGGATATTGGGTGAGGGCCATGGGTCTGTTTGTCCCGTTTACCCTGTTTCTTTCTCATCTAGATTTAATCGCTTTTAATTTTTAAAGAGAAGCTGAAAGATCATTCTCTGAGGGGGTAGGGGGCAGGAATGGATTGTAATAAGAGATTTTCAGAGACTGATGAAGATTGTTAGACTATTCGCTATGGGGCAAAGAAAATGCAGTGCCTAGGAGTGAATGCAGTGACTGATACAGCGTCCCTGAGGGCCCAGACATCATCGCGATGTTGTATTTGGGGCCTGAGCTAGTGGTGAATTGTGTCACTCTTAGCCTGCCAGATCCCTTGAGTACATAATAGCTTTTAAAAGTCATCTTTATTTTTCCTCTCATCTTACTATATCATTGGTCAAATTATTTATTGTGTTCCTCAATTCATTCATATTTTTCATTAACTAATAATGAATAATTTCTGTTTTGTGATGGGGTTTCACAGAGTAACCTGCCATATTAACAATGGAATTTTTCTACATTATTCTCCCCCTCTCCCCTCTGTATTATTTTGTTTTTTTGTTTTTTTAAGATTTATTTATTTTTATACAAGAGCTGGGGTACAGGTCAGCAGGAGGGTGAGAGGATTCACCAGAGACAGAGCAGGGAGCAGAACAGGCAGGCTGACCAAAAGCACTGCTGAGGGGAGCAGTGGGCGCAACAGGAGAGGTCTGCCGCTCCATGTGGGAATCTCCCTGGCCTGCTGGGAATTGAACCCACGCTGCAGAGGCTGCGGCACAGCTTCACAGCATGGAGCTCAACTTGCTGTGCCATGGGGGACGCCCCCTGCTCTGTATTAATGGTAAATAATTCTTGCAATATTAAGCCTATCTTAAATAATGACTATAACCAAACTTCTTGAGCACCTATTATATTATAGTACTGTATTAAATATTTTACATATGACTCCAAGGCATCTCAGTTTTAGTTGTGGGAACTGAGTCTTGGAGAGAGTCATTCTTTCAACCAACATATATTAAGCATCCTCCATGTGTCAGGCTTTATTTATTTATTTTGTTCATTGGAAAATAAATTGTAAGAGCCCACTAGCTGCACAGTTATTGGTAACAGTAAGCGCCTTCTTCCTTTGCAATTTGGTCTTCCTCAATTGGTCCTGTGGAGGCTTTCTTGTCACTTTCCCTATTTGATAACAGTTTAGAAGGATTGTTAGTCAAGGTGCTTTGTTTTCTTGACTAGTCTTGACTAGATTAATGGACTAGGCCAATTGAATGCTTTATTTTTTTTTAAATGAGATCTGAATCCTGTAACTAGAGAGCACAAATGAATAATTGACAGTCATTCATCCTTGTGTTTTGAAAGCTTTTTTGAAATGAGATCACCTGGTATGCCTGTGGATTTTGGTCATTTCTGAGTTTGATTTTCTGGTCTTATAATCCTGAGATCTCTCCTATCATGCTGTCATCATCATCATCATCATCATCATCATCATCCTCATCCTCATCCTCATCCTCATCCTCATCCTCATCATTTTTGCTTAAGTTAACCTAGTTTCTGTAGCTCACCATCAAGGAAACTAGGTTTGTCTCATTCTAGAATCCATCCCTTAAGTGCACAACTTTCATTAGCATATATTCCATAACACATTAGAATTCCTGGGAAATTGTCTCAGGGATTGTTACCTTATATATACTGATGTGAAAGTTTTCTGGACCTGGAGAAGCAGGACACTGAATCATCTGATTTTTTTTCTTTATTTTGAGCATGATTTATAAAGGCTGAGTCCTACTTTATTTCTCTAGGGATATGGAGTAGGCTAATCAAAGTACCCAGTTGGTCCTCATCTATGGTGAAGTATCTTATCACTTTGGCAATGACCTTATGGCAATTACTTGTGCTTGGTGGGACATTATTTCAGCCCCAGGGACCTATCAATAGCTTTCACCACCTCTGCTCACTTAGATTGTTAGTGCCTTATAGTCTTGGCTCTTGCTGTCTGTGTTTAGCAGGCGTTATGAACATAGGAGGAATAGCTGGCATTGCTGCCACTTGCAGGAGTCATCCTACTTTTGTGGAAACATGGAAGTGCTGTTCCTAGCCTCCCTGCAGGGATGCAGCCACGTACGTACAAACACCAGGCCACTGCTTACATTGTGAGCATCACAGATCACATTCCTAGAGTCAAACAATGAAGTGTCTGACTCCAGGTGTGGAATTGGCTTCTTGCCTATTTCTTCCTGCTTGGTGTCTATTTATGAATGCCAGCCCAGACTTCTTTCTTACAACCCTCTTCATGGTTGTTTCCTCACACCATCTCTAAGAACTTCAGACTCAGAACTTAGCTCTACCCTCTGGATTTATTTTTCTTATCGGTTTTATCTAAGAGTTAATTCCTTGGTATGCTGTCCGTATGTATAGACCCTCACTAACTCTGAATAGTAAAGAACATACAAACTGTGATCTGAAAGGGGAGGGCTTCCAGAAAGTTCTGATACATGATTTCTGCAACTTGTCCATTTTCTCTCTTGCCTTTGAAAGTTGATCCGGCAGGAGTGTGAGAGAAGTGACCCCTATGTGTGCTTCCTGCACAGCAGATTTCAGTACAAGAGAGCAATTGTGTTTTCTTACTGGACTTGCCCTCCTTCAGAAGCAAGGAGTATTTAATTGTTATTTCAATTTTTTGCCTCACAGAATGCCAGGTTATTCTGGTTTCCTTTCTTCCTTTCTGAACCTTGAAGCATTTACGAATAAAATGACTTACTTCTCAACTTTTCAAAACCTCTTGACTGGAAAACATTAAAACAAAAGTCTCGTTTCACGGAACCACCTCACGCCACCATTCCGGAATTCTTGTCAAGGAGGTTATGCTGTCTATCATCTGACTTTTCTGCTCATTTAAATAAAACCAGTATTTATCCAGGTCTCTGTAATCACACGAAAGAAGAACTCTCATAACATTTAGAAGAGCTGAGAAACCAGAGTCAATGATTTCAAGGCTCAAAATCTGAAGCATTCATGGACAGAGGAAGACTCAGAGGAACCTTCCAACATGTCTTCTCTGTGTGTCTTAACAGTGATGTAGGAGGAGAATACAGCTCTGTTAGTGCTTGTTTTGTCTGCTTGCAAACAGAGTCAAGCAGAGTCCAAATACTTATAGATCATATTTTTTTAAAGATTTATTTATTAATGCATACAAGAGCTGAGCTTAAGCCAGAGGTGCCTGGGGGTGAGAGGAGTCATCAGAGACAGAGTGGGGAGCAGAAGAAGTGAATCTACTGAAATACACTGCCAAGGGGAGCAGCGGGCAAATCAGGAGAGGTCTGCTGTGCCATGTGGGTTAGCTCCCTGGCTGAGGATCGAGCTCATGCTGCAGTGGCTGCAGACACCTTCACAGTGATGAGACTTAGCCTCTTGTGCCAGCAGGGAGGCCCTATAGATCATAATTTTATGAGACTTTTTGAGGCTGATGACATAATTTGTTGATAATCTACATTCTGAAATAAAAAACTATGTGCTTTAAGTTGGAAAGATCCACCTATCAATACATTACTAATATACAAAATATTGTTAAGTGGGATTGTTATATTAGTTTAAACTCTTCCTTGCTCCACATGTGGTGATAGCCCTTAAAAGTTAATAGCTTTGTCTCCTTTCCAGCCTGGTATCACTTTCTTTTGTGCATTTTCATATTCACATCAGAATGTCCTTTGGTTGTTTCAAATCTTATCAGGTTTTGTACAAAGTTCTTAATTTTTGCATCTCAAAGTGCTCAGAGTTCACTTTCAGGACAGAATTTTGATTCTTTACAATTTGTCCAGTAAAATGCTCACCACATGGTTGATGTTAACTTTGGAGTAGGTGTTAGTTTGTGTGCTGTGTTAGTAGATGCTAGTCTGTGTTAGTCTAAAGTTCTGGTGTATTCCATTCTGTGTTTATTTCTCTCTTTGGCCTTTTATTCTCTAGCACCACAACAATGTTTCTGAATAATGGCTTTAGAATAATTTGTGGGGAGCTTTTAAACAACAGAAGCCGGGGTAACACCCCAGACTCAACAGAATCTCCAGGGCTGCAACATGAGTATCAATATATTTTTGAGCTCCCTAAGTGATTCCAGTGTGCAGCCTGATTTGAGAAGCATTACTGTAGGGTTAAAAGGAGAAATTATGATGTTTCTTATGGTAGGAATTCACTTCCTTGTTACATGCCAAAGTACAGGAATCAGCTGATCCTATGTTGTGATGATACTTTCGGTGCTAGTCATTAAACATGAGCAGTGGCTCATGAATATGGTTATTCAAGCATTTCATGGTCAATATTATGGAACATATATAGTAATGCAGGTGGATAACATTACTAGTGTAGGAGAATCTTCTCTCAGATTTGGGCTTGGAGCTACTTTTAAGTTGACTTTTATGGTATGGGGGCTGGCTGTCATCAATGTCAAGTTGGGGAAGGACTGATAGACTTTTCTTTTCATCCTATGACAAATTTAGATCTGCAGGATTGTTGAAAGATGGAGGTTTTTCTGTTTTCTAGTTCCTATTTGTAGGGATTTGAAGATGCCTTATAACCTTATCATCTTTGCACACAGGATAGGTTGGAGCTTTGGGAATAATGCTTGATTCACATTGCCCTCTTGGGGAAGACTAGTTTGGGATGTAGTACCTTTTACTCTTGCTGTTGTGGATAGGACAAGAAGCTGAATTCTGAGGGACTATGCCTCATTTGAGACCAAGAAACATGTATAAGATTGGCTGTAAAATCAAGGAACAGGCATGAATCTACATATGGAAGCATAAAGTTCAACTTTGAGGTCAACAGATTTCAACAAAGTAGGAAAAATGGGGGGGGGGACACAGATCTGAATGAGTGAATATGAAATAGTGTTGAAGAACTTTGGAGGTAGAGTCAGAGAGTCTAAATTTTCACATTGCTATGCAAGGTAGCTCTATTGTGAAATATTATTCGTTGGTGACTGAGATGGAATGGACACTAAAGCAAACCTTCCCAGGGCTATTTTGTTTGAATGGTTTGAAACACTCCAGAGTGCTGACAGTCTGTATGTATACAACAATTTTGTCTTTGCCTTAGTCATAACTGGTTTCAAATTACTTGAAAATAATGATGTTTCAGTGACTCCACTCACATCATATGAAATAGAGCGTTTGGGATCACCTTTCCTTTTAAAAACAACTATAAAAATATTTTTATTGTGATAAAATCAATAGATCATAAAATGCACTCATTTAAAGTGTACAGTATTTATAATTTACCTCTCTAGAAGTTTATCTATAGATTTGCTTATTTGGACATTTGATATAATATAAATGGAATCACAGTATAAGCTCTTTTGTGTCTGGTTTATTTCAGTTAGTATAATGTTTTCAAGGTTCATCATTTTGTAGTATGTATCTATGCTTTGTTACTTTTTATGGCCAAGCAACATACGCTTTTATATATCATATTTGATTTAACTGCTTATTAGATGGTAGACATTTGGGTTGTTTTCAGCTTTTGGCTATTATGGATAATGCCGCTATGAACACTTGTGTACAAATTTCTCTTGGGTGTATATCTAGGCGTGGAATTGCTAGGTCATATGGTAATTCTATGTTTAACCTATTTTGAGAAACTACCAAACTTTTTTCCAAAGTGGCTGCCTCACTTTATAGTCCCCCAGCAAATGTGAGGCTTTGAATTTCTCTACATCTCTGCAATATTGGTTGTCTGTGTTTCTGATTGTAGATTTCCTAGATTTTGCTACTTTTGATGACACATGTACGGTGTATACAACTCTTTGGGTTTTCATAATTGTACTTTACAGAAAAAAGTATGGAAAATAGTCTAATTTGAAATGTTGCTATTTCAATGGAAAGCCTTCTTTCCAATGAAAGTTGGGATAGGGGCCTCTCTGGTGGCACTGGGGTTAAAGACAGTGCTATCAAGCTATCACCAGCCACCTCAGCATGAGTTCAATCCCCAGCCAGGGAGCAACCCACATGGCCCAGCAGACCTCTCCTGACTCACCTGCTGCTCCCCTCAGCAGTGTATTTCAGTAGATCTGCCTGTTCTGTTCCCCACTCTGTCTCTGGTGAATCCTCTCACCCCCTTGCACCTTTGGTCTGTACCCCAGTTCTTATATGCATAAATAAATAAAATCTTTAAAAAAAAAAGAAATTTGGGATGGTTGGGAAAGGAGGTAGGTCACCTAACTTCTGGAGTTGCCAATATCTGTTAGTTGAAGGAAACTCTCCTAACCCATCTACACATCTGGCCTCAGGATGTTTTTATACCAAGGTGGGAGAAAGGTGGCAGGGAATAGGTCTAAGTTGGTGTTATTTTTTCTCCCTGTCTACCGCCTTCAAACCTCTGTCTCTCCAAATTAGGAGATATTGGTGTTTTATCTCAAATTTCTTCCACTTTATGCTACCACACTGCACAGTTTGTTCAAGAACATTAATATGTGGATTTAGTAGTTGTAAGGTTTACACTGTGAAGTTGGAACTTTTCCTTGGATTTTACATGGGTTACTTTTGTTCAGTATTTGTGCTTTTTTTTTTCCAATTACAGTCTGTTTTATAGAGGTAAGATCTGTAGACATGTATTTATCTGTAGACATGTATTTATGTCACCAGCTTTCCCAGAAGTAACCCTGTTTTCTTGGATGAAGATGATTTTGTGGGCCCCAGATCTCCAGGGTCCCTGCTCCCCTTGCTCCTAGCAGTCCAGCGGTGCCTTATTTTCTATCTTCACCCAGTCTGCTCTGACTGCTTCTTGGCATTTTGGACCACTCCAGACATTACGTGGCTTTTTCCACTTCTTTTGTGTGTCTCAATGGCCACAGCAGGTTCACAGTTGCAGCTCAACTGTGGAGAAGGTCAGAGAATGCTAATAGGACATTTAGCAGCAAGTGTTCCTGCTTGACTTTCTGTGGAAAACAAAATTGAATTGACAGAAGGAGAAAATGTAATTTCAAGTTAATGTAGAAACAGTACCAAGTTAGGACTGCCTGCTATATTAATCATTGATAGATTTAGTCCAAGATCGTATTTCACAAGAAATAATGAGGGAGTGGTGCTTCACTGGTGTGTGTCACCAGATGCAGCCCCTGCTCTTTCTTTCTTTCTTTCTTTTTTTTTTTTAAAGATTTATTTATTCATACAAGAACTGGGGTATAGGCCAGATTCACAGGAGGGTGAGAGGATTCACCAGAGACAGAGCGGGGAACAGAACAGGCAGACTGACAAAATACACTGCTGAGGGGAGCAGCGGGAGTGACAGGAAAGGTCTGCCGCGCCATATGGGACTCTCGCTGGCTGGCTGGGATCAAACCAGCGCTGCAAAGGCTTCGGACAGCTTCACAGCATGGCGCTCAACCTGCTGCGCCACCAGGGGAGGGCCCCCTGCTCTTTCTTTTGTGATATGCAAGCTAGATTTTCAGTGTTGTTAATCAGGATGCAGTGAAATGTGTACACTGAAATCATGGAAATTTGAAGTTTAAGAATAAATGTATGATTTGGGGCTATACACTGTAGTTAAAATACTTACATACCTGTGGAAACATCATTCCAATAAGTACTGTTATGTATTCTTGCTCTTCTCATACCACAATGTCTCCAAAGGTGATAAAGTGATTTAGAATTAAAAGCTCTGAGTGCAAATTCTGGGCCTCACAATTATTAGTAATGTGAGTGCAGAGAAACCCCTTGTGTCCTGACTCTTAGCTTCACATCTGCAGAATTGTGATAGTGGCACAGTTTAGAGTTGGTAGGACTATCACAATTACATGGCAGGAGGTAGCTTGTCAATTGCAAAGCATTATATTTAGATAAGGATGTACTGTTTTGTAAATTCTTTTTTCATGTAACAAGGCATTCATCTCAAACAGTAAGAAACCAGTTATTTCACCACAAAATGGCTAAATCAAAAAAAAACCCCAAAAATTCAATCAAGAAAGTGCAGCCTCACAGCTAGAAGTGTCTTTTCCAGAACAGAAGTCCTCACCAACTCATATAGACATTAGAAAGGCTATTGGCAGCAAGGAGTTCAAGGCAGGAACTGGGAGTTTGGTGTGTGGTGTTCTCATCTGTTGCTTTATGGCCATCTCTTACTGATGAGCTGCTGGGCAAAGAGAAGCCTCCTCTCTCTATATCTGCCTTCTCTTAGCAACTTTCACATACATGGCACAGTGTTGTTAACTATAGTTACCATGCTGCACGTCATGCCCCCAAAACTTATTTATCTTATAACTGGAAGCTTGTACCTTCTGATCACCTACACCTGACTCCTCCACTCCCCAACCCTACTTCTTGAAACTACCATCATGTTTCCTATAATCTTTGAGTTTGGTTTTGTATGTATGTATTCATTTATTCATTCAATATCTGGCTGATTTTAAGAAACATGATGTATTTGTTTCACCCAACAATAACTCATATAAAAAGTACAATTGGGGGGAAGTACAATTTGGGGGAAAGGTAAAGGTCATGACATCAAAAGCAGTGGACTTTTTTAGAGTACCACCTGTAACTCCCCCACCCCACCGAGGAAAAGAAAGCACATTAGTATTTTGGCATCAGCATAAACTAAGTAATAATTTGGAAAGTTTGAGTTCTCAGCCATCATATCCAACATGAAATGAGAAATACTGCTGTCTGTATTGTACAAAGTCAAACTATGGAATGAAACTCAAAGCAAGAGTCAAGGTTAAAAGTGATCTTGGTAAATGAGATAAGTTAACAGAAATAAACAAAAACTCAAATGAAAAGAGGAAGGCGGTAAACCACCGAATTAAAAAAGAACCTTATAAATATAAATCAAGGAAAGTCCAGCTATGCAAAGTCATGTTAGAAATAAACAAACATCTTAAAATAATAGTAGGTAACAGAAAAATTATAAACCAGCAGGACAACAGTGTCTCTTTAACATTGAGTATGAGACCAGATTAGAAACTGTCATCTTGTGACACTACCTGATACGGCCAGAACTTGCTTACACAGAGAAGCTATCTAGTTTGGGACTTCAATTTACAAGTGTAGAAATTCATAGAGCTCAAAAGAGAAATACCAAAATGTTTACTTGTGGGAAAGTTTCCAATTCATAGGTTCCAAGAATTTGCATTTCTACCAAACTCCCAGGTGATGCTGCTTTCTCTGTTCTGGTGACAACAATAATATATTTTCAATTAATCTCAACTTTAATTCTCAACAATGATGTTACTGAGATCCACTGCATTAGAAGACTAAGATTATTGAGCTTTCTAAAGGGACTGCCAACTTATCAAGGATGGAAAAAATAGAGTGAGAGAGTGTCAGTTGTTCGTATTCAGATTCCACATATAAGTGAGATCATATGCTATTTTTCTGTATTGTTCCAATTCATGCTAATGATGACTTTTTTTTTTTTGTATAATCATGAAAAACTGGTTTGTGGTAAAACCTCACTCCCATCTTCTGCAACGCAAAAAATTCTACAAATGAGATAAAAAGAATAAGAGGCCAACTGGCAATATCTTTTTATAGCATAGATGGGAAATAGATGGATTTTTCAAATACACAAAAAACTTTTAAATAAATCAACAAGAAAAGCTAAAAACATTTACATATATATAATTTAGATGAGGAACATAAGTCAGCAATTTATGGACAAAACTACAAATGGCAAATATGTAAAAAGATGCTCATTTCTTTTAGAGAAATGAAATTAAAATCAGTCCCTTTTAAACTTATCAGATGGATAAAGATTAAAAAGCTTGAAAATACTAAGCATATTTGAGCATGTGGGAAAATAGACATTCCATGAACATACAAATTGGTGTGACTATTTAAGAGTCAATTGTATAATACAGTAAAACATTTCAAAGCAAATTTTGACCTGTCATTTTCAATGGTAGGCTTTTATCTTATAAAAATACTTGATGAATAAAAAGGATAGCAGTTTAAGGATGTTTATAATGACATACCTGTGTGCCTATGTATGTGTTTGCAAAACAAATAACAACCTGTAAAAGAACTGAGGAATCTGTATATCTCTCAATATGGTACTACTCAATTATGTATATTTATAAAGTAAAAATTTAAATAGCAACTTAAAATGAGACTGATTTCTGCATACTGATTATTGAAAAGATAATCTTGATGGGTTGATAACTGAAAAAAGAAAGTCCAGAGTTGCTTTTATGCACTTATATCTGTGATGTATGCTTTGAGTAGAAAAAAATCTGCATATGCATAGGCAACTTATGAAAGGATATATGAGAAATCATCCATAGTGGTTATCTTCTGGGGATTGGACTGAAGTAAGTGAAAGGAAAGGGGAGAAGTTTACTTTTTACTCTATCACTTTCTGTATCTTTGGAATCCCTCCCCCCTCCCCCATATCTTTATTTTATTTTATTTTTTTAAACAAACCCTGGTCACTTTATTAAAGAAAACTACTGTGTGATTGACTTTTTTCCGGTCTGTCCTGGCATGCTTTTAAAGATATTGGAATCACCTCGAGCAATGATAGGCAGCATGCATGTTCTAGTATTTTCCACACACTGTTTTTGCAACTATAGTGATGGACCCATTTTTGGCCAACACGGATTTTACTCTATTTCAGATTTCCTCAAGGCTGGGTAGTTATTGGCAAGGATGACCAGTTCTGCTTTGCCTTGTCTGATCATTTTCAGAGTCTGCTTCTACCCCGGGCATGCTTTCCATTTTTCATAACAAATTGGAGCCTAGAGTTGAGCAACTCCATAGACTTTTTGGTCTTTTCTATGGCCACTGTCTTCCTGTGTGGGACAGCCTCCAGGCAAGAGCAGCTACCAAGATGGCTGGGGAGAGAAAGGCCCCAATAGCTCATGATGAAAAATTTCAAACAAATAAGGAAATTTAAAAAAACTGTACAGTGCACACCAAAAAAATTCACCCTATAATGAATATTTGCTATAATTGCTTTATTATTAAATTTTTAAAAATATGGGATGCTGAATTATTTTTACAATATAGTTAGAAACTAGAGTTTAACAAGAGGAGTAAATTAAGATAATGAAACAGTAAAATCAAGAAGTACATAAATCTGCTGAAAGAGAAAACTCAATAGGATTATGCGACAAATATAACCAGCTGTTAGGAGTGCAAAGTCCAATGTAACAATTCTGTGCAAATGCAAAGAGAGAGGCTTTGAATCTTATGAGTGGTTTATGCCTGCAGTTCCTCAGAGCTGAAGATGGTCCAAGAACAGGGAAACCCCAGGGCAGGAAGCTTTTTGGCTCACCTAAATGGCTTGTGCTGGTTGCTTCCTGCACTATGGTCTTCAAATCCTAAGCCTCTGCTTCTCAGGCTTTAGGGTATATTCATCACTGGGGAAACATGCTGAAATGCATTTGACCCTCACAAGCTGTTTCTTTGTGTGGAGATGAAAGATCTCACAGAAGTGTTGTGAACCAGTTTGAATTTGAGTGAAACTTAGGAGAGTTTTTTGTTTGTTTTTGAACGTCCTAATCATTCAACACAGAGCTTTGTCTCTTGATTCAATAGTAAAGAGTTGGGGTTCAGAAATCCAAATTTTTAACAAGCACCACAGGTGATTTCATTGCAGGTAGGTATAGTAAAATAGCAACCTTTTCTAGGAATGTGGTTTATTGAGCCCCATGAAGACCCTACAGCACTGTTTGCCAGGAATGCCTGTTGTCTCGAACAACTCCCACCGGATCATCTAAATGAGCCTAATTACTAACTTCCCAAGGGAGCTGACCATAGAAGGCTTTGTCTCTCAGTGCAGGTAAATGGTCTCACCTGAGGTGCTATAAGCTAGCCTGGACTAGAGTGGCACCTAGAGAAAAAAGATTATTTTTTACCTTCCTGTGCTGTGTCTATATATAAACTCTCACAGGGGCAACTCTCACATACCATCTTCTATAACCTCCACTTCCCTGAGGTCTTTCAGATACATATATGTGGCTTAATCACTTTTCCAAGAGAGAAAAGTGTTCAGATCCCTTTTCCTGGTATTTCTTTCTGGAGGCTTCTTCCTACTGTTATCCCAGAGTATTTGAAATCTCATCAGTTCTCTTATGACTTTTGTGGAATGTGCTGTTAGAATTGCAGCTGTTACATCTTCTTCTCCGAACAGATTTTCTTCCCCTGGAGGATTAATAGGAACACAAACTATTTGCAGTTGCTTCTACCCCACCTCTGACAGTTCTATAACCCCATGAGAAGGAACGGATTCAGAATTTCTCATTCTTTTTCAGGGTGACAATTGTCGTCACCTCTTCCTGGTTCATTCTTCTTACCTATTCTATTTCCATCTTGGTCATTCAGTATGAGCTCAGGGATTTGTTTCTGTGGTAGCCCATCAGCTCAGAGAAAACATGCTGTTCCCAGCAATCAGTAACTTAATTTTTATTGTTTGAGAGAATACAATGGACATTTCTTGAGCTCTTACTGTGCCCTAGCATTGTGCTTAATACTGGAGACACAGGTCAAAAAGTGAACAGTGGCAGCCAAATCTGCAAAGAATTGACAGATGTGGTTTGAGAGCATTCCATATAAAAAGGAGCAGCATAAGTAAACACCAGGGAGTCCAGTTGTAAAATAGTGGCTATTCAGGTATGTTTGGGACACAGGGTAGTTGGTGAAAAATAAAAGGTTCTCTGAAGACTTAATGCTACTGTGAAAAATCTGAACATTATTGTAAGGTAAGGAAAAATGTCAGACTTTTCTGCCCTCCTGCCATCAGGATAGATGATGGATCCTTGCGGTCCTGAATGCATGCCTGATGGTGGGCACCTGGAATAGGGTGTGGGCATAGGTAGATGGGATTCTCCTGGGCTAAGACTGTGCTTTTAAGGGCGGTGTCATGGGGACGCCAGTAGAAGCCAAAAGAGAAGCCGAAAGAGAAGCAAGAGCAGCAGAAGCTGAGAGAGAGAGAGAGAGAGAAGGCCGGAGAGCCCAGATAGAGTGAGGATTTGCTGGGGGCTGGGAGGCCTGCCAGCCTCCCGGACCCCCAGCACCCCTGCCTGCTGTGTACCGCGTAAATCCCAATAAAAGACCTGCAAAAACCACTGAGGACTTTGACTCCTCCTTTACGCAGTCTGCTGGATATTAGAAAACCTGCTCAGTGTCATTCCTGACCCTACAATTATTCAACAAAAAATTATTTCTTAATTTATCCCCAAAAGTGAGATTTGGAGAACGTATCATTCTAATGGAATCTAAAATAAATAACATTAAACTCTTATTTGTGTTTGTGATGCATTAGGTGAGGGAAGTGTGGGAAGAGGTGAGAAAGGTTAAGATGATAAAGATAATAAGGGGGAGAAATTCAAAATTGATAGGTCAGAAAACAAAAGGTATCGGCAATGAGAAGGCTACAGAGAGAAAGAGGGTGATAGTAACATGTCCTGAGGGCTTAGACTGTTGGTTGGTATGTAGTCTGCAGTAGTTATTATTAAATGAAAGGCAAAATGAGTAAATGAAGGGAAATGGGAAGATGCACCTGCACAGGAAATGATGAGAGATTGCTAGAAAAAGTATTGATAGACAACTAATACACATAGAAATATACATATGCAGAAGACACAAATTAGGAAGGAGGGTAGAGGAAGAAAAAGGACTGGGATTCAAGGAGGCCCATAGACATAGGCAAGTAGTAGTGAATAGTACTGTCTGTGTATGTATTGTGTCTTTGACACGGTGTTGAATATGTGATGTGGACCTGGGAAGCCACTCAGTGATATTGAGTTTCATCTGCTTAAAAAAAAAAAAAAAAAAGCATTGAAGAAAACGGAATAAAGTACAGGCATCCTAAAATGTTACAATGTGATGAAGTTAGGTGGTAGGAACTTGGAATATTTGCTGTATGTACTATTCTCTGTATTTAAGTGTATGTAAAAAGATCTTGAAAAGAGTTAGGATGTTTAGTAAGTGACCGTGTGCCCATCCTCCCTCAAAGTCAATTAGAAATCCCAATTATGGCAATAGATTGGATATGGGAGGCAAGTTGGAGAAGGTCAAGTTCACTCCAAGGACTGGTGTCCTGGTGATGAAGGGGGTGATGGTACCTTGTGGAAGAACAGATTTGGGAAGGAAGCTAATAAGTTAGCTATCTTGGGGGAGTTTATATACTAAAGAAGTTTGTTCCTTATGGATTAGGGCTTTGCCAGTCACAGTGGAGAGAGGCCTGCAGATGGAGAGGTACAGAGGTAAAAAGAAGTGGAGGACTATCTGTGGAGGGATGAGAAAGAGGCTGGTGGCCTTGGTTTATACTTTTCAATAGTAAGGAAGGAGTCTTATGTGCAAGCCTCGGGCGATGGTGTAACAAGGATAACAGCTGCTTTGTAGAATTATCCAATCATGAAGTTCCTGGTGGAATGTTGACTTGCTGGCCTCTGCAGAGTTCTTTGCCTCCCAGGTGCTGGGCACAGTTGCTCAGAGCAGCTCCTGCAGAGCAGGGCAAAGGGTCAGGAAAGAAGGAGGTCAAAGGAGAGAGCTGGAAATATTGACCTCTGCAAAATGCACTTATTTTTCTTGGCATTTGACAGGTGGGCTATATGAAATCTAGCTGAGAGCCAAGTCAACAGATTCTCTCAACTATTCTCACCACCCCCAATAAGGTCTTCCCTTGCTTGAGGCATCTCTTCTTCACATTTTTACCACCCTTTGGTGGATGTTCTACTTCAGAGTTTATTGCTAAATGATAGTTTAAGGAAATAAGCATGACAACAATCCACTCAACTAAAGTGGTTTTTGAAAATACAAATCAGTTTATCTAATCAAAGAAAATTTGATGCTATTGTGAATTCCAGTTATTAAACATGATTTTTTATAAATGTTGAGGTATCTAACTCATTATTTGAACTGAGAGATTTTTTAAAATTTATTTTTGTGTGGAAGAACTGGGGTGTAGGTCAGAGGTGTGGGGTGAGGGTGAGAGGATTTACCAGAGATAGAGTGGGGAGCAGAAGAGGCAGATTGACTGAAATACACTGCTGAGGGGAGCTGTGGATGAGACAGGAGAGGTCTGCTGCACCATGTGGGTCAGCATCCTGGCCAGCCAGGGATCGAACTCAGGCCATAGAGGTGATAGGGCTGAGACTTAACCCCTAAGCCACCAGGGAGGCCTGAACTTTTTGATTTTTGAAAAGACTTTTTGATTTAATTGAAATAATCACTTTAGCAAAGTGGCAGGGTATAAAATCAACAACTAAATCAGTTGGCTTCCTTTGTACAAACAATGAGACCAAAGAGGAAGAAATTAAGAAAGTGATCCATTTACTATTACACCAAAAAAACAAAACAAAACAAAACAAAACAACTTAGGAGTAAACCTAACAAAGGAGGTAAAGATCTATACAAAGAAAGCTGTAAGATATTGTTGAAGGAAATAGAAGATACAAAGAAATGGAAAAATTTCACTGCTCATGGACTGGAAGAATTAACATTGTCAAAATGGCTATCCAACCCAAACAATGTAGATTCAACTCAATCCCAATAAAAATACCGATGGCATTTTCAAAAATCTGGAGCAAAAACATCTGAAATTCATATGGAATCACAAAAGACCCTGAACAGCAAAAACAATCTTAACAAAGAGGAACGAGAATGGAGGTATCACAATTCCAGACCTCAAGTTATATAATAAAGATATAATAATTAAAACAGCCTTGTACCAGAACAAAAACAGACATATAGACCAATGGAATATAATTGAGAGGCCAGAAATAAACCCACACATATGTAGACAGTTAATCTATGACAGAGGAGCCAAAAGCATACACTGGAACAAGGAAAATCTCTTTAACAAATGGTCTTGGAAAAACTGGACAGCACATGCCAAAGAATGAAACTAGAACATTATCTCACACCATATACAAAAATCAACTCAAAATGGATAAAAAACTTGGATGTAAAACCGAAACCATAAAATCCATACAAGAAAACAGACAAAACATCTCATGGCATAAGCTTTAGTGATGCCTTTAGGAAATCATCCCCAACAGCAAGGAAAACAAAAATGAACATAGACAGCGGGGACTACATCAAATTAAAATTTTTCTGCACAGTGAAAGAAACTGTAACTAAAATGAAAAGACACCCAACTGAATGGGAGAAAATATTTGCACACCATGCATCTGATAAATGACTGATATAAAGATATACAAAGAGCTCATAAAACTGTACAAAAACAAAACAAATAACCCAATTTAAAAAATGGGCAAAGAACCAGACACTTCTCCAAAGAAGACATTCAAATGACCAATAGACAAATGGAAAAAATGTCCCACAGTCACTTATTATTTGAGAAATGCAAATCAAAACTACAAAGAGATACCATTTTACACCTATGAGAATGACCTATATTGAAAAGACCAGAACGATAAGTGCTGGTGAGGATGTGGAGAAAAAGAAACTCCGATCCTGCTGGTAGGAATCCAACTGGCCCATCTCTAATGGAAAACAGTATGCAGGTGTCTCAAAACATTAAAAATGGATCTGTCATTTGACCCAGTAATTCCAATCCTAGACATCTATTCTCAAAATTCAAAATCAGTAATTTGAAAGGAAACCTGTACTCCTGTATTTATTACAGTGCTATTGGCTTTAGCTGAATTATGCAAACAACTGAAGCACCCCAGAACAGAGGAGTGGATCAAGCTGTAGTTTAAGTACATGCAAAAGAATGAAACTAGAACATTATGAATGTTCCTTGTGAATGGAATGTTACTCAGTGTCAAAAAAGATAAACTTCATATGCCTGTTGGCCATTTGCATTTCCTCTTTGGAGAAATGTCTTTTAAGTTCTTCTGCCCATTTCTTGACTAGATTGTTTATTTTGTTTTTGTTGAGTCGTGTGAGTTCTTTGTATATCTTTGTGATCAGTCCCTTATCAGTTGTATGGAGTGCCAAGATTTTTTTCCCAATAGGTGGGGTGTCTCTCTGCTTTGGTTAATGTCTCTTTTGCTGTACAGAAGCTTTTCAGTTTGATGTAATCCCAGATGTTTATCTTTTCCTTGACTTTCTTTGCTTTAGGTGATGAGTCTTTAAATATGTTTTTGGGATATATGTCTTGTAGTGTTTTATATATATTTTCTTCTATATATTTCATGGTTTCAGGTTTTATGTCCAGTTCTTTTATCCATTTTGAGTTGATTTTTGTGCATGGTGAGAGGTAGTGGTCTAGTTTCATTTTTTTGCATGTGGTGGTCCAGTTTTCCCAGCACCATTTATTGAACAAACTGTCTGTGTTCCATTGCATATTCTTTGCTCCTTTGTCAAAGATCAGTTGTCCATAAAAGTGTGGCTTTTTTTCTGGGCTCTCTATTCGGTTCCATTAGTCTGTGTGTCTGTTTTTGTTCCAAATACCAAACTTTTAATTATTATGGCTTTGTAGTATTGCTTGAAGTTTGGAAGTATGATACCTCCTTTCTCCTTTGTTTTCATAAGTAGGGCTTTGCCTATTCATAGTTTTTTAGTGGTTCCATATGAATTTCATTAGTATTTGTTCTATTTCTTTGAAGAATGTCATTGAGATTTTTATTCAACATCCCTTATAATCAGGGAAATGCAAATCAAAACCACAATGAGATATACCAGTAAGAATGGCACATATCAAAAAAACAAGCAACAACAAATGCTGGAGAGGATGTGGTAAAAAAGGAACTCTCCTACATTGCTGGTGGGAGTGCAAACTGGTCCAACCACTGTGGAAAGCTGTCTGGAGGTTCCTCAGACTACTAAAAATGGAGCTACCATAAGACCCGGCAATTCCACTCCTAGGGATCTACCCAAAGGACACAAAACCAATGATTCAAAAGAAAACCTCTACCCCTATGTTTATTGCAGCACTATTTACAATAGGTTAAAAACTGGAAACAACCCAAATGCCCAAAAATAGATGACTGGATCAAGAAGATGTGGTACATATACACTATGGAATATTATTCAGCAATCAAAAAAGATAAACTCATGCCATTCACAGCAATGTGGATGGAGGTAGAAGGAATTATGCTCAGTGAAATAAACCAGAAGGATAAAGAAAAATATCCCATGGTTTCATTTATAGCAGGAATATAGGGGAACCAAATAAGACATCAGTGTAAAAAAAATAGTAACAGTACAAAACACAACAAAGCAAAAATGGACAATTATAAATCAGAGACATCCTGCAGGGGAGGAGGAGGGAGAGGGATCAGAGGGAGGGAGGGAGGAGCACAGGTGACTGAGGTGATGGTGCACAGGTGCTTTGGGGAAGGAAACTCTATGGGGACTACACCCAAGAGGGTGCGGGGAAGCAAATATTGTTTAAAAATGAACAATGGTATAAAAAATAAAAACATTAAAAAATAAAAAAATAAATAAAAAATTTTAAAAATGTGCTAAAAAAAGGATAAACTTGTGCCATTTGTGATGGAGCTTGAGGGGATAATGTTGGGTGAAATAAGTGAGAAGGAGAAATAAATACCAGATGGTGTCACCAATTGTGAAATATAAAGTAACTAAACTAATAGTCAGATAAGGACAAGCCTAAAAACTAACCTTTGATAGCTGACTACAGAACTGAAGCACCACAATGGGGAAGGGCTGACAGAGCTGGTAAGAACAAAGAGCGAAAGAAGGTCTGTGGTGGTGGATTATGGGTGAATTGGTAGTGGGTGCACTACGGTGAGAGTACCTGGTAGGGATGTCCCAGTTTTATCTCAATTAAAAATATATAAATAAAAAATAAAAAATTTAAAAATAAAAAATATATTTTTGATTTAGAAGTAAATTTTAAAAAGTTTGTATGAAGAAAAATTCCTAATTCTTTTTTTTTTATAATTTTAAAAAAAGATTTATTTATTTATTTATACAAGCACTGGGTACAGTCAGAAGCTTGGGAGGGTAAGAGAATTCACCAGAGCCAGAGTGGGGAACGGAACAGGCAGATGGACTGAAATACACTGCTGAGGGGAGCAGTGGGCGGCAGGAGAGGTCTGCGCGCCATGTGGGCCCCTCACCGGTGCCCGGGGATTGAACTGGCGCTGTTTCAGAGACTGCGGGCAGCTTCGCAGCCCAGCGCTCAACCGCTGCGCCACCAGGGGAGGCCCCGGACTGTTCACTTTAATAAAAGAATAAGCACAAGGGATAGCCTCTAATCTTATTCAGTGGCCCGCTGACTCAGATAGACTAGTAGAAGAAAAATTTGCCAGAAATATAAATTTTCTTGAGATTGCATTCAAGTGAATTCAGCAGCTACTATATACAAAGATCTTTGCTTGGACAGGAGGCTATTTTAGAAGCAGTTGATTTGATTTAGCTTAGTAGAGATTTGTTGGATATACAAGGAAACACAGAAGATTATGAACACCGGATTCCTGTCCTCATGGTGGCAAAAATGTTGACTACCCATAACTATAATATTAAAAAGGTGAAAGCCATAAATTGATAAATATGAAGTGCTGGGAGGTTACTAGAAATCAATAGCGCATTCATTTGTGCAAATCATCAAATCTTTGAGAAGGAGTTAGAATTTGAGCTGGTTGTTGAAGATTGACCACATTTTCATTTGGGAGGCTCGTGGGAGGAGAGAACCACTTGGCTTGCCCTGTTACCATTAGCTCAGGTGGTGTGTGCATATTTCCTCCTGGAGCAGGCTGGTGTGGATATTAATGGTACGTCAGTGATTTCCATTTTCTACCTGAATACTTTGTTTAAATGACGTATTTACATTACTACTCTGGGTGACACTTATGCCTAGAGATGTCTGCTAGTTGAAATGAACAAACAGCAGCTAGATATTTCTTATCTCTAATGGGAGTTCTGTAAATCCCTTAGCTTTCGCATTTTGTGTGCAATGAATTTTTAAAAAATGAATAAAAGGCATAGAAAATGATGGACACACACATCCAGGTGCTTTGTGCAAACATTGTGTTATTCTTCTGTTGAGGCCACTTTTAACATAGGACGTGCAGTTTGAATGTGGTTGATAGAGAACTGGATGTGCCTGCTTACACCCTCACTCTCCACTTTGAGAGAAATGGACTTGTGTTTGAGGTTAGATTTGTCAACCTGTGCTGTGTTGATATTCTTGAAGTACCATTTTCATCTGGATAGCCCTCTATACAGCAGGCTAAAAAGAACCCAAACCTTCTGCTTTATCCATGTCTTCTCTTTTGGTGCTCTGGGTTCTCAGAATAGTATCTCTATTACAGATCACAAACATCTATCTCTTTCTTCCCCTTCCTCTAACAGATGTTCATTCATTCATTAATCCATTCCACAAATAGGCATTTACTAAGCAACTATTATTTACCAATCACCCTTCTAGTGACTTGGGGTACATTTATCCAGAAAACAGGCAAAATCCATACTCTACTGGAATTTATATTCTAGGAGGAGAAGCAGAAAATAAATAAACTCAACAGATAATGAAATTATATAGTATGTTGAAAGGTGATAAGTACTATAAAAAATAGAATAGAGGGGTCTCCCTGGTAGCCCAGAAAAATTCCCTTGTGCTCCTTCCTAGTCAAATTTACCAAAAAAGTTACATGAACATTCACAGTAAAGGTTTTGTGAAAAATCTTTTATATTTTTATACCTCTTGAATAAAACCTAAAGTGTAATCGCTGGGTCAAAGGACTTCTTTTTGGCTGTTTGCTCCAACCCATTGTCAGTGGAAGCCCTGATTCTATTCACCACATCTTACTCAGTAGTAAGTTCATAGCTATCTTTAACCAGTTTGACTATCTGTTCCTTTTCTCCTTGATATGACAAACTACTGTTTCTTTAAATAATCTTTAACCAGTTTGACTAATTGTTCCTTTCTTCTTTGGAATGTCCCACTTTGGACATTGTTCCACTTGCTCTATGTTGGGATATTTACTTTTCACTTCATGGAATGCTATCTCTGCAATTTATTTGTTGATAATGGAAGACTTTGCTTTCTCCCAAAAGTCACTGTACAATGCCAGCTGAGGTGCTGTGATGCTGTGACTCCATTTCTCCCTCTTGAACTGCCTCTGCCCATAGCCACTTCACAAGGGCAACTCTGTCCCTTTATTCTTAGTGATAATAGAAAAAGAATAAAAATGCACTTTTGGGATTCCTCACTATGTACTTTCAAGATGTCATGGTGCTCCCTTTGCAACCCCGTTCATTCTTCTGAAGTAAAATGCCACTGATACTGCCATCTCATCACACACAGGCTATACTATATTAAGTACAATTACTATGATACTTTGAGCTGTTTACAATAAATTCCATCAAAAACTCTCATGATATAGAATTCTGTGAAGAATTACTCACCAAAAGACGATATGTGAAAGAAAAGGCTAAACATGTGCTTGAACTGAGCCTGATTCGCCTCCCAATTGTGCGTGCTGTGGCTGGACTCTCTCCACACATCACTGATACGTCAGAATCATTAGCACATCCGGGGAATAAGACCCACACTGGTGGTCTAAGTAATTGAAAGACAATTACCATAAAATGGCCGTTGGACTATTTGCCAGGCTCTTAATGAATAGACCTAATTGTTTCACTTTATTATTTTCTTCTTCAGGATTAAATTCACAAGAAAAAAAAATGAAATCCTTAAAAGAAGTCTCCAGGATTTCATTTTCTAGCAATCTATGCCTTTAATGGGGGAAGAAAACATTTGTTTTTAAAATAGATTGCTTCGGTGGTATATAATAATATCTAAACTTTTTAGATTATTTTTGGAATACATTTTATGCTGTCTTTTTCAAAAAGTGACAGTGTTTTTCAGTAGATCTATCTGTTCTGCTCCCCACTCTGTCTCTGGTGAATCCTCTCACATATATACCCCCCCACTTCTGGCCTATACCCCAGCTCTTGTATGCATAAATAAATGAAATAAATTTTAATAAAAATAGAATAGGGCAAGGGGCTTGGGGAACGAGTGTGTGAGTTATAGCTCTAAGTACATGGTCTGGTGGTCTTTTAGAAGTGGGTTAGTCTCTGGTGATGTTGTTATGAGAATTTTCTGGGCAGAAGCAGCCACTAGTGCTCAAGTCCCGAAGAGGGAGTCTGTCTGGGATATTCTGGGGACAGCCCAATAGGTTAATTTTCTTGGAGCCCCGTCAGTGGGTGATATAAAAGGTGGAATCCTGCCACTTGAAACATGGATGAACCTAGAGGATATTATGCTTAGTGAAATAAGTCAGATGGAGAAAGAACCCTCCTCTATGATTTCATTCTTATGTAGTATATAGAGAAATCAAACAGATAATTAATTAAAATGAATAAAACTTTTAGACTGTGAGACCAACTAGTTGTTACCAGAGAGGAAAGGATTGGGAAAATCAGGTTAAAGGGGATCATTGTATGGTGAAGGCCAGAACTGGACTTTCAGTGGTGAATTTGATTTTCAATGATGCCCACCTGCAACTTAGGCACTGTTACAGCGCAATGCTACTTCAGTTAAAAAGAAAAGACTAGAAAAAACAACTTGGGATCAAGCAGAGTAGTTAGAATTCTGAATCTGCCACTTACTAGTGAGCTGTGTATCCCTAGGTAAATTATTATCTGAAGGGCCTCCCTGGCGGCGCAAGGGGTTATACCACACTATGAAGCAATCCACAGCTTCTGCAGCAAGAGTTCGATCCCAGGCTGGCCAGGGAGAAACCCACATGGCGCAGCAGACCTCTCCTGTCTCGCCTGCTGCTCCCCTCAGCAGTGTATTTCAGTCAATGTGCCTGTTCTGTTCCCCACTCTGTGGATCCTCTCACCCCCTGCATCTCTGGCCTGTACCCCAGCTCTTATATGCATAAATAAATCTTTAAAAAAATAAATTATTCTCTCAAGGTCTTTCTTTGCCTGTAAAATAAGAATAGTAATAATGATGATGTCAGATTTGTGATGTTCTTTTGAGGATAAAGCAAGATAACATATTTAAAGTGCTTAACATACGTGAAGAATATGCTTAATACCCACCCCATTAGTCATTTCATTATCATTCTTGAGCCTTATGGGTCATGAGACTTTAGGGAATATGCTGGGCTGTTCTTGGATCACCCAGCTCTGAAACAGAGAGGACCTTTTATAATCTAGAGTGCTTGGGAATTCTTTGAAAGCTTTCATTGCAAAAAAGGTGGGCTATTTCTCAACTATATTTGAAATTGGAGCAGCTGCAGATCTTCTACCAATTTCCTAGGCTTATGTAAATACTGGTCAGTAAGAGATTGGAAGAAGGAAATTTCTGGATCCTTCCATAACTCCAATCTCTTGGGGCACACATGCTCAGAATTTTTTTTGGAGAGATGCCAGGTTATAAGGAGCCAACACTATGATTCTGTGATGCAATGTAATGAAAATATAATAATCTTAAAGGATTCAATTATGGTAAATATTAACTTAGTCTAAAATGTGACTAAATTTTCTACTGAAAGGTATTAAACTAACTTTCCTTTTTTGAAAAGTGTGCCTTAGAGACAAAGGCATAAAAATGCAATGTATATCAGAAAAATATTCTAGACATTTGAATGGTATGGTTGAATCTATCTTGGAATTTAAAAAATCTGCAAGCCAAATGAATGTTACTTAAGGTAAAATGTGACACATGAATTCTTCCCTGTTTCCTTTTCTTTTGAATAACTAACAATTCTAGTTACTTGTTACAGTGCCTAACAGTTAAAACATGTTCAATAAGTATATACTGAATATAGTAGAAGCCAATCTAAAATGAAAATTAAAAAAAAGCTTATAATTTCCTGAGAATTCAGTTGTTATTTTGATGAAATTTTTACCCCATGTAGTAGTGAAATGCCCCCCTGATTCAGTAAAGAGATTAGGGGAATGTAACCTGAAAAGGAAGAAGAAAAGAGAGGGAAAAGAAAAGAAATGTCAAAAAGTGGGGAGTATTCCAAGTTTATGGTTTTTGTTATTTCCTCTTCATGTTTCTTAGCCTGACAGGGTGAAAAGTGGGATAATACAGTTAGGGTGGGTTAAAATGTCTCTGACCCTTTTTTTTGGACACTTCTCTTATTGAGAATTGGGGTTTGTATCCTTTTACCCTTGAATCTGGATTTAATTTAGTGACTCATTTGTAATTAATGGAAAATGGCGGAAGTGATGCGTGACTTCCAAAGCAAGGTCAGGAAAGATCACGTAGTTTCCACGTTTATCTCTTGTGATAAAGAAGCCAGTTGCTATAAAAGAAGTGTCACTGCTGTCAGAGGAGCATCCTGCAGAGGGTGTGTGGAGTCAGCTGAGCTCTCAGTTGAAGGTGACCAGCACTCACCAGCTACTTGACTGAGCCATCCGGGCTGTCCAGTCAGGCAGACCTTCAGAGGACAACCCCAGTGGACATCTGAATGCAGCTGACTCCTAAGTGACAGCTGTTAGCTAAGCCTTTCCAAAAGTTCTGATCCTCAACATTGTGAGAAAAATTAAATGATTGTAGCTTATACCACTAAGCTGTAGCATAATTTTTTTTAAAGATTTATTTATTTATGCATATAAGAACTGGGGTACAGGCCAGAGGTGCAGGGGGCGTGTGTGTGTGAGAGGATTCACCACAGACAGAGTGGGGAGCAGAACAGGCAGATCCACTGAAATACACTGCTGAGGGGAGCAGCAGGCGAGCCAGGAGAGGTCTGCTGTGCCATGTGGGTAGCTCCCTGCTGGGGGATCGAACTTGTGCTGCAGAGGCCGCGGGCCGCTTCATAGGTTGTGTCTTAACCCCTTGTGTCACCAGGGAGGCCCTGTAGCATAATTTTTACATAGCAAGAGTGACTGGAACAATCATGTGAACTCATATGTTTTAAGGAAAAGTAAAAGCAAAGGTTTCAAGTATCACTATTCTGCTATGAGAATTCCAGCGCAGGCTCTTCCCTTGCCAGAATCCAGTCTTCCACGTCACACATCACTCCCCTCCTCGCCTCTTCTTTGGTTGCACCCTATATATAGCCCTGCACTGATCCCAAATCTTTGCAAGCCAGTGTGGTTCAGGTTTTTCCTAGAGTTAGTCGTTATTCCAGTGGTCTCCAGCTCTGTAAACTCTATGGTGGAAGAATTATTGTTCAAAACTAGCAGGAGAAAAGAATAAGTGTTTTGCCCTAAGCCACTGATTGGATTTTAAATTATTTTGCTTTTCTCTGACATTCCAAGAACAAGATGCTTGTTTTTCCAAGATTCCTTCCTGTTGAGTAACAGACTACAAATCATGGCGTAATAGACTTTTGCTGTGAACTGGCCACGTGGCCACAAAATTTCTTTTTTTCTCTCCTTTTTTGATTTTGCTTAGACTTACTTCCTTATTGAATGTAGAAAGTGAAATGTTTTGATAAATGTATAGATATTTCACATTTTGCTACTTTTATAGTGATTTATACTGCTCTTGCCAGAATTTAAAGAAAATCTAATGCACGATTTAGGGGAAATTTCATGTACTAATAGCAGAAAACGTCACAATTCAACAGCTGTTTGATGATAGGCAGTGCTTTCTCCCTCCCCCTTCTCTTCATTTATTATTATTATTTTGTTATATCTTTCTTGATACAAGAGACAGTCAGATGGAGGAAGACAATGATTGGATGGTGTCACTTGTATGTAGACTATAGAGAAACCAAGCGAAGGGTCAGATAAAGCCAAACTAAGAACTAACCCTTTGTTACAAGGGCTTGGAAAACTATTTATTAAAAGGTTTTAATCCTAGAAGTGACACATCAAAGACAACATGCCAAGGCAATCATACTCAAAATCAACCAGTGGAAAGCTGGAGTTCAAAGCCAGAGGTAACTGTGGGAATTTAAGCTCCCTGGGAAAAGGCAGGATCCTGGGTGTGGGCACTGGGCTGCAGTGGGGCTTTTCAAGGGTGATGTGCTTGCCATGTGAATCACAGGGAACTGGTTAAATAAACGGTGGCACATCCATAATTTGTTATTTTCCATATTGTGATAGTCTGCAATCCCTGACCCCGACATCACTATTAAAGCTATAGGAGAATTTTTTTTTGGGCCTCCCTGGTGGCGCAGTGGTTGAGCGCTGGGTTGTGAAGCTACCCGCTGCTTCTGCAGCGCCGGTTCGATCCCCGGCTGCTCCCCGGCTACCGAAGGAGGGTCCCACATGGCGCACAGACCTCTCCTGCCGCCCGCTGCTCCCCTCAGCAGTGTACTTCGGTCCTTCTGCCTGCTCTGCTCCCCGCTCTGGCTCTGGTGAATTCTCTCACCCTCCCGCACTTCTGACTATACCCAGTGTTTGTATAAATCAATCAATCAATCAATCTTGTATAAATAAATAAATAAATCTTTAAAAAAAAAGCTATAGGAGAATTTTTAATGAGAAGGATAATTGTGACATATTGTGAAAGGAAACTGCAAGGTCATCCATGGGTGGTAGATTTATAGGTGGCTGAGTATTCTTTTTATGATAAGCTCGTTTTATATTTTTTAATTTAAAAGGAAAAACAAGAAAAGGTACTTGGATTCTGCATGTTCTGGGTTTTCATATATCTGGAATGATTATTTTTTTCTAAATAGAAATAACTACTTATAGGAAATAATATTATTTTATCATAACTTTAGTCCTAGAATATCCTACCGGCTTTTCTGTATTTTCTTTTGGAATTTTTTTTTTAATTGGAAAGAATTTGGAGGCTAGTACAATGTCTTTTGTTTTTATTGTTGACGGTTTAATTATTTTTCTTAATTTTAAAACTTACTTTCTGGGTAACATGCCACTAAAAATCACAGGATATTTTGTTTATAGAAACTTTGACATGGTTGTTTTTTAGTAATTATATTTAAAATGTCTGAATTGTGGTTTTTAACTCCAAATAGTTATGACTTCTAAAATTGTTCTCATTTCATTGCTGTGATTATCGCTGACTATCTCTTTGATTAGATTTTTTTTTTTTTTTTTTTTTTTGTTTTTTTTTTTTTTTTTTTTTTTAATAGAGGCATGCTTTTTATTTATTTGTTTGCTGGTTTGTTTTTTTGTTTGTTTTGTTTATACATGCACTGGGTACAGTCAGAAGCGCGGGAGGGTGCGAGAATTCACCAGAGCCAGAGCGGGGAGCAGAGCAGGCAGAAGGACCGAAGTACACTGCTGAGGGGAGCAGCGGGCGGCAGGAGAGGTCTGCGCGCCATGCGGGACCCTCCTCCGGTGTCTGGGGAGCAGCTGGGGATCGAACCGGCGCCACAGAGGCCGCGCGCAGCTTCGCAACCCAGCGCTCAACCGCTGCGCCACCGGGGAGGCCCTCTTTGATTAGATTTTGATCTAATTCCTTTACATTTTAACTTACATAATTTTAACTTTTTACCCTTTACAGCTATTATTTTTCCCATTTTTTTTCTTTGCCATGTCATTTCTTCTTTTTACTGCCTCCATTACAGATTTAAATTTTGCTTTTTCAGTGATAATTTCCTTCTTGTTTTTCCTTATCTCACTCAGGCCATGTTCATTCCTAATTATTGTCTTGGAGTCTCATTTAGTTACATTATTTTACTGTTCCTGTTTTTTCTTTTGTATTTCTTCTATTCTCTTGCACCCTAGCAAGGATGCCAAGTCTTCTAAACTTTTCCTTTGCCCCACACCAAATATCATTTTTAGAGATAGGTAGGTCATTACAATGAGATTCTCTTTTCTTTGTGATACCTCATTTTTTATAGGGCCCATTAAAAATTTTCTTCTTCAGTTTAAAAAAATTGGAGACAAACTTTTACAAAAATTTACATTTAAAAGTTAATTATAAAAATTTCAATAAAAATTGAAATTATAATTAATTAGTCTTTTTCCTGGTCCCTTATTTAGGTTTTCTAGGTTCCTGCTATGAGTGAGACCATCCGGTATTTTTCTTTTTCTTTCTGGCTTATTTCACTGAGCATGATCCCTTCTAGCTCCATCCATGTTGCTGCAAACTGCATGTGTTTATCTTTTTGGATTGCTGAGTAATATTCCATGGTGTATATGTACCACAACTTCTTGATCCAGTCATGTATTTTTGGGCATTTGGGTTGTTTCCATAGCTTACCTATTGTAAATAGTGCTGCTAAATAACCAAGATCAAAATACACACATTGTGCAAAAATGAAAAATGATGTAAAAAATATATAAAATTAAAAAATTTTAAAAAATTGAAATTAAAATGTTCTTTTAAAAAAACAGAAAGGCCTATTCACACCTCCTGTTTATCAGTCAAGATGAACGGATTAGCCTTAAGCCTTTGTACTGTCTTACTGAGTATACACTTATAGAGTACCTTCAGCTGGAAGGCGGCATACATTTTCTTCAGTTCCGTTCTGAACCAAAGAGTAGATGAACCATCACAGCCTGCATTGTACATTCTTATCAAGGCACTTCCTGTTTCTGCCTTTGTTACAGATCTCTTATTTGGAGATCTTTGGAGCCAGAGAAAGAGCAGAAGTATGAAATGTCTCTACTGTCATCTTTCAACTCAGCAGAGCCCTTTCCTTCACATGAAGTTTGAGAATCTCTGGATTATTTTTTCTTAATCTAGCTCCATTGACATTTTCATCAGTGAAAATTCTTTTCCTTCCATACATTTCCATAATAGTGTCTGTAAATCTTATTTCTTGTTTCATAGTTTTTAGTATTTTCATCAGAAATTTATTGTATTTTCAGGACAGGTTGCTACAGGAGTTGCTAAGCAAAGCCATTTATACCAGTGCATTCTAGTTCCCTTTACATGATGGAAGTATGTCTTCTGTTTAACTGAAATACTTTTTTCTCACATAGATATCTGACATAATTACTTCTTTAACCATATCCTCTTAATATTTAGATTAATGTTTCATTTCCTTTTAAATTTCTTAAGATCTGTTTTGGAATCCGGGGGAACATACCTGATAAAAGGAATGAATTTCAATTTTAGCAAAAGTTGTTAAATCACACAGATTAAAATAATATATAAATAAAAAATTAATAATCCTCAGCATTCCCAAGCCAGTTTTCTAACACTTAATGCTTCCTGTATGTAATATCAAATATTAATGACACTAAGAATTTCCAAGCCTGATTGCAAACATTGAATGTTTCCTGTATATTTTTAAGCTAGCTATCCATTCAACATCCTGAGTAAATACTATCATATTTGTCTTTTTGCCAAGAGTAAATGAACTGCAACCTATAGAAGAAAAAATTATTTGATATTTATGCTGCACTCCTGTTTTGAAGTAGCTCACAATCCTTTACAGACTTTTCATTCACTTCGAAATAGTGTCCCTGAGGAAGGAAGGAAGTGTTTCTATCTCTGTAGACAATGGGTCTACAGATGGACATACAGGCATTCTCTCCTATATGTTTTCCAGCCCAGATCTGCCTATCTCCAAATTCTCTGGTTTTTCTCTGTGTCATGCTGTCTCAATATTACAAATAGCTCTATCCCAATAACGGGGTAGTCGCTCTCCTCCAGTCTGCGACAACTGTAAACATTGCAAACATTTGTGGTTGCCATCAGAATTTCCATGAAATTTTATTCTGTCCAAGTTTTCAAAAGCACAATATATGTCCAGGGTACATTTTAAGTCTAAGAGAGTTCCAGACAGATCTCTGACTATATAAAATAACCTGATTTTTCCAGAATTGTTTAAGAATGTGAAAGGTTATAGATATTTTTTAAGATGTACAGGTTCCACCCATAATTAGGCACTCTCTATTCTGAAACATAAATAAGAGTAGTGAATAATCTCTTCTACTTTTATGAATATTTAATCTGGCATCCCTAAATACCTGATTAAACTGGTTAAAGTTGACGTGACTGTTACAGTGCTTAGTGCAAACTGCTTGAGAAGTTGATGCTTTCAGTTCATATTTGCTAGAGTGTAATATAACAAATGGAGTCATTAACCTTTGGTTTCAAATATATTTTGGGTTCTCGAAGGCTTAATCAGGATTGTGCTCTCTATGTAGTTTGGGTCCCCTTCACATTCCTGGTCTCTGTCTCTTATAAAGAAGTTTGCTAATACTCATCCAGAAAGCTTTGTCACAGAAAAATGTGATAGATCACTGGAATTTTCACCAGACAGAACAGAATTTGTGCTATGCCTTAACTTATTCCAAAGAGTTTTCTAGGAACAGACAACACCCTGTAGCATCTAAGAACTATATATATAAATATATTCTTTTAAAAAATTTTTAAAGATTTATTTCATTTATTGAAGCATACATGAACTGGGGTATAGGCCAGAGGTGTGGGGAGGTGAGAGGATTCACCAGAGACAGAGTGGGGAACAGAACAGGCAGACTGACTGAAACACACTGCTGAGGGGAGCAGTGGGGGAGACAGGAGAGGTCTGCTGCACCATGTGGGTAGCTCCCTGGCCGGGGATTGAACTCATGTGACAGTGGCTGCGGACAGCTTCACAGTACTGACTTAACCCCTTGCGCCACTGTAAGGACCATATATTTATTTTAAAATAATAAATAAGGGAGAAGGAGAGGGAAAATATGATCATAAGAGGAATAGGAAGAGGCAAAAGAGGGGAGAGACAAGGACAAGTGGGAGATTGTTGGTACAAAATGCTGTTTAGAGAAGGATAATTTTAGAGGGCTATTGATTTAAAATAATAAATTATGTAATTACAAATGAAACTAATTATGAAGTCATGTAAATTTTTGTCTCCTTTATTTAGGTGACAAGTATATCCATGTTTCCATCATCTCCCCTAGATTTCTCATCAATTTTACTGCCAGTGAATATTGCTGCACACATGTGCAGTCTGCTTCCATGAACATATTATTATGCACAATATGCAAGATATGACAGGAGTATGCCTGGTCCATGTCTTCACTGTGCCCAGTCAGTAGATCTGAGAGAAAGTGGAAACTGCCAGCAGGAGAGTATGAAGCAGCCATTTACATCACTGTAAAGATATTTTCCATATCTCTGGGTGCAACAGGTTTTACAGATTTCACAGCTCTGATTTGAGTAGAATACAATAGTAGTTGAGAGTCTGGAATCAGGCTGTCTGGGCTCAATCCCAGCTCCACCACCTCTTGAGTAATCTTCAGCATGTAATCTTCAGCTTAATCTCTTTTGGTGGTGGCAGCAAAGTCTGATGGACTCTTCCACTGACATGACCTTCTCTGGGGTTCAGCTGCTCAGCCTTCCCTGGTTTCTGCCTATTTCCTGACCTTGCTTCTTCAAACTTCTCAGCTATTTTAACAAAGTTCTTATCACTTAAGGCAGCCACCATTTATTCTGCTAATGACTCTGGATATACACAATCATTTAAACATTATGTGGCTATGTTTTCATATATTTTAGTTCTCTTCTACCACCTAACTGCCTCTTCTTGTTTGAGTTTGGACCCTAACATGCAAGGTCATTGTGCTGTGGTGTGCTATGCTATGCTAGTCAGATGTTTGATGTTTGCAGTGTTATCTGCTTATCTGTAAAATAAGAGTCAGGAATTATTTGATATTTCTTTGACCCATTCTTCCGGCAAATGCTTATTGAAAAAATACCAATGCTAGGTATACAGTAAGGATTCTATTTGCATTATTGTTTAAATAATTTTTTATTACATATATAATATAGTAACATATACTTTACATTTAAAATCAGGATATTACAGATTAAAGACAAATACTCTTTGGCCACCCAATTCCTGTTCCTCTCTGCACTTGAAGTATAAACTTATTTCATGTTTAGAGTGAAATAATGTTTGGGGGAGATGTTTTGTGATTTTTGTTTGTTATCTACTCATGTATTTTGAAATACTATTGGGTTTCCCATTGCTTCTCAAGAATGCCCCCATCTGGGATGCTTTGGCTACTTTTACCTCTACCAACATATTAGCAGACAGGCAATATGTTCTTTTATTTTCCTGTGTTACAACTAGAATTCCTGATGGCCCATACCCAAAATTACAAGCTTGGCATGTCGTGGAAATTTGTTAGGACCAGGGGAAAACTCATGATGTAATATTAAGTAAAAGAAGGATATAAAAATATTTTCATGTGTGGTACTAATTAGGATTTTTAAAAATAACTGTGACTAGAAACATAGTAATTCAACCTGGTAATAGTTCTTATCACTTCATAGGGAGATTATGAATCAAATATTTTATCTTCTGTTCATACAAATGATTTTTATTCCACAGTTGATACAAAGTGATATCATATTTTGTAATCAGAAAAGGAATGTAAAAATCTAATCAAAATAATGCGTACTATCAGTTGTCCCTTTTGCTTTCAGGATTTCAATGTCTAGAAAGTTCTAGAATTGCTCCATCTATCCATTAGTAAATGGATGTTAGATTAGTGATAGACCTGTCTACCTTTCAGATAGATGGAAAGAGTCTGAAAGACAATTTTTCAGGACAAATTTTCTTTATGGCAACTCAAAGAGCTTCTCTGTAGGAAATAGAATCATGGTCTTCAGTTATTCAGAAAACCTCTCAGAGAAGGCTTTTATTGATATAACTCCTAAGTTTGTCAAGCTTTGCATTAACCAGCTCACAGTGAACCCAAGGAAACTTGACTGAAATTGGTTCTAGGCCCATCTGATATTTCCTCTTCATATCCCAAACCCAACAGGGATTATGTTATCTAACCTGATATTAAAAAAAAAAAAAACAGTAAAGCATTGTGGATGATTTCTGAGGAACTTGTGACTGTGTCCCTATGAAAACTCACAAGTCTTCAGAGATGGCCAGCATGACATTGTAAAAAGAACATGACTTTCCAAGTCAGGCTGACCTGGGTTTGAATCTTTATTCCACTTTAATCCATTTACTAGTTTTGCATATGTAAACAACATTTTGTGACTGTTTTCCTTAGAATAACCATAACTTCTTATGGATTGGAACCTTAAAGATTCTTCTTGGTGCCTAATTTGTAACAGCTTTCTTAGTATGTGTCAGGCAAATGGTCTACTCTAGCAAGTGGGATGCACAGATTGGCAACAATCTTAATTTTCAGTTAATTTTCCATGAGTTCAGAGACATTCCCAGGCCAGAGGGCTTCAGTCTTATTTTCAGATGCCAGGTGGAGAGAGGGGACTGGCAAGTTGAATGAGTTCACTGGTACGATTGCTTTGGCTTCTGCCTGCTGTTGTTGCTGCTATAAATCTGGACCTGCTCAGCCATATGGGTGCCTGTCTGCCATTGAGGAAACGCTCTTGAAGGTCTGAATTCCTGCCAGCACTGCAGCGGTTCCTGGCTGGGCTACTACATTTGGTGCTTGGTCAATGCTCTTTAAAATGCTCCACACTATGCAAGGGTGGCTGAGTCTGCAGAGCTTCCTGTCTCAGCTACCTGCTGCCTTTCTCCCTAAAACTGTGGCTTGTCTTGGGGTTGCACCACTCACTCAAGAAAAAGCAAACCTTTTTTTCTCAATGATATCTCTTTTGATTTGCCTGTCACTTCTTTCCAGTATCTCTTGGATACTGGCATCCTTGCTTAACCCCAAATTTCCCTGGCCTTGGATTTTTGGGGAGTAGGGTTTGCAGACTCCAACCCTTCCTCTTTGAAGATTTTGGGCTTCATTCTCTACCTAGATACACTCTCCACAGCTTTCAGGGACAGATGGACAACCATTCCGCAGGGGGAATATGACTGCTGGCTTTATAGCTGCATAATCCAGAGGAGCCATAGCAGTGACCTTTCATGGAAGTTGACCAGCCCTAGGGCACTTTCTTGGTCTCTTCTTAAACCCTGAAGTTACTCTGGAATAAAAACAAAACAAAGCAAATAAAGCCTCTGTGCCTCATTAGTCACCCCCATTAAAGTACCATATTTTGTAAATTCTGAGACAACATTGACGAGGATGCAACATTATTTTATGTTCCATTTAAGAGAATACAAATCCCAGCAGATACATAAACAAAAGCCTTGCCAGTTAAACTACAAAGCATCTTGATTGTTAAGACCCACCCCAATTTTGGAGCTCTTAAAATGTGAAAATGAAACTAATAAAAAACACAAAAACAAACATGAGTTACAGTTGATAAAAAATGATAGATGACTTTCCCATCAGCGGGAATTAAAGGACCTCCTTCCTCAGTCAGTGGTTAGGAGACTAAAAGGCCAGACAATATCCTGCAGATTCAGAGAGAGGGTAAAGGGTTTGGGGCAAGGAGGAAAGGAGGGGATAATGAGGTGATTTGACTTGGTCTGCATTAAATGCAGGCATGTTAAATTCATGAGCGAGAAACCCTCTGCTTTAAGTCTTTGTTTCAAACTTGAAAAATATATATTTCTCCCTTCTTTCCATCTGGACTTTGTTGAAAATCTCAGGTCAAGCCAGCTTGAAAAAAAAAAATACAGCAGAGCTACCTTCTGCAGTATGACATCATGTCTCCTCTGTTTCTCATTATAAAGTTGAGTTTCAAATGTTAAAATCATATCCTCCTCACCTCTCTGTGCTTTCTTCTCTCCCCCCCTCAATAGTCTCATCTTGATAGAGTTCCATTGTTTTTATAGTTGAACCACAGTGCAAGGCATGCAAGATTATTAACCTAACTTTGGGAAAAACACATCTTATGAGTAAGAATTCAGCTTCTAAAATTTTAACTCTACAGTTTTTAGTGTATTTTTTTTTTTTTTTACCAATCTGCATCTTATTTTTAACTTTGCAGTTGTGCACTGCTTAGGCTATATTTTGTAAAATGAAAAACCTTGTATTTTTTAAAAAATTATAAAATTTTTGTAGGCATATGTGAAATTGTACCATAGTTTTAAAAATAATTTATGCAATTTTATGTAAGATCAATAGACATAATTTAAAAATGTAAAAACAATAATGGAAACATGCCACAATAATGAATAGTGCTTGTTCTTTCCGCTGAAAAACATAGGGGGTGTAGAAAAATTTTGACTATAATATACAGTAGTTTTGAAAAATCTTAACCTTAAAAACAACCAAATCATATTATTGGAATTTGGGTAAAAGCTTTTTTTGGGGGAAGAACTTATTGTGAAACTACAACTTGAAGTAGACTGAATTAGCTAATTATAGCTGTTAGTTTTTTATTTAAGAGGCATATTTGTAACAGGTACTTACTAATGCCAGTGAAAAATAGCAAATTAGCCATTCCTAAAATGAGCTACATTTTACAGGACTATGACAGTGGAATATATGAAGTTGTCATGTACCTGCCACCTCTAAGCATGTATTCAGAGAGAAATTGTAGAAAACTGAAATTGTAGAAAACTGGAAAATGAGTAAAAGGAAACTAACCGGAGGTTTTTTTTTTTTTTTATAAATTTTATTTTTATATTCCCCATACAATTGCAACCCCCTTATTTTGACCCCAATCCCTCCCCTCCCCACCCCCAACCCCCCATAGTGTCTCTGGTTCATAGTTTTTTGTTGATTTTGATTTTCACTTTCTTATAGTTATTCATTTTCCTGGACCCTTATTTAAGTTTTCTAGATTCCTGCTATGAGTGAGACCATCTGGTATTTTTCTTTTTCTTTCTGGCTTATTTCGCTGAGCATGATCCCTTCCAGCGCCATCCATGTTGCTGCAAATTGCATGTGTTTATCTTTTTCGAATGCTGAGTAATATTCCATGGTGTATATGTACCACATCTTCTTGATCCAGTCATCTATTTTTGGGCATTTGGGCTGTTTCCAAAGCTTAGCTATTGTAAACAGTGCTGCTATAAACATAGGGGTGCGGTGCAGGTGCTCTTTCAAATTGATGTTTCTGTGTCCTTTGGGTAAATACCTAGGAGTGGAATTGCTGGATCATATGGAAGCTCTATGTTTAGTAGGTCCAGAAATCTCCACACAGCTCTCCATAGTGGTTGGACCAGTTTGCACTCCCACCAACAGTGCAGGAGAGTTCCTTTTTCTCCACATCCTCGCCAACATTTGTTGTTGCTAGTTTTTTTTAATATGTGCCATTCTCACTGGTGTGAGATGGTATCTCATTGTAGTTTTGATTTGAATTTCCCTGATTACAAGTGACGTTGAACATTTTTTCATATGCCTGTTGGCCATTTGCATTTCCTCTTCAGAGAAGTTTCTTTTTAGCTCTTCTGCCCATTTTTTGACTGGATTATTTTCTTTGTTGTTGAGTCTCATCAGCTCTTTGCAGATTTTTGTGATCAGTCCTTTATCATTAGTATTGTGTGCAAAAATGTTCTCCCAGTCGTTGGGGTTTCTCTTTGTTTTTGTTATTGTCTCTTTTGCTGTGCAGAAGCTCTTTAATTTGATGTAGTCCCAGCTATTTACCTTTGGCTTCACTATCACTGCTTTGGGTGATGTGTCTGTAAAGATGTCTTTGATGTGAATATCATGTAGTGTTTCGCCTATATTTCCTTCTATGTTTTTATGCTAACCGGAGTTTTTTTTTTCTGGGAAGAATGCTATTGACATGTAAAGAGCTATAGGTCAGAGTGGACAAGAAGAAAACAAGATGGGAGAGCTGATTTATAAATCTGTATGAAACTTTATACACTACAAAGAAAACACATTATATATGGACATTGAAAACTTATATAATCATGTATTAAGGTATAAAATGTATCAATTAATTTAAAAACTGAAAATATTTTAAGTTCTAGTATTTGACCCACTGAAAAAATATTTGAAATTTAAAATAAACAAATCAACTCAGTGGAAATATTTTTAATATGATCTGTGGCAGATACTGATATTGTTCCCTGTTTACCTGGTCTTCCATTTCACATAGTAATAGAATTTTTAATTGAGAACATGGCCAAGTAGTAGCAAGAGTATTTTCCCAGCATCTCCTGAGTCTAGATGTGGCCATGTGACTAAATTCTGACATGGATGAAAGTGAAATGTGCAACCAATTCTTTGCAAATTCTCCCTTCCCCCTTATGCTTCTTCTATGGGCTAAGATGCTTACATGATGCTAAGATCAACAGAGTGATCTGAAGTCATGGTGTGTCATGACTTGGAAACTCTGCTGTGGAAACTAGTGGTATATATATCTTATAAGAGAGAAGAAGACTCAACCCCTTTACCTTCTTTTAGCTACTATTATTTAGTAGTAGTAGCCAAACCTATTTCTAACTAATATGTCTCTTGAGTTAAATAGGGAAAAAACTGAAGCTGAGATTATTGAAAATGCTGATAACAGTGGATATAGATTTTTACATACTGGAAGATAAAATTATATCCAGAAGGTATTCTTTTAGTGAGTTTCTATTAATTCAAAAAAAATTGAAAATAACATTCATCAAAGAGTCAGAAAATAAGGGAAGTAAAAAAAAAGAATTAAATATAAAAGCAGAATCTACTAATGCAAATAAAACAGATATGTCAAATAAAATTACTCATGTAAAAACAAAATACAATGTTATGAATTAAAATGAGATATTTCTGTAAATAACAGAGTTTTAAAACATTGATAAGAGAATATGTTCTGTAATCCTAACAAGTATCAAAACTGGCAGTTTTGTAGGAAAATATTTATTGCTCAAGTTGAGTTGAAAACTTTATAGAACAACCTTCAGATGTAAACAACTGAAAAATTATCTTCAAATATAGGCAAAACGGAGAATATAAATTGGTGCGGCTACTATGGACTTTGATGCCTTGGTGTTGGGTTTAGTATGGTAACTTACACCTGAAATTTGTGACCATGTACCTCTGAACCATATACAATGCTGTAAACCATTGTTACCTCAATCAAAGTATTCAGAATAAAAATACCATGTGATCCAGTTATTTCACTGCTACATAATTATCCAAAGAATATAAAGACACTAATTTAGAAAGACACATGCTTTATATTCATTGCAGCATTATTTTCATTAGCCAAGATTTGGAAACAACATATGTGACCACTGATAGATGAATGAATAAAGATGTGTATGTTTGTATGCACAATGGAATACTACTCATTCATAAGGAGATGAAATCTTGCAGTGGCTAGATCATGAAGGTATTATACAAAGTGAAATGTCAGACAGAGAAAGACAGACATGACACTGTGATTTCACTCAAAATTTAAAGAAACAAACAAATGGACAAAGCAAGACAAAACTAAGCTTTTAGATTATGAGAACAAAATCTTGGTTACCAGATACTGAAAGGTTTTAAGTTTTTTTTCTTCCTTGGTTTTACTCCTCTAGGGTGTTCTTTCTTTACATTAATTCAGTTTTCTTGGCTTTCCTGAGTTGGGTTTAGAGCTATGGTCCTTAAGCTAACCTATGGATATGTGGAAATTATTAAAGAGAAATATTATATCCCTTTCATTCTTCCCTTTACAAAGAAAGCTTATTTTTCTGTTTTAATATATGTTTCTATTCATGTCTTTAAGTTCACTAATTCTTTCTTCTGCTTTATCTAGTCTGCTATTAAACCATTCAAAACATTCCTGATGTAAAATATTTTAGAATGACCGTTTTAGTGCTTCCATTTCTATGTTGAAATTATCTTTCCTTTCATCAGGTCTAGTTTTGTTCTAATTTAAAAACATTTCTTAGTAATGATTTCATAATTCTCAGATTATCCCACTTTTGGGTCCTCTGTAGTTCTCTTTCCATTGATTATGTTTTTGAATCAAAGAAACCTTTTTTCTTTCCATGAATTTAACTTTTTATTGTGTTTAAAAACAATAGAGATTAGATCAGATATTACTTTCTTCCATAAGAAGATCATTTTCTTCTTTCTAGGAATCTAGAATGGGAGTGGGAAAGCTTTATACTTTGGTGTTATTAGCAAATTAACAGGACAGAGACTGGTTTGCTGGTTTAGTTAGTTTCAGGGTTACCTTTAAATTTTTTTTTTTTTAAATTTCTTGAGCATCAACTCTTGTCTCTGTATACAATAGGTTCTTTTCTGGACATGGGGATCTCCATTTGTTTTGCATCCTTGCCCCCATCTTTCCATCTGCTTTTGCCAGACATTAAGTAGAAATCCATTGTGGAAAATTGCTGACAAGAATAGTGAAGTCTTATTTGGGGTTCCTAAGATTCTATTCCATTATGCTAGGTCATATGACTATTAACTGGTTTATTCTTACTGCAGCAGATTCGTTCTGCTTAATTCAGTAAGTGTGCTCAGAAAAAAAAGAGTCCAAAGTCTCTGCTCACTCTGGAAGGGTCTATCCCTCCTGGAAATCTTTGTTATTGGTTTTATTCAGAGGGCTCAATATATTAACACAAAATAGTTTTTAGTTTATTCATAATTTAAAATTTGTGCTCGTGAGAGCCCTGCAAACTTCTACATCTTCAACTGAACTTAAGCTTAACATCTTAAGTTTGCAATAAAATTGTGGAAACAAAGAATGAAGAGGTGACATTTGCATTATGGAATTTTAGAACACAGTATAAATTCACATTGTGGTATTGGCACATGATAGACCAATGTAGTTTAGTAAAGCAGAACAGAAAGTCAAGAAACAGACAAAGTTTTAGTTTATTTCACTAGCTAATTAGTTCTCTGCACATTCTGTGGCACTAATTTTATTTATTTTTAAATATTTATTTTTATTTATATAAGAACTGGGGGACAGGCCAGAGGCATGGGAGGGTGAGAGGATTCACCAGAGACAGAGTGGGGAGCAGAATAAGCTGAGGGTAGCAGTGGGCGAGGCAGGAGAGGTCTGCCGTGCCATGTGGGTATCTCCCTGGCCGGCTGGGAATCAAACCTGCACTGCAGAGACTGCGGACAGCTTTACAGCGCTGTGCTCAACCCACTGTGTGTGGCACTAATTTTAATATGTTTCTTTGTATAAATTGATTTTCCCAGAACTCACCAGACCTAGGTCTGGATGGAGTAGTTTCAGAAATAAATATCACTGTTACTTGCTAACCCTTTCAGTTCTACTTGATTACTTCTCTGTTGCCTTACTTAAGCTCATGTTGTCCCACCCGGTGCACACCCTTTAGAGAGTCTGATATTCATGAAATGTCCTGAGAATTGTGACTCAGCATCATTATTGCTACTGGTGTCCACCATGACAAGATGGATGACATCACCAAAAAATGGTTTCTTAAATCCTCAGGCCCTTGGGTTGCCTGAGTGGTGTTGCAATTTCTTCAGCCTTGTAAACCAAAGCAGTGCTGTGTGTGGGTAAAAGAAAAGAGTCTGCACCCTTCCTGACTCTGTCACACTTCAATTTCTGGACAACACTTTGCTCCTTTTTCTTCCTTGGGGAAACAGTTCTTCCCTACAACCTAGTTATACCATTTTATTCCCAAGCAAAGTTCACTTGTACTTCCTAAACATAATGAATGCAGACAAATTGACACCTTGGCTACCTGGTACATTCCTTATTTGTCAATGTCCTGACAGATATGAATGAATCTCATTAGGATCATCTGCAGTGGTGAGAACATATACATAGGCTACATTAGAAATGAAAGATTTTCATTCCTTTATCTCTTTTTGAATTTTTCCTTTACAGATATCAGGAAGGGATGGTCAGTTTTTGAATTTTCCTTTATACACGGTAGACATGCTACTTTAACATGGACTTAGCTGAACTATTTTGCTTGGTGACCCTTGTTTTCTTTCTCCATTTGATAAGTTGGTATCTTTACCTATATTCCAGGGACATGTTGGAACACAACTGACTAATTCTAGTGAATCAAGTGGCAGAGAAACCCAATACAGCAGAGTGAAAATCTTAAGACTCTAAACCAATGAATCAACTAAAAAGGCAAAAACCAAGAAAGAAGACTGACCTTGCGAACCTTTGTCCCTCAGGGAATATTAGCTTTACCTTTGCAACTAAAGTGATGGCAAGCAGGCTGGGAACTTTGGATAGATTATTTATTCAATGTGACAGCCCCTCCTCCTCTTTCTCTCTCTCTCAACCCTTTACCCATGACCTTTCCAGATTCTTCAAGATTTTTTTAAAACAAACTTCATCAAATAATCAGAATTAGGTGAACAGGCACTGATTACCTGAGTTATCTTTGCTTCTCTTAAAAATTTTTTCAACATTTTCCAGAGGATCTTAACCTATGGAAATTAATAGCAGTAAGAACAGCCTGAAAAAAATGTGTTAAATTGTCTCACTGATGTGTGGAAAAAACAAAAGTTCTGTAGTTCCAACTGCTTGTGTGGTACCAGAAAAAATGTATTCTTGAGAAAGGCCTGTTGCTTATAGCTTTCTCTTGTTAAAAGAGCGATTGCTTAATGGGAAATGAAAGATCACAAATCTTCCACCTTTGGAACCAAAAGATAGAGTTATAATACACTAACAAAAATGAAACCTCCTCTCACAGTGAGCTACCCAAACACTGCACTGCTTGAATAATGTGCTAAGTTAAGTGGGGAGGCCTGGGATGCAGTAATTACTCCAAGGAGGCTGCAGGGAAAGGAAAGTACATTCCAGACACCTAATCATTTACAATTGAGTTTAATGAGGTAGTAATTTACAACTTTGGGGGTGGAAGTATGGAAAGGTCCCTGCCAGGAACTGGGCAGACTCTTTAAAATCCTGGGGTTTAATGAAGGCATTGGAGGGTGGAATCATACAGCCCAACTTGTGTAATTCCATCTGCTCAGAGTTTGGACAGGAAGTAAATGACAGGGCACTTGGGACCTACATCTGGAAACAACATGTTTCAAAGGATTTTATAAATCCTGCAGTAAAGAAGAAGAAAGAAGGAAAAAATGGCGGTGAAAGGGTATAATTATGGGGGTGGAGATGTGTGTGAAGCACAACAGAGACTAGCCATGGCAGGTTCCTTTTAGTTTGAAGAAATAACATTTTCTAATGTCAGGGTCAGTCATTGATAATTATTGACAAAGCATGTGTCAATATGAAAGGGACAGAAGTTTCCTTTCTGGATAGGATTTGGGTGAAGATTATGAAGTAGTTCAGGATCCACAGAACTTATCTGAACACCTTTTTAGTTTTCTGGTAATCTTGCTGGCACTATTGCCGTCATTTCTTAGTTCATAATATACTGGGGTGGTTTCACATTTTGTTCACTGATATTTTTAAAATATAGCTAGCATATGAAGGGTGTTTGTCTTTATCCAAGAGATAAGAAAAGGCTCAAGGCCTGTTTGTGGAGTGTGGGGGGCAAGAGTAGTTGTTAGACCGGCCTTCGTTATGTCATACTCATGAATGACATTTACATACATCAGAATTTGTTTTCTTCTCATTTAAAATGCTGCATGTCCTTCATATTTCATTTTATGTTGGCTCATATTAACTCTCCCAAGAGAGTTAGTACTTATTTACCCAGTTTCCAAATCCCAAGTTTCTTCTCTCTTTCCTTCTCTAGTTGTTTCTAAAAGTTGGGGAGAAAGTTGAAGAAACAATGAGGGGAGATCAGATGGAATAAGGAGAAGCCATTATAATTTTTGATTTTCAAGAGCAGGGATCCAGATTAACACTCATTCACCCATGAGGCTAATACAAAATATTTAAGATGGATATATGTGACTATATAGGGGCCAGGTAGAGAAGTGGTGTGAGGAAGGGAAATCAGACTTGTTGACAGCAAACTATGACGTTTATCGTGATCACAACCTCATTTGCAGTTATAGTCATTGATAGCGGTCTTTGGGCATTTACTCTGTGCTAAGTGATTGATAGGTCTATTTCACTTTTATTCCATTTTGCAGATGAAAAACTTGAAGGTCATGGAAGTTAATATCTCAAGGTCAATAGGATAGTAGGTAGAAGGGAGGATTCAGGCTGAACGCTGTATGATTCAGGAGGCTGTAGTCTTAACTTCTGTACTATCTTGTACTATCTTGGATGTTAGATTGAAAGACCTTTAAAAATATTTGGTTGGAGTGCTAGTCCTAATATCTAGGAAATCATCCCTGAAAAGCAAAAAATACTATCTTTACGGTATCTTGTGTGATAGTTATAGTTGGACTACTGTGTATGGCAAAGAAGAAATATTTTTTCTCATATAGTATCTGTTTACTATAGATCTTAGACTCTGACTCAAAGAAAGGGGGAAATTGGTTTTCATTTGTTTTATATTCCTATTTTTCAGAGAATAAGATATTTTCCACATTTTTATTTTGAACACATTCTTTGGCTGATTAAAAATCATAAACAAGTTTTTTAGTTTCTCAAGATCTAGTCACCTTTTGAAAGTCTGTGCAAAATCTGCATGCTGGAATAATAATTGTTCTTTGGAAAGCTATGTATGCCTATTCTTAATAAGAAACATATGACAAGGTATTTAGTTCTGGTTTCAATCCACATGAACTGGGAAGGAGTTTCAAGTTAAATAAACCTTCATATGTGTGACAAAACATGCTCTCATATATTATCGGTAATGCCAACAGTGAAATCTGACACTGTAAGTGCTAATGAGGGTGGAAAAAAATTAAAAATTTTAATAGTAAGTTCTTATTTCTTTCTTTCTGGCCTACAGAATAGACCATTAATAGCCTGATTAATGGTTTTGCTTTTGTATTGCTAATTTATTTTTAGTTTTGATAATATTACACTAGTAATCTTAGAAAAACCAGTCTCTTACTAACAAATAACTATTTCATAGCTTTAGATGATCACAAAATACTGAAATAAGCAATCTTTCACTCTTTGAATGAGTGAATACTAGCTTGTGTTAGATTGTGCGCGTGCACACTCACACACACATCACACATATGTTCTTTCAAATATCTTTGACATGGGTCAAACACATTAAAATAAAATCCACTAAATAATTCTCTTTTGTTATCCTTTGAAGTACACCCATGTCTCATTTTTCCAGCATTATTTAAGATTGAGCTCTCACATTAAATAGGCTTTTTTTCCTCAGAAATTTTACCTCTTCAAATGATGGTTTAAAAAAACTTGCAACCAGTCTGTAAATATCTTTCTAAATTGAAGGAGCTCTCTGGCTGTCTCTTTAAAAAAAAGAAGATACTGAATACAACTTTGTGTTACCCTGATGACCTCAGATCACTGATCTAAGCTACTTTGCATTTGACTGTATTGTAGGGGAATCACTGCTAATGAGTAAGGGCTGTGCTAAAGCTAACGAAGCCAGAGGAGGTCATTTAAATTCTTGCAAAAACTTTTAGAGATTGTGCATGTACCTGGGTAGGGGTGTGCTCCCCCTAGTACCATTCCCATAGTTGGATGCTTTGAAACTTCTGCGTCTGGAATACATAGCCCTAAACTATGGCTTTGAGAGAATGCGCCAAGTTCCTCTTTTGTAAGCCTGGGCTTATGACATCTGCTTAGGTCGTTTGGAGGCCGTGGTTATTCCATTTCTCATTCTGGATTGGGTAGTAGATATTCAAGGCTGCCAGATTACTCACCTCTGAGTAAGGCAGTTTCTCTAGTGCTGTGCTTATTTTGCAGACTATTAAATGAAATCCAATTCTACATCCCAAATCTTTTTTCTGTTATAGACACTGCTTCACTATTGGTATTGCCATCATTTCCAATCACCCCTGTCAGAGGTCCAGTTTGTACCATGAAGCTTTGGGGTACCTATTTTAAAGACAGTACATCTGGGTTTGAATCTCTGCCCTTTGACTTGATAATTGCATGATCTTAAGTCTGCCCACTTAACAACTATTTGTTGAGTACCTATTATGTGCCAGGCAATGTTCTGGGCCCTTGGGATAGAGTATTTGGAGAATGTAGTGTAGTTGAGGGATATTGGCAACAAACAAGAAAGTAAACAACTGATGTGTCAATGGCAGTTGTGCAAGGGATGTGGAGGACAGAATGTAATGATAGAGATAAGATGGCATGGTTTGTGAAAGTTTCAGTGGAGTGGTTGGGAGAAAGCCTAATAGGAATGCTTTCAAGAGAGAATGGGAAGAATGCTATGGGAGACACCAAGATAGGCAACTTCTTATAGTTTTGCAGTACAGGAAAGCAGAGATGTGTTATGGTAGCTGAGAGACAATGTGGGGTCAAGTGAGCTTTTATTTTAAGATCTGGTGTTTATGTATGCTGATGTGAATGACTCAGCTGAGGGAGGAAGTGAAGATGCAGAGGAGAGAGGAAACAATTGTTCACTAGCGTTACTGAGTTGGCAAGGTGGGTGAGATCTACTGCACAAGTGGAAGACTTGGCCTTAGCTTGGTGGTTATAGCCACAGGAGGAATGGACAAGAACACACATACCAATGTCAGTAGTTGTGGTGGTGGAACCATGTCAAAGCTTTATTCGTTTCTGTTTTCTCAGTGAAAAAGAAAGTAGGCCCACCATTCTGAGAAGAGGAGGAAAAGTTGGAGGCTTCAAAAGAGAAAAAAGTGTCCAGACTACCTTAAAGAATAGGCAAGTGATTTGAGCTACAGAAAGATAATTAAATTTCCAGGAGTATCTAAGCACCTACCTGAGGTTGTGATGGTTATTGTAAAACAATATACTCCCCTTAGCTTTCTACTCCCTCACTTTTTAAAAAGTTGTTGTACTGTCATCACCTCTGAAGCACTGGGTGATTCTGCCTCCATCCTCCCTTCCATACCGGCCTTTTGCAATTTCCTTTTCTTCTTCTGTGTTCATGGTTTTCTCTTTGGAATTTCCAGAAGAGCTTAAACATGCCTGTACTATAGCACTCTTCACTAAGCTACAGTATTTTTATTTTTACTTTTACATTTCTTCTTTCATCCTCACCTCTAAAGAGCATGGATTTCTATTTATGGTCTCTAGTACAGTATTATCTATTGTAGATTTTTACATAAATGCTTACTGAATGGAAGAAGGAAGGGAAGAAAAACTTCTATCTTTTATTTCCTTATTTACAGGCCTTATAGATGTCCTGTTTCTGGTACTAAAAGATTAAAAAGCATATCACCCTTCAATTTGTGTCTTCAGAGATGATTTAGTGGTGATTCTTCTTCAATTTATTTTGGAGTTTCCTTTTATTTACTGAATAGTTATTTTTTTTCCCGGTATGTCTAAATGATGAAGAATAATATTTCTTGGCACCCTTTTAACAAGACAAAGTAAAAAAGATTTATTTTCTAACAACTGTTTCCCTTCCAGATAATGGTAAATTACATTAAACATTTCTAGGTCAACCAAGGCAACTGAGAAATTTTGACTTTGACCACGGTTCAGGCAATTTGCTGTGGTGATGGCTGGAGACACACAGAGGTTCCTGAAGACAGTTGGGGGGCTGTAATTGATTTCAGATGTGCTCTGAATAACACTGAAGATAAATGTCCCAGAGGTAGCTTATTGGAGAGTTCTTTAGCTGTTTCTAATAAAATTTTCTTAAAAATTCCAAGATAATTTTTTCTACAGATGCATATAATAATTCTGGCATGAACAAGTGGTCCTCAGTGAAAACTACATGTTTGCTAATAATTTTCCATTTCCCCCTAGTTACAAAAGGAATTCATTGTCTTAGTAGAAAAATTAAAAATTATAGGTAACTATGAAAAACAAAATAGAATCACTGAATGTTTACATATATCTAGTTGGGGTCAAATTTTATGTGCTAATTTTATGTGAAGTATCCTGAGCTTTGACTCATTATTATAATTTTTTCAAAGTATGAATTCAGTAGTCTTATAATGTAGAGTGGTAGTATTTTTTTCACAGTTTTCAGTGTAATCTTGGGGATTCTAGAGGAGAGTGTGTTGGGGGCTAACAAAGGAAGGGGAGGAAGCAGGAATTGGGTGTGAAGCCACTCAGTTGACCAGGCTCTGCACTTACACTTTTCAAACAAAGTAACTCTACATTTAATTAACTTATACATTGGGTTTTTGTACAAAATTATCCTTGAAGTAGGGTTCCCAAGCATATCATATTGAAATCAGTTACTGATACACTTTAATTTATTTAACTGTTTCACATTTGTTGCATAGCCAGTCTTTATATTGCTCAAGTAATGTCAAACTATTTTGCACATATATATTATAAACATATTTAATAATGAATATGTTATCATTTCTCTAAGCTCTGTAAGTAGCTACAGACCCAGATCTGGGTCTGGCATAGGTGCCGTTACATTGTACTCGATAAATGTGGGGTGGAGAATGATTGTGCAAGTTTAACTCTTGATTTGTCTTAGCACACAAATTACCTTTTCTTGGTGGTATTTTCCACTTGTGGTTTGAAAAATAACACATCACTGTTATTTTTTAATTTTTTAATTTTTAAAGATTTATTTATTTATTTATACAAGCACTGGGTACAGTCAGAAGCGTGGGAGGGTGAGAGAATTCACCAGAGCCAGAGTGGGGAACAGAACAGGCAAACTGATGAAGTACACTGCGGAGGGGAGCAGTAGGCATGGCAGGAGGGGTATGTCGCACCATGTGGGATCCTTGCCGGCGGCCAGGGATCGAACCAGCACTGCAGAGGCTGTGGGCAGCTTCACAGCCCAGCGCTCAATTGCTGCCCCACCAGGGGAGGCCCCACTAATATTTTTATAGAAATTATTTTACCGTGGTGAGCTGAGACAAAACTTTTATTCTCATAATTATAAGTGATATTTTCTTGCATGGATTTTCTTTGCTAATATTTTTATTGGCGCATTAGCATTTTTCCCATGGATTTTAAGATTTATAAGTATGCTTTATGTATTGAAGGTGTTAAGCTTTTAAAAAACTTATGGCTGTCAAATGGCCAACAGGCATGTGAAAAAATGTTCAACATCACTTGTAATCATGGAAATGCAAATCAAAACTACAATGAGATACCATCTTACACCAGTGAGAAAGGCACATATTAAAAAAACTAGCAACAACAAATGTTGGCGAGGATGTGGAGAAAAAAGAACTCTCCTGCACTGCTGGTGGGAGTGCAAACTGGTCCAACCATTATGGAAAGCTGTGTGGAGATTCCTCAACCTGCTAAAGATGGAGCTTCCATATGATCCAGCAATTCCACTCCTAGGTATTTACCCAAAGGACACAGAAACATTAATTCCAAAGGGCACCTGCACCCCTGTGTTTATAGCAGCACTGTTTACAATAGCTAAGCTTTGGAAACAACCCAAATGCCCAAAAATAGATGACTGGATCAAGAAGATGTGGTACATATACACAATGGAATATTACTTGGCAATCAAAAAAGATAAACTCATGCAATTTGCAGCAACATGGATGGAGCTGGAAGGGATCATGCTCAGAGAAATAATCCAGAAAGAAAAAGAAAAAGAAAAATACTGGATGGTCTCACTCATAGCGGGAAACTAGAAAACCTAAATAAGGGACCAGGAAAAAGAATAACTGTAAGAAACAAAAATCAAAATCAACAAACAACTATAAACCAGAGACACACTATGGGGGGGATGGGGAAAGGAGGGATTGGGGTCAAAATAAAGGGGGTGCAATTGTATGGGGAATATAAAAATAAAAAAAATTTAAAAAAAGCTTATGGCTGTATTTCCAGTTCATCACTTAAGTTATGATTTTTTAATATAATTTAACATGCTTTATAGAGTCTCATTTATTGATGTTTGACTTTATGACTCTCTGTGATTTTTACATTTAGAAACTTCCCATTTACAAAAATATTCACCTATAACTTCTGGTAGTCCAATAGGTTTGTCAAAAAAGTTAACATTAATCATAAGAGCTTATTTGGAATTGAGGTAAGTTTTCTTTTAAATTTACAAAACAACTAATTTTCTATTATTTTCAAATAATTCATACCAACCCTACTGGATTATTAATATATAAGAATAAAATTGATTTTATATATTGATCTTTTATATTACTTTCCTAAACTATATTCTATTGCTCTAGTAGTTAATTTGAAGTGTTTCTAAGTGGAAAAAAATATCGTTGGGAAATACCAATTGTTTTGTTTTTTCATCTTCAACAAGTTTGTCACTTATCTCTTCTTTTTTCCTTACCCTTCTGGCTAGGGCTTCTGGCACAGTGTTGAATAGAAGTATTTACTGTGGGTACCCTTATCAAGTCCTGTCTTCAAAAGGAATGTTCCAACTTCTCACCATTTGGGGTGATGTAGGTTTTCAGTGGATTCTTTTTAGCAGGTTAAGGGAGTTCATTTTTATTTTTATTTTCTAAGAGTTCTTTAAAATTGTGAAATATTTTTATGACTCAAGCTATAATGCACATATAATATTTTACTCATTATTTATGAATTATTTTTGAGTGATTAAAACTAAAAGTATTTTCAAATAATACAAAATTATTTCCCTCATCCTTGAACTATTCATTTCTTTCCTCTTTTATTTTGTTGAAGTGATTGAATTCCACTAACTAGATTTTCAGGTGTGCACCCATCTGCAATTGAACATGTGTTATTTATTTTATACATTGATGGATTCATTTTGATAATATTTTATTTAGGTACTTTTTGATTTATGTTTGAAATAACGAGCTTATTCTCCTTTCTTACATTTACTTTCTATGTATTTGTATTACCTTTCTATGCATTTGGAATCAAGATTATATAACTATTACAAAATGAGTTGGGATGCATTTGTTTTTTATGTTTTCTGGAAGAATTCTACTTGGTAGCATTAGTCTGCAAAATCTACCTGGCCTGGCAGTGCATGTACACTGTAGTATAAAAATAACAAATGCTATTACTGGTTTTAAACTGGTTTTTATTACTGGTTTTTATTACTGGTTTTAAACCCTAGCCAGAAGGGTAAGGAAAAAAGAAGAGATAAGTCACCATACATTTTGAAGATGAAACAATTGATGAAGTTTTAAACAATTGGTTTAAACAATTGGTTTAAAACTGGTAGGTTGTCTACAGAAGTGAAAATGACCAATGTAGCAAGATCATTCTGACTGTCGTTTTTTGAGTTAATGGGTTTGGAGTGCAGGGTCCTTGGGTTCACTCTGGGAAAGGTTTCACCAGAGCTATATACATGACATTTTTTCAATCAAGAGGTAGAGTTTATGTGCCTTTTTTTGAACCTAGGCTTGCATGTTGTGCTTTGGTCAGTAGAATGCAGCTGTGCCAGTTGTGAGACTTAAAGGGCTCTCTAGCTCTGTTTGGTTCTCGAAATCAGTCACAATGTAAAGAAATTCAGGCTAGATTACTGAAGGAGAGAGGAGAGAGACTGGAATCCAGCTAGTCACCATTCAATCCAGCCACCCAGATAAAGTATCATTTACATGACCAAAGCCCACTTAGAATCTCCAGCCCCTGCTGAATTGCTGTAGTTAACACAATGTGAAGTAGGAATAAGCTGTTTATTCTGAGCCTTACTAAAATTTCAGAATCATAAAAATCAATAAAAATGATTTTTTTTTGCACTAAATTCTAACAGTATGTTTGTGTATGCTTCTGCCTCTTACATTTATTATGAGTGATACTCTTACAGGGCCATCCCAATCTAAAACGGGTTGCCTGACTGTGGGTCCTCACCCTTGCACTTAAAAAGGACTTACACTGCAGGCACACACAAAAGGTTAACAAAAGATTTATTTACAAGGGAAGGGGAATGAGGAAATGTACAACTCAGGGAGAAAAGAGGGAGATAAATTCTTAAATATGTCCTACCCATTCCGCAGTCCTGGAATCCCAAATGACCTGCAGAGACCAAACCTGCCTGGCCAAGAGCAGGAGCCAAGTGCCCGAGACCCCACTAACATGGCTGGTTTTATTTACAAACAGAGAAAATGGCTACCTAGCTCCACCCTTAAGTCCTCACAACTACCCTTTGGGGATCATGGGATTTGTAGTTCCCAGTGTCTTGACAGAGTGGGGGTGGCATCCACAAAGCCTGTATGGAGTTTGCTCAGGATATCCTTTCCCCCTAACAATACCATCTTTTTTTCCTCCTTCCCATTTCATCACATATTTTAATCTTGTTTTTCAGAAGGAATTCCTGCCTGATTTTATCACTTCCCTAAAACCTGTGGGCTTTTGATTAGAATAGCTTTAAAATTTTAAATTAGTTTGGGAAGAATATTTGGAAGATTACCTTTATAATCTAAATCATGATTTCTCTTTTCACATCTTCAAATAGCTTTACATTTTCTATTAATTTTTATAGTCTTTACATTTTCCATCATTCTCTCACTCATTCATTCATCATTAATTCAGAGGGCACATTTCTTATTAAGCTCAAATTTGTAGCCACTGCTAACAAGTGCACAGGATTTTACAGAAGTTGCTTTTCATATTAATCCTATCACCTGGTATTATTTTATTCTGTATTTCATACTCTTTTTCTATTTATTTTATTGTGGTTCTGATGCACAAGGGCTGCTGGAATCATATCGGATACATACGGGACCTACCTTCATGTTGCCAGTTTGCTCGGTCACTGATGCAGGCTTCTGAGAAGGGTGTGAGCAGGGGCAAAGCTGCTCTGAGCAGAAGAAGCCCACCTTGAAGGAGCTGTCAGCTAGAGGCTCGGTGCTGACTACGTTGCTTTTAGCTTAGCAACTAGTCCTTAAAGGGGGACCTGAGCAGTTTCTTTTATTCTCTATCACCTGATTCTTAGAAATTTGGGAAAGTCGCATCTTGAGCCCTGCCTAGTGTGGGGAGACCGGCGAGGTGGCGGTCTACGATACCCGCTGCTTCTTGCTGTTCTGAATTTTCTGTGTTCTTCTAGCTCACAGTTTTTCCTCTTTTCCTTGATGGGTGTTTATTTAACTTGCTTTAAAGTCACTGGAGAAGTTTGACTTACAGCTTTGATGTAAAGAGTGACTGCAAGACCCTCAGCATGTAGCTGTTCACACATAAGCCACAGCAAAGCACAGCCTGACTGAGCAAGAGGCCTCATCGCTGACTCTGGAAGGGGAGACCAATTAAATTGCATTCATAGTTTTAAATGTAAATGAAACCTCTCGGTTTTCGAGAGGCAGTCTCAGTATGCAACTGCCATTATTTCTTCTTTCTACAGTGTTTTTGTGGCTTGCAAACTTGCATGCGGTTCTAACTCTAGGCTTTCTCTAAGTAGCAGACCTAAGATTTCATCCTTGCACCATTGACTGTCATTTCTATTTCTCTACATCCTGAAGTTGATATCTCTGATATTTTCAGTGGATACTTTTGTCCACGTAATAAATTAATCAAGTGCAGCAGATGCCATCAGTTAAAGGAGTCCACAAGTGAAAACAAAGTCATTTTTCTTTTTTTATACTACCTATTTTCCCAGTCATTCTATTTGCTTTCCTTGGAACCATTATATATTAAAAGGAAGACGGACTTAGAAATGGAGAGTAAGAGATCCCCAATATGGTTTTATTAAAAGAAATGATGCAATTAAAGTTATATACATTGACTTTCCAAAGAAATATAAAATCTGTTCACAACTAGGTACTCTTTTTGGGGGGTGGGGGGCGGGAGGGGAAGGATTGGGGTCAGAATGGGGCGTTTGCAATTGTATGGGGGAATATAAAAATAAAATTTAATATTTAAAAAAAAAAAAAAGAAAAAAAAAAAACAACTAGGTACTCTGAACACTTAATTTAAAACAGTAATCTGTGGTCAAGATATTTGAAACACTCCTAGGTAATGGCATTTATTTATTTTAACAATGCCTACTTAGGCTTGGTGCTATTTGCTTAAAATTTGCTTTTGGCATTTAAATTTTCTTTTAAAACTCAGTGGATTATATGTCCTCTCCCAGTATTCCATTAGGGTATTAATTGTATGTTAAGCTAAATAAATAAAGACCCTAAAACTACTCTCTGGCCTTCACTCTGAGAAGAGCCACTGGCCAGAAAAGGGTCAGCCCCTCCCCCACCTTAAGTATATGTACTTTTGTGTAAGTGTGCCAAATATATTTCCCTTGTTCTCAAATGCTTAGCACCCATGTGGTAACCTTTTTTTTTTTTTTTTTTACTCATGGCAGCAACCTGTCAGCTGCATGGAATGCAGAAGAAGAGGAGTACAGGGATATATTCTTTTCTAAGATGTGTATTTGCTTCAACTAAGACATATGTCAAGGAAGAAATGCAAAGAATGTGCAAGGTGCAAGGAGGGCTTTCAAGGTGTATATCTGAACAAAATAAAACCTCAGGCTGCATCCAATTTCCTATTATAGTCAAAGACTCTATTGTAATTAAAAAGTTTTTGGTAGAAGGGAATTCTTGAACTGGAATTATTAGTAAATATTAATTTTTAAAATATCTTACTACATACCATCTAGTTACTTTCTAAAATCCTGTAATACTTTTTGCTACCACCAGCAATTTGCAGGAATGCTTATTTTAGTGAACAGTTACCATCCAGGGGTTTCTTCTGTTTGTCCTTAATTAATGGGAAAGGTAAATATTTACAATGATTGAAAGTAATGATTGGAGTGTCATATTTTTTGCAAAATCTCTGATCAGGTATTTCCATTTATTCTGCAAGTGAGATGGTATTAGGAAAGATTTCAGTGACATAATTTTCTGTCAAGGTAAAGGCGGAAGACAGTTTTGTGGTAGTTGAATGATAGACCATATCCTTAAATTAAACCATGAAAGCCATAGCATCCTCAATATTTTTGTTTATTTATTCTTTTTATATAATAAATTTTATTTTTATATTCCCCATACAATTGCAACCCCCCCATTCTGATCCCAATCCCTCCCCTCCCGCCCCCCACCCCTCAAAAGTGTCTCTGTTTCATAGTTTTTTGTTGATTTTGATTTTCACTTTCTTATAGTTATTCATTTTCCTGGTCCCTTATTTAAGTTTTCTAGATTCCTGCTATGAGTGAGACCATCCGGTATTTTTCTTTTTCTTTTTGGCTTATTTTGCTGAGCATGATCCCTTCCAGCGCCATCCAAGTTGCTGCAAATTGCATGTGTTTATCTTTTTTGAATGCTGAGTAATATTCCATGGTGTATATGTACCACATCTTCTTGATCCACTCATCTATTTTTGGGCATTTGGGCTGTTTCCAAAGCTTAGCTATTGTAAATTGTGCTGCTATAAACATACGGGTGCAGGTGTTCTTTGGAATTGATGTTTCTGTGTCCTTTGGGTAAATACCTAGGAGTGGAATTGCTGGATCATATGGAAGCTCTATGTTTAGTAGGTCCAGAAATCTCCACACAGCTCTCCATAGTGGTTGGACCAGTTTGCACTCCCACCAACAGTGCAGAAGAGTTCCTTTTTCTCCACACCCTCGCCAACATTTGTTGTTGCTAGTTTTTTTAATATGTGCCATTCTCACTGGTGTAAGATGGTATCTCATGGTAGTTTTGATTTGCATTTCCCTGATTACAAGTGATGTTGAACATTTTTTCATATGCCTGTTGGCCATTTGCATTTCCTCTTCAGAGAAGTTTCTTTTTAGCTCTTCTGCCCATTTTTGGACTGGATTATTTTCTTTGTTGTTGTTGAGTCTCATCAGCTCTTTGCAGATTTTTGTGATCAGTCCTTTATCATTAGTGTTTGGTGCAAAAATGTTCTCCCAGTTGGTGGGGTTTCTCTTTGTTTTTGTTATTGTCTCTTTTGCTGTGCAGAAGCTCTTTAATTTGATGTAGTCCCAGCTGTTTATCTTTGCCTTCACTATCACTGCTTTGGGTGATGTGTCCGTAAAGATGTCTTTGATGTGCAAATCACGTAGTGTTTCGCCTATATTTCCTTCTATATATTTTATGGTTTCAGGTCTTATGTCTAGTTCTTTAATCCATTTTGAGTTGATTTTTGTGTATGGTGTGAGGTAGTGGTCAAGCTTCATTCTTTTGCATGTAGCGACCCAGTTTTCCCAGCACCATTTATTGAACAAACTTTCTTTGCTCCAATGCATAGTCTTTGCTCCTTTGTCAAAGATTAGTTGACCATAAATCTGTGGGTTTATTTCTGGATTTTCTATTCGATTCCATTGGTCTGTATGTCTGTTCTTGTTCCAATACCATGCAGTTTTGATGATTATGGCTTTGTAGTATAGTTTGAAGTCTGGGAGTGTGATGCCTCCATTCCTTTCTTTTTTTTTCAGGAGAGGTTTGGCTATTCGGGGTTTTTTTGTGATTCCATATGAATTTCACCAATAATTGTTCTATTTCTTTGAAGAATGACATTGAAATTTTGATTGGAATAGCATTGAATCGGTATATTGCTTTTGGTAGGATGGCCATTTTAATAATGTTTATTCTTCCAATCCATGAGCAGGGGATGTCTTTCCATTTCTTTGTGTCTTCTTCTATTTCTTTTAACAGTGTTTTATAGTTTTCTTTGTATAGGTCCTTTACCTCTTGTTAGATTTATTCCCAAATATTTGATTTTTTTTGTTTCAATAATAAAAGGGATGGTTTTTTGGATTTCTTCTTCTTCAGATTGATTGTTTGTGTATAGGAAGGCTACTGACTTTTGCGTGTTGATTTTGTATCCTGCCACTTTACTGAACTGATTGATGAGTTGAATTAGTTTTTCTGTGGAGTTTTTGGGGTTCTCTATGTATATTATCATATCATCTGCAAATAGAGATAGTTTGACTTCTTCTTTTCCTATTTGGATTCCTTGTATGTCTTTCTCTTGTCTTATTGCTCTGGCTAGGACTATCAGTATTATATTGAAAAGCAGTGGTGAGAGTGGACATCCTTGTCTTGTTCCAGATCTTAATGGAATTGCTTTCAGCTTTTCACCATTGAGAATGATACTGGCTGTTGGCTTGTCATAGATGGCCTTTATGATGTTGAGGTATGTTCCTTGTATCCCACGAATTTCAAGGGCTTTTATCATGAATGGGTGTTGCACTTTGTCAAAAGCTTTCTCAGCATCTATTGATATTATCATATGGTTTTTATATTTCTTTTGTTGATGTGTTGGATAACGTTGATTGATTTTTGGATGTTAAACCATCCTTGCATCCCTGGAATGAATCCTACTTGGTCGTGGTGAATTATCTTATGGATACATTGTTGGATTCTGATAGCTAAAATTTTATTGAGGATTTTTGCATCAGTGTTCATTAGGGAGGTTGGCCTGTAGTTTTCCTTTTTTGTGTTATCCTTGTTCGGTTTTGGTATTAGTGTAATATTGGCTTCATAGAACGTGTTTGGTATTGTCCCTTCCTTCTCAATTTTTTGGAAGAGTTTGTGAAGGATAGGCACTAATTCGTCTCTGAATGTTTGGTAGAATTCATTTGTAAATCCGTCAGGTCCTGGGCTTTTGTTTTTGGGGAGGTTTTTGATTTCCATTTCAATTTTGCTGCTTGTAATTGGTCTGTTTAGGTGTTCTATTTCTTCTTTATCTAGCTTTGGTTGATTGTAGAGTTGTAGGAATTTTTCCATCTCCTCTAGATTGTTGAACTTGTTTCCATTGTTGAACTTGTTTCCATTGTTGAACTTGTCTCCTACTGATTATTCTTTTGATTTCTGCTGTGTCCGTTGTGATTTCTCCTCTTTCATTTATGATCCTGTTTATTTGTGCTTTCTCCCTTTTTTCCTTTGTGAGCCTGGCTAGGGGGTTGTCTATTTTATTGATTTTTTCAAAGAACCAACTCTTGTTTTCATTGATCTTTTGGATTGTTTTTTTAGTTTCAATTTCGTTTATTTCTGCTTTGGTTTTTATTATTTCTTTTTTTCTACTGGTTTTGGGGTCTTTTTGTTGTTCTTTTTCTAGATCTCTGAGCTTCGAGATTAGGTTGTTTCTTTGAGTTCTTTCTTGTTTTTTGATGTGAGCTTCTATTGCTATATATTTCCCTCTTATTACTGCTTTTGCTGCATCCCATACATTTAGGATATTGGTGTCCTCCTTGTCATTCAATTCAAAGATTTTTTTAATTTCTTCTTTGATCTCCTCGTTAGTCCAGTGGTCTTCCAGTAGTGTGGTTTTTAATCTCCATGAGGTAGGATAGTTCCTTGCCTTCTTTTTATGGTTTATTTCTAGTTTGATGCCTTCATGGTCAGAAAAGATGGTTGGTATGATTTCAGTCTTGGTGTATCTGTTGATGTTTGTCTTGTGCCCCAGTATGTGATCGATCCTGGAGAATGATCTGTGTGCACCTGAGAAAAATGTGTATTCTGGTTTTTTTTGGGTTTAGTGTTGTATAGATGTCTGTTAAGCCCAAATGCTCTAGGCCCTTATTTAGAGCTTTAGTTTCTTTACTTATTTTTTGTCTTGTTGATCTATCCATTGTTGATAGTGGTGTGTTGAAGTCTCCCACTACGTATGTGTTTTCTCTGATGTCTGTTTTCAGAGAGGACAACAGTTGTCTGATATATTTTGGTGCTCCTTCGTTTGGTGAGTATATGTTAATGAGTGTTATTTCTTCTTGAAGTATTGTCCCCTTGATCATAATGTAGTGACCATTGGGGTCTCTTTTTATTTTTTTGAGTTTGAAGTCTGTTTTATCTGATATAAGTATAGCTGTTCCTGTTTTCTTTTTTGGACCATTTGCTTGTAGGATTGTTTTCCATCCTTTAACTTTGAGCCTGTTTTTATCTTTTGTAGCTAAATGTGTTTCCTGGAGACAGCAAAAGGTTGGGTTTTGTTTCTTAATCCAGGCTGCAACTCTGTGTCTTTTTATTGAAGAGTTTAGTCCATTTACATTTAGAGTTAATATTGATATGTTAGCATCTGTATTTGCCATTGTGTTTGTCTTTCCTTTGATTTTATTTATTTATTCTTTTAATAACTTTTTTTTTTTTGGCCTTCTTTCGTTGTTATTCATCCCTCTGAGGTTCTGGCTTTAGGATTCCTTGTAGTATTTTTTGGAGTGGGGGTTTAGTCGTAATGAAATTCCGGAGTTTCTGTTTGTCTGGGAAGGTCCTTATTCTTTCATCATAGAGGAAGGAGAGCTTTGCGGGATAGAGTATTCTTGGTTGGCATCTGTTTTCTTGAAGTCTGTTGACTATGTCCCTCCACTCTCTCCTTGCCCGTAGTGTTTCTTCAGAGAAATCTGATGTCAGCCTGATTGGTTTTCCTTTGAATGTTATCTGTTTCTTCCCTCTTGTCAGCTTCATTATTTTTTCCTTGTCCTGGATTCTTGGGAGCTTTACTATTATGTGTCTTGCTGTATTTTTCCTTTCGTCGTGGAAGTTTGGTGTTCTTCTTGCTTCTTGTGTATCAATTTTCAGCTCCTTTTCGCATTTGGGAATTTCTCTTCAATTATCTCCTGGAATATTTTCTCTGTTCCGACATCTCTCTCCTCTCCTTCTGGAATTCCTATAACTCTTATATTTCCTTTCCTCATGGAGTCAGATAGTTCCTGAAGTCTTTCTTCGTTCTTTTTCCTTCGTACTTCTCTTTCCTTTTCTGTTTTGGTTCTTTTTATTTCTGTGTCTTCAAGAGTACTTATTTGTTCTTCCATTTCATCTATTCTGCTTTCATTGCTTTTCCCAGAGTTCTTTAGTTCCTCCATTAATTCTTTGATCTCCTGCATTTCTTTTACTTCCCTCTTTAGGGACTCAATTTCATTCTTCTGACCATTGTTTTCCTTTATGACTTCTGTCACTTTTTTAATCATGGCAATTTTAAATTCCCTTTCTGGAAGGCTCAGAAGTTCTTCCAAGTTACTGTCATTGCAATCTGGGGGGTGGTTTTCTTTTTGTGGTGTGTTTCTTTCCTGAGGAGTTGTTAGGTTGCGTGTGGTTCTTCTATTCCCTGCTGTCTGTTTTCTAATTTGTCGTATGCATTGGGACACTGTGTTGCTCGGACTGGCCGGCATCTTGGGTGAACTTCTCCGCTCCCCTCTGGCTCCTCCAGGAGCCATCTCTGGCTTTTGGGGGAGCTTTCTGCTGGTGTTAGGCAGTCTTTACTGAAGAAATATCCCTGTTCTAAAATGGTGAAGCGGGACGCAGTCCCTGCGCACCCGGTCTCAGGCACACTCTTCTGCGCACCCGGTCTGCCCCGGACGTGGGTGCCTGCTCCCTCTGTGGGCTCAGACTGCTGGTCGGAAGGGGCCTGGCGTGGGCTAACTTCCCAGCTGGCCACTGGGTCCTCCAGAAGCCTTCTGCCCTATTCAAGACGTCTTTTCTTAAGAAATTTCCCTGTTCTATGGGGTGTTAGTGACTTTTTTTTCTGGTCGCTAGGTGGCGCCAGAGATCTCTCCTATTGTCCTTGGGGGGCTGTTTTTCAACCCCCCCCACCCCCGTGGGCCAAGGAACAGAGCGAGAATGGTAGGGTAAACCTCAACGGCTTTGGGGTGCTGTGTCTGCCTTGTGCCCCACCGTTGTGGAGAACCCACGCCCCGAATTTCGTGCCCCGGGTCTCGGTTCCAAAGCCCTCAGGTCCAGGACGTGGGCTGTAGCCCAGTTCAGTGGCGCGGGAATGGCGCCTTTTGCACCCCGCTCCCGTGCCTGGGCGCCTGGTTCCTGCTTACTCAGTGAGCGACTATCACCTCAGTGAGGGCCTCCGTGCGTCTCCCCGTAAGCCTAGGTCACAGGCACTGGGGACCTGGGCAGCCGCGATCCCGATCAGCGTTTGCTTTTGAAGCGCGCCAAGCGTGCTGCTTTTCCGCGCAAGCTTACCGGCGGGCCCGGGGCTGTGTGTGCGTCTCCAGAGTCTCTTTGTTCTCTAATGGCGCCCGGAGCCATTTACTCACCGCCGTGGCGAATCCTGCAGGGTTCTCCACAGCTCCCGTTCACGGGGTGTGGTGGCTGCAATAGTTCCTTTCCACTCACAGTCCCGCTTGCTGCGTAGTTTGTTCTTGTTGGTCGTTTTAGTTTGTTGTTTTCCTCCTCTCTGCTGGTCAGAGAGTGCCGACTCTGTGGGCGGGGGAGGGGAGCAGGGTTCTGCGCTTTCCTCCCTTCTAGTCCTCTTTTATGGCAACTTTCTTCTTTGTTAGTTTGCTGGAGTCACCCATTTATCTTCCATGTCCCAGTTCTCACTGGAACCTGCAGCTTTTCCTCCCTGTTAACTTTTTTTAATGGGAGATCTTACTCGCAGCGTCTCCTCGCCGCCATGTTGCTCCGCCCCCTATTTTTGAAGTCTTATTTTACTATGGTTGACTGCGTATCAATAATTATGTCATTAATCATCCTATTAACCATTAGTTATATCATTAATAATCAATACCATGTTATTTTTTCACTCTATGTAAATTTTTAAATTTTTAAATTCAGTTATTTTAGGATAAGAATTATGTTTTATTTTATTAATAGACTGAGAATTGAAGAGGTGGAGGTAGAATTCAAATCCAACATATATGGCTCCCAAATCTAGGCTTCCATTTTTTGGACACTCATATCTGCAAGTTCTTTGCAGAGACATCATTACAATTGTTTAGCTTTCAGCATTCTGGATTTCTTCTAAAAATAATTCTTTCAATGAAGGGAAATATAATCTTAGAATTAATTGCTATTCCAGTTAAACTAATAATTTTTGCTAAGTTAGAGTAAAAATAATTATTACAATGACAGTAATAGGGAATGTTTGCAAGATATTTCATATTTTATAAACTTTTGACATTTTCATAATTACCACTTACTGTGCAATGAAAGTGGAGTTTATAAAATAGCCTGTATCTCTGACCTTAATTTTGTTATAAATATGTATATTTTCACAAAATATGCAAATATATGTATTCTGAAAGGCACATTGATGATGTTATAGGTAATTTAGAGGTTTTTGGAGTGTATTTAGAAAGCACAATATTCATATATTCTTTTAATAATTATTACACTTAATCTTTTGTTATTGTTTGTAAAGTAACCTAAAGAAAATTAAAGGCAAGCAACAGACCTACAATTTTTTAATAGTTAATATATGAAGAAAATATTTTTAATCAGAAACATGTAAAATAACTATGATGAAATGGTAAAATTATGACATTTGATCCTCATTATAATCTAAAGTAGATAGGACAAATTTATTTTTTGCCGAAGAAACTACAATTTAGCGGAAGCCAGAGCAAGAATTAAAGTTTTCTAAATATGATAAGCAGCTATAAATGCAATCCAATTACTATTCCATTTTTTAAGGACAAACAGCCAAATAAAGCAGCTGCAGTCCCTTGTAACCAGAAAAATGAGGAGAATATGTCCTGGAGAAATGAAGTCAGAATTTGGAAGCCCAAGTGGTTATGGGAACCCCCCAGGTTGCTATCAGCTGATGGGCGTGCTCTTGTACAACAGAGCCAGTAGTATGAGGACACCCTGAAAATCTAGGGGTGTGGTACTCTGGGCAAGAACAATTCCAACTGTCCTCCGGCCTCCCACGCTGGAGGGCCAATCCTTGCTGGACGTGCTCCAGGTTACCCAAGAGGCAACAGCCACAACCGTGCTAGTATGTTAGCTCCAAGCCAGGCTTTCTCCTGATTCACATAAACACGACCCAAATGTGCAGCCTCAGAGCCAAGTCTCCACTCCCTACACGCAAATCTCTTGAAATTGTTAGTTGCCTCAAATCCAGTTGCTTAAATTGCTTGCTCTGCTTTACAGACTTTCATTACCCTCCATGTCTCCCAGGAAGCTGTCCTCCCAGAGTCCCCTGTTCTGGAGACACAGGCACTGTGAGGATCAGGTGTTCCTTGCGCTTCTCAAGTTCTAGTGTATATGTTGGTCCACAATTGGGACTTTGGTCCAGTCTTCAGTTATTTAGTGAACTTGGTTTTTTAAAGATTTATTTATTCGTGCATATAAGAACTGGAGTACAGGCCAGATGTTCAGGAGAGTGAGAGGATTCATCAGAGACAGAGTGGGGAACAGAACAGGCAGACTGACTGAAATATACTGCTGAGGGGAGCAGTGGGTGAGACAGGAGAGGTCTGCCGTGCCAAATGGGTATCTCCCAGAACCCGTGCTGCAGAGGCTGCGGACAGCTTCACAGTGCTGTGCTCAACTGCCTGTGTCACCAGGGAGGCCCTCGTGAAGAACTTTCCAATCGTGAAATAGACCCAAATACATGCACTTCATTTACACTGTGTGCAAATAAAAATAATAGAAACACAGAAGTTTAGATACACTTGTGTGGGAGCAGGAGGTGAGCCAGCGAGACCTTAAAACCTTAGCCAGCATTGGTAGTGAGTATAAGCAGATTAACTTCTTTAAGAAATTTTGGGTTTTGGACTGAGAAGGAGAGCAAAAATACAACCTAGGAAATTTTTGTGGCACTTTTAAGATGGTCACAATGAGAGTTGGAATGACAAATTAGGAGAGCTGGAGGAAAGTAAAAAAAACAGCAGTGTTCAAGCCAATCATACAGCATCTAGGGTCTCTCCTTAAGGGTGACTGAAAAATTAGAGTTTGCTGTGGTGCTTGTTTGTTTTGCTTTTGGACTGTTCAGTGTCCATTCCAGTTTCTTTAGGTAGTTGCAGCTGAACTTCCATTTGGAAATGATATTTGTCCCATGAAATGTAGTTTAATGGTCAAAGAAATTGTCTGCCTGAGATTTCATTTATGAGCAAAATGATGAGAGACTGTTAATGGCTGGAGTTGATTCATTTCTACTTGGTTCCCATGGCAACACTCTACGTCCTGCTGCCCAAGCTTTCCTTTAATGTTACCGGCTTCCCTGTGTCCTTTCCATCAATTGCCTGTTTGCTTAAGTTTGTTGATAAATGGAGATCATGACCAAAGAACCCAAATATATTCTAATACTACAGATCAGGCAAAATAACTGATGCTGCACCTTGGGATGTTCACAGCACTAGCAGCATGCTGAAACAATACAGATATACTGAAGGCAGTTCCGTTTTTTGAGAAGCGAATGAAGCTATGACTTCAAAATACTAAAATGGTCAGGAGTGGAGGAGATCATGGGAGGCAGATATAGGAAGATGATCTATTTACTTCAGGCTTTATGTCGAGATGGGCCTGAAACTGTGAGTTGATTTCTTTTTCCCTCCAGCATTATTGTGGAAAAAAAAAAATCTCAGATATATGGCAAAGTTGAACAAACTTCACATCGAGCATCCCTATTCCATATCTCCATTCTATTATGAATAATTTACTGCAATTGCTTTGTCACATATCTGTGCACCCCTCTATCTACTAATTCACTTTCTTTTTAAAGATTTTATTTATGCATGCATGCAAGAGCTGGGGTATAGGCCAGAGGTGCAGGGGTCTTGAGAAGATTCACCAGAGATAGAATGGGGAGCAGAACAGCTGGAATGACTGAAATACATTGCTGAGGGGAGCAGTGGGCGAGTCAGGAGAGGTCTCCTGTACCACGTGGGTCAGCTCCCCTGCCCGGGGATCGAACTTATGCTGCAGTGGCTGAGGATAGCTTCATAGTGTTGAGACCTAAACCTTTGTGCCATCAGGGAGGCCCCAATTCATCTTATTTTTGATGGTATAATTCAAAGTGAATTACAGATCTCAATATACTGATAATAGTATTATATATCATGTATATCATTAACAAGAGTTGAATATTAGCATAGTTTTTTATTTTAATGTAAAACTTACATACAATGAAATGTACATTTTAAGTGTCAATTTCCCAAGTTTTATTAAGTGCATACACTTTATAGCCCAATCTCCTATTAAGACATAGACCATTACCTTCACTTCAGAAAGTTTCCTTATGCTTCTTTGTAGACAATCCTTGCCCCTCCCCCCACAAAGTCAACCACACTGATTTTTTTTTTTAAAGATTTATTTATTTATACAAGAACTGGGGTACAGAGCAGATGTGCAGGAGGGTGAGAAGATTCACTAGAGACAGAGCAGGGAACAGAACAGACAGACTGAATGAAATACACTGCTGAGGGGAACAGCAGACAAGACAGGAGAGGTCTGCCGTGCCATGTGGGTATCTCCCTGGCTGGCTGGAGTGGCACCCACACTGCAGAGGCTATGGACAGCTTCACAGCACTGCACTCAACAGCCTGCACCGCCAGGAAGGCCCACACTCTGATTTTTCACCATGGAGCTAACTTCTATAATTGGGAAACAGGTATGTCAACAAGACAGTGTCTGGGTTTCTAGCAGTAAAGGTTCTGAAATATTACAGGAAATGTACTATGACAAATTGGAGAAAATTGTAGTTAGTTCAACTGCTCTCAAGGAGAGTTCTGTAGGTGGTTGAAGTGTTTTACCTAAAAGCACTTGGGGTGGGAGGAACTGACTTTGAGAAAGCAGGCCCTAGTCACAGTCTATGGATCTCTGGTTTCAGAACAGTGCAGGAGAGAATGAAGTCCTTCTCATCCAGCTAAAGGTTGAACACATATTAGATAATGTCTGTTGGCATGTATACAACATGATTAATTGCCTGTAATGTCAAATTGTCTGAAAAAGTTCTCAGATTCTTTGGGCTTGAAATAAAGGGGAAATGTGTGCTGAATACATGTAGGCAGGTCTGTTTTTATCACTTTAATTACTAACAGGGAGACACACAGTACGTCTTAATCTTGCCCATTTGTTACAAACCCCTTGACTGAGAAGATTGGAATGGGAGAGGAAAAGAGGGTAGAGTTTTAAGTTCCTAGATAATAGACTCCAGACAATGGGAAGGGATGAGCTATAGTGTGTCTGGTATAGATAGAAATATCATCCCTTTTCTCTATTTCTTTTTTTTTTTTTTTTTTTTTATTAAATTTTATTTTTATATTCCCCCATACAATTGCAAACGCCCCATTCTGACCCCAATCCTTCCCCTCCCGCCCCCCACCCCCCAAAAAGTGTCTCTGGTTCATAGTTTTTTTGTTGATTTTGATTTTCACTTTCTTATATTCATTTTCCTGGTCCCTTATTTAAGTTTTCTAGATTCCTGCTATGAGTGAGACCATCCGGTATTTTTCTTTTTCTTTTTGGCTTATTTCGCTGAGCATGATCCCTTCCAGTGCCATCCATGTTGCTGCAAATTGCATGTGTTTATCTTTTTTGAATGCTGAGTAATATTCCATGGTATATATGTACCACATCTTCTTGATCCAGTCATCTATTTTTGGGCATTTGGGTTGTTTCCAAAGCTTAGCTATTGTAAACAGTGCTGCTATAAACATAGGAGTGCAGGTGCTCTTTGGAATTGATGTTTCTGTGTCCTTTGGGTAAATACCTAGGAGTGGAATTGCTGGATCATATGGAAGCTCTATGTTTAGTAGGTCCAGAAATCTCCACACAGCTCTCCATAGTGGTTGGACCAGTTTGCACTCCCACCAACAGTGCACAAGAGTTCCTTTTTCTCCACATCCTCGCCAACATTTGTTGTTGCTAGTTTTTTTAATATGTGCCATTCTCACTGGTGTGAGATGGTATCTCACCACTGCTTTTCAATATAATACTGGAAGTCCTAGCCAGAGCAATAAGACAAGAGAAAGACATCCAAGGAATCCAAATAGGAAAAGAAGAAGTCAAACTATCACTATTTGCAGATGATATGATAATATACATAGAGAACCCCAAAATCTCCACAGAAAAACTAATTCAACTCATCAATCAATTCAGTAAAGTGGCAGGATACAAAATCAACACGCAAAAGTCAGTAGCCTTCCTATACACAAACAATAAATCTGAAGAAGAAGAAATCAAAAAAACCACCCCTTTTATTATCGAAACAAAAAAAATCAAATATTTGGGAATAAATCTAACAAAAGAGGTAAAGGACCTATACAAAGAAAACTATAAAACACTGTTAAAAGAAATAGAAGAAGACACAAAGAAATGGAAAGACATCCCCTGCTCATGGATTGGAAGAATAAACATTATTAAAATGGCCATCCTACCAAAAGCAATATACCGATTCAATGCTATTCCAATCAAAATCTCAATGGCATTCTTCAAAGAAATAGAACAATTATTGATGAAATTCATATGGAATCACCAAAAACCCCGAATAGCCAAAGCTCTACTGAAAAAAAAAGAAGGAAATGGAGGCATCACACTCCCAGACTTCAAACTATACTACAAAGCCATAATCATCAAAACTGCATGGTATTGGAACAAGAACAGACATACAGACCAATGGAATCGAATAGAAAATCCAGAAATAAACCCACAGATTTATGATCAACTAATCTTTGACAAAGGAGCAAAGACTATGCATTGGAGCAAAGAAAGTTTGTTCAATAAATGGTGCTGGGAAAACTGGGTCGCTACATGCAAAAGAATGAAGCTTGACCACTACCTCACACCATACACAAAAATCAACTCAAAATGGATTAAAGAACTAGACATAAGACCTGAAACCATAAAATACATAGAAGGAAATATAGGCGAAACACTACGGGATTTGCACATCAAAGACATCTTTACAGACACATCACCCAAAGCAGTGATAGTGAAGAGAAAGATAAACAGCTGGGACTACATCAAATTAAAGAGCTTCTGCACAGCAAAAGAGACAATAACAAAAACAAAGAGAAACCCCACCAACTGGGAGAACATTTTTGCACCCAACACTAATGATAAAGGACTGATCACAAAAATCTGCAAAGAGCTGATGAGACTCAGCAACAACAAAGAAAATAATCCAGTCAAAAAATGGGCAGAAGAGCTAAAAAGAAACTTCTCTGAAGAGGAAATGCAAATGGCCAACAGACATATGAAAAAATGTTCAACATCACTTGTAATCAGGGAAATGCAAACCTTTTCTCTATTTCTTTTACCTGGAGAAGATGCTGTGATGGTCTGTGATTGTCACGAATTGATGAATCTCAAGATTATGTTTTCCAACTACTTCTCTACTACTACTTACTGTCATTAACAGATGGGTGATCTGCCCACCTAGCATAATTCAATGTCAAGTTTTCCTCCAATAGGAAAGGAAGCTCCTTCGTTCTTCCAGAGGGTTAACTTCACTTGAAACTAAAAATGTATGCTATTCAATGAGATATCACCTCGCACCAGTTAGAAAGACTGTTATCAAAAAGATAAGAGGTAATAAATGTTGGTGAGGCTGAGAAGAAAAGGGAACCTTTATATGCTGTTGGTGGGGCTGTAAAGTGGTAAAAGCCATTATGGAAAAACAGTATGGAACTTCTTTAAAAAGAAACAATTAGAATAATCATATGATCTAGCTATCTGATTCCTGGGTATATGTCTGAAAGAAAGCAAATCTGTATCTAGAGAGTTATCTGCACTCACTATTTGTTAAAACCTTTTCCACAATAGCCAATTTATGAAGGCTAGATATCCTTCAGCAGATGAATGAATAAAGAAAATATTGATACATACAATAGACTATTATTCAGCATTAAAAAAGAGGAAAAGGCTATCATTTGTGACATGAATGAAACTGGAGAGTCTTATGCTCACTGAAATAAGTCAAATGGAGAAAACCAAATATTGTATGGAATCACTTATATATGGAATATTTTAAAAAAACAACTTAATAGAAACAGAATAGAACAGGGGTAGGGGAGTTAGGGAGTAGGAAAGTGTAGGTCAAGGGGCACAAACTTTCAGCTATAAGTTCTGAGAGTAATGTTAAATATGTTGACCAATCTAATAATAATAGAAATATATTTGAAATTGAGAGTAGAATTTTGTGTAACTTTGTCACCACATACACACACAAAAGATTTAATTACATAGGATGATAGAGGAGTTAATTACTTTGACCTTGGTAATTCCTCAGTAAATTTGGGATTTTAATAAGTGAAGATAATAGGTTAGAAATATATGTGGTTGATTAATATCAGAGACATACTCTTCTTCTGGAGGTTTATCATTTGTCTTTATTGCAAGAACATTCTCTTTCTGGTGACTTTCCTTGCAAACTTCTGATGTGGCTGAAGCAAGATGGTGTGCAGATCTAGGGATTCTGAAACCTTTGGGAGCACCTACCTACAATGGCTGGCACCTTAATAATTACTGTTAATATTTTGTTGTGTGAGCGCTCAGTATGTTTTATAAATATGACACAGGCTCCTTACATTTGCATATTTTAAGTTACATTTATTATTCAATTGTAAGAAATTTCCCAGTTTACATCTTTTGATTAAATAATAATTAAATGGAAAATTATTTTCTAAAGATTCAAAAGTGCATTGCTGATGTCACTTTTGATGGGATGTTTAGTTATATTTTCACACCTAGTCATTTTAGGCTGTCTCCAGATTTTACTGGTATGAAAAACACTGTGATGGACACTTTTTTTGCACATAATATTTTGTGCCAGTAAGAAAGGAAGTACTACAAAGGGCTATTACTGTTTGCTAAGGAAGATATATGCCCTACTTTGACATATCTAAGAACAGATAGTGAAGAGTAAACAAAGAACAGATAGTGAAGATAGTAAAGCTCTCCCCTCTGCTTGGGTCATGGTTGGCTGTTCTCCACTTTATCATTAACTCTAAGCCATGAAACCTTTTTTTTTTTTTTTGTAGCAAATATACTGCTGTCCCTTTGAACTTAATATTCTAAATACTTAGATACTTTTAATTGCTTAAAATATTACTTGTCATTTTGCATGCGTGCTAATGCCTCTTTGACTTGCCTCTCTAATTTTGCATGTGATTCTAAAATTTTTATACTACGTTAATGGTATGAACAAAATCATGTCCCCTTATCATTATTCATTAATGTTAATGAGTCAATACATTTTGCTTTTTTCCCCAGAGTTTTAAGGAATTTTTATTATCCGGAATTAATTTTGTTTACATCCCTCTGGTGCTTTCCCTTATATTTTTGAATTATTATTTTAAGATTTTTGAATTATTATTTTAAGGTGTTGTCAGTAAGTAGAATTTCTCTATTTAATTACAGATTTTGACTCCTTATTCCTGTTACTACATATTAAGATGACACATTTATTACACCTTTATCTACCTATATTCAGTGTTTTTTAAAAACAAAGTTATTAATATGTGGCTTGAAATAGAGCTGTAGAACAGTAATCATAGCACTATGTAGCAAGAAGACACAAAAACATCTGGAAAAGTAGTTTCTGTCTCATTCACTGCCTATTAAAAGAATTTATTGGTTTGAAATCCAGAGGTTGCTGACCTCTATAGTTTTAAGAAGTAGCACTTCCCTTTACTTCTAAATGAAAGGATCTGAGGCCTCATTATGTCTGACCACTGGAAATTTAGACTTTTCCCATTTTCTCCTCCCCAAGGTCTCTGGGAGTCCCTGTAGAACACTCAAAATGTTCCCTAGGCCAGTCCTAGATTCCATGCTTGCCAGAAGCCTCCCTCTGACCTGTGTCTCTGATCATTGAAAATAACATTATTATTTCTTAACTGGCTTCCTCAGGTCACAGCTGTATTGGTCCTCTTCCTATATAGCCCACATGTGGACATAGTCCCGTCAGCTATACCTAGAGCTCAGAAAAGATCAGGCTGTAATAATCACCCAAGCTCTACTAATAATACTGGATAACAAATGGAAATTCATCATAAAACATAATTATTTCCAGGATTCATAAACTAAAACCTATTACACATTCACAGCACCCTCCAGGACATCTATTACTGCCACTCTTGTAACTAGTTTCAAGAACTAGTTTCTATCCCCCAGATGGGGTGCCTTTGACCTTGTGCCCTAGGTTTCTTAATTCCTCCACAACCTAGCAAAGAAAAGAATCCTCCCCTGCCTTCCTCACTCAGTTTTTTTAAAAAGATTTATTTATTTATGCATATAAGAACTGCGGTACAGGCCAGGGTTGTGAGGGATAAGAGGATTCACCAGAGACAGAACGGGGAGCAGAACAGATGGCTCTACAGAAATACACTGCTGAGAGGAGCAGCGGGTGAGACAGAAGAGGTCTGCTGTGCCATGTGGGTTAGCTCACTGGCTGGGGATCGAACTCAACCTGCAGTGGTGATAGCACTGAAACTTAACCCCTCAGCCGACAGGGAGGCCCAGTCATCACAAACATTCTTTAAAAAAATTGCATGCTCAAATAATTATATGCTAATTAGAATTATAATAATTGTAATAAATAAAACTTTATATTTCCCATGAATTGGGAGACAGTTGTGCTTTTGAAGAATTCAAAGAAGGCCCTGCCAATAGAGTATAGAGAAGGAATGTGAAGGAGTGAACTTAGAGTTCTAGAGGAGAGATGCCCTTGACCATGTGGGGCCCTGTAGACCGTATTTAAGATTTTAACCTTCAGTCTATTCTAAGAATAATAGAAACCATTGAAAGGTTTTATGAGGGGTTAAAAAATATTAATGACAGGATATAATCTATATATTTAACAGGAGGAAGAGTTTAAAAATTACTTCAAAATCCAGAAATAAAGTACTTTTCACTATTTAAAATGTTTACTCAGAATTTTTAGTGACATGGGAAATGAAGCTAACTAACTAAAATCGAATACTGAGTATGGTACCAGCTATATTAATACATGTACATGAATAGAAAAAATTAGCAATAGCAGTCTATGATTGAGTGTTTCAGGGAATCTTATTTTTTAAATATTTTTCTGGGTTTTCTACATTTTCTGTAACAAATGTGCCTTAGTTTTACAAATATAGGGGAAAATGCAAATATTTTTATTTCTGATCCTTTTGGAATTGATAGCTTATCAAATAATTTATTTGTGGACCCAACAAAAGTCAACTTTGTGGTCAGATTTTACCTATTTACTTTTTCTTTAACTTTGAGTATGGGTGAGTCACCTCTGGTAACGTGGTCACTTGTGCCTTTAGTGTCAACATGTGTATGCAGAGAAGAGTTAACATGGCAGCTCCCAGAAGGCCATTGTTGGAAATGTCTGTTTACAAGGTAGCCCTTGACTGCTGCCTGGGACCTCGGATTTCTGAAAGGTCCCCAACTTTCCCAGAACTAAGTGGCTTGCTCTGTCTAGAGAATTTGTGCAAACAGTGTGGGTTTTGCTCAACACCTGCTTTCCATCTGGGAATCTGGAATCTTGGAACATACTGGACAGAGGGTGCCTATGCAACCCTGGGCACTGAGTGTCTAAACATCTTCCCCAATAGACAACATTTCACATATGTTGTGACAATTTGGAGAACTAAGTTCATCCTATGTGACTCTATAGGGAACACTCTTGGAAGCTTGACATAATTTCCACTGGCTTTTGATTTGATTTTCCACGAATCATTGACAACCTCTGATGAGGCCTTACTGTCATGTAGCACAGCCTTTATCCAGTGACCCCTGGGAAATCCATGCAGGCGTGAGGAGCTCTCCTCTGTACAGTTGCTTCTTCTCTTGAGCCATGATGCACTGTTCCAGTTGCTCCAGTGGTTCAAAACTCTGTGCCTGCCCCATTACTCAGATATACTGCTGTTACCAAAAACTTCTCTAAGGTAGCCATCTGGGGAAAATTGATGGTTATCTCATATATTGTCCTCATGAAGATTACAATTTTGCATCGTTTGTGATCTAGAACCTGGAAGCAACTGCCCTATATATTTTGTCTAATTTTAGTGTTGATTATCATGGTTACTCTGTTATGTCCCAAAATGAAACCTATCATTTCTTAAATACTTTAGAGTATGCAAAATATGGAATCAGACACATCTAGATTAAATAAGATTAGCAAATTTAGGTGCCACAGGAGTAATCCAATAGCATTAAAAACAGGTAAGGTGGTACATAGGTGTAACTCCTCTAGCTGCTGAGTTATATGTATTTCCATTGAAAACATGTGGACCAAGCAAAACATTCCAAGTATGACCTCTCACTGTGTCTCTTTCATGCAACATTTTTATTTGCAATATTTTGTAGTATTTATATTCATTTGGAATGAGAGGGAATGATCTAGAAATCTAAACTTCTCTTTTGTAGCAGATGTATTTCTTTTTGGTAGTAGATATAATTTTCTATTTGTGTGATTATTTGATTAATATCTATGTCTGCCACTAGACTCAAAGCATGATTTGGACAGAGACCATGTCTAACTTTACTTACTCTGTCTCCCAGAACATGGCATAATTTTAGTATTTTATAGGCATTCAATAGTTGATTAAATGAATAAATTATTTTTATTATTATATGCAACAATATTTTTTAGCATCCTAGATCTTCGCTGTTCCCCCATCATTCTTCTTGTCTCATTAGTCCGAAACTTCCCTTCCTGAAGCTCCTGCTACTTGGATTGGGCCATTGTCAACTCCAGATTTCACTCTGGATTAGTCACTTAAAATTGTAAAAATTTGCTATTATCTTCTGAAACCACCATTAAATCATTTAGGATCCCTTTGGCTACAAGGAACAGAAAGTCCCAGTTTGATTTGCTTTTAAGAGACAGGAGTTTATAAAACTAATGTAATAAAAATGAAGACATAATGCAGCTTCAGGCATACCTATTGGGCTGGTTTTGGTTTTCTGTGATTCCCTAGGGCTCTGCCCTCCTCTCTTTACTGGCTTCATCCTTAGGCTGGTAACAAGACACCATGACATGATAGCATTCAAAGGAAGAAGGGCTGGTTTTTCTTCCTCTTTTCTATAGTATGAAAAATGTTCCAGAAGCTCTCCAGCAGACTTTTCCTCATAATATAAGACTATCTGGGATTATCATATTCAGTTAATATTTTTGAATGAATTGGAAGTTAATGATTTTGACTTCTATAACTCTACACTTAAAATATAATTTGGAATTCCAATTCTGATGGTGTTTCAGGGTAACCCTGATATAAAATGGGTTGCCTGACTGTGGGTCCTCACCCGTGCACTTAAAAGGGACTTAGTAATGCTCAACTGCAGGCACACAAGAAAGGTTAATAAAGGGTTTATTCACAAAAGAAGGGGAAATGAAGAAATGAATAACTCAGGGAGAAAAAGAGGGAGATAAATTCGTGAACGCGTCCTACCACTTCCGCTGACCTGGAATCCCAGTGGCACGCTGAGAGCTGGTGAAAAGCCAAGAGCCATGAGGCCAAGAGAGAGAGCCACCCTTCCCCAGGCCCATATGTCTGGTTTTATACCAAACCTGGCTGCTTAACTCCACCCTTAGGTGCCAGCATCCCTCCCTTTGGTGATGATGGGATTTGTAGTTCCCAGTGTCTTGATGGCTTTGGTATGCAGTGGGGGTGGAGTCCACAAAACCTGTATGGAGTTTGCTCAAGACATCCTTTCCCCCTAACAATGGCATTGCTATTCTTTCATCTTTCTCACTTCTTGACCTCCATTCAGGCTCTTTGTCTTTATGGGATCTGTGGTCTATCAACGTAACTCAGTTTTTCATATAAATCTGTCTCTCCTTTGTGATCTAATATTTATTTCCCTACCACTTTTCAGCACATTAAATTCCTTCAGAATGACTAGCTTTAGCCAAAATAGCCAGATCAGTCCTTAATCAATCCTGGATGACTTCAATGATTGGCTTTCTGTATTCTTTTTCTTGAGTTGTCAAGCCTTGCTGGGGAAAAAAAAAAAAATGGCCTAGTTCTCTAAGTTGGTGTAACTATAAATACATAGATGTTAAACTGCATGTGGACCTTACTGCCATGCAAATTATTTGCTTCTTTCTAGTCAATCCCTTTTACAGATAGCAAATTGTATCTTGATGCTACAATTCACTTAGCTATAGACTTTGGGAAAGCCATTAACCTCTCTGATCCTGTTACTTAATCTCTAAACTGAGAACAATAATACCTATGTCAGAAAATTGATTTAAGAATTGAAAAGGCAATGTATGTAAGCAGTTTGTCCACTGCCTGACATGCAGTATTCAATGCTAGCCCTTGTTTTTTATTTTAAAACAATTTTTTTAAAAAGATTTATTTATACAAGAACTGGGGTACAGTCAGAGGCACAGGAGGGTGAGAGAATTCACCAGAGACAGACTGGGGAACAGAACAGGCAGATGGACCGAAGACACTGTAGAGGGGAGCAGCAGATGAGACAGGAGAGGTCTGCTTCGCCATGTAGGTTGCTCCCTGACCGGCTGGGGATCGAACCCAACCTGCTGTGCCACAGGGGAGGCCCCCTGCTAGCTCCTATTTTAATGGCAGGTCCTAAACTCTGCTCCCCTCCTCATGTTCTCTGCCTTGAATTTGTGTTTTTGCCCCATAACCTTTTACTCTTTACAACTGTCTTGACTATGGAAAATAGAGGCCGACATTGTCTTTCTTTCTTCTCTAACTTCCAGGAACTGTATTCATTTTTTTGCATCCTATATGGCTAGCTCAGGCCTGACAAATACTCAGTGTTTGTTACATTGCATTTCAAATGTCCTTATTTTTTAATATTGATTCTATGAGATTAGGAAAAGATAAGATGAAATAGTTTGGAAATTAGACTAAGTATACTTGCTTGTGATGGTTGTTGAAAAATAAATACTCTAGTATTCAAAATGTGCCTGAAGGAGACTTGGAAATCAGAAGATATCTAAATGAAAAGACTCATTTAACTTTGCTAATTAGCAACATAAACAAAAAAAAGATGAATAAGCTGACTATGTCCAAATAATTTCCCCTCTGTGACAGACTTCCCTGCTCAATATTGCAACATCTCTCGAATACAAATAGTAAAACCAAATGACTAGAGACAGTGACCAATGTGTTTTATGATAGCAATACAGAGGGAGAACAAACATTCCCCTACTAACTAAACACAACCATTCGAGTAAATTCATTTTGACCTTTTTTGGAGGCCAGATCCGAATATTGTAGATCTATTTCTCAAGATATACCCCAATTGAATTTGTGTGGCCGATTCTGACATTAAATTAGATTTGTTTTTCTGAATTTAGCTTGGATTTATCAGAGAAAATTAGAATGTTGTTATTTTCTGGAAAATATTTATTCTACTAGATAAGTCTTGTAAGCTAAGTCTTGATAGAAAAATCTAAGGTTCAGATTTATACTAAAGGAAGTTTGTGGATTCAAACTCTTTTGAAAAGTCATTTCTCAACAACTCTTTGCTTTTCCTTAAGAATAACTATTTCATTTTATTTTCTGCAATAATGAGTATAGAGATTTTTTCATAAGCCACTGGTCTTCATGGGGTTTTGAAAAGGTAGAGGCCTCTGTTAATTTCTGAAATGTATGTACATTGGTAAAGCGAAACCAAACTGATTGTGGGTCAGACATCCTACCATTTGAAATATTTACAAGGCATTATCCACCATCCACACAAAATTCACTTAGATATTGCAGCAACCCATTCCTGGGGGCTGTCTGTACAGATTTAATGAGATTTTCTGCTTTTGTAATAGGAAACTATAACCTACCAATTTCTTTTCTTTGACTTTTCCCTATTCATATAGGTAATGTTTGATTTGCTTTCCATTAATATTTTATATTTTACAAAAATAATCATCAAAAAAATCACCCATGCTATATCAACAAATGAAGTTGTGTTTATGCTATGTTTTCATAATGATGGTCTGTTTGTAAGGATCCTAAGTAATAGAAACCAAATTCTAATTGAAATTGAGCATAATAGAAGGATTTGTTTGAAGCACTCTAGAGAACCTCATGATAGTCAAGGGCACTTGTCAGATGTCATGTATTGGGAATAGACTCCATTTTCTTGCCTTGTCCTCACTACACTTCTGTTTTATTCTTTACTTGTATTGACTTACTCAGCTCCTCAGAACAGTAAATGAACTGATAAAGGACTATGAAATACCTAGAAAAGTTACTGGGGTTCGTTAACCAAACAGTAGTTATCAAGAATTACTATGAAAATAATTTGTAGAAATATCTTCATAAAATCAATGCTATAGATCAATATTTTAGCTGCATCATCTAGTTTTCTCTTTGTTTTCTGGAAACAGAGTCACAAGCTATTTTTCTTTGTGTATTTCTGTGGTGATTACTCTCTGTTCTCACCCTCATATCCATTATCTACCCCATCTCTGTTTTCTTGCGTATCCCAGGAGCCTCACCTTACCAACGGACTTTCAGGAATGTAGATAATATAGGATTCTAAATATGAAAAATACAGTCATTTCCTCTGTGTGTTTTCATGTTTAAGATTTAAAAGAATCAGATATCATTTCAAGATGAACCAATAAGCAGATATATCACTTAACAAAAATGTGGGAGGAAAATCTACCAAACATTATATTTAAAGCAGATGCTTCATTATCTCTGAAATGATTCAATGAAAATAAAAATTTAAATCACAGTGAAAAAGGAAAGTTGGTCCCCTTTTAAAAACATTCGTGTTACTTTATATTCAGAAGGGAGATATGCTAAAATATTTATTTTGTTTAAAACTAATCAAGTATGGACAAATTGATATTAAAGGAGGAAGTGGAATAAAAATAAACCCCATGAGACTTTCATACAACTTGCATCCTGAGGACTATAAGGTTTCCTGGCATATTAAAGATTCTCTTCTTGGAGAAATTGCTGCTGAGACGAATTCATACAGGGCATTTCTGCTTTGTCTAATGAAACTTCCTGAATCGTGGAATTTGAATTATAATTGGAGGTGCTCTGTCAAAACAGAGGCTCCTGCTTCTCAAGTAATTGAAAGCAACTGGATGTTTGCCCCTGGCCCAAAGCATCCAAGAAACTTCTTTTTTTCCCCCTGCTATGTGTATATGCATACATAAAAAGTAAATATCTCTAGGAAACATGGTCACCTTTAAAAAACATTCATGTTACTTTATATTCAGAAGGGAGATATGTTAAAATATTTATTCCCTATGTGTATGTGCACACATAAAAGTAAATATCTCTAGTTTCCCAGGCAGATTTCAAATTTGCCCTCATTCAATATTTGGTTCAATTTTAATTTGTTGCTAAGATCTGGTCATAGAAGTAGCAAAGTGGAATTCAGGTGAAATGTAAGTTTGGCTCCAAGTATTGTATGTTTACCTGAGCTGCATGCTTGCTATGGCCTCGGGTCAATGCTTTAGTGCTTGGAATTTCAGGGCTATTTCACTGGAGTTTAGGATTCTGTTGTGGAATGTAGTCTCTGGATGATAGCCCCTGGGAGTCAGGACAGACAAGGAAGGGACCCAGGTCAGACAAGGAAGGGACCCAGGTCAGCTCTGCTTGGAAGTTGAGACATCTTAGGCTATCAGCCTTCTGAAGGGGATCCTCCCCAAACCCTTGGAATGGTATTTTTTTTTCCCAAGATGAGTCTGAGCTCTGACTTCCTCTCCTCTTTACCTTATCAGTCCCTTCTTTTGAAGTGAGGAGGAAACTAGTACTGCAACCGTAGGATATATGGGATCTTAAAATTTATAAGACTGCAAATATTTTGATTTTTCAAATATAAATATCCATAGAATTTGTGCTAGAAGTAACCAATTCTCTATACCCAAGCCACAAAGCTCTGAATTTCAAGTTTCTCATAGTGTTTGGAATAATTTAGAATCCTCTTGTAGCTATTTTAGAATGCTTAGGGAAGAAGGGAAAGTAAATCAATAACCGGGTTGTTAATTAATCAGTAATTACATTTGGCTGTGTTTTAAATTGCTGTCAATAAAATATGATTTTAGGAGTTATTTGTAAAAAGGCTACCTTTGAAAAATGGTGTTGAACAAAAACAGAGTAGAAAAAAATTTCCCCTGCACAACTGATAGGTTTTTGACAATATAAAAGAGAACCCAAAATTAGAAAACAAACATGAAAACTTAAATTGTAAAAAAGCTGCTGGATTTTTGAGCTCTATCATAAAAGAGAAACAAAGAATTCCTGAGAGGGATAAATTTTAGACTCAATTTAAAGAGCTCAAATTTTACAAATATTTTTCATTTTATTCTGAATATTATGTCCTAGAGGACAAATATTAGAGATTGGTGTCACCTACAAAGATAGAATTTCCAAGTCACTCTGCAAAATTCACCTCCTTCATTTGTCTGTCATTGTCCTAACTACCCTCCCAGCTCTCTTAAACTTTGTGCCTGAAATTATTGTCATTTGAAACCTCTTTTGGTGAATAAGACAATTGGTGAGAAAAAAGACTCAGAATACCTCATGTAGTCTGAACCGCCTTAATGCAAATTTCATTTACTGTTATCTGGTGATGAATTCTTCCCTTCTTATTCTTAAAATCCAATTTGAATACCCTCTCCTCTATGAAGTCTCTAATAATATTCCTTGCATCTCTCTCCCTGCCAGATTGATGGCTTCTTTTGTGTTACCTTTACACCTTGTGCAAACCTTAATTATATATTTTATGACCATTACATCACACTTGATCACTGACACACTTGTAAAATATATTTGAAGATCTTTGAGAATATTTTTTTTAACTCCAAAACATTGCAAATCACCTGTCTTTTGGGACACTCAAAATAACCTGTTTCATGAGTAAATAGAGGGGGGACTACTGGAATCTCACATGTGTTCCTTCACTCATATTTTGTTTTGATTGAAGTATATATAAGGAAAATTCACCCTCAAGCAGTTAAGTAACTAGAAAAAGGAGGAGTACTTCAGAAAATGTTATGTTCCTTTGATACAGTGATTGACAAATGATAAGAGTTTCTTGAAGGTGAATTGCAATGTGAAATCTGAAACTATACAAAAGAACTTTCATACAGTTACATAAAAAAATTTATTGGTCTATTTTATACTTTGAATGGATATCTACTCATTTAATGAAATACTGGTTCACTGAAACTATGATGATCTTTGAAATCTTGACACATTTTATTATCTAACATGATAGCATCACAGCTACTTATAGCAACACCCATCTCAGAAAAACTGTTCAGGTAACTTGAAGGTAGAAATGTCTTTGAGTACTGGGAAATTGTCAAGTTTATGTATGAGTTTTATACAGGTATGAGTTTTCCAAGATTGTAACATGTGCTTGAAAACTCAGCTTTTACAATTGGCAATAAACACTCATGGTGGTTTTTGTTGAAATGACAGACTCACTTAAATTTTCAAAAAGATGCTTGTCAAACATACAAATATAAATAAGAATATTTATCTTTCGGCTTCTTTTAAGTAAAAATCACGTTCCATGAAATGCAGGAGTGGCTAGTTCAGCTTGAAACTTAAAATGGCACGAGTACTTTTCTTCATGATAAGCATGCTCGGTTGGTTTGCATTAAGCTTGATGCATGCTGCCAAATTCCTCATGCAGATTATTAAGAAGGATCAAGATTTAGTGAAATTAATATTTTTACTACTTTATCAAAGACATTTGAAAGTAAAACCAGCTTTCTTGTGAAAGTGTCATGGTAAAGAATACAATGACTACTAGCGCATTTTGGTGTCTTGGGGGACAGGAAACGGAAGGGATTGTGGGTTTTATTTTTCTTTTTGTAACAAACCTTATATACGTTTAAGTTAGCTACAGGAGTAATTTTGGAAAATATAAAAACTAAATCTAAATACATGAAGATAAACGATTTTTAGAGATTATATGAAAATGATGGAAAGACTTTTGACTTTATGTTTTAAGAAAAAGCAGGAGACAAACTGTATATCCAGTATAATCCAGTATAATCTTACCCATTTTTAAAAAAACACACTGAAAACTAAAAGGGGAGGCGGGGAGAGGAAGATGTGAGAACGATGGGATATGTGATTTTATCTTCTTAAAAATGTCATGCCTTATGGGCCTCCCCGGTGGCTCAGTGGTTGAGCGCTGGGTTGCGAAGCTGCCTGCAGCCTCTGCAGCGCCGGTTCGATCCCCGGCCACAGGCGAGCGTCCCACATGGCGTGACAGACCTCTCCTGCCGCCTGCTGCTCCCCTCAGCAGTGTATTTCGTCAGTCTGCCTGTTCTGTTCCCTGCTCTGGCTCTGGTGAATTCTCTCACCCTCCTGCGCTTCTGATTGTACCCAGTGCTTATATAAATAAATAAATCTTAAAAAAAAAAAGTCATGCCTTATTAATAAATACTCTCTATAGGATGAAAACAAAAACAATACAACAATTAACAAGTGGATCTGAAACAAGGACTGGGCAGGAAGCACTGTTCCCTTAAGTCCCCAGGCTGACTCCAGGCTTTTCCCAGCTGGCATATTCAGTACCAATGGCCTTCATCTCTGACCTGCAAATGAAATCACATTTCCTTCCTGAGTATGGCCAGATCTCTTTGTGTTCTAGTCACTGCTCAATCCATGACCTCCCTCCCCTTGAGAGTGGGAGCAGGTTATATTGTGTCCCCCTAAAAGAGATGTCCAAGTCTTAGACTCAGATGCTTGTGAATATGAAGTTTTTCAGAAGCAGAGATTTGGTAGATATTATTAAATTAAGGATCTCAAGATGAGGTCATCCTGATCTTAGGGTGGGCCTAGACCCAATGACTGGTGTAAGAGAAAAGAGAGGGGAATTTGAGACTCACAAATAGAGAAGAGACACAGAGGGGAAGGCCATGTGAAAACAGAGGCAGAGACTGGCGGGATGCGGCCATAAGCCAAGGAACACCAGGAGCTACCAGAAACTGGAAGAGACAAGAATTCTCCCCTTGAATTTTTAGGGGAAGCACTGCCCTGGTAATACTTAGATCTCAGACGTCTGCCCTTCAGTTGCATGAGATGGTAATTTGTTGTTTTAGGCCTCAAAATTTGTGGTCATGTTATAGCAGTCCTAGAAAGCTAATTTACCAGGCTAATGATGATGGGGAGAAGCAAGCCTTTGTGCCTGTGTGTGTTTTTCAGGCACCCCTCCCATTAAACAGACCTTTGCTGGCCACCTCTTATCTGTTGGGTCTGTGCTGGGCCTCATGGCTGAGGTGAGAATGTGGTGGTAGAGGCACATGCTAAGGGCACTATGGACCATGTGAAAGTGGTTGAGCTTCATCTCATGAACCAGAATAGGCTACTGAAGGACTGTAAAGAGGATTTTTGTGCTTTAAAAGAGAACTCGGGACAAATGGATCATAATGACAACTTGAGAAATGTCATCTGGGACCAGAATTTCAAGCTGGTGGAATTGACCCCTTCACCGAGGAGTCTTGGGCAAAAGAAACCTGTGATGTTTGGGGAAAAAAAAAATCCAACTTGTCTGTTGTTTTCATAATATAAATTACAAGAAAGTGAAGCATGAGAAAAATCTTGGTTGATGGCATTACGTGGAAAAGAGTATGATGTTTGGTTTTGAATTTTAACAGGTATGAATAGCATACCTAATATTTTCATAGTATTTTATTATGTACTGTGTCAATTTTTTTTTTAAATTTGGTATTTCACTTAGTTCTCCAACAGCCCTAGAGAAAAATACTGTTACTACCTCTCTTTCAATTATGTAAGCCTGAGGCTTAGATTTCAGTGAGGGCACAGAGTTAGTAAGTGGCAGGACTCTAACTCAAGTGGTTGTGCTCCTTAACCATCACACAACATTGCATTCCCTCTAAAATGTTTCCCTGGGTGGATAAAAGGCTGGGCCAGAAATTGTAAAAGTTTGAATGAAGACAGTGGCCATCAGTGTGGATAGAGAGAACAGATGCGGGGACTATTTCAAAAGACTGGGTGGCAAATTTAATGAGGAGAATATTTTTTTGGGGGGGGGTTAACTTGGAACCCATCAGAGACGTTATCCACATTTTTTGCTTTCTGCTTTTGAAATGTCACATACTGTGTTTCAAATATGAAGAATTTTGCAGAATCCACTTGACAAAATCTGCCTTGAGCAGTTTGCTATGTCGTGAGATGCAACATAAAGAGACAGTCCCATCTGAGCCATGGAATGGATGTAATTCCTGAAACCCTACTCATCAGTGAATTCTGTAGCAAAGATGGTATAAAACTCAAGTAACCACGCACAAGATTCCATCCAAGATGGTTAGACTTCTACACCATTTGTATCATGCTAACACATTTTCCGTAATACAGTTACGCATCACCCGTACCCTTAATTGAAAAACAAGCCTGATTTCTTTTTCCATTTAATTTCATCTTGGGAAATTACTGCCCATATTTTATGCATTTACATTTAATAATTGCCTGTATTGGTTTGCTATGTCCGCATAACAAATTACCACAGACTGGGTGGCTTAAGCAGCTGAGGTTTATTTTTCTCCCATTTCTGAAAGCTGGAAGTTCAAGATCAAGATGACAGCAGGTTTGATTTATTCTCTCTTGTTGGCTTGCAGATTGCTGCCCTCCTGCTGTATCCTCACATGGTCTTTCCTCCGTGTGTATCTGTATCCAAGTCTCCTCTTTTTATGAGGACACCAATCATACTGAGTTACCCACCCTAAAGATCTCATTTTAACTTAATTGCCTCTTTAAAGACCTGATCTTCAAATGCATTTACAGTCAGTGGTACTAGAGGTCAGAACTTGGTGGTGGGGACGATTCAGCCCATGACATGACCAAGGTCACAGAGGTCAGAATCATATTCACACTGTAGTAAGCTGTTTGTTAAGATGATGGGATCCAGTCTCAGGCCATTTTACAATCAGAATGGAGCCAAAAGTGACTTCACTGCAGACTGCTTAGGAAAGTTACCTCCCTCTTCCTTATAATATGGCCTGTTTCCCAGGGCTAAATAGAGATTTCAGTCATTCTTTGGCTTTATTGCTGGCCGTGGGGACATCTCCATCTGATGCTCAAAAGGATAAGAACATGGGTGGGTGGAAGTTGAAACTATTTGTTTAGACACAAATACATGGGGAGGCTGAATGAAATGGTGTGATCTCAGAGGGTGTGTTAGAACTAGCAGGAAACTTCGAGGTCAGTCCTATGGAGCTTCTAGAAAGATGCCCCTTTCCCCCTCGCACTGCACTCCCTATGAGAGAGCAGCACACATCCATCAACTTGACATCATGGGAGAAAGATTTCCTCCAATTTTATGATTCTTTATATGTGATTCGAAGCCCATTTATTAGGGGAAAATATTGTGGAGGTACCCGTATATTTCCTAATAAAACAAAGTGAGGGAGAAGAAAATTTGGCTGCATTTTGTTTAAAACATATTTCCAACTAATTAACTTTCTAATAAAATGAAACACTATAATTAACCTTTTGTTTAAAAATCCTTACCCTTTTCTCCATGGAGGGATCCTCTATTCCCTTCTTCAGCAAATGGCTTTCTACTTCCCCTGACCAATGGCTTCACACTAAAGATTCCCAAATCTGAATGAACTACCTAGAATTTTCTCTGGAGCCCCAGGAGTTAATTGCCAGTTCTCTCTAGGTCTTGCCATTTGATTGTTCTATAGGACTCTCTATTCAACATGTATAAAATATGCATAAAACTGTATCTTTTGGTGTTACTCAGAAATCTGCTCATATACCTACATACCCTGTCTTGGCTTGTGAAACTTAATCACCAAAGAAGTTAAAATACCACTTGGTCTCTTTAGCCCTCCCACCTCCAACCCCAAATCCTGCTAACTTTATCTTAAATATATTTCCTGCCTGTATTTTCCTCTTAAATGCATATCCTGGCTATGTTTTTTCTCTCCACCCTCTTAAATTTCGGTCCCCACTCCCTCTCCCCAAGCCCATCGCATTTGCTTCCCCTGGAGTGTTTGTGTCCTCGCTCATCTCCTTCTTTCGTTGACACCTGAAACCTATAGGGAACACTTCAACCTCCTTGGCCCACCATTCCAGGCTCTCATTCTGGGTCTGGCCACTTATCCAGCATCGTATCCTTTGCTACAACTATTGACAAACAACTTGTTTTTTGTTGCTTTAACATGACTTGATAGTCCCTGACTCAAAGTCATGAGCTCATGTGCATTTTGTCCTTGTGACAAACTCTTGTTTCTCTTTTAAACATCATATCCTTGGGATGCCTCTTTTGGTTTCCAGAACCTGAACTTGGTGTTCTTTTCTGTGACTCATGACCTATTTGGACTGGTTTCTTTGTGTTATACATGATTTCTGGTTGACGTGAATAAAACCTATGGGTACTTTTACTCATTTTTGTGAATCCAGCATCTACTTAGTCCATGTCACTTAAAACTCCCATTAAGTATGTGGGATATAATGGTGAAATTCTTTGAAAAGTTTAAAACTAGAGCTATAAGGGAATATTGTTTAGAAATCACTGTTCTGTAAACATCTATAGTGGGCTATTATTTTATTGCATTATAGCTTGAAGATTCAAGTGTCAGTGCATGCCTGTCTGATGTAGTTATTTTTCTCAACTGTAAAATGGGGATAGGGATACTGTGTGAGCTGGTTGTTATGAGAATCAACAGTGGTAATGTGGGCAAAATTATATATAAGCTGTAAATATTTTTTCTTATATCATGAGTTCACATCAATTACGTTCAAGTCCTTCTAAAACTGAATATATATGCATATGTAACTGATTTTTTTATATTAGGTCTTGCTTGACTATTTCAAATAGATTCCCACCATTTGTGTAATGTTCCTCTGAGGGGTGAGACAGTCATTTCTTCATTTTCTTCAAAGAAGAGTATATAATTTTGGTCAGATTAGGGCTAAATGACCTACTCATCATACATCAATGCAATTAAATATGGAGTAATCTATCAAAATTCAACCTGTTCTTAAAAGATATAGGGTGTGAAACTGGATCCTATTTGGGTAGAGAAAATTTTGTTCTATGCCAGGAAAACCAGTGGTTGAATGAACTGAGCACATACTTTTTATTTTACCTGAAAAAATCAATAGGTTTTACCAAATCCTCTTGGTATTTTGAGAGCAGGTAGAAGTTAGCATCGGTTTTGGAAGTAGGTAGCTCCTCTCCCTACCCCTCCCAGACATCTTCTGTTTTTATGTAAGGAAGCAGAATGTGCTCAGTGATAATAATGAGGGTGGCCTTATCGCCCATCTTTCTCAGAACAGTCTTGGTATTAATGTTTTGTCTTGATGGAATTAATGAAACACCCCTTTCATGCTCCAAACTGTCTCTTTGGATAATAACTCATATGTTCATCCCACCGCCAGTACATATTGCATAAATGAATGAATTCTTTGCTTTACTCAACAAGAGAACAAAGATAAACCTTTCAACTGTCTATTCTGCATTACATTATCCCATAATGCTTTACCTGGAAGCATACTTCAATACTTGCTAATATAGAAGTAAAAGACTCCTTTCTCCAATTCTCTTCTCTCGCTGAGATTTCTTCTTTAAGGGTCATGATGCCTGGCTTAGCAGCGGAGCCATGGAGCTTCAGGAGTAGGGGCTGTGGTGATAGAAACTGAGACCTGCAGGGTCACCAGACTTCAGTGTTGTTTTCTTAGTATGTGTGGTTTTAATTTTAGTTTGCTGATGAGGTTTATAACATTACCTGTAGACTTGGCTTGTTTCCATTTGATCAGTGATTTGGGCTGTCTTAGTCTGGGTTTCAAAAATGGGATCAATTTTATTATAGTTATGAGTTTATTGTGTTTGTCCTTTTACCTCTCCATTTCAGAACACCTAGAGATCACGGAGAAACAAGTCCTTTAACGTGTATAAAATAAACACCTGCTGACCTCAGGAGACTCACTAGGAATAAATGCACATTTACAGACATTCTTTGAACAGTAGCTCTAGGACTCCTTTGCCAGGAGGTCTAGCAGGCTCAGCTCTGCTGTCTCAATCTCTCCTTGGGACAGAAAGTGTGACACCAGCAGTCCAATTAGCATCAGCAGAAGCTGTCAGTCCAGGCAGCTTGTTCAGGACCACAAAAAACCCTCCAAAGCCATGGGCAATTGCTCCCAGGCATTTATTTAACACCCTGAGTCAGGACAAAGGAAAGTTTATTGGGTAGGATCCTGCTAAGGCAACACATGCCTAAGGGAAAGGAGGAAGCTAATTAAGGAGGAAAATCAGAATCCTGCTGGGATTTCATTTCCTTAAGTGCCCCAGACAACTATAGGCTGGTTTACCTGGCTCTGCTAATGTCTGTGTTCCCCACCAACTGTCAGCTCCCCAGCATTTGAGAACACTGGGACAGTGAGTGTGATGGGGCCTCCAACCTGAAACGAGGAAATGCAGAAAGTACAGTTCGAGTGCCATGACTAAGAAGGAAAGGAGGAACTCTGATACGTGGAACCTAATAAATTGGAACTCACGGAAGCAGGGAGTAGAGTGGGGTTGCCAGGGCATAAGGGATAAGGGAAATGGGAAATAATGGTCAGAAGGCACGAGCTTTCAGTGGCAAGATGGGTAAGTTCTGGGAACCTACCATATGTGGTGTTTGTAATGAACAATACTATATCGTATCCTTGAAATCTGCTAGGAGGGTAGATCTTAGATATTATCAACACACACACAAAGGTAAACAACATGAGGTGATAGGTACATTATATGCTTCGTTCTGATGATCATTTCACTATGTCTATATTGTCATTGCAATGTACTTCATAAATGTATATAGTTTTTATTTGGCAGTTTATCCCTCAATGAAGCTGGGAGAAATGGAAGTAGAAAATCTTGTCCCATGATTGCCCTCTAGACCAGAGGTGACCTGCACAGACATGAACAGAGGCTCGTGCACAGAGAGGTATTCCAGGGTGTCAGGATCAGACAACCAAATGCAGAGCCAAGAAGTGCTATTAAATAGGATCTGAATGTTGCCATCTAGAAGCCTGGGGGCCAGGGGAGGTAGAAGTGAAACTTGCCCGCTGCTCCCCTCACCAGTGTATTTCAGTAAATCTGCCTGTTCTGCTCCCCGCTCTGGTGAATCCTCTCATCTCCTGCACCTCTGGCCTCTACCCACTTCTTCTACACAAAAATAAATAAATAATATCTAAATAAAATAAAATAAAATGTAAAAGCCATTCCTGGGCCACACTCTATCAGAATCTCTGTAAGGAAGACCCAGGCATCAGGATTTTTAAAGGTTCTCTGGATAATTGTAATGTACAGCCAGGAGGTATACTGCTGCTCTGTGGAATGGACTGGGGTTGCCGAATATGCCTGTGAGTCACCTGGAGTTTTAGTAAAGGGCAGATTCTGATTCCCTGGACCTGGATGTTGCCTGACACTTGCATTTATATCAAGCACCCCTCCTCAGGCCATACTTAAAGTTACAGAGCTGTAGAGAGATCTTATTCTTAAACTGTGCTGCTCCTTAGAGTCAGCACGGGACTTTACAGCAAGTCAGTGCTCAGGCTGCACTCTAGACCAGTTCAATCAGAATTTCAAGGAATGGAACCCAAGCATCAGTAGTTCTGTAAGTGTCCTAGGTGGTTCCTGTGTACAGCAAGGGCTGAACCAGAGCTGGAGAGTCTTAGCAAATTCATCTAAATCCCAACGTGATATGTCTCAGCCACATGGGTACTGCAAAATGCAGAAGAAGGTGAACACTTAATTGATGTCAAAATTTAACATCACTGAATTTTTTAAATTTAATGTTTTACTTGGTTTATGGAAAAATTGTTCTCCCTTAAGATTCCCATGCCCCCTCACACATACACAAGCACGCGCACCTCCTCTGTTACACCCTCATGGTGAGCATTGTGTGCCTCTGTAATTTCCTGGTTGCCAGCGTGAATGGGCTGAACTTCACACGGTTATTCTGTCACATCACGTTACTTGCTCAGATATGGGATGTGCTGACTTTCTAAATAAGACATGAAGTCCAGACACTTTAAAACATGCGAGGTCACAGCAAATCTTTTGAAACAAATAATATGGTGCTCATGGAAACAAGAAGCTTAATGACACTGTCTAAGAAAGTTGTCTGGAAGAACTTTCTCTAGCTCTCAAATGGCTCTTGGTTATCAGTTACTGGGAGCACCCCTGCTGGCTGGAAGCACACCAGTGTGATGACATGAAAGGATTTTAAAATTTTGCTCCCTGTTTAACTCCCAAGGGGCAGATATTTCATATTTTTTCTGGTGATCTAATCGTGAATTTTGATTTGCAAACAATAAATCCTAATCATAAGTTGCCATGCCAGTGCTGTTTGGTATGACCTTCATTTTTACCCCAGGATGTGCTAAGACAGGTCTCATCTAGGATTTTTTGACATGAACCCAATTGCTTTTCTCCTGAGCTTATTCCAGCATTTGACCCTCCAGGTCAGCCTTATCTAGAGATAGCTGTGTGCCCTCTGGGATGGAACACACACGCTTTTTGTCTTCCTCACCCATCTGAGTCCTCTGGGTTCTCTTTTGCAATCAAAGCCTCAGTATTACCCTCCTCTTTTTTCATGTTTTCCTCCTCACAAAAACACACTGACAAGGATAGTCTGCTTTTGGGAGAGTCCTCTTAAGAGAAGATACATGCAGGGTAGGACATAAAATAGTAACATGCAAAGAACTTTGACATACGAAGAACTTAGTCAAAGAAACTAACTTTGCTTATCTAAGAAAAATTTACTGTGTTTCTTCCGACAGGAAACCTGAAATAAGGGTTCCCCTTTCTGAGTCCCATGACTGCCTGTCTTTTTCTAGTTACAGCAGCCCAATGTCTATCAGGCAAAGCCACTGAGGTGGTTTGGGGGCATGTCAGAACCCTTTGTGTAGCCTCTCCTGGCTCCTCCTTGATTCGCTGACCTTTTCCTTTTCCTTATTCCCATCTTCTGAAAACTATGCTGTCTGACTTCTGATTTCTAGGATCCAAAGTCTTCCCTCCCTCCTAGAGAAACCAAACAGGAATATCTCTCTGAGCTAACACTCAACGCTGACCCAGAATTTTCCCCTAGTGAGCTTCTCTGTTAAAGGCTCACCATGGAAACCGAGGTAGAGGAAGGTTAGTGAAAGTATTTGAACTCCATGGGGGAAGAGTGGATTCCTGAAAGATTATTATGGATAATGTTAGGATGACAGAGAGGGGATTGGATTCTGTGGTAGGGAAATAACAAATATTCACTACATCTGTTTTATAAATAATAAATGGAAAGACAGAGAGGTTAGATGACCTGACCAACATCTTAGATAGAATGAGTAACTGAATTAGGACATAAACCCTGACCTATTTGACTCCAAAGGTAATGATGGTGAAAGAGCAATATATTTAAATAGTTTTTGTAAATTATAAAACACTTGAATGTAACATCTCTTGTTTAATTCTTCCAATAATTCAGTGGATTAAGCAAGGCAGTTGTTGGCTTAATTGTAGCGATGAGAAAACTGTACCTTAGGGAAATAAAACGATTGGCTTGGGCGGAACTGAGACTGGAATCCTAACTGTCATGTTCTTTCTTTAGAACACCATCATTCCAAAAAACTAATTATTGAGCCCAATTTTTGTTTTTTCCCTTTCTCTTACCTGTTAAAGAGAAAAGATTCCAGAACTTCATTGTGAGCCATTTGGTTTTCGTTTCTTAATTTTACAGCTGAGTTCCTTTCGCTGGGAGTCGCAAACCACATAACGAAAGATAAAGTAATGTGTTTGTTTTATTCCTTTTGTTGGTGAAAGGTCTTGGCTCTTGGGATAAGTTAGCTTTGTTTGGCAACTTAAGATAATCAGAAATTGATTACTTGAATCATTTTAATCTCTTTATCATTTTAATCTTTTCATGCAGAATTAAAGATGGTCATAGGTCAGAGACTATAGGGGAGAAGATTGCACTACTTGATTTTTCTAAAAGAAAATAAAGCAATTAGAAGGCATCTTGGAAAAAACAGGATTTGTAGCCTGGGAGACCTGAATTAAATGCCCCTAAAGACTAAGTCACTTAACTTTTTTTTAAAACTTCATTTTCTCAGTTGTAAAATGGATGTAATAGTATGTACTTAGAAGGGTCATTTGAAGAATAAAGTAAATAAGGAAGATTCCTAGTGCAGCATAATCACATAGTTGAGACTCAATATTATTACTTTGCTCCTACAGATAATTCTGGTTCCCTGAGAGTATTTAAGTATTAACATTTTAATCCTTATCAGGTTCTTTCTCCTAGGACCATTAAAATGCATCTGGAAGAGAGTCAGGGTCCAGAGTCCTAGAAAAACTAATTAGTCTTAGTTGGTTACTTTCTCTTAGTCTGAAAGCCATAATAGCCTTGAACCCTTGAGTACAGAGCAATGTTTTAGAAAACAGGCACTAGAGCCAGGATATCTCTGTTACTCCTTGACTGTATGACTGTCTTTCTTTCTTTTTTTTAAAGGTTTATTTTTATTTATTTATGCATACAAGAACTGGGGTGTGGGCAGAGGTGTGGGATGAGAGGATTCACCAGAGTGGGGAGCAGAACAGGCAGATCTACTGAAATACACTGCTGAGGGGAGCAGTGGGTGAGACAGGAGAGGTCTGCTGCGCCATGTGGGTAGCTCCCTGGCTAGGGATTGAACTTGTGTCACAGTGGCTGGTGATAGCTTGATAGCACTGAGACTTTAACCCCTGTACCACCAGGGAGGCCCCCTTAAATGCCTTTCTGAGATTCAGTTTCAAAATCCATAAAATGAGTATGATGATAATGAACATGTCTACCTACAGAATGAGTTTAAAATGAAATGAGATTATATAAAATAAAAACTATCACCAGTTCAAATGTTTTATAGTGCTCAAATTGAAGAAGAACCTGAAATGAAGTGGAGAATGGAGACAATGTGGTTTTTCATGAACTCTGCATTTAATCTCCACATTGAGTTATTTATTAACTTCCTTTGAGTACCTACCATCTTTTCTCTTTCTTAATTATTTTAAACTCTCTTAACTGGGTTCTCTCTCTCTGTAAGTTGGCTATAGAGAAGGTCACTGAAATTGAAATAGCCAAATTCTATGCAAGGTAGACTGATTCTGGAGAAAGGCTTGGAACCCCCTTAAAAGAGAACGAGAAAAGTTACCAAGTTAGAAAATGTTGCCAGCAGAGGAAGCTGAGGGGCATGGGATGGAGGCTGAAGGAAACTTGTGTTCATTGCAATGGTGGGAAGCAAATGTTTCTATGCTATAGGGTAACCGTGGGTTTTAGGAGCGAGATAACAGCATGTATCTAGGTCTAAGATTGAAGACATGGGTAAGGGCGCATGGGGAGTTCAGAGGATACATTTAGCTGGTGTCAGCTCAACAGAATGCCAGGTGAGAAACACAAGAGTCACAGAGGGGCCCACCACCCAGGGATCTCAGAAGGAAATTCCATTCATTGTGCTGCTCTTATAGGTCAGTTAGTGTCACATACATTTCCCCTCACTTAATCCTCACAGCAACTTGTGAGGCATTATTACAACCTGTGTACCACTATTAAATCCATGTTGAAGAGACACCCAATAACTTTCCTAAGCTCACATGACTACTCAGTGTTAGAACTAGTAAACTAGTCATTTTTTTTTTTTTTTAAGAAGTAGGATACAGGCCAGAATTGCAGGGAGCGGGGTGAGAAGATTCACCAGAGAGATCAGGGAGCAGAACAGGCAGATGTACCAAAACACACTGCTGAGGGGAGCAGTGGGCGAGACAGGAGAGGTCTGCTGTACCATGTGGGTTGCTCCCTGCCAATCTGGGATCAAACTCGTGCTGCAAAGGGCGCTCACAGCCTCACAGCGCTGTGCTCAACCCCCTGCGCCACCAGGGATGCCCCTAGAACTAGTCGTCTTTTATCATCTTTGCCTTCTGAAAAACCTGTGGAATAATTTTACTAGAGCTGGAAAATAATTTATATAAGCAAACATTAGGAGAATGCATTATTACTAAATACAGATCACCAAGATAAAAAATGTAACTGGTAAAGAAAAATAGACACTGTGTATTTGGTATAATAACAGCAAATATTGAAAAGCTAGGAATCAGTCTAGTTTATGCAATTTGATTGCATAATTTGATTATTTGAATGAAGACTGCATGCATTAAAATAATTTTGAGTATAAATTAATCCTTTTCTATTCCCACACCACCCCCAACGTGAGTTTTCTCTACTATATCTGCATTCTGAGGAATTCTGGGCTTAAGGAGTTCTTCCTGGAAATCTTAAGGAAAACATATGGCGCCAGGAGCACTTTACAGAATTTCCCACCAAACCCTAAGTATTCTGGCTGATGACATATGGTAGCTTCTATGAGCTCAGTTTCTCCCCTCCATTTTAATCAAGAGCTGGAAGGATATTTACCAATTTTAAAAATCCATTCAGTTATTTGGTTTTCCTTGGAATCAGCTTCTGACTCAACAGCTCCAGCCCAATAAGAGAGATCGGTGCCAAGATATTCAGGTTCCCTGCCTCCATATGTTCTTGGAATTAGGGGCGATCCCCCCAGCTTAAGATTTTCCTTTCAACTGGCTCCTTCTCCAAATAACTACTGGTCTGACAAAGTGACCTTTGAAGTGGCCCAAAGCCAGCAAAATATCCTCCCAAGAACAACCTTCTAAGTCATCATTCTCTGTCATCACCCTCTGTAAAAAAGCCACATAGAACCTTCTGAGAATCTTGGAAGACCCTTGGGATAGGCATTTCCCCCTTGATATCACAAAATTCTTGTCAATGAGGTTAATTTTGACTCTTTACTTTCCTGGATGACATGGTAATGTGTTATCATTTCTCTTTTAAAAGCTACTCTGCCCCAGTCACCAAGTTCATTTTTTCTCTTTATCTATCATTTGCTCTTTGCTGTGATCAGTTTCTCCAACTACCTTCTAATTAAAATAGATGTTTCTTACTTTTTTATCTCTCTCTATGAATGCTTAAACAAATGTAACTAGCTGCTGTCTTAGAGTTGAGGTTGTCTGAGATGGGTTCCATGACCATTATTTTAGGATGGATAGTACTTTTCTCAGTTCTCTCTTTCTACAGCCATCCCCAAATAAGGTTTTTCTGTTATTGATAGCTCTGGGGATTTTTTGTAGTTCTCACTTCTATCTTTCTTGGACAAAGTTACCAGTAATCACAAGATCTCACCCTCTGTTGTGGTGTTAGTATAAGGTGCTATGTAGGAGAGGAAGAGATGGGATATTACTGGTCAGATTCTTTAATCACTGTCCCCCTGCTACCTAACCCTCCTGAAATTGGAAAATATCCAGAGAAATAGTTGCACCACTGAAGTCTCCTACTGTAATTGCACAACTGAAGGGTACCCAGGAACCCCAAACTGTTAAGGACTACATGCTCTAGAATAGGGCCCAGGGGGCTTCCCTGGTGGTACAGGGGGTTAAGTATCAGCTCTATGAAACTATTGGCAGCCACTGCAGCATGAGTTCCATCCCTGGCAAGGGAGCTAACCCACATGGCTCAGCAGGCCTCTCCTGTCTTGCCCGCTGCTCCCCTCAACAGTAGATCTATTTCAGTAGAGCTGCCTGTTCTGCTCCCCACTCTGTCTCTGGTGAATCCTCCCCCCCCACCCCACACCTCTGGCCTGTACCCCAGTTCTTTTTGCATAAATAAATAAATCTTTAAAAAAAATAAAAGCAGTTCCAGCCATGTTGAACAAAGGCAAAGAGAGCAGACTCTTAATAGAATTGAGAGTGAAAGGTCTTTAAAAGAATTGGTGTGCAGGGGAAGAGGGAAGAAAGAAGGGATTTCAAATAATAGATTCCCAATAGAACTCCAAAAATTACCCATTCTCTGGTGGGCAAACACTTAACCAAACAGGCACAGCTGGAAGCAACATGGCCGAGGCCCAAAAACTTGTCACCAGTCTAAGGCAACTTACAGTGGGGTGCCATAAGAAAGGAGTTAGGGAGATCCCAGAGAGCTTGGTCAGGAATGACCCCAAATCAAAATGTGCCATATAGTCCCTAAGAGGTAAAGATAACTATTGCCATTGTCTCTGCCAAGGACAAGAAGCAGCCTCCTCACCTGTCTCTTATCAGGAATCTCTCCCCCCTTCTTTATTCCACCTCCAGGGTATAATTCACCTCTCTCCTTCCCACAGCTTCCTATTCAGGAAGTCTCATTAATGGTCTGCTGAGAGTTGTAGTCCAGGTAGGTTGTATGTAAGCAAGGGTTGGGAAAATGGCAGCTGTCCACTCTGCTGGGCCTAACTCTTTCACTGAGCTGCATTCTGTAACAGTATCCATAGAAGTTTGAAGTGTCCTGATTTTCCACTTTGGAGCAAAGAACTGTCTTTACTATTTCCCCAGGGTCTGCCTCTGAGAGAATAGAGTTGGGGATAAGATTGGGATCTTACTACTTGCAGCAAAAGAGCTTTGTTGAGGACACATTTGGGACTAAATTCATTCTCATGTGTAATTCATTTTTTTCCCTGCAGAAAATATGGCGCCCTTACACTAAGAAGAATGTTTGGCTCATATAACTCACTGAAAAGTGAATGAGATTCTAGCATTCAGATTTTAAGTGTGAACAGTGCCGAGGTAGTTTCTTTTAGTCGATGACCAGTCCCCGAGGCAGGGTTTAGTGGTGATCCCTAGTGAACCAGAAAAGGAAGTGAGTAAGAGACAAAACTGATGAGGAGAGAGAACTAGTGACAGGTTCCAGATTTCCTATGTTTTTCTTTCCTTTCCTTTCTTCAGGGTGAGAGGGAAATAATAACAATGATTTAAAAGGCCTACAAGTATTATTACCTTAGGGCAACAGAGATGGAATCTTTAAAAATAAGTGAAACTGTCCTAAAGTAGACTTTTGGGGGCGGGGGGGGAATTTCAATTCGTGGAGTGTATAGAGATAGTGTGAGATTTCTTTTCCCTCCTCACTAAAGCATTCTTTCATTGTTCTCTCACCAATTCTTTTGCCTACATTCTAATAAGTGACCAATTTTGAAGTAAAATTGTTCAGATACAGAAAATAAAAATAATATAGCAGCATAACTAAGGGCAAATTTGAGAACATTATACTTTTCTTACATGTTCTATGGGCTTGGGGGAAAAATAGGAATATGAAGTTGGGGGAAATAATAAATGTAATGGGGAAAAGGTCACAGCCCATGGAGGGGGGCATCATCTGCTGGCTTCATTTCGGGATCTGGCCCCCCTTTCTAGGCCAAGTTAAAAGTTATTTCTCCCCGAAGGCTATTGAGGGAAGGGAATCACAGTTTTGGAACTTGACTCCTGACTGAAACATTGTCAGTTCAGAGCTTCCAGCAGTTCTTTGTTTTGTGTGTGTGTTGGGGTGGGGAGTGGGGTGGCAAGCATTCCTTTGTTATGGGGAGACCACCACAAATACCTTATTTTGGATTGGAGAGAGGGGAGACCATGTGGTTTCCAGAACCAAAATCCTCTACTATTCCTATAAAAGGTTGACTTCATTGTGGGCAGAATTGGATCTTTGCAGATTTTGTTTCCTTTAGGAAAATGCTGGTCTTCTTAACATGATTCAGACTGCACTGAAATTTTTCCATTGTTCTTACAAAATGCATATATATGTGTGTACATTTTCATAGCTATCCATAGGCTATATATGCATGTGTCATGTAGCATATTTTCTATTTTTATGTATTGCTCTCTATATAGTGTGTATTATATATATTATTATAAGTGTTTGATAGTATATATTGTATAAAATATAGTATATAGCATATATCATTATGTTTATATTTTCACTTGAAATGTTTATTTTCAAATGTTGTATATATCATTATGTTGTATATTTTCACTTGAATATACTTCATTTAATGAAAACCAATTGTCAGCTAGGTCAAAGAGGTGTAAGGGAATTACTGTGCTTATTTTAACTCTTTCTGAAAATACTTGTAATGAAGGCTGAAATTTAAAGTGCTCTTAGCATACGAAAAAGGCTGGCAGCTTAGCAAGTAGCATTGGAGGGCTGGACCTAACCTAACAGATGGGATGTGGGAACATTGGAACACTGGAATAAAAAGGTAACAAAAAGTTTAGCCTGAAAGAAATGAGGCGCATGAAAGAGGAGCCTTGCGATAATTAAATGTGGGTAATTCAGCAGCTGTGCCAGATTACCATACATAGACTGTCATATATACCCATGAGCTATGTGATTTGCACAAATGAGTAGATCTGAAACTTAGAATTTAAAATAGAATCTATAATGTAAAACTAAAAGGACTTTGCAAGGGGGAAGAATGTCTACGAAGCATTAGTAATACCTTCTTGTCTGTATTTTCAGGGGAAGCAATAGCTCTGAGGTCAACTAGACATAGATCCGAATCTTGCCTTTGCCACTTCTTTGCCATGTGACCATGGGCAGTTAATTAACCTTGCTAAGCTCCAGTTTCCTCCTCTTTAACATGGGGAAAGTCTTCCTTTGCAAAAGTTCTGAGTAAATAAAAATTAAACAGTTCTCAAGTGCATAGGACACTGTAGTTATTCTGTGAATGTAATTTTCTGCTATCCTTGTAATAGGATCGACTATTGAGGTTTAGCGATTAGGTGCCTTCTTTGATAAAGAGATTTGGCCAAATTTAAATTTCCTTTTCCTGGTCTGATATCCCCCCTCACTATACTTTGTCACCACCTGAATTTGAATGACCTTTACTGGGCAACCGGACATAGCTGGTGAGGATGGCAGGTCACTAGCAGTTTCTAGGAAGACAGCTACACCTTTTTGTTTCCTTGAAAAACACACAAAAGTAACACTCTCATGGAGACAGCAAGGCAGATGGCCAATAAACTGTCCCTGAAGGTACATTATTTAACCTAGTGCTTGAGTTAGAAAGGAACTGTGAGATATTATGCAGTAGTAAGTGGCAGGCACTCCCCAGATGTGAGTGGAACAGTGAAAGCTTTTATTAAGGAAAAAGTGTCTCTTGAGGAACCACCAGGATGGTGAAGCTGAACTTTTAGATTATTGCAGATAGGAGATGAAAGCTATGTTTCAACTTTGAGATACTATTTCCTCTGTCATTTACTGGCATAATTATCTGGACATTAACAAAACACAAGATTGAACTTTGAATTGATTCGGAATCACAGGGCACAGAAACTCCAGAAGGTGTGCGAGGTCATTGTATGTTCTTGCCTAACCACTCTGCTGCTCTGTGTTGTCTGAGTCACTCTGGGTAGACTTAAAAGTGCACTGGCCTAAGTTCCTACTCTCCCCAATTGTTTTCTATGGAAAATATACAAGGATGAACATGTCTGTGTATTGTAAAACCAAGAGCCATGTGACTTGTGGTTTCATGAACTTAACTGGTAGCTCTTTTGAATGTGTCATATCCCCGTGCCCCTTAGGGATATACCCTAGTGGCTGAGATAGAGATTTGCTGATGTGCAGACTCGAGGCCCTGTACCCTCTATGAGGACTGTGGTCCTGGTGGGCAGACGGGAAACAGACACACTGAGTGGTGTGTTCGCAGACAGTAACTGGAAGGATTGATGTCATTTTATAGTCCATATTTCACAATAAGGCACTAAGCCTAGCTCCCTATCCTCTGAGAACTGAACCATGTGCTCAAGCTTAAAAAGGGAAAACTAAAAGCAGAACATGAAGAATATGTTCCATTATAAGCTCAGGAGGGAGGTGAAAAGTTTAAGCAAATGAAAAACAGAATCATTGTCAATGGTTGGCTATCAGGATTCTACACACAAATGCACCCACTGTTGATGGGGCATAAGAAAATACTATGTGATGTAAGGTACATAGTTAGCAATTTTTGCTTCATGTGATAAAATGCAAGCTTTCCGTCTTTTATCAAATCTTATGTGCAATGGAGAAAGAGTTTTACTTGAGAGTGAAAGAACAGACCTTTGCCATGGGGACACGAAGCTGGGATAATCAGAGGAGGGAAAAGACCATATTATTTAGGATAAACAAGAAGGGAGAACAATTTAATTGGTTCCTGATGTTCCACATAACACAGGCCAGAGCTCTTAAAACCTAGTGGCTTATTTTTATTTGTGAATAGATTTGATTTTTTGAAAAAATGAGTTTTCCATCTGTTGGTGGAATTCCAGTCAAGGAACTTCAATCCTGGCTGCTTTGATCTGGTGCTCACCTTTCAAAGCCATAAAAAGGTCTTCTTTTTCCTTTATGTAAAAGTACTTCCAGCCAATATTTAATATGAAAGAGATGTTTATCAGGCCTGTGATGGGCATATTGAAGCTATTCAGGGGCTGGTGCTTTTTCTTGTCTCTTCTTTTTGTCAGAACATACACTTCTTTTTTTTTTTTTCCTTACCAGCTTCAGCTCCTTAATGCTTTTCCTCTTGTGAGTTTATACAGCTGAGGAAGGTAGAGGTGGCAATTAATAACTTTATTATAAAAGTAAATGAGAAGAATAATCATTAAAGGGAAATTGCTGTGTGAGGGAGAAATGTACATGAATTCAATTGCAAAAGTTCTCACAGTGCCTGTGATTATTTCAGAGCTGACAATTTCAGTGCTGTTTGTTTGCCAGATCTTGATGTGAAGTCCAGACTCTGAGGCAGTATTTGGAAGATAATTCTCAGTGGGTGCTGCTGTTACTCCCCACTGCCCCCCCTTTTATCTCTAGAAGAGCTAGCTCTCTACAAATTATTTAAATTCAGAAATCAAGTTGGTCTCTTTGTGAACTCTTACAAATATATTGGAATTTGTTATTTTAAAAACCTATCAGTGATGATAAAATGGATATTTTCCCCTCAAATGAAAGAAGTATCTAGTTCCTGGACACAGAGCCTTGTCATCTGAGACAACTCTAGAGTAAATTAACATTTTTCAGTCCACTTTCCACATACTTTTTTTTTTAAAGCCGTGATACCAGTTAACTTACTTGTAATTAGCACTGTTTCTTCTGCAAAGTAAGCCTGGTTATAGAGTGTGTTTCTCCCAACAGTTAAAATATAATACTCAGCAAAGCTGAAGCGCCTCCACTTGAAGGATTTTTGATTGAACCTTAATTTGCCAAATAAAGCAGTCAGATGGATATTTGCACATCAAAATGAATTCATTATTTGATTAAAAAATGACTACTGAAAAATTCCTTTAAATTATAGACTCTGGGGGGGGGGGGGCCTCCCCGGTGGCGCAGCAGTTGAGCGCTGGATTGCGAAGCTGCCCGCAGCCTCCGCGGTGCCGGTTCATTCCCCAGCTGCTCCCCGGCCACCAGAGGAGGGTCCCACATGGCGCGCAGACCTTTCCTGCCGCCCGCTGCTCCCCTCAGCATTGTACTTCGGTCCTTCTGCCTGCTCTGCTCCCCGCTCTGTCTCTGGTGAATTCTCTCACCCTCCAGCGCTTCTGACTGTACCCAGTGCTTGTATAAATAAATAAATAAATCTTTAAAAAATAAATAAATTATAGACTCTGGGAATATAGTTTAAATATACATTTATTAACCATTATTTAATATGCATCTTTTCAATAACTTAGAGTGGATTACAAAACAGTAAATTTCTAAAGTTATCTTTTAGCATTTTGTTTTTAATAAAAAAAAAACTGCAGACTTTGCCTGTTTTACCCACTTCTGTAGCCATCAGGTTTGGAAGAAATCTCTTCACATCCTAATAAAACAGAACTCTAAAATCACATGGTGTAATTAAGCCTTTTCACCTAAGGGCCACAGAATGGAAGCTTCTCAAAAAATAATCAGTTAGTGAAATTTGGTGAAGGATTAAGGAGGCAGGGCAATATCAGCTTTTAAATATCCATTTATCACACATTCCAGATGATGGAAAAGAAATGCTGGAGCAATAGGTCAGCTGTTTTAATGTTTCCCCCTGAATCAAAGAGGGAGGGGACTTTATGGATCCCAGCTGTGCTTACTTTTGGGTTTCCTGGCCCTTTACCATTCTGTAGTTTGTAGTCTACGTGTCCAAAGCCCGAGGGAGACTTTGGTCCGGCAGCCCAAGTTAGTTTTCTTTTCTTTCATTTCTTTCTTTTCTTTCTTTTCTTCCCCTTCCTTCCTTCCTCCCTCCCTCTCTGAACTCATCTGGAGAGCACGTGCAATGAATAATGTGAAGACTTGCTAATGGTTTTCGATTTGTGTGGGCCCCAGCAAACCTGTACCTTCACCAAATAAGTAAATAAATAAATAAATAGATAAAAACCTTAATAGTCATAAAATGTTGAAGGGCCCTTCTTCCCAGGTACTGGAGCTTAAGAGAGGCTGCCTGAAGGTGGGCTATATGCCCATAATCAAGTCATCTATGGAATAAGAAGAATAAACATTTCAGAAGGAACTACGGGAACAAGGTAAGAACAGTGTCTAATGAACAAAACAAAAAGTGACACTAATAAGATGCCCGAGAGGGTGTAAGAAGAGGAAGTAGTAGCTACAGAGATCACTTTTTAGTTTATAATATTCAGATTTCCTGTTGAGAGTAAATAAAAGTCAAGAAAAGGAGAAGAAATAGATGACTCAGTTGCTGCTAGCACATTAATTAAATTAACCAAAATTTTACCTAGATTCCTTCATCATTTGGTCAGTAATACATCCCAATATTTCTCTTTGAGATAATTATTGTCTAATAGGAAAATCCCAAGAAAGGACTATCAGAAATAAATGACCAGTTGAATTCATTGCCCTTACTTCCAGAACTTTGCAAGATGGAATTTCATCATAGCTGAAAGAATATCTGATTCAGAAGAGACAGAATCTAAAATCACCAGCAGAAAAATGGAAACTGGTCATTTCTGCCTCAGAAAAGAAGCTTCAAAACTTCAGAGTTCAAGTGCCCTTTGTGAGAGAGATTTCAAAGTGGTATGTGATTAGTCACTGATGATTACAAAATTTCTCTGTATGAGGGACTTGGAGGCAGCAATAGGGTTGGAAGGAAGCCTGAGGGTGATATGCATAGCCATGTTACATACATCTGAGAAAGCCAGCTGGTCATCTGAACAGATAATAAGGGGTGATGGAGAAAGTTGTTGGTGGAGTCGGGGTGGCTAACTCCACCTCAGTCTCTTTTTTGGCCTCTCAATAATGAGACTGTTGCTACCTGAAGGAGACTTATACCATGTCTCACTGTGAAACCACCTGAGAAAAAAGGAAATATTCAAGGACAGGTGAACAGTTGCCTCCTTCTGGAGGGGACTCTGCTGACTAGAACAACCTTGAAGGCCTCCCTGGTGGCCTAGGGGTTAAGTCTTAGCACTACAGAGTTTGATCCTGGCCATGGAGCTAACCCAATATGGCACAACAGACCTCTCCTGTCTCGCCTGCTGCTCCCCTCAGCAGTGTTTTTCAGTAGATCCGCTGGTTCTGCTCCCCACTCTGTCTCTTGTAAATCCTCTCACCTGTGCACACCTTGCCACTTGAACTGAAACAAGGTGGGTAGTCCCCATCATTGCAGCCTCTTGGTTTCAACAGAAAACACTCAACGGACTACCATCCACTCTGTACCCTCAGGTCAACCACAGGAAGGTACACTGAGAACATCTGGTTCCCCACCCCTTTAAGGGACAAACACAAGGAGTGGTAAGTCAGCTCTTCAGCCACCTTTCTCTGCCAACTGCATTTGCGCTCTCACACATTGTTGACCGTTGTATTGAGCAAGTATAGCTATGGCTTTCCTAGACTCAGAGAAGCAGTCTACTAGCTCCTGTGTCCTCAGTTTCCCTGATACCTTTTCTAGATGTTTTACTTTATTCTGAGAGGAGGAAAGTGAGACCACTGGAATTGAATTTCATCCTCTCTTCTTTTTCCTCCACACTCCACTAGAGAACAAGTCAGTTGCTCAGGAAGATGTGATCTATACACAAGGGAACAGCAGACAGTGATCAAATAAGATAAACTCATGTTGTTTGCCACAACATGGATGGAGCTGGAAGGGATAGTGCATAAAGTGAAATAAGCCAGAAGGAGAAAGACAAATACCGAATGCTGTCACTTACGTGTGAAATATAGAGCAAGCAAACAAAGGGTCAACACAGACTTTAAAATCAATGCTTGAGAGCTGACCATGGAGCTGAGACATGCAGAGGGGAGGAAGAGGGGTGAGAATCAGGTGGGGAAAGAGCACAATGGACTGTGGTGAGGGACTGTGGGTGCTTTGACGGTGGGTGTGGTGTGGTGACTACACTTGGCGGGGAAGAACCGATGCTTCCAAAATACTAACAATATGTAAACCAGCGATACTTCAATTAAAAAAGAAAGAAAGAAAATGAGAGGGGAGACTTTCATTCCTCTTTATGTGGCAGGGCCTTTGCTTTCTGAGATCTCGATATATGTAGCAGATCTCTGTGATCATCGGTGATTATGTGAGAGCTCAAAGAATTTAGAAAGTCCTTTTCTCTTTGGGCAAAGTCATTTGACAGTCAGGAGCTGAACATAGACTTTCTCTTTCATTCCTGCTGTTAATAGGCCTAATTACCGCACCCATCATCCAAGTTAGATAGATACTCAAAAAGGGAAAACAACATGAAAATATTGAAAGATATTATTCATATTAACAACCTACCCTCCAAGCCCTTATCATTTTTAAAACACTGCTTGTTTTCATTTTATGGGGACTTAAGATTGTTATGTAATCCTCTCATTGACTAAGGAAAGCAAGCTGCCATTACAGGACAGAACTTTCTTCTGCCTGGAATGCTCCTTTTGCTCCCACCTCCTTTTGACCCCCATGTCTATTTACTCCAAGTCTCTTTTCAAATGCCACCTTTACAAGAGGTCTTTCCTGATATTCTATCCAAAAATAAATGCTCCAATAATAACTCTGTATTTGTCTTTCTCTTATCTTCATAACACTTATTGTTTCTAAATTTGGGGAATGATTTATGAATGAATTACAAGTGATTTTTTAAACTCATAGAAATCATTTAATGTAGTTATTTTGAAATCTCATAGTATTCCTACCTGTTCTATAATGTTTTTAGGATATTTTCACAAGACAAATTGATTTGTACTTGCTTTCACTGATTAGTATCTTGTGTTTCTAATAATTTTTCTTGAGATAACTAATGCAATATCATTTGATGGACAGAGTTTCATTGCTATATCTTCTTGATAAATTGTACTGTCTACTCATATGAACTGTCCATCTTTATCTCACTTAATTTTTTTCCTTGAATGTTACTCATTTTAATAATCCCACTTGTGGATTTTTAAGATAGCATTTGCTTGGTATTTTTCCATTCTGTTTATTTTCAAACTCTTTTTTTTTTTTTTTGTTTAAGTCTGCTTCTTTTAAGTAGTAGGTAATTGTTTCTTTATTCATTCAACCTTTAAACAATTTTTTAAAAACTGTTTTCCATTGATGTCTGTACCCACATGTGTTCTCTGATTACTGAGAAAAAATTCTCAAACATCATCTTATAGTTAAATATTTCATTGTGTATCTCAAAAAGAAATCTTTTAAAATATAACCACTCTTACTACACCCAAAACCTGTATTTCAGGGACATTGTTTCCTCCATCTTATTGTTTTTCCAACCCCTCGCATGTTATCTTCACTAATTGTTTGAAATTGCATCAGACAAGAAAGTATAAGTACAGAGGCGGAGAGCAAACCATTTCCTTTTAAACAATGATATAAAAAATTACACATATCTCTTCCACTCACCCTTTCTTACTTCACTGGCAAAAACTAAATTGTGGCAAAGTTGGCGTGGGGAGTGGAGGCTCTAGCTAAACACTATCGCACCCTGCTACAATTCCACTATTAGGAAAGAAGAGAAAGGATTTCTGGTGACCATTAGTAGTCTGTCACATCAAGCTAAACCCAAATAAGAAACAAGTATCTTGAAAAGTATGCAAACCCATTTCAACTATCTTTTCCTAAGAACCCAAACTATTTTTATGGATTACTGGCCAAAAGGCAAGCTTCTGAAGTTTGGGAAAATAACACAAATTGAGCCTCTTAATTATCACCATAAAACTTCCACTCTTGTTGAAATTGTCTTCTTTTCTGTTCACCCCCAAGGATTGTAAAAGTAGAGTATTTTCTCTACCTTTCTAAAGGGCCAATCTAGACTCTCTTTTAATGCCTTGAAAGATTCACTGGGCTCAGGGATCGCCTCAAATCCCAACCCTTCCCCCCCTTCCCCAGAACTTTTTTCAATTGATCCATTTTTTTCCCCTTATGAGGGAACGCAGGGCAAACTCTTTTCAGTTTCAGTGGGTGGTCAGGGACTCAGTTCTCTCTTTTTGTCAGAGCTGCTTGGGTAGCAAGGTAAATTTTTTAAAAAGCTTAAAGATTTGAGTTTATTGCCTTATGTAATTTAAAAGTTCAAGGAGCACAATATAGGTACATGTAATACAAGGTTCAATTTATGTCATCAGGATATCTCACCTCCTTAGTGTCTCTCAATGCTACTCTTCTGAGTATTTGCTTACACCTTTGGCAAGTCCTCATTTATGGTGGCCTCGAATTTTTCAGATTTTCAGTTCCACATCTCCAATTGTAACAAAGAGAATATACCCCTTTGTCATCAGCTCAAGCTAACCCAACGTACATGTATCATTGGCTCCGATAGGCTCACTGGCTCATCTTAGTATTCATCAATGTGACGGTGGAATTGAATGTTTAAATGGCCAGGAACATATCACAGGAAGAAGGTAAGTCAACACAAAATGGTCAAAAGGGAATGTCAGGGTGCTCTAGACAGAAGGGGGCACGGATGCTGGGTAACAAAATGCTAACAGATGTTCACTACCCGTCCATTTGCCTATGGAGTTGACAAATCTGAATTAGTTTTAGGATGATTCTTTAAATACTTGCCTTTTAAACTGCATGAAGGCCTCACCTTACCATCATTGACAGGTTCTTGGAAGCAGCAGCTTAAGCAAAGTGTCATATGATGAAAGCAGGTTCTCAAATGTTGTTTATCATCAGCTTTCAGTTGGGATTTTTTTCTCATCCACCCTATATGGAAACCAGGTTGAACTTAACTACCTGCTTCTTTAAGGAGGTAGTTAACTATCGCCTGTAGTTAGTTTCCAGAGTCTTCCTTTTGCAGTGTCATAACCAAATGTCTGTCATTATGTCCCCATGTCCTTTCACTTCAAGGGCAGGCATATGCCTTCCTACTAGGACACACGGATTATGGGTTATATCACAGTAACCATCATTTTGCAGTTGTAACTCCTGTAGTTTTGATTTTATAGTCCACTTCCATTTTCTGTAACTTCATGCCACCATTCAAATAGATTACTTAAAATTTTTTTTCACAAGCCATGTTAAAGTAATGGAGGACAGCAAGATGAGAGCATCCATAGCCAGGGAAATTTATAAAGAGTTTCAGGGAAGAAAACCTTCTTTACTTCTTAAACAGAAAAATAGATCTCTCCAAGATTCGTTGTAGTCTTATGGATAGTTGTTACATACCCTGGCATATTCTCTAATACTTGGAACAGATTAGTCGTTTGCCACAATAACTGTAAGACCCTGTTTAGACTGATGATGGCTAAGAAGGGCATGGGGAATCTAGTTTTATCCTTGTTATCCTGAAACAAGCTAGATTAGTTGGGACTTGAGCAATGTTGTGTGGGGTAAGGTGGTTAAAAACAGACAAAATGTATTTGGTATTTTTTCTCTTGAGTTGAAATCCTATTTCTACCACTCACTGCCTATTAGATTTTATGTAAGTTACTTGACTTTACTACTCCTTAATTTCTTCATTTATAAAGTGGAAATAATAATAGTATTGGCCTTACAGGGTTGATGTGATGCTTATACAAGTTAATATGTATAAAGTACCCAGAATAGTGTACGAGGTAATATAAGGGTCATATAAGTGCATAGTAAGAATTTTTTCTATTATTTAATTTTTAAACAAATATTCATATATAAATACTCAATGAACAAAATGAGAAAAGTATTTTGAGTAGCAAGTTCCTTGAAGAAACAACCAAAGCACAAAACCCACATTTTATTTTTATGAATCTTGTCTAAATTATCCACATCTGAATAAGAAAGTGGGAATGACATACTAATGGAAAAACAGGCTAATAAGCTTACCCTAGTTTTACATTCAAGGGGTGGAATAATTTATGGGAAAGCTCTCAAGGCTTCTAAATACTGCAATCAAATCACTATATGGAGAAAGCAACAAAATCAAATTCCAAACAATGAAACCATCAGTTTCTTAATGGAATAGTTCCAACCATCTGGCATTCATATGTTGTTTGCAGGGGTGGTTATTGTACAGACATAATGACCCAATCCCACCTCTAGGCAAGAAGTTTTCATGAAGGAAGTTTACTCTGGCCATTTGTGGCTGGTTAATATTACCAGAAAGGCTTTTTGTTTTTTTCACCGTTCCACTGTTAATGTTTCAAATTTGGATTTTTTTTCCCCAAGAGAACACAAAAGGAAGTAGCTTCAAATATATTTGTAGAGTGCTGGAGATTTGAACATCTCACAAATAAATTTTTTTTTCTTTAGGCAGTTTTTTAAAGAGAGGTGCCCTGTTACATAGGCTCGATACAGTGCTAATGATAACCAGTTATCTCTTCCAAACAGATTTAAATTAAATCTTGGATTTTTCTGAATAAAACTGAAACACATGGAGATGAAACAACATGCATCTCAATTATCATTGGATCACTGAGGAAATTAAGGCAGAAATTAAAAAAATACCTGGTGACCTGAAAATGAAGACACAAATTATTAGAATCTATGGGATGCACTAAAAGTTATATGAGGGGGTGGCCTCCCCTGTGGCACAGGGGTTGAGCGCTGGGCTGCGAAGCTGCCTGCAACCTCTGCAGCGCCGGTTTGATCTCCGGCTGCCCGGTGAGGGTCCCACATGGCGCGCAGAACTCTCCTGCTGCCCGCTGCTCCCCTCAGCAGTGTATTTCAGTCAGTCTGCCTGTTCTGTTCCCTGCTCTGGCTCTGGTGAATTCTCTCACCTTCCCATGCTTCTGACTGTACCCAGTGCTTGCATAAATAATAATAAAAAAAAAAGTTGTATGAGGCGGGCAGTTAGTTGCAATACAGGCCTACATTAAAAAACCATAACAATCTCAAATAATCAAACTTTATACTTAAGGAAAGTTGAAAAAAGCCAAAAGTTATAGAAGGAAGGAAATAATAAAAATAAAAATGGAAATAAATAGAAACCAAAAAGACAACACAAAAGATCAATGAAACCAAGAATTGGTTCTTTGAAAAGATAAACAAAATAATCAAACTTTTAGTTAGGCTCACAGAGAAGAAAATTTTAATAAATAGAATCAGAAATGAAAGAGGAGAAATTCCAACAGATAACATAGCAATACAGAGTACCATATATAGAAAGCTCTAAGGATGCCAACATAAAACTATTAGAAATAATTACTGAGTACAGTAAAGTGGCAGGCTACAAAATTAATACACAAATATCTGTTGCATCCCTATATGCAAATAATGAGCAAGAAGAAAAAGAAATTAAGAAAAAAAATCTCAATTATAATCACATCAAAAATAATTACATACCCAGAAATTAACAAAGAAAGTGAAAGATCTATACAATGGAACTATATGACACTGACACAGTGAAAACAACACAAGAAACAAAGAGATGGGAAAATACCACAATATAGTCAAAATAAATATCCTATGAAAAAGCAATGAACAAGATCAGTGCAATCCTTACTAAAATTCTGAAGATATTCTTCAGGGAAATAGAATAAAAATTACTAAAATTTATATGGGACTACAAAAGACCCTGAATAAAGAATTTTGAGGGAAAAAAAATGGAAGCATCAAAATGATTTTGAACTATATTGTAAAGCAAAAGCAACTAAAACACTATTGGGATAAAAACAGACACAAGGATCAGTGGAACAGAATCAAGAGCCCAGATGTAAATCCACACATATATTGACACTTAATTTACAAAAGAACCACAACCATATAATTTAGAAAGGATAATCTCTTCAACAAATGGCACTGGGAAACCAGAATGCCACATGTCAAAGAATGAAGCTGGATCACTCTCTAACTGCATACACAAGAATAAACTTGAAATGGAGTAAAGATTTCAATGTAAGACCTGAAACCATATAAACCATAGAAGAAAACATGTGATATGTTCTATGACATCAGTGATAGAGATGTCTTTGGGGACTTGATCCCACAGCAATGGAAATGAAAGCAAATGTAAATAGCTGGGACTACATAAAATTAAAATATTTCTGCAGAGCCAATGAAAATATCAGCAGATTAAAAATCCTACTGAATAAGAAGAGCTATTTGCATATCACACATCCAATGTGGGTTAATTGTCCAAGGCTTATAAAGAATTCATCCAATTTAGCGACAGGAGAACAAACAATTCAATTAAAAAATGGACAGGTAATATGAATAGACATTTTCCAAAAGAGGATATACAAACAGCCAACAGAAATATAAAAAAAATGTTCATCATATTAGGAAAATGCAAATCAAAAACACAAGGAAATATCATCTCACCCCTATGAGAACGGCTTACATCAAAAAGACCACTAACAACAAGTGTTAGCAAGGAGATGGAGAAAGAGGAACCCCTTGTATACCTTTGGTGGATTGTAGATTGGTGAAATCATTTTGAAAGGTGCTATGGACCTTTTTTAAAAAACTGAAAATAGAATTACCATATGATCCAGCAAGCTCTCTTGAGGGTATTTATCTGAAGAGTATGAAATCATCAACTTGAAGAGTTATATGCACCATGGTGTTGGTGGCAACATTATTTACAATAGCCCAGATATGGAAGCAACCTAAATGCCCATTAATAGGTGAGTGGATGAAGACATGGGATACACACACACACACACACACACACACACACACACACTCACCACAGAATACTACTCAGGTAAAAATAAAGATGAAATTTTGCCATTTGTAGTAAAATGGAAAGAAACTCTGAGGGGACTCCTATGTTTATAGCAGCACTGTTTACAATAGCTAAGCTTTGGAAACAACCCAAATGCCCAAAAATAGATGACTGGATCAAGAAGATGTGGTACATATACACCATGGAATATTACTCAGCATTCAAAAAAGATAAACACATGCAATTTGCAGCAACATGGATGGCACTGGAAGGGATCATGCTCAGTGAAATAAACCAGAAAGAAAAAGAAAAATACCGGATGGTCTCACTCATAGCAGGAATCTAGAAAACTTAAATAAGGGACCAGGAAAAAGAATAACTATAAGAAAGTAAAAATCAGAATCAACAAACAACTATGAACCAAAGACACTCTGTGAGGGGGGGGTTGGGGAGGGGAGGGATTGGGGTCAAAATAAAGGGGTTGCAATTGTATGGGGAATATAAAAATAAAAAAATTAAAAAAAAAAGAAACTCTGAGGGGACTGTGTGAAGTAAAATTAGAAAGATAAGGACAAATATTGGATGATTTCACCTACATATGCAATACATAGAAATAAAGCAGATAAGAATGGATAAAACAAAGTCTAAATAAACTAGTGGACATTGATAATGGAACTGGGGTCACCTGAGATGGGGTATAATTGATGGTGCTGGCTGTTTTTGCTTTCTCTTTAAAATAAAAAAATTAAAAGACTTTAAGCTAAGTAATTATTAAAAAATAAAAGATTAATCTACAGTGCTGGGATAAACAAAGGGGTAAATACCATAGCAACTCTAGTTCAAATAATTTGAAAATCTTGACAAAAACTTATTATATGACAATTATTTAAAGATAGATAGTAAGATAATTTAAAAAGGACAGTAACTAGCAGATTGGATTTTCTGGGAAGGAGATGCTGAGATTGAGTTAGGAGTGCAATAAGTTTACTGGGGGATGACATCTAGGAAAGGAAAAGGAGGAGAGGAAGGATAGGAGGGGGAACCATCAAACTATCATATAGAATGAACAAAATCTTTGCTAGCCCAATATGAATCTTGGGAGTAAGAAAGGTCCATTAGAAATGTTCCTTATTGGGGCCTCCCCTGTTGGCACAGGAGGTTGAGCGCAGCGCTGTGAAGCTGTCCCCAGCCTCTGCAGTGCCGGTTTGATCCCCGCTGGCCGGTGAGAATCCCTCCTGTCTCAGCCTCTGCTCCCCTCAGCAGTGTATTTCTTCAGTCTACCTGTTCTGTTCCCCACTCTGTCTCTGGTGAATCCTCTCACTCTCCCGTGCATCTGGCCTGTACCCCGGTTCTTGTATAAATAAATAAATCTGAAAAAAAAGAAAAGTTCCTTATTGGATAGAATGTGTAGTCACACTACCCTTGCTAAGTCATTGGCTGAAGGGCTGCCCTGAGAAGACTGTGACATCACCTCAAAAGTTAGAGACCCCTGAAAAGTGCTAATGCCACAGCCTATTGGCCTGACACTCTCTGCAACTGGTCAGTGAATTCTTCCTTGAAAGGGCTCCTTCCTGAGTCTGCCATGGTCCACTCCTAGCTCCATGTGGATCCACTTCTTTTAACTTGTTGAGGTAACAGCACCTGCACGTATCTATTGAGCCTCCCTTCCTGAGGGAAAACTTAGAAGAGAAAGCTTAGTGGAATGAACTACAGTCTTCTTCACTGCAGTTAGTCTTAGGCCACAACTGGTACTTACTCTTGTCCCCCAATATACACTCTAAAGCTCCGTCACCCCCAAGTTAACATCTAGTTGGTCTGCATGCTTATGTCCATATTTATGGCTTTGAATTCGTCTCTCTTGCTGGTGTCCAAAGCAGCATCAGAGGAATCAGCTTTGGTAAGTGGGGTCTATGCTGTTGGGTCGGCCCATCGCGTCCCTCTCTCCCATAGTGACCACTTCATTCATGCGTCTATCGTGCTGCCGACAAAGGCAGGCTCAGCATTTCTGCTTGTGGGGTTGAGCAGGAATTCAACCTCTTCCCTCTCCTTTATCAGTCAGAAGAATGACAGAATGAAGATCACCTTCATTCAACTTCATCTTGGAATAGATTATGAAACACCATTTGATTTACACTTGCCAAAACCTAGACCTAGGGGGTCAGGGCCATGTTTTCTAAGTATAGTTTTCTACATGTCTGGGTGAATCTCTCTGGGAAGAAGTCATCATTGTTAATCTTTCAGAACCTTATACTTCCAGAAATAAATTTTAAATATAACTTTTCATAGCTATTTTCTTGGAACTTTAAGATACCACATCAGTAAGTTCTATAGATGCTTAATTGCTCTTAGTTCTTCCCTTATGGTTTTACTGCCCTTTCTCAGGGGTTTTAAAGTGTCCTATGTTATTGTTCCAAACTTCTTACTGTCCATCTGTGTTCTGCAGATTGGCAGTGACATCTGTACTGTACAGGAAAAAGATTTGCTAGCTCTTTCAGACATTACCCGGATTATTCATGCACGTATATGGGATCAAAAGGTGAGCACAGAGTATTTTTTTTAGGGTTTTCATTTCATTGTAGTCATACAGGACTGCTGTATACACAATCCCAAAGTCTACCACCCATTCCCAGAGCCTCCTTATGCCACTTTTATCCTGCAGAGTGTTATTTTTTGCTAAATTAGGCTGCCTCACCCAACTCTGCCACGGCCTTTTAAAATAGAAAGGTTTCCTAAGGCGAATGATTTCTTTCTAGTCAAGGGGAAAAACATTGCAGAGGTATCAATGCCCAGTTTTAAGAAGGAAGAAACCTATGCCCCAGGGCATCTGAAAAACTTTCCCAAGCAGACTGAATTCTCCCAGGGTGTTGTTTCACCGAAACCCAGTATTTGAATCAGTCTCTACATTAATAGACAGGAGGGAAATTTTCCAACAGATCTTTTGGCAGATAGTTTTGATTACTTTCTAGTAGAAAATTTCAAAGGTTTTTTTTTTGCCAGACAGAACATGGGGAAGAAATGAGAACTGGCATGACCAGCAAACCCTCTGAACAAATAATAAAGCCAAAGGCAGTGACAGCCAATTTTTCAACCTGAAATGCTCACAAATTGAATTCCCTGGGTCACTAGATAATATTAATATGCTGACAAGCTTTATCGTATCCTTTAAGACATTAATGTAAACTCTACTCAAAATATCTTGCATTAAAATTCTCTTCATTTGACTGAAAATATTTTTTCTCATCTTTGACAGCACCAACTGTCTTTGGGCCTGTGGTTCTGTGAAGTCATTTAAAGAAACAAATCTAGGGAAACATTGCTGGAGGAGGATAAGAGACAAAGGTGAGGACAGAAAGCACTAGGATGACTGTCCAAGAAAGGGACTCAGACTAAATGGCAAGGTGAAGACATTAAAGAAGCACATCATGGTATCCATATTTTCAGAGTGGTGGCATTCACTTTGTTGATAGATGTTAAATGTACTACTACTGGCTGGGGCAGATAGGTTTTCCAAAGGCAGTAGTAGCAGAATGTGATCCATGCCACATGCTATTGTTATAATACTCCTCCATAGAAATGGGCTATAAGCCCCCTCCCTTTGAATCAATCTTTCTCTCTCATGTTTCTCTCTCTGTTTCAGACATGATGGCATGAAGAGGTGAGGCTCTCAGCTGGTTGGGGCCTGGCATCAACTACTGCACAACTAGAAATATGAGTGAATGATCAAGCCTTCAGATAATTGCAACCTGAAGACTTCCAGTCTTCTAGCTAAGATAAGGTGTCCAGAACACAGGCAAGTTGTCCCTGGTGTTTCTGAATTTCTCACCCATAGAAACCATAGGAAATAATGATTATTGTTTTTTCAGGCCACTAAGTTTTGGGGTAATTTCTTAATGTAATAACAGGTAACGAATACACTGACTTTCAGTATCATATGAATACAGGGCGTAGCTTGCTGACTAACTTATCTTGACAAAGTGCCTAGCTAAGTATACACCTATTAATGTACAGTGATATTGATCACACCTTCCAATTTTCACTCCTTTTTTTTTTTTTTTTTTTTTTTTTTGTGGGACCCTCGCCGGCGGTGGGGGAACAAACCAGTGCAGCAGAGGCTTCAAGCAGCCTCGCAGCCCAGCGCTCAACCGCTGCGCCACCAGGGGAGGCCCTTTACTCTTTTTTTTTTAAAGAAAGATTTATTTATTTATGCATACAAGAACTGGGGTGTACAGGCCAGAGGTGCAGGGGGTGGGGTGAGAAGATTCACCAGAGAGAGAGAGAGTGAGGACCAGAACAGGCAGACTGACAAAATACACTGCTGAGGGGAGCAGCAGGCCAGACAGGAGAGGTCTGCTGCGCCATGTGGTGGCTGGCCGGGTATGGAACTCGTGTTGCAGAAGCTGCAGATATCTTCACAATGCTGTGCTTAAACCCTTATGCTTTTCACTCTTATGAGCAAGATAATGTGCAACAATTGGGAACTGCTTAAATACATTGTAATACATACCTATAATGGAATACTGTCCAACCATTCAATATAGATAAAAATATATATTAACATAGGAGTTTTTATTTTGTATTATTAGTTGAAAAATCAGATTTAAAATATCTTATACATAGAATCTGATTCCTTTGGTATTTTTTTTCTCTCTGGGCATCAAAGAGATGATCAGCCTATGCATCAAAGTTATAATGGTAGATAATCTCATAATAAAGTAAAACAAGATGTTTCTATTTTGGAAATTATAAAGAGAAAAATCAAAGCATTTAGGACTACTAGTTTTGATGGATTAATCTCTGTACCACACTGGATTTGTCATTGATTTCATTTTCTATCTTCCTTTATGCTGGGCATACAACTTACATTTTATTTTGAAGTTATTGACCTAAGAATGGCTGCAGAGCAGGTTCATTCAGACACGCGCATACTTGTTAGGAAGAAAGGTGTGTCCAGGTTGACCATGCATTTGTTCTCCATTTCAATTTAGGCCACAGTATACCAAATAGAGGGACTGAAGTGTATCAAAGCAAATAGTGCAGAGCTCTTGAATATATGTGACTTGTGTGGACAGAACTCCCCATTTGACCTTAGAAAGGACCACAGAGTAGTTAAGGCAGTAATAGATAATAAAACAGAAGCAGCTCTATTCCTTGAGAAGGTAAGAGAGAAAATCTACACATTGGAAAATATTCAAGTTGGGTAGTAAACAAGAAACTCATTTGTACTTAACACTGAAATAATTTTAAATAAAAATATTGAACAACAATTGTTAGTATAATTAATAATATGATCATGATTTAGCCACTTAAAATTTTTAAATATTTCCCCTTATTTATAGAAGTATTGGTATTGAGAAAGCCAACAGTTAATAAAAAGTAAGTAGGAGTACAGTTGGAAAGCGACAGGAAATTTAGATAAGTAATTTTTCTGTGTTGGGAAGAGTTATGATTGGAATGAAATCCTCTTCAGTAGCCTTCTTGCTGTTATATCACTACTTGGATTTTATAGAGAGCATTTCCCTTTTTGTCTTGATAGAACATTTATAAATCCCTCTCCTTATCTCAGCACGACAGAGTGTACATATATGCATTCCTGCTCTCTGCATGAACATATTACTATTTTATGGGGGTAATTGTAAAATAAATCATAAATTGGTAGGATAGAAAACAGTGGTTTAAAGTTTTTTTTTTTTTTTTTTTTTTTTTAAAGGGGGATTTGATAGATTGTTTTAGAAAGGAAACAGCTTAGATAGTCATTGACTAGCAGCCTTTGCCTGAACATCCTGTGGAAACCACAAGACAAATTCAGCCAAACTTCTAGGCCCGGCCCTTGCACCGCAGTTTATGGTGACCTCTCGCTTCTAACAAGCCCAAGATTATCGAGTGACCACCATTACTCTAGCCCTCCCTCGCTATTCTGCATTTTTTTCTTAGGTGTGGTTGTATCAGAGCTGCAGAGTCTCCTCTGCTTTACTACTGAGGTTGCAGGCGAGGGTTCACTACACGTCTCAGCAGCTACTTCTTTGATGTGCGGAGGGCCTGGCGGTGGAGCGCGAGGTAAGGAATGCCCAGCACTCCGGAAATCCTGGGAAGCCCAGCGAGGGAGGTTGGAAGCGTAGACGCGCCTGGAGAGCTCCCCACTGACTGGGCGCTGCTACCGGACCTGGGCTAATCTATTGTCGCCGCCACTCCCCTGAGAACCATCCCGGGGCCTTCCAGCGCCGCGCCCGCCCACACCTCCAGGTGTGCATTCCCCGCCCTTAATTACTCTTCTAAAATTGATTGTTTGTGCTTTGCAAAGTTACTCGGTGAAAGCGGAAGCGAAATTTCTAATCGTGGATATGGAAAACGCGGGGTGCCCAGTCGCACACGCTTAGGTCTGCAGACCACTTCATCCTAAAGTTCGAAGTGGAAAGGAATGCACCTTTCTAGAAAGCAGCAAACTCGGCTCTTCCTTCTTTGCAGCCTGCAGTTAAAGGCTGAGCTGGGAGAAACTTTGTGCCTACTGGAAAGTTCAGGAATTGATGCACTAAAGAGAGGCAGTCCATACTTAATGGGTTTTGCTCGCCCCGCGATCTTTCCCAGAGCTTTTCAAGTGGAAAGAGAAGGGCGGCAAAATGACAACGCAACGTGTGGGGTAGCCCACCGGGGTCCCGAAAATTATAGGGCGCCGAGGTGAACCCTGGATGAGTTGGGTGGGAATCCCGAGTGCGCGGCGGGGGTCTGCCGCTGAGCGCCTGCAGTTGGGGGTGCAGTTAGTGGGAGAGGCTAGAGTTACCCCTCCGCCCCCGCCCTACAATGGGGGCGGGAAGTTCAGCAAATGAATGGCGGGGGGGCGGAGCGCGCCCGGTCGGGGCCGGGGGGCAACGCACCAGGTAAGGCTACCAGCTAGGGGGAGGGAGTCCTGCGGCGCGGGAGTTGCTGACTTGGCTACGTGGAGCGAGCAGAAAAGAAGAAGGCGGAGGAAGGAAGGAGGCCGGCGTCGGTCGGCGCAGCTTCTTCGGCCCTCCCTCGGGGTCCCCTCCCCCGCCGCTCCGGCCCGCGCGCTCCAGTCGGAGCCTTGGGGGCCGAGCCGGGCAGACGCTCCCGGAGTTGCGACGCCTCCGTCCCTTGGGGCGCGCAGTCCCGATCTGGGGCATTCTGGGGCCCGGCTCCGCGGAGCCCTCCCTGCCTCCCAGCCGTGTGCGGGACCCCGGCGGGGTGGGCGCAGGGGGCGGCCCCGCTCCGGGCTACGGCCGAGGGGCGGGCGGAGGGCCGGGCTCGGCGGGCCGCGGGGCGGGGGCCGCGGGGGCTGACAGCGCAGCCGGAGGCCAGTCCCGGGTCGGCTGGAGCCGGACGCGGGCGGCTGCACGCAGGTAAAGGGACTGGCGCGACGCGGGCCTGGGGCCCGGCGCCCTTGGGTCGCGAGCCTGTAGTGCAGGCGTCGCCTTCGCTGCCAAACGGCGCGCTCAGATCGCACTGTCGGGGGGCCGGCCGCCTTGGAGGGTGTGCGTGTGCTGTGTGTGTGCCCGCGCAGGCGCGCGCGCACTCGCCTGTGTCGGGTGTGGGTGGGCGTGCGTGTGCGAGCCGGCCTGCAGGAGGCGAGACTCCCCTGGCCTTTCTTACCACGCAGTGGAGCGAACCCCGGGAGGGAAGTTGCCGCTGCTGCCTGGCCACCGGCCCTCCAGTCCCCAACCAGGTCAGTGCGCCCCGGGGCCCGCGCTGGGCGCAGTGTCCACGGCCGAGTCCCGCCCAAGTGACACGTAGGTGGCCTCCAGTTACCTGGGTCGGGGTGGAGGCATTGGGAGGCGTGCCGGGGTCATCGAAATTCACGCGAAGCCACGTCTCGTGGCCGTGGACCACCCCTGCGCCCCTGCCCGCGCCAGCGCCGCCCGCACTGCTTGCTACTCACCGACGACTCTGGAGTCTCTCCCGGGATGAGGACTTTAAACTTAAGTTTCTGTCCAGCAGCCGAACAAACACGCTTAGTGAGTAAGTGGGAAAACCAAGGCAAGAGGGACCTGGCTTTGAGTTGCTGTTGAAATCCACCGGCTCCTTTGGGTTTGTGTAGGTCTACTTTGTTGTGAATGCATTTAAACTTTATTCTTGTTTCTCTTTGCTGCCATTTGGCCTTTGATGTGTAAGAATGATGGCAAGCAGGACTTGTTGCTGCCTTTAGTCTGGGGCCTGAGTTTGTTGCTTTTTGCTGCTCCTTTTTCTTTCCTTTTTGTTGAAATGTATGATTTTTTCATAATTGTGGTTTTCCAGTGAGTGCTCGTTAAAGTTTCGCTATGAACGCGTGTTTCCTATTGTAATGGATACATCTTTGCAAACATGAATGTTTGGAAACATGGCAACTGCAGTTATTAGAGCAAAATCCTCTATTCCTTCAGGCTTCACCAGTCTGTTTTTTCCGTCTATCTGCATAAGTGTAGTTTGTCAATCTAAAAGCATAACTGAAGCTAGATGTCTGTGATACAGCAATTCTGGCAAAAGGGAAACTGCTGGGAAAACTAAGTTCTTATAAGAAACTATTTCCTTGTCAAATAGTACAGTAGAAGGAAAAAAGAAGCTAGAGGTCTGTGATGCTGCAATTCTGGCAAAAGGGAAACTGCTGGGAAAACTAAGTTCTTATAAGAAACTATTTCCTTGTCAAATAGTACAGTAGAAGGAAAAAAAGGAAAAAGGAAAAAATAGTACAGTAGAAGAAAAAAGGAAAAAAAAGCTCCATACTGGAGTTATGGCTGTTTGAACTGAACTAAGTGGCATTAAAACACACAGAATGCCATCTAGTTATTTCTGCCCTTGTTTCTCCAATTCCAGGTAGAAATGAGCATATTTGCCCCCAAACCGAAATTGTGAATGTAAGTATGTTAAGGCTGCATTTTCTTGATACCATTTAATTTGAGGGCAAAGAAGCCAAGTAGCAAGAGAAAGAGGTAGTGTATAGCTGGAAGGCATGGTTGAGGAGCCAGACAGGAGGGCTTGGCTGTCACAATCCAGAGCCCTCTGGCACACTCATCCCCTAGTGGTGTGACCTTAGCCTGTCGGGTCAGCTGGTCCTCCTTCCTCTTCTTCTCCTGTTCTCCTCTGGAGAAGGGAGGGGTTAAAGATCTTTGCTGATCCTTCCAGCTCCCAAAATAACTGGAACTGGTGGGTGGATGGTTATCCCATGTTGGAACTGTAAGACGGGAATAAAGGGAAGTGTGAAGGTTATAACCGAGGGGAGTGAGAGGCCTAGAGGGCTGGAAGGAAACTAGCAGTGGGAGATGCCTGAAGGGGGAAGAGCCTTGAACTGGGAGTTAACTTTCCTCCATTTTCCCCTCCGTTTTTTATTGATGCCCTGTGGCATCAATAATACTTAGTGGCTTCACGCCCCTTCACGCCCCTCTTCCACATTGCCAAGGCCCACTCAGTCTTCCATTACCCTTATTATTTAAAGTGGATGAGTGAGCCTGCTTAGCCTTAAAGTTGAGATGAAGTCAAGGCGATTCCTCTACCGACCTGACAACTTCCCGTTTGCATCCTGTCCCTGGGGAGCGGCTCCTGCTCAGTGCTGTGGGCACTCAGCCCATCTGTGTTCCTGTGAAGGATGGGAAACAGCAGAGGTGAGAATGTAAGTGGCTGCCCTTTCAACAACTTGCGTTTCGAAATTTCCATTTTTATTTGAAGCTAATATTTCCCCATAAGTTAGTTGATTAAAAAGTGACAGCATAGACTTTTTGAGGTTTTACTGACTGTTCTGTTAGACCTATTGGAAGTGCAGAGAAAGCAGAATTCTTACTTGCTAAGTCTTTTTGATACATCATGGCGTTCAATCTGAAATTAGTGATTCTTAGGGCCAAGAATCTTTTTCAAATTCTTAGTAAGGAATGTTGCACTCTGGATAGATATGCTGTATCATTTTCAAGTGCTCAGCAAGTAAGGAAAGCCGAAATGTAGTTTGAGGTCAAGATATAGTCTGTGCTTGATGGGGGACCTGTCTTTGCATGAATTTTTCTTTTTGATATCAGTGTGCATATACACCTGAGGGAGGGACATGACTTATTTTAAAAGTGAATTGTGATGTAATAAAAACATGAACCTAATTATGCTCTTGGTTTAAAATCTGAAAGTCAGTTTTGGCCTTGATAACACAGCATCCTGCTATTTGGTTTCTTATTTTTTCATATCATGTTACCCCAAAAGACCCTTTGGCATTATTGCTTAACTGTCTTATTGGGAACTATTAATAGATGTTTTAGAAAGTTGGAAGAAAAGGAGGAATATAAGTTCAATAAGCAGTGACTGAATTCCTTCTATAGTAGCAGGTAGAGGATGTTAAAACGGAGCACCTGGAAAGAGCTGTAATGCAGAGGGAAAAGATGCAGCCAACTTCAATGTGTAACTGCCAGATTGCATACCTCCCTGCAGCTGAAGAGTCTGAGGACCTGGATATGCCTGGGAATGGAAAATTAAATTCTGACTCTGGGGAAGACTTCACACACTATACTTGGAGGATGAATATGATGTTTTTCTTAAAAGATGGAGATGTAGTTGGAGTTCTGGGTAGCAAAGTCTGGAGACAGATAAGGCAATAGATTCTGGGGCACCCTAGATGTTATTTTAAGGAAATTCTGCTATGGGGGATGGGGGAGGGAGAAGTATTATTTAGCCCTCAAATGTAGGAAGAAGACACTGAGTAACACATAGTGAGGGATGAAGTGATTGAGAGATGACTGGGCTTTTATCCTTATTCCATGGTAACTCTTAGCTAGTGAGTTTTAGGGCTCTGCTGCCAGCTGATCCAGATTATTGAAAAGCTACAGAATAAAAGAACATACAGTTTCTTCTCCATATCACATTGATAATACTCTTTGTATTTTTATAAAATGTAATTTAGTAAAAAATTAGTGCTATTGTGCTGTATCTGGACCTTGTGAGCCTTTTTGAGCATTTGAGTTCAAATCATTCTCCAGACACAGAACTGACCAAAAAAGCATTTTGTTCTGCTTTGTTTAGGAAAAGTCTTGCTAGCTAATGCTAATTTAAACATAGCTCTTCTGGCAACTGGCATTCTTGACCCTGTTTATGTTACACATGGTATTTACCCATAGCAGTTGAATATTTCTAGCACAGAAATGAATTAGTTTAGAAATGGGGTTCTTGACCCTGTTTATGTTACACATGGTATTTACCCATAGCAGTTGAATATTTCTAGCACAGAAATGAATTAGTTTAGAAATGGGGTTCATGCCCCTGTAAAGGATGGGGAAGGAGGTGATATTGGGGAGGGGATAGCGCCCCAGGTACTATAGCAATGACTAACACATCCCTGCCTGAAAATTCTTCATTAAGTTTATTCTCCAATAGAAGTGGTTTGCTTAGTACTATATAGACTAACATTTCTTTAAGAACCTTCTTGCTGGTCACTACTTTTTTTAATGGCTAAAGTTAGGGTATCTGGCTCATTTTATCTAAGATATAGTCACTGTGGTATCCATCTGGGAGAGGCTTTCATCAGCTCTATAGGTTTGGGCTCACGCCCCAATACCTGGCACAGGTGGGGATGGTTGGCTTTTCAGTTACATGCGAAAGGTGGAGCTGGTTTGGCTAAGTCTTCCAATTGCTTGGATCTGGAGATGCTGGGCTACCAAGGAGATGGATAATTAAAGGAGGTTAGCTTGGCTTTTTACTGTCTTTTGTAAACAATTTGAATGAGTGATCCTCCCAGCAGTTGTCCTTTGTACTGGGGTTGGCATCTTTAATCAATAAGTTAAATAGAAGGAATCCAAGGTTAGTATACTTTTTCTTTTTTTTTTTTTTTTTAAAGATTTATTTATGCATACAAGAACTGGGGTACAGGCCAGAGGTGCCAGGGGTGAGAGGATTCACCAGAGACAGAATGGGGAACAGAACAGGTGGATTGACTGAAACATACTGCTGAGGGGAGCAGCAGGCAAGACAGGAGAGGTCTGCTGTGCCATGTGGGTTAGCTCCCTGGCCAGGGATTGAACTCATGCTGCATTGGCTGCGGACAGCCTCATAGTGCTGCGTCTTAACTCCTTGCACCACCAGGGAGGCCCAGTATACTTTATTTCTTAGAGGGATACATGTTTTTTAGGGAGAGGAGTGTTGATGTGATTTTATTTAAATTCCCTTTCCATCTGGTTAAAATGATTTCAAAGTAATATTGTTGTTTGTAGGGACAGGAAGGGCCACAGTGTAGGCTTTCTATGATTCTATGCAGACGGGGTAAAGGAGGAGAGAGTCCTGGAGCCCTCGGTGGCTTTTGCAGGCTTTTATTAGGATTTACCAGGTACACAGCAGGCAGGGGTACTGGGGGGCCGGGAGGCTAGCAGGCCTCCCTGTCCCCAGCAAGTCTTCATTCGATGCTTCTCGTGGTTCTCTTTCTCTCTCTTCTCTGCTTCTCTCGTGGTTCTTCTTTCGTTCTGCTTCTGCTGGCGTCCCTGTGATGCCGCCCTTAAAGCCCAGTCTTAGACCAGGGCATATGAATCCTGTCCACATATGCCCAGGTGCCCCGCCATCAGGCATGCATTCAGGACCGCAGGGTTCTGTCATCTAACCTAATGGCGGGAGGGCAGAAAAGCCTGATACTTTTTACCTTACCCTACATGTTATATATTGACTTACCGGGATGTGGTAAAGAAAATTGCCTTAATGCTTTGATGTTAGCTTCTATCATCCAATCAGTGCTCTAGAAACTTTAAACTTGAAGTTCATGTAAAATTCCAATTACTTTCAGAAATGAAAGGATTATTTTGCTGCTTGCATGGATTTAGGTTATAATTTAATTCATTGTTGTGGTGCTGTTTTTTAAAGTAATATAATGATAGGGCAGACTCTTTAGTACAGTGCTAGAACAAACATGTATCAGCCTTCGTAAGGTAGATCAGGTGGTGTTTGTTATAGTTAAATGGAGATAAGGAAAAATGATTGCAAAACTAACCTCTTCCTCTAAGTTTCACTAGTAGCACCTGGTTGTGGGCTGCTCTTCAGGGTGGATTTCCAAGATTGTAACTCTTAAAGGAAATTTTGTTCATGCTGATCATCCTGGTGCATGCCATGATTGTTAAGGATTAGGAGTCACTATACAGGGACTGCGACTTTGAACCATTAATTTTCAGCAAGTTTCTCTTTATTCATTTCCTTTTTTAAGATTTATTTATTTATACACACAAGAACTGGGGTACAGGACAGGTGCAGAGGGTGAGAGGATCACCAGAGACAGAGTGGGAAACAGAACAGGCGGATTGACTGAGACACACTGCTGAGGGGAGCAGCGGGCGAGACAGGAGAGGTCTGCAGAACCATGTGGGTCAGCTCCCTGGCCGGGGATTATCTTGTGCTGCAGTGACTGTGGATAGCTTCACAGTGCTGTGCCTTAACCCCTGCGCCACAGGGAGGCCCTTTTTATTCATTTCTTAAACGTCAAAACAATGAAATAGATTTGATTTCATGTTAATCTGGTATCCTCATCTTTATTTCTCTGTATTTAAGTGATTTTCCTTGAAGTTTTCTTTCTGAAATTCTGCCTTACCAGAAGAATATTCCTGGCACATTGGAAGGAGAAATTATTCAAGGGCAGAGAAAACAAATTCTGTTCAACCCCATTAGCATTTAATTGCCTGCCTGCTATGTACCAACATTCTGCTAGGTTCTAGGAGTAGGGAGGAGGGCAAATAGTCCTTACCCTCCAGGAGGAGCTTACAGAAATATTAAGAGATGATTGCAACTCAGTGTAACTGGTGTGATGAGAGAGATAAGCACGTGGTATCACCTGAGCACCGAGAAGGGGAAGCTGTCCCTCAAGGGGAAAAGGGAGGGTAGGGTAGAGGAGGACTCCTGGAAGATTAGGATCTCAAGAGCCCAAGGAGATAAATCAAGCTTGGATGAGACGAAGGGCATCAGGATAGAGGGAATGAAAAGGCTTTGTGTTTCCAGTTTTGCTGTTCTAGGTAACTCAAAGTGCTTCTCTTTCACATTGCAAAGAAGAAATCATGAACTGACATTATCTGGTTGTTTATTTACTTGTGTTTTAATTTAATAATCTTTTGTCCATTTATTCATTCCCTATTCAGTAGATATTTGTTCATACCTACCATGTATATGGCACAGTAGAATATAAAACTTACAACGTCCCTCTTTCCGGGCAGTTTGCAGTATATCAGGTGCTAAAAATGGAAGTTCTTTGAAATGTTTTCAAATATGTTGAGTTGTTCTTCAACTTTAGGAATATTTTCTTCAAACTCATCTCAGTGTTTTTAAGTCAGCTAGGTTTACCCTTTTAGGGAAGGAGAGAGACTCTTCTATTTTCTTTCTTTTTTTTTTTAATTTTCATCTTCGTTTATATTCTTGAAATGTTTTATCCAGGTTTACTCCTTGGGTGTTGTCTAGAGCTTGCCATTGCTGTGCCTTATCCAGAATGCTGTAATCCATCTCATCTTGGATAGTCTTACTTTTGCTTCAACATTTGTATGAGTTCTTATATGCAGTTTATGACTTATTTCCTAGAATCTAAGCCTCGTATTTGTAAGAAGGCAAACCTATTTTAAGGTCCCAGTTTCAGAATAGTTTACTTTTCACTTAGGATCTTGTTCAAGAACTCAGAGTTGAACACAGTAGAAAGTGTCACAATCAGAAGATGATAGCTGTGTTTATTTATAAAAATATATGCTTTTTGTTATGATTTAAACAATACAGAAGTGTCTAAGTAAATGTAATAATCTCCCTCAGCCCCTGCCTTCTCCAATGTAATCCTTTTCTCAGGGCTTTGTGACTTAACCTTCCATATTTATCCCCTGGTTTATGCAATCCTACAAGTGTGTTTATTTGTGTGTATTTATTTATACGTGTGTGGGATGTGCGTATGTTTGTCTGCACCCATATATGTTTATATATGCATGTGTGTCTATGTTGCTCTGCGCACGCACATGTGCCTGGCTCCATTCTCTTTGGTTTTCCAGAGACTAATATTGAGGCTGCCACAAGGGTCAGAAGTTCAAAGTCCAGTAGAGTCAGCATGGCTCTTCTTGAATCAGGGAAACATGATATTACTCAATTACCAGTTCTTGTCACAGAGATATGAATGTCTGGCAGTTATGAAGGGGAACAAGAAAACTATTTCCAGCTGCGTGACAACCAAGACACCAACTACCCTGCTTCGTCCAGGCTCTTCATGAGAGGAGGCGGGGCACTGCGGAGGATGGGTCTGTTGTCTGCAAACTTTTCGTTAGTTGGAAGAGGAAGCCTGGGTAGAAGGCCTGTCGACAGCTTCTGGAGCAGAGAAGCTAGGTGGGGTTGTTCATTAGAGGCAGGTTTCATTGCGGACGTCACTAATCGGAGTTGATAAGGATGAAGTGGGGTGAGTAGCACAGCTGAAACAGAATTGCTTTTTGTTAACAGGCCTTTGCCATCTTGGACTATGCTTTGTTGGGAGAGGGATTATTCTATGTCAAGAAAATGGGGCATTTATTCTGCACCAGTATTCATTGTAGTTCCACAGAGAACTGCTCCCTTTGCTTTCTGAGACAGAAAGCCAGAGGTTCAAAGGCTAGGGCAGGAGGACTGACTTCTCCAAATTCTGAGGAATCTGTTCTCTGGTCTTTGTATCTGAGACCTCGTCAATTCTGTTTCATGCAGCTGAATCTATGAACTCTTCTTAAATCCCTGTTTGGTTGAGGACACTAAAGTAAGAAATAAAAAAAGAAAAACGAGCACCAACAAAGTGTGGTCCCTGCTCTCCAGTAGCTGGCGAGAGCTGTAGATACAATTGCCTAAGACTACGCAGCGATAAATATGTAAAGCAAGGTTTAAACAAAGTGCTATCTGAGTATCTGAGGATGGAGGGAGTAACTCTGCCTTTGAGTATAAGAAACATTTGTAGCAGGATGCTGGCCTCAGTGGACATGTTGGCTGGGCAGCTCATTCCACACACAAGAGTAATAAGGGGGCTTGGAGACACGCTCTGGAAGCTACGGTTTGTGGCTCAGTGGTGGTGTGCTTTGGATCTGGCTTTTTTTTGAAGTCTTGTTTTGTTTTTCTTTCTTTTTTCTTTTTCTTTTTTTTTTTTTGCTTGTGGGTTTTTTTTGTTGTTGTTGTTCTTTTTTTGGTTTTATGTTTTAGTGAGAAATGGTATTTCAGGACCAAGATATGTGTGCTGGAGATGCTCAGTGCATTTGGATTAGACATTGTAGGTCTTTACAGGAGAAACATAATTAATATCCTGAGTCATTTTGAAGGGTATGTCTTCAAGGACATCCAGAAGGGTGCTGAGAGTTGTTAGGGACCAAAAAGAAAAGAAAACAACCCCCCTCCAACAACCAACAACTAAAAAAAAAAAAAAAAAACCCACAAAAAACAAAACCTAGAAGGAACATGAGAATATGAAGTGTGGATTGTTCCAATGAGATTTGTTGGTTGTAGATGGATCTAAAAGCAAATAGAGATTTTTCAGTTGGAAGCTGAAAATTTGAGTTTGAAGCTTAGCTGAAAAGTGAAAAGAGTGATAGAGTTGGTTCTGTTTCTTCCTCCCAGCTTTATTGACAAATACAATTGTAAGATGTTTAAAGTGTACAATGGCTGATTTGATATATTGTGTGTGTATAATTGTATACATTGTGAAGAGTCAGCCCTCCGCCCCCCCTCCCCCAATACTGTGTTTTCAGAAGGAAAACAAAATGTATTTTGATTCCTTAGGTTATTTTACTTTCTAGCAAATGGTTTATAAAATCTTGTCAAGTAACTTTAGCTTCAGATTGCCCCACTTAAGGTAAAAGTTGGATACAGTGTAACTGCTCTTGAAGTGGTTCAAAACACTTTTTCTAATTGAAATTATATTTTCATTTCAGTAATTATAATGACATGCTTTCTTGCATGTAAGATAGAACAAAGATAGCTCTGTTCTTAGTGTTTTTCTTTCTAGGCCATTATGATTCTTTAAAATTAGGAGGAGGGCCTCCCCTGGTGGCGCAGCGATTGACCGCTGGATTGCGAAGCTGCCTGCAGTCTCTGCAGCGCTGGTTGGATCCCCGGCCACCAGGCGAGGGTCCCACATGGCGCGCAGACCTCTCCTGCTGCCCGCTGCTCCCCTCAGCAGTATACTTTGTCTGTCTGCCTGTTCTGCTCTCTGCTCTGGTGAATTCTTTCACCCTCCTGTGCTTCTGACTGTACCCAGTGCTTGTATAAATAAATAAATAAATAAATCTTTAAAAAAATAATAAAATTAGGAGGACACTCAACCACAGTTCCATCATTTAAGAATGTCTTTTTTTTTCCATTTTGGGATAATTTCTTTTAATTTTAAAATAGTTGACTTTCTATGTAGTAGTCACAGTATTTAATAGATATCACTATTAAATCATCATTCCCTATGTCTGCTTGCTTCTTTCCTGTCTCTTTTAAGGGTTTCCTCCTCCACATCTTTAGGTGCTAATATTCTCAGCTTTTTACCCTATTATTGTTGTTGTTATTATTATTATTATTTTTGCATAGAAGAACTGGGGTATAGGTCAGAGATGAGGGGAATGAGAGGATTCACCATAGACAAAGTGGAGAGCAGAACAGGTGGATTTACTGAAATACACTGCTGAGGGGAGCAGCGGGTGAAACAGGAGAGGTCTGTCACTCCATATTGGGTCAGCTCCCTGGCCAGGGATCCAACTCAAGCCAGGCCATGGCGGTGACAGTGCTGAAACTTAACCCCTAGGCCACCAGGGAGGCCCTACCCTTATTCTTGAAAAGCTCCCTCTATGAGTTTATGTACACAGTAGATTGTGGTTCCCTGGACTTTCCTCTTATTGCTTCCTCTACCTAGAAGACTGTTTCTGGGAATCCCCTTGTTTGGGTTCTCACCATTTTTATGTCTTAACTGTTGCTTTCTTAGTAAGGCCTTCTCTAATTACTACATTTAAAATTATATGAGCATTTCCATTTTTCAGGCTTGCCTGACATTCTCCTTTTATACTCATTTTTTTGGACTGCTATGGTGATGACAATATTGATTTTCAAAAATTCCTGTTTTATTTACTGCTGTTTACCCAATGTTTACTACAATATATCTTGACCTAGTAGAACGCAATTCTTTTAAATAAAAAAATTGTTTCATTTTCTAATGAAAAATTTTAAGTTCTATATACTTACTGTCTACTGAGCATGTTATTATGAATAAGGCACAATCTTGACTGCATGAAATTTATGATCTGTTGAAGGACACAGCTTCTGAACAAGTAACTCCAAATGTGATTGAAATGAGGGTGTCTTGGAAGAGCTCAAGAGGGAGACTAACCTTGTCTGAGAGGATGAGGAAACTTTCTCTGAGAAAGTGAAATTTATATTGAGACTTGAAAGCTGAGTTTGTTAAGTGAAACTGGGAGTTGAGGCTCATAGTGGTAAATAAAGGGCTGGTTTTGTGGGGAAAATATGTAGACAAAACTTTGGTTCTCAGTTACTGAATTGAAATTAAGTCATTTGTTTCAAATGATGAAATTAATCTGGGTAAAATTTGTCAATGTTGTTGGCATTTTTCATGTGCAGTACTTCATTTTCAGTAATATTAAAACTGTCAGGAGTATTTTTCTTTACTTATTTTTTATTGACATAACGTTGGTTCACAACACTGTGAAGAGTCTCAAGGATACAGCTTCACACCTGGCAAATGTATACACAACACCACATCCACCATCATCCAGTATCCCCCTGCACCCCTAATCCTCTCATTCCCTACACTAGTATTTTTGTTTTTAATTTTGGGTCATTCATTTTGAGGGAAGGGGAATTTTCAGTCTGAGAGTAGCAGGTTTTTTTTTTTTTTTTTTTTTTTTTTTTTTTTAAAAGGAACTAGCTTAATGTTATGTGCTAATACAAATCACTGTAAAAATTTAATAGTGCAGGGTCAGTAAACATTCTTGTTAAGGCTTGATTTCACTGGAAATGCTAGTAGTGCTTTAATAGAACTTGGCTCAATATTTTGGATGATACATGGAGATGTTCACAAAAATTGTTATTTATCATAACTATCATAATTTTACTTCTTGTTAATCAGGGATTTCTGTGTCCTGATGTTTAAAATGAGCATGATTTTCTATACGTGACAAGTACAGATATGTTTGCTAATTGATTATAATAATATTATTCATATCTCCTGTGTGCTGATTTTATGCTTGAACTGTCATAGACTGATAATGGTCCTTTAGTCACTCTTTATACAAATGGGTTTTATCAGTTCTCTATAGCAAATTTTATGTGTTGACATAATATTAAGTACATAACCATTCCTGTTAGACCTTTTCCATTTGTCTAGCAATATAAAATAATGCTTTCTGTATTTGAAATTACATCCTGCCTTTTTCCTGATATCAATTTTGCCCATCCTGTTTTCTTTGTCTGAAATGCTCATCCTTCTGATTTTAAACTTTTGGTGCCATCTTGTTTCATATATTTTTGCTTTGAAGCAACATTTAATTAGATTTTGTTTTAACATGTCTCCTAAAGGGAGACTTAGTATTTTAGCATATGTGGTCAGGACCAATATGTTTGATCTTAATTCTTACTCTTAAGTTTTGTTTGGTATAAAAGATTCTGTGGCCTTGTGTCAAAGTGCTGACTTGCCACTTTCCACCAGCATATAGCTTCATGACCCAGCTAAATTATCTAATGTCTCTAAGCCAACCATTCCTTATTTGTAAAGAAACTAGCACATCTATACACAAATTTTCAATTAATGCTCTTACTATGCCTGGCACACTGAATGTATTAGCTGATATTATTATCCTTATTGAGGTTGAGGCATGAAATTGTTGGTGCTTGACTGCATTTGAGCTATAGAAATGGCAATTTCATATGGTTAAATCTAATATTATGCTTCCTGGTCTTTTATTTATGTCATGTGCTGAGTATCATTTGTTTCATAAAGTCATAGTATTTTGAAATGGCCAAGTCTAATTCCAGTTTTGTTAGTGATTGTCTATGTTTTCCAAATATATTCATAAACCTCTGTTTCTCTGACTAAATGACTGCTTCTACTCCTGCATAACAATTAATTTAGTATGCCTTTGTTTTCTTGTCTTCTTGTTCCTTCTCAATTTTCTTAAATATATATAACCTTGCAACTTAAAGTGCAGGCTTTAGATTTTTGTATTTTATTTTGTAATAGAATCTTCAGCAACATTTCATAATGTGTCTATGATTAGTTTTGATCCTCATTTGTCTGTGGGCCAATCAGGGCCTTGCTTTGGCTGCCTTGAAAGCTGTCTCCCATGTAGTTGGGGGATGTTCTCATAATTCTCTGGTAACTGCCCTTTCTGTATTCTTGACTGAGACTCAGGATTTTTCTTACATTTTATAGAGCATCTGTCATGTTACAGTTAAAAAATTTCAATATGTGACTTTCAGACTTATGTGGTCTAGGAATGCTCTTCTTATGGTCCTTACTGATCCTTCACAGAGTTTACTTAATGGAAACGTTGCCTATTTTGACCTTCTCCCCCACTTCTCCTTTCTAGTATTGTTGCCATTTTTTGCCATTTTTATTGAGTATTTTAATGGAAAGTTGGGAGGAGTTGTTTTGGCAGATCTAATCTAGTTCAGTGACTCAAACTTTTTTGACCAGCACCCATAGCTACAAATGACTATATATATATATATATATATATATATATATATACACACATATATACACATATGTGTAAATAAATATGCATGATTAAAATACAAGTTTTGTGCAGTTTACTATAAATAGTAAATTCTGATAGTTTCCTGTGCATTTTCTATTATGGTTTTTTCATTTTAAAACACCGATCAAAATTCTGGAGTTTTGAAAGTGGTGATCTGGTCATCAGCTGCAGTTGAAAGAACACTGATGTGGTCAATTACTATTCCGTGTGGAGTTAGGGTCATCCATTATCAGACATGTCTTGTATATCTACTGTGCCTCTGTCTGGGAATAGAGACATGAATAAATGAGTCCTATCATTGGAGGTATGTAGCATTATCTAGAAGGAAGGAGGATATTGACCAAATGATTACCCAAATATATGCATACAGAGTGTGATAAATGTTATGAGGGAAAAGATCAGGGAGCTCTAAAAGAGATTAAATAAGGAAACACATCTGGAAAGATTCAGGATTTCCCTAGGGAAGTGACATTTGATTAAATCTGCAGAATGAGGAGGGGTTCACGCAAAAGGCCAAGGTGGGGTAAGTATGTGGGATTGTGGAATCATGGAAGAATTGTGTCATGGTAGCAAAACAGAGTACTGGATGTGGATGACAGATGGAAAGGCTGTTTTTCTGTTTGATGAGTAGGCATTTTTTGGTGATACTTAGTGGATCTTCCTGTTTGTGGCTTTTTTTTTTAAGATGACAAAAATCAAATAGGACTAGAAGAGATATTTTGGAGGACCTGGGTGTAGGTGTGTGTTGAAGCTTGTTTTTTTTTTTTTAAGATTTATTTATTTATACAAGCACTGGGGTACAGGCCAGAGGCGCGGGAGGGTGAGAGAATCCATCAGAGAGGGAGCAGGGAGTAGAACAGGCAGAAGGACCAAAATACACTGCTGAGAGGAGCAGCGGGTGAGACAGAAGAGGTCTGTCATGCCACGTGGGACTCTCCCTGGCCGGGCTGGAATGAACCGGCGCTGCGGAGGCTGTGGACAGCTTCACAGCACTATACTCAACCCGCTGTGCCACCGGGAAGGCCCTGAAGCATTTTTTTAATACAAGATTTTATTTATTTTTGTGTAGAAGAACCGGGGTGTAGGCCAGAGGTGTGGGGGGTAAGAGGATGTACCAAAGACAGAGTGGGGAGCAGAATAGATGGATCTACTGAAATACACTGCTAAGGGGAACAGGGTGAGAGAGGAGAGGTCTACTCCACCACATGTGGGTTGGCTCTCAGGTGAGAGGATCAAACTCTGGCTGTGGCAGTGATAGTGATGACACTTAACCCCTAGGTCACCAAGGAGGCCTGAAACAGTTTTGTATTGTAGGAATTTTGTATATCACTAAATATTAATAGCTAGCATTTTTTGAAGGCTTGTTCTGAACTAGGAACTGTACAGAACTTTAAATGGATATAGAAGTAGTTTTGGTTGAATTAAAAAAAAAATCTTATGTAGTGTAGTTGTCAATTTAGCACAATTTTTAAGAAAGTAGAGCACTGCAGTTAAGTTTTTGGGAAGTTAACATTTGATGATTGGATGAGGTCTGTGATTTTTTTCAAGAATGGTTTGCAATTATTGCTGTGTTAAGACTTCCATTTTTTTTATTTACTTATTTTGCCATGATAGGACTTTTGGGTTCATGCTCCCTTCCTCCTTAAAGCTGTGCAAAAAATTTTAAAACATAATTTAAATTGGGATTCCATAAAGTAAAGTTCAAGAGTCAATGAGACAGGACACCATATTAAAGGGCCAGTTCTCTGCTGCCATCCAAGGGGTCTTTGTCAGTACCAGCCTTTCTAGGCCTTCAGGTATTTGTCTTAAAATAGGGGATTCGGAATCAACTTGCACAAATTGTTCTCCCCATTGTGTTATTCACTGTCTCCATGCTCATTATTTCAGCTTGACGCTGGCTATTTAAACTTCAAGAATTTGCTGATCCCAAGCCTTTATGGTGATTTATTCTGATAAGCTCAAGCTAAACATGTGTGTTTGCGTCCTTATGTGCCTTGTGAGGTCAGGCTTAGGTGGTGCAAACATCTTCAAGGTGGGGGATACCACTAATGCTGCTGGAAACATGAAAGAGTGGATAAAGACTAGGACTCTGCTGAGAAAATCCTTATGACCTAGTTTGTCTATACTTGAAATTAAATATTTTATCCTTTCAGAATCAGTGAAGATAAAAAATACCATTATCTTAGGTTTATATGCTAGATGCTTGCTTTAGGGGGAAGTGTGCAATATCTAAGTTATATATAATTCACCTTTAATAAAACCCATCAAATAGTGAGTAATGTTATTTCAGAGATTTAAAGGGCTAAGAAATCACATGGAGGACAGATTGTTTTAATGATTATTCCAGATCTAAGAAATAGTCACTAAGGAATAAGTCTTATGTGGAAGGGAGTGGAAAGTACTTAGTAACATTGTATTAAATCAGGTGATTCAAGAATATTTTTTTATAATTTCAAAATAATTTTCAGTCTTGAAGTTCACTTATCATAATGTGAAAAACTCTATTCCACTTTTTTTTAAGGAAAATATATTGATGGTATAAAAGATAAGATGTACGCATTTTTCTGTTTGAGCTCTACCTTATTCCTCATTCACAATTAATATATATTCAGGAAGTCCAGGTAGCTATGAGTATTTTACATAGTGTGTTTTGGAGCTGATTCATCAGCATACATTCTTTTATTTGCTGTTGAAATACCTTCCTTAGGCTGATACTGTCTGGAAAACTAACCAGGACCCTAGGCTCCTGATATGGCCAAGGTAGGGGCAGGTTGCACAGGTTGGGCAAAGATCCAGGTAGGTAATCGGAATGGGTGTTGCTCAAAGCTAGTACCAGAAGTAGGTAGATTGGGCTGGAATCATGGGGTTAGGTTAGGTTCAAGGCAGACAGAACCAGGAAGAGGCAGAGTGTTCTTATGTACTGCTCAGAGTTTCGAGCAAAACATTCTGGATAAGACTTAAGAGAAAAGTTGTGTGGACAAGTCTAAAACTCCCTGGAGGAATTTTCTTTTCAGAGGTGGGAGTTTCTGTTGAACTTCTCTGCTTGTTCAAGGGAACTTCATCACTCAAGCTGGGCTTTGTTACCATGATCTTGGAAAACAAGGTCCCAGAAACCCTTCCGCATTTGGCCCTCTCAAAGTGGAGGACTGTGAGTCACTTCTTATCTGATTCAGCGTTTAGGGATCTTTTTAAATACCTGAGTTAGCTCAGGTTTCATGTCTAAATGTGTTATTTCTGTAAGAGATTGACTGTAAAACATACTTAACATTCCATTTATTTCGGGAAAAAAAGAGCATTAAATCTGGCCAGTAGTTGTTATTGACAGAGTTAGTGGACTCTTTGGGGTTTATTATAATACAGGGAAAAATCAAAGAATCATTTGCCTACTTAAACCCCTTTCTTTTTCTATTTTGATGGTAAAAGTTTTTCAGCAAACACAGCTTAAGGTTTTTTAAACTGTTCAACTCATTTAAGAATGTTTTTATTAAAACACTGCATAGAATATCTTAAAATGTTTTAAAAAATTTTAAACCACATGTGGCAATTTTAAATGAATAAACCCACTCATATTTGCAGTTCCCTAATGTAATATATTTTTCATTTAATCATGTTAGTTTTATGGCCTATTTCCATTATGGTTTATTTTATGACCTACTTAAAAAATATTTTAATTGGAAATGCTTTTGTTTCTACTGACCTTTTTCTACCTACTATTATATGTGGCAATATAGTCTGAATTATTGTATTTTTAATAGCCTAGTATTCTATTAAGTTGTTAAATTGTTCATGCATTCTTTGTCCTATTTTGGACATTTAATTCTATTTCTCAGTTTTTAGCTGTCAGGTACAATGTTTTCAAAAACAGCGTTCTGTACGATTTTCTGAGAATAATAGTGGGATTGCTAAATCACTAATTTGAGAATATTATCTTTTTGTTTCCAAGTGGATTATAAAAGGAAACTTTAAATTGCAAAAGTAGTATGTGTTCGTTTTATAAGGCAAAGAAAAAGAAAAAAAGTAGCCATAATCCCCACCATAGAGATAGCCATACCAGCTTTATGAGATATTTCCTTCAAATATTTCATTTTATACATTGAACTTCTACTGGATACAGTGAATGAATATCCTTCCCTTTGTCTTAACAGCATATCATAATTAGAGCCGACCTTAATTCCATTCAGTAGCTCCATCTCTCTTCAGTGAATGCCTTTGTTGTAAGGCTTTTTCTGCATTTTAGATGATTTCTTTAGGGTAGATTTCCAGTAACAGAATTTACATCTCAAAAAGTAGAGGTCATTTTAAATTATATTCCAGAGTTACTAGAGAATAGATATTAATCATCATGAGAAAAAAATTGTACCTGTCATGAAATGCTAACTAGACTTACTGTGGTGATCATCTCATAGTATATACATATATTGAATCATTTACTGTATACCTGAAACTAATGTTATATGTCAACTATTTCAGTAAAAAAAGTCAGTTTGAAAAAAGACTAGTGATGATAAATGACAAAATTGATTTCCAAAACAATGATAATACTTTATGCTCCTACCAGTAGGTTTGAGGAAACTTTGAAGATGGAAATTGACGTGAATGGAATGTGGAATTGTAGAACTTGGACAGTGATTAGAACACTCAGAAGCTGTAATAATCAGTCCTGACTGACAGTGAGTGGAACTACCTTGACCTCACTCGGGGATGAGGCCATGCCTTTCACCCCTCCAGTTTTCTACTGTAATCACAGAGAATATTCTCGAGGCTGCCCTCAGTTCTGTGACTTTTGAATGCACTCTCTTCAATGTGTCATGAGAAGTTTGGTTTTAACTGCATTCACTACATCATGTGATGGTGGAATATTCCTGGTCATTATGTATGTTTCTGTGTAACTACCAGTTTATCTGAAAGAAAATGGAACAAGTACTCTAAGGTGGATAGCAAAGAATTAACAACTATCAATAAATATTATTTATGCCTGTACTTGATTGGTATGTATTCTTCATATTGGTCCCTGGACACTTAATTTATCTCCAGATGCCATTGGTATTGTGGGGAGATAGATTTTCCTCAAAAGATTCCTCAAAAGTTAACTTACCATTTCATCCATTATTTGAAGTAATCACATGGAATACAATTCATTTTGACATGCAATTAATGATCACTTACTAGACTCGAGATATAAAGATGAGTAAGATGGAGGTTTTGTTTTCAAAAACCTCAAACAGGAGGACTACATGAAAATTCTGTGTGATAAATGAAACGCTGGAAGTTAACTACTCATGTATTTCCCTACTGAAGGTAAAAAAATTATACAAAACCATAAAATTCCAAGAAAATATAGACTAAAAATCCTTGACTTGGGCCGTGGGAAGAATTTTTGGGTATGATAGCTAAAGCACAAGCAATGAAATTTAAAAATAAGTAGAACTATGTAAAATTACAAAAGCTTCTGCACAGCACAACAAACTCAACAAAATGAAATGGTAGCCTGTCGAAGGGAAGAAAAATGTTGGCCAATCATATGTATAAGGGATTAACATACAAGATATATAAAAAACTCATGCAACTCAATAGCAAAAAACAAAACAAAACAAAACCCAAAAAACAAAAACAACAACAAAAAAAAACCAAACAAGTAATCCAATTTTAAAACTAGGGACAGGACTTGGATAAACATTTTCTAAAGAAGATAAACAAATGGCCAACAGGTACAAGAAAAGATGCTCATCAGAGAAATTCAACTCAAAACGACAGTAAGATACACCTTATTCTTGTTAGAATAGCCAACGTAATATGGACAAGAGATACCAGACACTGGTGAGGGTGTTCAGAAAAGGGTGCACTATCGCCAGGAATGTAAATTGGTGCAGCCACTCTGGAAACAGTATGGAGATGCCTCAAAAAACTACTAAAGAAAATGAAATCATTTTGTCGAAGAGATATCTGTACCCCTGTGTTCATTACAGCATTATTTACAGTTGCTAAGGCATGGAAATAGCTTCCATCCATCAGCTGGTGAATGGAGAAAGAAATGTGGAAAAAATATTCACATATATACACATTTATATGTATATATATATACTAAATATATGTATTTTCTTTATATATATAAAATTGAATACTATTCAGCCATAAAAGGAAGGAAATCCTGCCATTTGTGTCAACATGGGGATTTTGAAGCCTTTGTGTCAAGTAAAATAGAGACAACAGATACTATATGATCTCACTTACATGTGGAAATCTAAAAGCACCCAGTCACACAGAAAAGAAACAGATTTGTCGTTACCAGAGGCAGTGGGTGGGGAATTTGGATGATGGTGGTGTAAAGGTGCAAACTTTCAGAGAAATGATGAATAAGTACAAGGAATGTAATATACAATGTGATAATTATAGTCAACATACTATGGTGTATGGTGTATTTCAAAGTCGCTTAGAGAATAGGTCTAAAAATTCTCATCACAGAGAAAAAGCTTGTGTTTTTCTTTTTGAAGTTATATGAGATGATGGCTATTAACTTACTGTGGTACTGTCACCGCATAGTAAGTCATTATGCTGTGTACCATAAACTTAGCACCATGTGTTCATTATATCTCAATAAAACTAAATGAAAAGAGGTTAAGTACAGGAAGGAGGTGGGAAAAGAAAGTGAGAATGGGACTTTCGGCAGAGACTATGACTTAGATTAACATCAGGGTCCATCTGGTTTTAGGAAAGGACCACACATTTTGCTGTCCTTCCTGGTGGTTCACATAAAGAGGGGACACAGTCAGTGGGGGAGAGATTATGGGGATAGGTACCAAACTTGGGGTACAACTCTCCATGGTGCTGGAAGGAAAGTGGATTTTACTCATGACTCTTTACATGAGATTTTTTTAATTCTTTTTAAGAATTGGGGTACAGGCCAGAGATGCAGGGGGCGAGAGGATTCACCAGAGACAGAGTGGGGAAGAGAACAGGCAGACTGACTGAAATACACTGTTGAGGGGAGCAGCGGACAAGACAGGGGAGGTCCACTGCGCCATGTGGGCAGCTCCCTGGCTGGCCCGGGGTTCGAACTAGTGCTGCAGAGACTGCGGATAGCTTCACAATGCTGCTTACATGAGATATTTTAACGTCACCAGCAATGTCTCTGAACACATCCTTTACAGCGAATGTGATAGTGGGGTTTAAAAATAAAGTTGCTCAGTATAGGAGAATGGCATCATGCCAAAGCTTATCTCAGAAAGCAATTCAGCGTGAGCCAAAAAGACTGTTCAAAAGTACTGCTGGGCTGACTCTGTCCAGGCATAGGCATTCCTCGTGCTGTGGAATTATGGGCTGGACACACCTTTCAGAATATTGTCTGTGAATGCTATTTCTCCCAGAAGAGTATTTTCGATAAGTACTGAGTATCAGTGAGTTCAAGGTCATACAGCTCGGCAATGTATCCTTCCCCGTATTTGGTTAGGTGAGGATCTGTGTGCTCAGTGTTAGCTCCACTGAGGTAGTATGAACATGAATTAGCTTATGACCATAGGTACGTGCGCTGTGGGGAGACCACAGGTAAAATCTGTAGTCTTTTAAGGGAGCAGAAGAAAGAGAAATGAAGTTCCCGATACATTATTCTTCTGGCTAGAGTTTGCAAAACTGGCAGTCCATGCTATGAGTTGGACGCCATGTGTGTTTTATTTGTTCAGTACAAGGTTTTCAAAGGTTATATAGCAGGAAGCATTATGATTGACCTTAGTTCAAGTTTCATTTCTATATCATGCAAGTTTAAGATTTGTTTTCATTCAGTACTTTATGTGTTGGTGATACCTGATTGGTCCTTGTGGGTATTTGCTTTTAGTCACACCTGCCAAAGTGCAATCACAGTATCATGTGAAGTATGTGTAAGTTTCAGACGTAGCAAAGGAGAGGTTGTGATTCATCTGGGTTGAGTGGAAAGTCCTAAAATGACCAGTTAGACGTGATTCTGGGGCTGGGATGAGAAGGATGAGTATGTGTTACCAAATAGAGTTTGAAGAAAGAAGAGTCAGGTGTATTGCAGAGACCACTGTGTGGATCAGCATTGTGTTTGGGAGCTCTGGGTAGACATGGAATATGCTGGATCTTCCTGACAAGGTGGGAAGTAGCTGGAGGATTCAGTGTGTTGTGGTTGAGGAGGTTGGACTGGAGGCAGTGGAGAGCCATAGGAGGGTGAAAAGCAATGTTGGCATGCAGGTTTCTGTTTTAGGATTATTTTCCATACAGCTAGGAGAAATGGAGGTAGTCGGAAGGGACTGGAATATCATATGGGAGATAATTAGGGCCTGAATTAAAGCAGTGAGAGTGGGTTGGTTAGAAGAAGGCAAGTGTGAAAGATATTTAGGAGAAAGAAGTGACGCAACTTGTGGTAGGTGAGGGGGAGGGGGGAGTGATGGTGAGTGGATGGTGGTAGCATTGACTAAGGGCAAGTGGGAGAGAGTGAGGAGTATGGAAAGTGTATGGGTGTGTGCAGACTGTCATAACAGAGTGCCACGGCTGGGTGGCTTAAACCACAGAAATTAAGTTTCTCATAATGTGGAGACCAGAAGCCAGATCAAGCTGTCAGTAGGGTTGGTTTCCTCTGAGGTCTGTGTCATTGGCTGGAAATTCTGCTGTGCCTTCAAATTTGAAAGGGCTGGTCTGATGTGAGCCCGAGGAGGTATGTGAAAAATGAAAAAAACCATTGATGTGGTTGGTAAGGAGAGGCAGGGCCAACCGTTTCCTGATGTGACTGATTTCTCCACGATGGATGTGAAAGTCATGGAGTTCATTTGAGAGGATTAAAGGCTTAGAAGAGATAGTTTATGGAAAGGAACAGAGAAAAATGACAGCATTAATGACAATTACATTTTCTACATGGGACCTCTCGAGTCCATGAGTGTGTGCAAAATAGGCAGTTTGGTGTATAATCTGTGTTGGGGTGTTAAGGATAGATGAGCAGAAAGGAGTGTGGGTGGTAGCAAACTGGCAAGGGGAGTTGGAGGGGTACAGCGTGGCATTTAGGCTGTACATTAAGAGAGCTGAGGCTGAACAGGACTGGTGAGTAGGGCCAGTGGAGGCGCTCTGGAGAATCTGGCATCTAACGGCAGTTAGTATACATGCATGCCAACAGCTGTACTGATGTACAGTTCTAACCAGAAGGGAGATTTTGCAATGGCACAGGGCAATTATGGGAAATGAGGGATTAAGCAGAGTAGTGAGTAGTCAGTTGAAGAAATGACTGGGAGGTCAGACTTTCAGGTATGTTGAAATTGTCCTTGACAAGAAATCACTTAAGGGGTGAGTTATGTGAAAGAGAGAATGTCAGGTAGGGGGAATTTACTTGCTCTTACCTTTAAGGTCCTTTTCAAGCTCATGATTTAACAAGATGTCTTTCTGAGTCACTGTTAGGTGAATAGAGCAATCTGGGAAGTTACCAGTTAGCAATTCCATTTTTATTGATCCCCTTGTAATTGTAAATGTTTGACAGATTATGGCCTCTTTAAATACCTTTGGAATCCACTAATGCATGTTTAATGGAGTTCACACAGGGCCTAATAGTGCTTGGTTTGAAGTTCTTTTTTAGTATAACCAATCTGTCTTCACTAAACAGCTGGCTTCTGAGGCCCACAATGGGAAATTATGACAGGAAGAAGAGGAAGTACTCAAATTCTTTTTAAGGTAACGTTAATTGGATTCATCTTTTTCCATGTGGTAAGGGTCATCATTATCACATTTACCATTCAACTTGGAGTTTCACCTCTTTATTGTGGATTTGTCGGTGTTGGGCATTTTCAGATTTAATTTTGTGGTAGGATGTTTTGTCTGCAGTTTGATTCTGTATTTGGAACTAGAATGAGGTGTAGGTTTTAAAACTGCGACCCAAGACAATGGAAAGAAATGTATGGTTTAGTTTCAGGATTCCGGCTTGATATTTGATGATGTTCTTGTTGCAGCAAATGCAGACATCAATTACTTTGATTTCGAGTTGCTTATTCAGAGAAGAATGTTTTCTTAGTCCCATAAAGTTCAGTATTCACACAAGAGAACTTGAAGATTAAAGTTGCAAAGTGAAACTCCAGGACTTTCACAAAACAACAGGCTGAATCCAACTGGTCCTTCCTGTGCCTTCACAGGAATTCCCCGACTATTGTTTGGGGTTTTCTTTCTTTTGCTCCTCTCCTTTCTTACCTCCCTTTTCATATCCTGTCTTTTGGCAGTTTCCTTCAAATTGAACTCTTTCTCAGCTTTTTACCACCTACCTCTAAGGATCTAGTGTGAGGTATAACTGCTTTAGGCTGTTTGTTTCCCAAGTTCAACCCCATCTGATAACCTGCCATTCTCATCCTCATCCCATATTCCAGATACTGTTCTCTTCTTTAGGGAACAAACTTGGACTGGCACTATGAAAAGATAATACAAATACCTGGTTTTAATCCAGTTTAATTCTCATTTGAAATCAACCTAGATTTCATTAGTTATTATTTTTTCTTTTTTGCACTGCAGGAAGGGTGAGAGATACAAGAAGAGGGGTTATGAATTTGTGTGTATTAAAGCATACCAATTTGGCAATTATGGGTTTAGGCATTAGTTCTCACCTTTTACTTTCCATCAGAATCACCAGAGGTGTGAATCTTAATTTTTTTGTTTTATTGAGGTAATGTGGGTTTGTGACACTGTGATTAGAGGCATAGATGTGTGTCCTCACACCACACCCACCGCCAAGGCACACATAGTAGAGAGGCATGTGTTTACAGAGTCCGGGGCCCTTCCAGAAAAATCCTGATTCAGGCAATCTTGGAAGAATCCAGGTCCCTGTATTTTTAAAAAATCTTTATTTTTGAGTGGAGTACCTTTTTTCTTATATTCTTGTTAATTTTTGACAGTATAGAATTACTCCTCTCTGGTGTGGCCACCATAGTTCTTCCACCACTAAAGCACCTATAGTCTCTATCACCACAGTCCCTTATGCTCTTCCCGCCACCGCCACCCTCGCTTTTAGCCCTCCCCCACCCTCTCCCTGATGTCTCAGATCTACAGTCAGCTTTCAGATTTTCTTTGGTTTCTCTGTATTCCACATACAAATGACACTGTCCAATATTCATCTTATTTTACTTAGCATAATCCCATCCATCTCCATCCATGTTGCCTCAAATGGCATGAGTTTATCTTTTTCTATCACTGAGTACTGTTCATAGTGTACATACCACATCTTCTTGATCCATTCATCTGTTCTGGGGCATTTAGGTTGTTTCCATATCTTGGCTATTGTAAATAGTGCTGCAGTAAATGTGGAAGTGCAGGTTTCCATTGGAATTAGTATTCTTGTGTCCTTTGGGTAGATTCCTAGGGATGAAATTGCTGACCAATTTTAGTACTTTGAGGAACATTCACATAGCTTTCCATAGTGACTGAACAAGTCTACATTCCCACTGACAGTGTAAGAGGGTTCCTTTTTGTCCACATCCTCACTAGCACTAATTGGTCATTATTATTTTTTTTAATATAGGACATTATCACAGGTGTGAGTGGTAACTCATTATGGTTTTGATTTGCATTTCCCTGAAATAAGTGATGTTGATAATTTCATGATCTTGTCGGTCCTTTGCATATCTTCTTTGTAGAACTGCTTATTTAGCCCTTCTGCCCATTTATTGATGGGGTGGTTTTGTTTTTATTGAATTGTATGAGCTCTTAGTTGATCTTCAGTATCAGTCCCTTGTCAGATATATGGTGTGCAAATATTTTCTCCCATTCAATAGGGTGTCTCTTCATTTTGGTTAGTCTTTTTCACTGCACAGAGCTTTTTAGTTTGATGTAAGCCCAGTTGTTTATATTCTTCTTTGTTTTCCTTGCTGCTGGAGAAGAGTCCTCAAAGGTGTTTCTGAAGTTTATGTCATGGAGTGTTTTTCCTATTTATTTTATGGTTTTAGGCCTTACATCCAACTCCTTTATACATTTTGAGTAATTTTCGTGTATGATGTGCTATAGTGGTCTAGTTTCATTCTTTTGCATGTGGCTGGCTGTTCAATATCCCCAAAACCATTTATTGAAGAGACTTCCTTGTTCCAGTGTAAATTCTTGGCTTCTTTGTTATAGATTAGTTTTCCATATATGTGTGGTTTTATTTCTAGTCTGTCCATTCTGTTCCATTGGTTTATGTGTCTGTTTTTGTTCCCTCCCATGCTGCTTTAATTATTATGGCTTTATAGTATATTTTGAAGTCTGGAAGTATAATACCCCCATTCTCTTCCTTTTTGCTCAGGAGAGCTTTGGTTATTTGAGTTATTTTGTAGCTCCCTATGAATTTCAGCAATATTTGTTCCATTTCTCTGAAGAATGCCATTGTTTTCTCTTGGAATTGCATTATATGTGTGAATTGCTTGTTGATTCTTCTATTCCATTTCTCTGTGTCTTCTATTTCTTCTTTTTTTTAAGATTTATTTATTTATGCATGCAAGAACTAGGGTACAGGCCAGAGGTGTGGGGGTGGTGGGGGCAGTGAGAGGATTCACCAGAGACAGAGTGGGAAACAGAACAGGCAGACTGACTGATATACACCTGAGGGGAGCAGAGGGGTCTGTTTTGCCATGTGAGTAGCTCCCTGGCCAGCCTGGGATAGAACTTGTGCTGCAGAGGCTGCAGATAGCTTCACAGTGCTGTGCTTAACCCCTTGCGCCGCCAGGGAGGCCCTTCTGTTTCTTTTACCATTGTTGTGTAATTTGCCTTGTATAGGTTAATTGTTAAGTTTATCCCCTGGTATTTAATTTTTCTTGGTACAGTTGTAAATGGGGTGATTATGATTTTCTTAATTCTTCCTCTTTAGGCTGATTTTTTGCATACAGGAAGGTATCTGATATTTGATTTTTTATTATTTGATATTTGATTTTTATTTTACTGATTTTATTACCTACCATTTTACTAAACTGGCTTATTGTTTTAATAATTTTTTTTCTGTGGACTTTTTTTAGTCCTATTCTCTTTACATATTCTCATCTGCAAATAAAGATAGCTTTACTTCTTACCCAATTTGGATTCCTTTTATATTTTTCTCTTGCTTAATTGCTTTAGCAAGGACTTCCAACACTTTGTTGAATTGTAGTAGTAAGAGTTGATGCCTTTGCTTGTATTGGATCTTAGTGGACAAGCTTTCAGTTTTTCACTATTAAGAATGATACAAGCTGGGGCTCCCCGGTGGCGCAGTGGTTGAGTGCTGGGTTGCGAAGCTGCCTGCAGCCTCTTCAGCGCTGGTTCAATCCCCAGCCACCGGGCGAGTGTCCCACATGGTGCGCAGACCTCTCCTGCCTCCCACTGCTCCCCTCAGCAGTGTATTTCGTCAGTCTGCCTGTTCTGCTCTCCACTCTCCGCTCTGGCTCTGGTGAATTCTCTTACCCTCCCGCGCTTCTGACTGTACCCCAGTGCTTGTATAAATAAATAAATAAATCTTTTTTAAAGAAAAGAATGATACAAGCTGTAGGTTTGTCATATGTGGTTTTTATTATGTTAAGATATATTCCTTTTATCCCCAGTTTTTAGGGGGGCTTTCATCAGAACAGAATGTTGAACTATGTCAAGTGCTTTCTCTGCATCTATTGATATGATCATATGGTTTTTATCTTTTTGTTGATGTGGTGATTTACATTGACTGATTTTTGGTTGTTGAACTATCATTATGTCCCTGGAATAAGTCCCACTGGTCATGGTGTATAAACCATTTAATGCATTGTTTGATTTGGTTTGATAAGATTTTATTGAGGGTTTTAGCATCTGTTCATTAGGGAGATTGGCCTGTAGTTTTGTTGTTGCCTTTGTTTGGATTTGGTATTAATGTGATGTGGGCCTCATAAAATGTATTTGGAAGTATTCATTCTCTCTGAAAGTTTGAAAGTGTTTGAGCAGGTGATGTATTAGTTCATCTTGGAAAGTTTGGTGTAACTCACTTATGAAACTATCTGGTCCTAGGTTTTTGTTTTTTTGGAAGAGTTTTGATTACTGTTTTCAATTTAGTAACCTGCATTTTAAAAAACAATATTGAGAAACCACATTTTCTTTGAGAAACAGTGACTTTGGGAATTTTTTTTTTCATAATTCTCCATTTCATAGTAATAGCATGTTTCAAAGCTGGCTCCCTTTGGAATGACTATCATTTCAAACTATAAACTTAATTTCATTAATTTCTCTCCAAAGCTTATACCTGACAATTAAAATGAGATCAAGTGAGATACCAGTCTACCATATTCTGGTCTGGTCAGAACAACTCAGTAAGGGTGCTGTATTGTTTTAGGTACATCTTTAAGAATAGCAGTGTTTTCAATGGAGAGTGGAAGGAGTTGAAATGTATCTGTAAGAGTTATGAGAAAAAGTAAAATAATAAATGGGTAAACCTCTCTTTTCCTGATAAATCTTCCACGTACTTGAAGGAAGAGCTACTGGGTCATATGAATTAGCAGTCAGGATAATTTGAGCTACATTCAAGAGAGAATTTCTAGGGAGCAGCCTGCCCAAGGACTTCATGGCTGGCTTTAGAAGGTAGTGAGTTTCATATATTTGGAAGTGTTCCAGCAGATAGTGGAGAATGTAGATTAAAGCATTGGGTCTGAGTTAGAATTAGATGACCTCAGAAGCTTTCAATTGTGAGGTACTATTAAATTTATGATAGCACACTTAAAACAATTTTAGGATGTTCTCTAAGAATCCAAGGCTAAAATAAGACAAAACTATGGTTAGTCAATTGATTTCACAAAAACTTATGCAAACAAATGGTAAATGCTAGAGTAGTTTTGTTTTGCCTTTGAAGTTTATTATTCACAGGTTTAGAAATTCTTAGTTTTAGCTTGTAATGTTTCTAGAAGCAAAGTGCTCTCTTGAACTACCTTTGATTTGATGTTTATCAGGTCTGCTGTGAATTTTGAAACCCTGCAAAATCAAAGGAATGCTAGATAGAGTAAATTAAGTTTTGTTTTGAAAATCTGACATGCTTATTCTCTGGCTCAGGCTATGCCTTCAGAGTTCTGCTTATGGAAAGAGAGGGAAAGTGAGAGATTTCCTTGTGAACTCAGCTAGGCAATGTGAGGTTTCCTATCGTTAGCTAATAATATGTGTTTAAAATCATGTGAAAGTATGTTGTCTGTTATCTAAATTTTTATTCCTGAATAGAGATTAAAATTTGTGGTTTCTAGTTCAAGGACATTGTACACACACACACACACACACACAAATCATATGTCTGACGGGGGTTTTGATGTCATTAAGAAGAGAAGTGGCAGCAGCCAACCATTATTAGCTTTGTCCTCTTTTTCTTGGTTTCATTGATCTTTTTCTCTTATGTTGAAAGTCCATAGTAAATGTTGACTATTCCCCCTCTAAATGCCAATCATTGTAAAGTTTAACATATTTTAAGATAGGTAGTTTTAACCTCTAATTTTCCTTGTCCTTTTGCTTCCACTGCTCTGGTTTCTAAAAATCAAAATTAAGGCCAGATGTGTGTCAACATGGAGAGACCCTGACTGGCTTTCTTGTTCTCTTCTTCCCCAGTATTAATGCAAGAAGGAAACTATAACACCAGGGACAGCCGCTGTAAGCATTCTCTGTGATTTCCCCCTATTTTCCCCCTGCAGGTTCTTTATAGATCTTTACATAGTTTTGTTCTGTGCTTTTAATTTTTAATATTTACAGAAAAGGCTTTCCCATAACATTTTAAGTCTCTGAAAACACTACAGGTAATTATATGAAGTACAATGAGTATTTAATTTACTCATTGAGTTTCTAATTTGAGATGCTATGTCTTTTATTCCTAGAAATTCTGTTTGGATCTTTTTCAAAAGTGGTCATTTTTTAATATCATACTTTTAATAAACCCTCTTTTATTATTAAATATATTAAATATTGTTACAGTCTGTGTCTGATAGTTCAGTTATCTGTCATCTCATAGGTCTAATTCTGCTTTTAGTTGTTTTTTGTTTGTGTTTTATACTTTTTTTAATGTAAACTCATGTTTTTAGGAACTTATCTCTGGAAATTCTTTGAGAATGTAGGTGAATCAGTTCAGAAAGACCATATATTTGCTTCAACTGGATGCCTCAGGGCACTACCAACTCATGTCTCCATCTGTTTAAATATTTAGCTTGAGATTTATTTTTTGGGTGGCCACCAAAAACTTAATTCAGGTCCTTCATCTAATAGGGCCAAATATCTGGAAATGTGATCTCAGGGGAGACTTCTGAGACAGTCACAGAGACAATGGCCCCTTGCTGTGGTCAGTGTTCTTTCCCCTCGGATACTTGTAGAAGGGAGATATCCCAGTTTTTCAGACATCTTTGATCTGATTTTCTCTTTCTATTTGATTTCTGCCTATGTAAGTCAAAACTAAGTGTCACCTAGAATTGGGATATAATTGGTTGTTAGGTTCATTGTTTTCTCACCTTGATTGGTTCTTTGTCAAATTTTGACTTCTTGGGAGGTTCATTACATTTTGGCCAACTTGGCTAAACATTTACAAAAGTAGATGTGTTTCCATGTGTGCATGTGTGTGTTTTTGTGCATGCATGTGTGTATACAACCAGTAGTTTTAAAGTGAACTTAATATCTATTTTTATTATGAAAAAAGTAAATATAGTGCATTGCTTCATTTACTTTTAAAGAATCTGCTGTCCAATTTGAATCTGTTTGCACCCAGTAGTTTTAGATGTTTTTGTACTGGGAGGGTTTTCAGGTATTTGCCCTCAGTCTATTTGGAAAGGAAGTTTTTTTTTTTTTTTTTAAAGATTTATTTATTTATTTATACAAGCACTGGGTACAGTCAGAAGCGTGGGAGGGTGAGAGAATTCACCAGAGCCAGAGTGGGGAACAGAGCAGGCAGACCGATGAAATACACTGCTGAGGGGAGCAGCGGGCAAGACAGGAGAGGTCTGTCGCACCATGTGGGACCCTTGCCAGCGGCCAGGGATCGAACCACTGCTGCAGAGGCTGTGGGCAGCTTTGCAGCCCAGTGCTCAACTGCTGTGCCACCAGGGGAGGCCCAGGAAAGGAAGTTTTAAGTATACTTTTTGATCGTAGAACACATTTCATGCTTTAAATAGGTTTTTATTAAATAATCCCCTTCCTTGAAAAATTTGTTAGTGTTGCACTGGATGACCTCAACTAGATTACTTTAGCTTAAGCTTCTGCTGCTGCTTATTCCCTAGAATAAATTTCTTGAAGCCCAGTTGCTAGATTATGCTTCTTTGATTTTTGATAGATATTGCCAGAGCCATCCTGAAGAATTAGAATGATTGTTTCTTATTGAAAATCCAAGTCATAATGGTAATTGAAAAAACCACACTTCATAAACATCAAGTAATAAGTCCTCAGTATATTGGAGGAATTGATATTTTATTTTTAAATTTTGATTTATTCCATCATTTGACAGGCTAATCCGATACTTTCTTATGCTCATTGATCATCTGTATTTCTCTTCTTATTCATATTTAGCAATCATTTTTCATTTTAAAAAATTTTTATTTACTTATTTTTTGCTCAGAAGAACTGTCGTGTAGGCCAGAAGAGCGGGGGGCTGAGAGGATTCATCAGAAGCGGAGTAGGGAGCAGAGCAGGCAGATTTACTGAAATATACCGCTAAGGGGAACAGTGGATGAGACAAGAGGGGTCTGCTTCACCACGTGGGTTAGCTCCCTAGCCTGGGATTGAATTCAGGCCGTCGCAGTGATAGCACTGAGACTTAACCCCTAGGCCATCAGGCAGGCCCCCTCATTTTTCTTTCAGATGCTCAATTTTAGGTTTATTATTTGCTCAAGCTATATGTATAATATATGTAATTTTTTTAAAAACTTGGGATATTAATGGCTTTTCATCTGATGTAAAGCATTTTTGCAGTGTGCACTTCCTTTTTTTTCCCTTAAAAATAACGAAGATTTAAGTGTTTAGTCACCTTTAACAATATTTCTTTTTGTGGTTTTTGCTCTGGTATTATGTTAAATAGCCTCTCTTCATTCCAGGGTAATATAAATATTCTATTATGTTTTCTTTTAGATCTCTCTTTTTTCCTATAGAAAAAGCATTTATGTGATGTAAACAGCTGTCTCTTATATCATTATGAATTTCTTATTCAAGTTGGTTTTCCTGCATACCTGTTTGGAGGTATGATTTGGATAAAAGCAAATGATTGGGATTTTTTTGTGTGTGTTGAGGCTGTAACTTTGGAAATTGGAATTGGCATGATAGGGAATTGGTAATGTAGATATTTCTATAGGCGATGGTGAACTCCAAATTCAAGATGAAGAGAGCAGGCAAGCATGTTAAGAAAGCAGGAGTGAGTTCAGGAATACATTAAAGCAATGTTAACTATAATTGCTTCTTTGCGATAGGGTTATCTTCTACAAGTGTATGGATTTTTTTCATTTTCCTAATGGCCACTGGGAATAGATTGTTGGGATCAACCAGAAAGTCCCTTGCATTGTCAGTTTGTAGTGGTTTGAGAAATCTGAGAAGAATTTCTATCACCAGAACTTTGTTCTTGTGTGGTGTGGTCCGCTGTGTGCAGTGAGGGTGCAAATAGTTGTTGCTTGAATGAATGAATGAAGGGGATTCACTGCTAAGAAATAGGGTTATGTTAAACACATTGTATTTTTGGGTAAGCTAATTCTTCAGTTTAATTTTTATTTATACTGGTCATATGTCTACTTTCATTTCTCCTTTTGTCATTCAGTAAGACTTTATTGAAGATTGTATTATATATGCCAGGCATACTGAGCATTAGGATAAAAAGGTAATAATGGTGCTGACTTTGTCCTCCAGGAGCTCAAAGTCCAGTGATTGCCTCATAAAGGAATAGAGTTCAGTGTGATGCGTGTTCTCTCTTATGTGCAAAGTACAGAGATGATGGCATATAGACTGGCACGACCAATTCACTGCTGGTGGTAGTGGTGTGTGCATTAAGAAGGAAAATTATGAGACTTGATTATGAAGACTGAAAGATAAAGAGTTGACCTCATGAGTAGGCAGAAGAAGGGGGTATTTCAATCAGGGTCAATAGATACATGACAAAGCATGAAAAAAAGGTTGTTTTGTGGGAATTCTAAGTTTGGTAAATAACGGAGGATCTACTCATGCACGAAGCAGAGACCAGATCATAAAGGTCTAGTAGAATATGTGAAGGAATCCAAATTTGCCTCTTCTTTCCCAATTCTTAACAGTTGAACAATTCCCACAAGTTTGTGAGTTAGATCATTATGGGTGGTTCAGTTGGAGAGGGAAAGAGAAGTGAAATGAGATTAGAAATAGATACCCCTGCAGTTGTTTGGGAGGAGATGACCTGAACTGAGTGCCAGTGGGGACTGGTGGAGAGACAATGGGTTTGAATATTGGAATGCATAGTCAACTGGCTTTACTGACACAATATAGGAAAATAGTAAGTCTGTTTTGTGATATTTTAAATTTTGAGGTTCTAAGTGATACACAGGTAAATTGGCATTTAAGAGAATGTTCTGGAATGGAGGTGTATATTTATGAATCATCAGCCTGCAAGTGTGTGTGGAATTCATTGGTGGATAAGATAACCTAGGAGGAGTGGGCAAAAGTATAGAGAAGGAATAAGCAAAGACCTCAGGGATGCAGTCAGTTTTTCCAGAGGACATGGATTCTGCAAAGATGACTGAGAAAGAGCTATCAGAAAGTTGAGAAATAATTGAGGGGGCATGGTGTCAAGAACAGGCCAAGTTTCAAAAGACAATGATTAACAATGTAAAATGCCATAAAAGGATCAGTGAAGTGAGATAAGGATGGAGTAATGTCCTTATTTAGAGGAAAGTGATCTTTTCTCAACATTTTGAATGGTGAGGGCAGAAGCCATGGTGTATCACATAAGACTGCAAAAGCAATGAGCACAAGCTGTTCCTTCAGTGTTCTTGGCCTTGAAAAAGGAGAGAACAGATAGAGGGGGAACAGGAAGAAGTAGTAGACTGAAGGGACTGTTTCTTTTTCTAATAAGAATTAGAATTGTTTCTGTCCTGAGGGCAGGAATCCAGGACAGAACAAATCTGAGAATACAGAAGAGAGTATAACAGAATAAAGCAAACGTTCATTCAGACTAGACATGAGGAATGGGTGGGAGAAATATTTTGCAAAGTCATTGCTGACCAAAATTGGTGACTGATACTAACATTGAAAGGTACCGGTTTTCAAAGTGATCATTTCACAACTGTTTATGGGCAAAAAGAAGTAGGACACTGTCTCCTGGGTGTATAATAGAGCCATGGTTATATCCTCATGGAACATTTAGTTGCATGTTTCCCCCTAAATCTGAATTATTTATTGAAATAATTAATTTTATATTACTGACACTATATTACTTAATTTTATATTACTGACAACTTATCAGTTGGACAATAGTCAAAGGCATGCAAATAAATTTAATTACTTTTGTATTCTTACAGCTTAGCCTAATTCTGGTTTCTACTACATTCTTGTTTCTGTGAGCCATAGAAACTGAAGTATAATCAAAGATTTCGGGGGACGAAGACTAAGGCATGTCTAGCATCTTGCCTGCACTCCCATAATAACTGGTTTAGCTCTTGTTTAGCTCCGAGATGGTGCTCTTGGGAAGGAAGGAATCTCTTGACCCAACACATTACATTGACGTCTGGATGACTGTCCATTCTGTGATTGCTGCCACCATTTTTAGTTCCTGCACCCCAAATGATATTTCCCCTTATTCTATTGTTCCACCCCATAAACAGGAGGATGTTTCCTTTCCAAGTAGGAAAACTTTTTTAAGGAATACTCACAGGTTCTTGCATATTAACTCTTAGCACCAAAGATAGCTTTCCTTTTTCTTTCAATGTGGGATACCTTCTGTTGAGCAAATGGCATTAGAACTCCCTGGAGAATGGGCTCTAGGATAACTCGTGCCTGTTGGCCTCACTGTTCCCTGTCTTGATCTGAACAAGCACTTGAGATGCAACAGTACACCTGTTAACTCGCTCCATCCTTGGAGTGTTCTGGTTGGCCTCCAAAGTTCGGGGATTGGAGCAGCCATAGTCTGTTCTTCTTTGGAGGAGGAATTGCTGTGGTTTAAGTCCTTTCCTGTTGATTCAACAGGACTTAGGGAGTCATGTTCTAAAGGAGCTCCTCCTGACCTCCCAGATCCCCAGAGTTCTGATATGGGTATGCAATTTAGGCTTCCTGTAACCAGAACTTTTAAAAAGAGAAGTCACATACCCTAGTGCTTTACACTTGGATGGACCCCCTTCTAGAAGCCTGGTTCTTGTATTCATCTTTTACTAAGAGTTTTGTTTGTTTTCTTACCTGTAGCAGAAAAAAATCCTGCCTATATTAATGGTTCTAGATTCTCTGGTTTATCCAGCTTTAGGGACTTAGGGATAAGAGAATGCCCACTTTTCTAGCTCTCACAAGGTGGTAGATATTACTTCATATTTATCCTCATTATTCCCCATTGTTAATTTACATTGTATGACTCAACTCCACTTTTAAAGAGAAGCTCTTTCTGAAATATGTTCCCATTTGCTTCTGTTTTGTGTGATTAACTCTGACATGCAATGAATATTATCTGGCAAAATTAAATTAGACCACTTAATTATATAGTTTATATAAATATATAAACTATTTTATATATATGGTTATATTTATAACTACAATACATATACAAATTACTGTGATTGTAGACTTAGGTGGCTTAGAAGTTTGAGAATTGATTTCTGTAGCGAATTCTATAAAGACAGACAGTAGATGACTATAGATGAATGAGTAATTAGGACCCCATTCCTTTTTTTTTTTTTTGAAGATTTATTTATACATACAAAAGCTAGGGTACAGGGCAGAGATGCAGGGGTGAGAGGATTCACCAGAGACAGAGTGGGGAACAGACCAGGCAGACTGACTGAAATACACTGCTGAGGGGAGCAGCGGGCGAGACAGGAGAGGTCTGCCTCTCCATGTGGGTTGCTTCCTGGCCAGCTGGGGATTGAACTCATGCTGCAGAGGCTGCAGATTGCTTCATAGAGGCCCAGGACCCCATTCCTTTTTAAGGAATATTAGTATTACCAGCACACTTTGAAGTGTTCAATTTTAGCATATTGAAAATTAGAGAACACACAATAAACAAAAAGGTTTAATTATAAGTTTAGCAGTCTTAATGTATACATCATGCCCAAATACATTCAATTAGATTTCATTCTGACTCCAAAATGACAAAACTCCCTGGAAATTGCATTTTGTAGAAGACTTTAATTGAAAATTCACAAAGCTTTCTTGCAATTCACAATTTGTATACAGTATACCTGTGCTGTCCAGCAGAAAATCTTGCAGTAACATCCATGTGTGGTGATTGACTCTTATATTAGACAGTACACACTTGGATTTTGGAGTCAAAACCACCACCCACTTACTAGCTGTATAGCCCCTAACTCGTTTCAGAAGGTTGTTATTTTGCGTAGACACAACTCCATACTCATGCACACAGCTGGCCAAATGGCCTGTGCCTATTGGGTGCCAGTCCTTCCTCTCCCACTTAGCCACATGCCCTTGTGCAGTGAGCACGGTCAACAGGACAAGCCCCCTGACTCCCCCCAGGCACTGTACCTCGACAGCTGAAACAGAAGAAAATCCTGGCTTTACTCTCTAAACACATCTCCCTAAATGAGGCCCATTCTTCCCTGACTTTTAAATCAACACAGACTTGGCTAGCCACAAGGAAGTTCTTCGTGTTAGAATTCTTCCTGTGTACCTAGATCTTTGAAAACGGGGCTTGTGTCTCTCAAGTTCAGGAGGTCATGAACCAGGCGGTAGATTATTTATGGTGCTTACTGATTTATGAAAAAATTTCCTTGCACAGGGGTTCTGAAAGCGATGGGAGGAGGGGGTATTAATGGATCACTTTCTGGTAGTTTCAGAAAGCAGAGCTGCATGAGACAGGGCTCCCACTCTTTGATTTGGAAAATGAGGTACAGTAGGGGAGGTCTGAGATTTCTGGATTCCAACTGTTCTTTCACAGGTAACCAAACACTCACTGGATACTGATTGCATTTAATGACAGCGCCATCTTTACTGTGCTTAGTAGGTATGGCACTATACTTAATATCACTCCCACATTCTTACAAGAAACTGGCTGTTATTCTTGGGTTCAGTACCATTTTTGAGTTTTTGTCTCTTAGTCTTTATGTGTATTTTAACAGGAAGTTGGATGGGGACATATCAAGGAATTGGGCTGATGTCATCTTTATTGGGACATCAGTTTATGACCACTTCAGGATTTATTGATGTGGCTAGTTTTTGATCCTAATGAAATGTCTCTGGACTGAACTGACCTCGAAGCTTTTAGACCTTGATGTTTCCTAAGAGGATTGATGCAACCACACTGAGCATCATGTAACATATCAGAATTATCTCTGACAGATCAAATTCCATCTCCATATGATATAAAACCTATTGGTGTTCACCTTTCTCTACCTTCTTTTAAATTTGTAATTTAATGACTTAAAGAAAACCAACCCTTGAAAGCTGACCATAGATCTGAGACAACTGGAGGGAGAGGGACAGAGGGAAGAACACAATGGACTCTGGTGGAGGGCTTTAGTGAGGGGGGAAATCTTACACTGTTAAAACACTAACAAGGGTGTAAAGCAACGGCACTTCAATGAAAAAAGCAGTCTGTGTATGAATTCAATATTGCCTTTGTAGTAGAGCTGTGTTCTGATCTTATGTTCATGAACAGGAAATGAATTTGAGAAGTCTCAGACCTACTGGCTGGTCCATTTCTGAAAGGAGAGCTTGCTATTTGTCAAAACTGAAGCTGTTGCTGTTGGCAGACACCCGTCACCATTCAAATGGGCAGCATTAAATAGCTTCATTCCACATGTCAATTCATATAGTGGGTGCATTTTTCAGTCTCTTATTCTTGTGGACATACATGGGGACGGATTCTAACTGGAATCCAATCCTGTTCAAATATAACTTATTCTTAGCATTTTCATGAAGTGTGTTTTTTTCAGTGTCCCAGATTTTTAGATGAAAACACCTGCCCTCAGATCTTTTCTTCACCAGTTCCTAGAATTTCAGTTAAAGTCTTCATTGAATGATTTAAAAGCTCCTTCCTCAAATCATTTCTGGCTAGCTGCATAATTGAATAGGTTAATGTCCCTCAACTTGGATTAAAATCTGTTTTATTTAAGTTTTCAAAGAGAATTCCAGATTTTCTTTACTTGCTTTTTATACCTGTTGTTAAAAAAACATGGAACTTTTAAATGAACAGCCCTGAACACTTACACTTCAGACACTTATCAGAGACTTCAGTCTTGAATGATTTACTTTGCAGTTCTGTCATTTGAGGCATCTGATACATTGAACACTGTCCAGTGAGCAGTTGGCAAAGTGTGTTCCTCATACCAACTGCACCAGCACCACTTGAGAACTTTCTAGTAAGTGCAAATTTGGGGGCTACCCCAGACCTAATCAAGCAGAAACTGAGCAGGGTCGTGGGGTAGGAGGATGGGATTGGGCAACAGTGTGTTTGAACAAGCCCTCCAGTGAATTCTAGATGCTGAATGTCAGTTTAAGAGCCTCTGGCCTGATGCCATGGTTAACCCATCTTGCTTTCAACCTAGGCTCACTTTGGACAATTGTTATAACAGGGATTCCTGGTTTGCAGTACTGGGCCCCAGGAGGCAGTGTTTGTATATGCTGTATCTAAACCTCCTTTGGGAGCCTCTGCTCTCACTTGCTTCATTAGCTCCCTCAGTAGCTAAGACTGTGGTGATGGTGCACGGGTGCATTGGTGGTGGAAATTCTATGGGGACTATACCTGAGAAAAGAAAGCAAACATTATTTAAAAATGAATAATGATGTAGAATATATATAAATAAATAAATTAAAAAATAGCTAAGCCTGTAGAATATATTTGTTCCTATAAAATCTTTGTACAACTCTTGATTTAAGACAATGGCTTCTAGTCAGAGGTTTGCTTCAGAATTATGTAAGGAGGCCTTCAAAAGACAAGTGACATTTTATTCAAGTGCTCTAGTAGGGGTGAGAAGTGCATGTTTTGTGAAGAGAAGGGTGAAAGGCTTTCTGAGAACCATGATATTTTTGTCTTCAGCTTTCACTGATGGTTGATAGGAGGAGAAATGGCTGTATTAATATTTCTGTGTATTTTGTACCACATGATAACTCATATTAGGATTTAGTAGAAGGAAATAATCTCTCTTCTCATAGCTAATGTACAGCTTCTCATTTTCTTTTTTGCTTTGGTTGTCAGAAAGCGCAGTGTGAAATTTTGTGCTCAATTTTGAAATGCCTGTTTCCTTTGCTTACTTCAATCCATGACTCTTTTTCTTTATCCCTGCTTTATTGAGATATCATTGACATATTACCATCAGGTGTCTATTGCAAAATCAGAAAGTGGGAGGTCTTCAGCTTGTTTTGTCTTTCTCAGCATTGCCCTGGCTATATAGGGTCTTTGTGGCACCATATGAATTTCAGGATTGTTTTTTCTATATCTGTGAAAACTGCCATTGGGATTTTGATAGGGATTGCACTGAATCCATAGATCACTTTGGGTGCTATGGACATTTAAATGAGACTATATGGCATTGTTTTCTTTTTCAATAGTTCATTGTTCCTGATCTAAATGGGAAAGCTTTCACCCTTCCACTGTTGAGTATGAGCTTAATGGTGGGTTTGTTATCTATGACCTTTATTACATTGATGTATGTTCTGTTACACACACTTTGTTGAGAGATTTTGTCATGAACTGATGCTGATGATTTTGAAATGATTTTCCCACATTTATTGAAAGGATCATATGGCTTTTATCCTTTATTCTGTTAACGTGGTGAGTCACATTAATGGACTTGTGTATGTTGAATCTACTTTTGCATCCCAGAGATAAATCCCACTTAATCATGGCGTATGACCCTTTTAATGTGCTGAGTTAGGTCTACTCGAGTTTTGTTGAGAATTTTTGCATTTATGTTGATCAGGGGTATTGGTCTGTGGTTTTCTTTTCTTATAGTATCCTAATTTGGCTTTGGTATCAGGGTGATGCTGGCCTTGTAAGGTGAATTTGGAGTTTCCCTACTCTTAAGTTTTTTGGGAGAGTATGAGAAAGACTGCTATTCATTCTTCAAAGGTTTGGTAGGATTCACCAGTGAAACCATATGGTCTGGTCTTTGCTTTGTTGGGAGATTTTTGAAAGCTGTTTCAGTTTCGTTACTTGTTATTAGTCTGTTCAGATCTATTTCTTCATGATTCCAGCCTAGTAGGTTGTATGTTTCTAGGAATTTATCCATTTCCTGTTGATTGTTCCACTTGTTGGCATATAATTATTCATAGTCATGACTCTTACTCTTTTATAACCTTCTGTAACCTTGCTTCCACTTGTTTGAGATAGATTGACTCTAGAAACAAATAATGGAATATCTTCCCTTTGCCTTGAAATGAACTTTCGGTTTGATTCCTGCCTCTAGGTCAGTGTCTCCTTTACCATTCATAGCCTGACTGTGAAAGAGTTAATGTTTCCCGGTACCAGGCACTGACATAGGCAGTAGGGAAAATCTGGTTCATTTTGTTTCAAAATACACCATACCTCAAATAAGTACAAACAGCTGCAATGTGGGATTGGGGCCAAAAGAAATCAGTGTGGTGCTATGAACTCCAGCTGAGTGGAGTTCATGTAACATGGATCTGAGATCAGGCTCCAAAATGAAACCATCAGGCCCCAGCAGGCGAAGGACCCCTTGCTTGTCACCCTGGTCCCCTCCACAGTCACCACCCAACACAACCCGGGTGGTTCTTCAGGGAGATCATCTTGTCTGTTTCCCTTTGCTGCCAGTTCTCTGTCTTGAATTGAGCACACCACTGTTAGCTTTTTGGAGCCCAGAGCTATAGGAGAGTAAAATGGAGAAATCCTTAGTACAAGGGATTTATAGCTATGCTGCCTGCTCATTTCAGCTTCTTGGCCTTGACATAAAACAGTACTGTGCTAATAACCCCCAGTGCCACAGCACACGCCTTCCTTTTCCAGCCCTAGGAAATTGTTGGTCAGGGAAAAACTTACTTTCTGATTCCTTTTACACTAGAATTCCCTTTCTAATGTTATAATGCCTTATCTTTTCTTTGGAGGGGCCATATAATCCATTTTCACGCTAGTTAGAAGTTGCCTGTGTGACACTCTCCAGTCCCTACATATTTGGATTTCCCACTGGCTTTCTGGACATGTAGGGCAATATCTTTTAGGCTGATGGTTAGATGGCTTGAAGTCTTTCAAGCTGTGCCTCACAGCTGTTTTTAGGTCATTCCTCAGGCACAGGGGCTTTGTGGCTACTTTGTGGTTTTATTATCTTTTCACAGTTTATCAGAAAGCCTTTTTTTCTTTCTATTTTCTGTAGTAGTGATAAACAGTTTCAACAATAATTTAAAAAGCTACCATTGTTACATTAAAATTACCCTTTCATAAAAGGAATACAGGAATTAGAACATCATTCCTGTAAGTTAGGGAAGGCACTTTTTTTGGCTTCATAGTTAGTTATCATTGCCAATACCGGAGTTATTTAATTCCTTTTGCTTCACATTCCTGATTTCTTCAAAAGAGTGATGATATTTAAAATGTTACTCAGATATGTTATATTAAGGAACAAGGCCAGTCTTCCCTTACTGACCTCTCGAGTTGGCACAGTCATATAGGTGAATTTTCAGGAAACTACGGTATTTACCTATCCTCATCCCAGCTGGGAACAATTTGTCCTCTAGCACAATACCAGTTTTCTTTAGATTTCCCTGTCTACTTACTGTTTCAGAGAAGTCTGTTTGAACAAGAGATTTCCAAAAGGGACTTCACTGAGGAAGAGCAGTGTATATTGGGAGCAGGGAAGAAAATGAAATTAAGTGCCTCATTATTTTTCCTATGGCAAAGTAGATAGGAGGATTGTATTCAACAGGTTTTTTTCTTCCCTGCCTCTCAAAACTTTGGGCAGGATGTATAAGTCTAGACTTTGGCTGTATATTGATTTTTTTTTAAAGACTGACTTTTATCTTCAGTTTAATTAGAGGTTAGTGAAGGAAACTAGGTTTCTTATTTGGCGCTTGAACTTTGAAAATAAACAAGACTTTCATATTTTTTGAATAGCACATTGTGGGCCAAACAACATCTGGAAGAGATTATTCTCACTGGTAGGCAGAAGAAATTTCATAACCCACCATCTTCAAAGACCATGGTACCTTGTCACTTTTCTCCTGTATCTTGGAAACAGAAGTTCTTAGTACCACATAGCCAGGGCATCTGCCGTCTTCTTTGTTTAATTTTGAATGTCAACATATCTCTGTAATATTATAACATTTCTTTAGCTTTTGAAAATATAGCAAAACTTGCGATGCTGCCCGAACTGTTTATTGTGATCCAGACTTCTCCTTTTTCAAAAGACCGATTTGACTTTTGGCAACTTGCCTCTTAGACTCTGCTATTTGTCTGAGACATCTTTTCCTGTCTTTTCTAAAATCAGGCACATATGTGTCTGGGATGGTCATGTAATTTGTAGCAGCAACTTCTAATCAGATTAAAAAATTGTTTTAAATTAAATTTATTATTGAGCACGTCTATTTTACATCTGTTGACACAAGCACACTCTCTTCCAATTAAATACATTTTATTTTAGATGATGGGATTTCTGCCCTCCTCTCAGACTACAGCAAAGTTCCAAGTACAGTACGGAAGTGTGAAGAAAACTTATCTCACCCCGTCAATTAAGAGTAAATTACTGACACGATGACCTTATAGCCTCAACTACTTACAATGTATTGACTACAAATAATTACATTTTTCCACATAATTATGGAACCACCATCAGAGTTGGGAAATTAAGCTCGTTATCTTACTATCTGTTAAATTTCAGATCCCACTCAGGTTGCCCCCAGTTGTCTCAACATCCTTTATAAGAAAGGATTCAGTTTGAGTTCACATGAGTCTATCTTGTTTCTTCTCAGTCTACTTTTACATGGAACATGCTTTTTCTTTTATGACGTTGATCTTTCAAAGATTATAGGACAGTTATTTTGTAGATTATCACTCCACTTGGGTGTGTGCCGTGTTTTCTTTTGATTAAATTCAGACTTTGAAACTTTGACAGGAATATTTGACAAAAGTGACGCCATACTCTTCTCATTGCGTCCAATCAGGTGGCACATTCTGTTGATTGTCCTGCTTTCTGGTGATATTTACTGGGACCCCTTGATTAAGGTAGTGTCTTCTGATTTTTTTATGGTAAAGTTACTGTTTTTTTCTTTGTCCTGAAGAAGAATTTTTTGAGAAAGTATTTGAGTCTGTGTGAATAAATTTCTTGCTGAACTTTTATTAGCTTATATTAAAATGAACTCATAGATTCTTGTTTATTCAAAGGTTTATTAATCTGTCACTGTCATTTATTTTGAAACTGAAACACTTCCATTTTAGCCCTTGTCATTCTAAGTCAACTGTTGATCTGCTATTGGTAACCACAGGTTAGTTTTCATTTTCTGTAGTCTGATATAAAATGGAATCTTACACTAAGTGCTTATGATATATCCTTTTCTTTGTATATTGTTTGTATATGTGCATTTTATGATTTTATCTCTTCCTTGGCATATTAACTATAATTGCTTGCTTTGTTTTTAGTGATGATTCAGCATTTATAGGAGGCTACTTCTAAGTGACATCATACATCTTTATTGTGTAAAGAACTTACAACAGTATATTTGCATTTCTCCCTCCCTCTCTTTTTTTCTTTTGCTTTAACCTTTGTAATAAACCCTATCATTATTGTTTTGTTGGGATACACTTCACATATAATTCAACTATTTAAGGAACAAAATCTAATGGTTCTGATTGATTGAGTTATTCAACTGTCACCACAATCAACTTGAGAAAATTTTCATCATTCCAAAAGGAAACCCAACAACTATTACATTCCTGGTAAACACTAATCTACTTTTTTGTCTCATAGATTGACCTTTCCTGGAAATTTCAAATAAATGGGAACATACAAAATTTTTTTTGTTTTGTGACTAATTGCTTTCATTCAGCATGAGGTTTTCAGGGCTCATGTATGTTGTAGCATTTATCATTATTTCATTTCTTTAATCATCCAGAAATATTTCTTTGTTTGGAAATGCCACATTTAATTTTTATCCATTCATTAGTTGATGGGCATTTGGATTTTCCCCACCTTTTAACTATTATAATTATGCTTCTGTGAACATTCCTATACAAGTTTTTGTGTGGACATATGTTCAGTTTTCCCAGGTACTTATCTAGAAGTAGAATGAATTTCTGGGTCATATGGAAACTTCATGTAATATTTGAGGGACTGCTGGGCTCTTTTTCACAGTTTCTATCTCATTTTATATTATAACCAGTGTTTGAGGGTTCCGATTTTTCTACATCCTCATCAACACTTGCTATTTGTCTTTTTTTTAAATAAATTTTATTTTTATATTCCCCATACAATTGCAACCCCGTTATTTTGACCCCAATCCCTCCCCTCCCCACCCCCACCCCCCATAGAGTCTCTGGTTCACAGTTTTTTGTTGATTTTGATTTTCACTTTCTTATAGTTATTCATTTTCCTGGTCCCTTATTTAAGTTTTCTAGATTCCTGCTATGAGTGAGACCATCTGGTATTTTTCTTTTTCTTTCTGGCTTATTTCGCTGAGCATGATCCCTTCCAGCGCCATCCATGTTGCTGCAAATTGCATGTGTTTATCTTTTTTGAATGCTGAGTAATATTCCATGGTGTATATGTACCACATCTTCTTGATCCAGTCATCTATTTTTGGGCATTTGGGTTGTTTCCAAAGCTTAGCTATTGTAAAAAGTGCTGCTACAAACATAGGCGTGCAGGTGCTCTTTGGAATTGATGTTTCTGTGTCCTTTGGGTAAATACCTAGGAGTGGAATTGCTGGATCATATGGAAGCTCTATGTTTAGTAGGTCCAGAAATCTCCACACAGCTCTCCATAGTGGTTGGACCAGTTTGCACTCCCACCAACAGTAGAGGAGAGTTCCTTTTTCTCTACATCCTCGCCAACATTTGTTGTTGCTAGTTTTTTTAATATGTGCCATACTCACTGGTGTAAGATGGTATCTCATGATAGTTTTGATTTGCATTTCCCTGATTACAAGTGATGTTGAACATTTTTCATATGCCTATTGGCCATTTGCCTTTCCTCTTCAGAAAAGTTACTTTTTAGCTCTTCTGCCCATTTTTTGACAGGATTATTTTCTTTGTTGTTGTTGAGTCTCATCAGCTCTTTGCAGATTTTTGTGATCAGTCCTTTATCATTAGTGTTGTGTGCAAAAATGTTCTTCCAGTCGTTGGGGTTTCTCTTTGTTTTTGTTATTGTCTCGTTTGCTGTGCAGAAGCTCTTTGATTTGATGTAGTCCCAGCTGTTTATCTTTGCCTTCACTATCACTGCTTTGGGTGATGTGTCTGTAAAGATGTCTTTGATGTGCATATCACATAGTGTTTCGACTATATTTCCTTCTATGTATTTTATGGTTTCAGGCCTTATGTCAAGTTCTTTAATCCATTTTGAGTTGATTTTTGTGTATGGTGTGAGGTAGTGGTCAAGCTTCATTCTTTTGCACATAGCAACCCAGTTTTCCCAGCACCATTTATTGAACAAACTTTCTTTGCTCCAATGCATATTCTTTGCTCCTTTGTCAAAGATTAGTTGACCATAAATTTGTGGGCTTATTTCTGGATTTTCTATTCGATTCCATTGGTCTGTGTGTCTGTTTTGGTTCCAGTACCATGCAGTTTTGATGATTATGGCTTTGTAGTATAGTTTGAAGTCTTGGAGTGTGATGCCTCCATTCCCTTCTTTTTTTTTTTTTTCAGGAGAGCTTTGGCTATTCAGGGTTTTCGGTGATTCCATATGAATTTCATCAATAGTTGTTCTATTTCTTTGAAGAATGACATTGAAATTTTGATTGGAATAGCATTGAATCTGTATATTGCTTTTGGTAGGATGGCTATTTTAATAATGTTTGTTTTTCCAATCCATGAGCAGGAGATGTCTTTCCATTTCTTTGTGTCTTCTTCTATTTCTTTTAACAGTCTTTGTGTAGGTCCTTTACCTCTTTCGTTAGATTTGTTCCCAAGTATTTGATTTTTTTTTTTGTTTTGGTAATAAAAGGGATGGTTTTTTTGATTTCTTCTTCTTCAGATTTATTGTTTGTGTATAGGAAGGCTACTGACTTTTGCGTGTTGATTTTGTATCCTGCCACTTTACTGAACTGATTGATGAGTTGAATTAGTTTTTCTGTGGAGTTTTTGGGGTTCTCTATGTATATTATCATATCATCTGCAAATAGTGATAGTTTGACTTCTTCTTTTCCTATTTGGATTCCTTGCATGTCTTTCTCTTGTCTTATTGCTCTGGCTAGGACTTCCAGTATTATATTGAAAAGCAGTGGTGAGAGTGGACATCCTTGTCTTGTTCCAGATCTTAATGGAATTGCTTTCAGCTTTTCACCATTGAGAATGATACTGGCTGTTGGCTTGTCATAGATGGCCTTTATGATGTTGAGGTATGTTCCTTGTATCCCAAGAATTTCATGGGCTTTTATCAAGAATGGGTGTTGCACTTTGTCGAAAGCTTTCTCAGCATCTGTTGATACTATCATATGGTTTTTATATTTCTTTTTGTTGATGTGTTGGATAACGTTGATTGATTTTCGGATGTTGAACCATCCTTGTGTCCCTGGCATGAATCCTACTTGGTCGTGGTGAATTATCTTATGGATACATTGTTGGATTCTGATAGCTAAAATTTTATTGAGGATTTTTGCATCAGTGTTCATTAGGGAGATTGGCCTGTAGTTTTCCTTTTTTGTGTTGTCCTTGTTCGGTTTTGGTATTAGTGTAATGTTGGCTTCATAGAATGTGTTTGGTATTGTCCCTTCCTTCTCAATTTTTTGGAAGAGTTTGTGAAGGATAGGCACTAATTCGTCTCTGAATGTTTGGTAGAATTCATTTGTAAATCCATCAGGTCCTGGGCTTTTATTTTGGGGAGGTTTTTGATTACCATTTCAATTTTACTGCTTGTAATTGGTCTGTTTAGGTGTTCTATTTCTTCTTTATCTAGCTTTGGGTGATTGTAGAGTTGTAGGAATTTGTCCATCTCCGCTAGATTGTTGAACTTGTTTCCATATAACTGTTCATAGTAGTTACTGATTATTCTTTTGATTTCTGCTGTGTCCGTTGTGATTTCTCCTTTTTCATTTATGATCCTGTTTATTTGTGCTTTCTCCCTTTTTTCCTTTGTGAGCCTGGCTAAGGGTTTGTCTATTTTATTGATTTTTTCGAAGAACCAGCTCTTGGTTTCATTGATCTTTTGGATTGTTTTTTTAGTTTCAATTTCATTTATTTCTGCTTTGGTTTTTATTATTTCTTTTCTTCTACTGGTTTTGGGTTTTTTTTGTTTTTCTTTTTCTAGATCTTTGAGCTTCGAGATTAGGTTGTTTCTTTTTCTTTCTTGTTTCTTGATGTGAGCCTCTATTACTATATATTTTCCTCTTATTACTTCTTTTGCTGCATCCCATACGTTTAGGAAATTGGTGTCCTCATTGTCATTCAATTCAAAGAATTTTTTAATTTCTTCTTTGATCTCCTCATTAGTCCAATGGTCTTTCAGTAGTGTGGTTTTCAATCTCCATGAGGTAGGAGATTTCCTTGCCTTGTTTTTATGGTTTATTTCTAGTTTGATGCCTTCATGGTCAGAAAAGATGGTTGGTATGATTTCAATCTTGGTGTATCTGTTGATGTTTGTCTTGTGTCCCAGTATGTGATTGATCCTGGAGAATGATCCGTGTGCGCTTGAGAAAAATGTGTACTCCGTTTTTTTTGGGTTTAGTGTTCTATGGATGTCCATTAAGCCCAAGTGCTCTAGATCCTTATTTAGAGCTTTAGTGTCTTTACTTATTTTTTGTCTTGTTGATCTATCCATTGTTGATAGTGGTGTGTTGAAGTCTCCCACTAAGTATGTGTTTTCTCTGATGTCTGTTGTCAGAGATGCCAATAGTTTTCTGATATATTTTGGTGCTCCTTTGTTTGGTGAATATATGTTAATGAGTGTTATTTCTTCTTGAAGTATTGTCCCCTTGATCATAATGTGTTGACCGTTGGGGACTCTTTTTATCTTTTTGAGTTTGAAATCTGTTTTATCTGATATAAGTATAGCTGTTCCTGCTTTCTTTTTTGGTCCATTCGCTTGTAGGATTGTTTTCCATCTTTTAACTTTGAGCCTATTTTTATCTTTTGTAGCTAAATGTGTTTCCTGGAGACAGCAAAAGGTTGGGTTTTGTTTCTTAATCCAGGCTGCAACTCTGTGTCTTTTTATTGAAGAGTTTAGACCATTTACATTTAGAGTTAATATTGATACGTTAGCATCTGTATTTGCCATTGTGTTTGTCTTTCCTTTGATTTTATTTATTTATTCTTTCAATAACTTTTTTTTTTTTTTGGCCTTCTTTCATTGTTATTTGTCCCTCTGAGGTTCTGGCTTTAGAACTCCTTGTAGTATTTTTTGGAGTGGGGCTTTAGTTGTGATGAAATTCCAGAGTTTCTGTTTGTCTGGGAAGGTCCTTATTCTTTCTTCATAGAGGAAGGAGAGCTTTGCGGGATAGAGTATTCTTGGTTGGCACATGTTTTCTTGGAGTCTGTTGACTATGTCCCTCCACTCTCTCCTTGCCTGTAGTGTTTCTTCGGAGAAGTCTGATGTCAGCCTGATTGGTTTTCCTTTGAATGTTATCTGTTTCTTCCCTCTTGTCAGTTTCATTATTTTTTCCTTGTCCTGGATTCTTGGGAGCTTTACTATTATGTGTCTTGCTGTATTTTTCCTTTCGTCGTGGAAGTTTGGTGTTCTTCTTGCTTCTTGTATATCAATTTTCAGCTCCTTCTTCACATTTGGGAAGTTCTCTTCAGTTATCTCCTTGAATATTTTCTCTGTTCCTACATCTCTCTCTTCTCCTTCTGGTATTCCTATAACTCTTATATTTCCTTTCCTCACGGAGTCAGATAGTTCCTGAAGTCTTTCTTCGGTCTTTTTCCTTCTTACTTCTCTTTCCTTTTCTGTTTTGGTTCTTTTTATTTCTGTGTCTTCAAGAGTACTTATTTGTTCTTCCATTTCATCTATTCTGCTTTCATTGCTTTTCCCAGAGTTCTTTAGTGCCTCCATTAATTCTTTGATCTCCTGCATTTCTTTTACTTCCCTCTTTAGGGACTCAGTTTCATTCTTCTCATCATTGATTATTTTCCCTTATCATTGTTTTCCTTTATGACTTCTGTCAGTTTTTTAATCATGGCAATTTTAAATTCTCTTTCTGGAAGGCTCAGAAGTTCTTCCAAGTTACTGTCGTCGCAATCTGGGGGTGGGTTTTTTTTTTGTGGTGTGCTTTTTTCCTGAGCAGTTGCTAGGTTGCGTGTGGGTCTTCTACTCCCTACTGTCTGTTTTCTAATTTGTAGTATGCATTGGGACAGTGTGTTGCTGGGACTGGCTGGCATCTTGGGTGAACTTCTCCACTCCTCGCTGCCTCCTCCAGGAGCCATCTGTCAGTTTCAAGCAGTCTTTACTGAAGAAAGGTCCCTGTTCTAAAATGCCAACGCGGGGACACACTCCCCTGCGCACCTGGTCTACCCCGACGGTGGGTTCCCGCTCCCTCTCTGGGCTCGGACTGCAGGCCAGAATGGCCTGGTGTGGGCGAACTTCCCAGCTCACCTCTGGCTCCTCCAGGAGCCTTCTGCTGGTTTCAGGCAGTCTTTACTGAAGAAATGTCCGTGTTCTAAAATGGCGATGTGGGATTCACTCCCTGTGCGCCCAGTCTGCCCTGGCGGTGAGTTCCCGCTCCCCCTCTGGGCTTGGAGTGCAGGCCAGAAGGGGCCTGGCGTGGGCGAACTTCCCAGCTCACCTCTGGCTCCTCAGGGAGCCTTCTGCTGGTTTCAAGCAGTCTTTGCTATTTGTCTTTTTGATTATAGTCCATTATAGTGGGTGTGAGGTGGCATCTCATTTTGAACTCAATTTTTGTTTCCTTAATGGTAAATAATATTGAATGTCTTTTCAGGTATTTATTGTGTATTTTCTGTATATTCTTTGGAGAATATTCAGGTCTTTTCTCATCATAAGATAGGCTTATTTGTGTCTTTGTGAGTTGAAAGCCTTCTTTGTACATTTTGTATGTAAGTTCCTGATTAGGTATTGATTTGCAGAATTTCCTGCTATTTTATGACTTGTAAATTATACTATAAAGAGATTTCTATAATAAATTTTTTAATATTTACTCATTTAATTGCTATTTTGATATTCTCCATTTATTTGTGAAGACTAAGATGTAATTCTGGTGTAATTTTCCTTCTATCTGGCTGATTTCATTTTTAAACATTTCTTACAGTCCAAGGTCTGTTTATGATGAATTCTTTCAACTTTTTAATTTTGAAATTATTTTTGTTTTACCTTTATTTTGGAGAAGCATTTTCAGGTGGTATGGAATTGTAAATTGATCAGGTAGTCCCACCCCCCATTAATTTAAAGATCTTGATCTCTGTCTTTTGTCTGCATTGTTTCTGATGAGCAGGAACAAGTCATCTTGTGCCTGTGCCTCACTGTGTCATGTACCTTTATCTGATAACCTTAAAGTCTTTCTCTTTGTCATTATGTTTTGGCAAATTTGATTAATATATTCTTTTGTTCATTTGTTCCCCTTGAACTCCTGGTTTCATTGAGCTTGCTGAACCTGAGGTCTTGTAGTTTTTAAAAATTTGGATTTTTTTTTGCCTTTATATTTCAAATATTTTTTCTGCTTTCTTTGGGGTCTCTAGTTAATATATAGCTTATAAGTCCACCTGAAATTTCCTTATGGTTCACTAATGTTCTTTACATTCACCTTACCTCTTCTTTTTTTCTCTCAGAAAAAGGTAATTTTCAATAATTTCTATTTCTATCACTTCAATAATCCTTTCTTCTTCAGTGTCACATTTTCTGTTGATTTCGTTCAGTGTTTTCTGATTTCATGTATTTTTCATCTCTACAGAGTTGGTTTGGGTCTTTTAAAAATACCTTTTATTTCTCTACTTTTTGAACATTTGGAATATAATTGTAATAACTATTTTGAGGTACTTGTTCACAGTAGGAGGATTCCTCTAGCAGTTGTAGTTTGAAGAGCCTCTGTTGGCCTGAGATTGAAACCTACAGGCTGTAAGCACACCAGCTTGGCTCAGAGGGTCTGTCCTTAAGCATTCCTCAATAGAAATTTATCCACCTTATGCTTCTGGGTACTTACTCCCTTGGATGGAAATTTTGATTGCTGGTAGTCTTTGGGTCCCTGTACAAGTAGTTGAGGCATTAGTATTATAGCATACAGATGCTAAGAAGATGAGAGTTTAGACACTGTGGGGCCTGGGCTATGGAATCGGGGCAATATTAAATCTGTCTCTTACCCAATTGTCCTAACTGTCTTAACTTTCAAAAAGATATCCTCAGTCCTTTTTGTTGACTTCTCTTCCTTCGTTTCCCTTCTAAAATGTAGATCCCAGCCTGTTTCTTCTTGCTTTCTGTCTTTGTGATTGATCACACTCTCTTGAGTTAATTTTCCTCTAACTCAGGAATCTGTAATTCCAGCCCATTCCTGATCCATTATTCCTAAGCTACAGATGTTTCCCATTTTCTAAGCAACGTAACACAAACTAGCTTGAACTTGAGACTCTAAATGGTATGGTCAATACAATCTGTACCCTAGTACTGTGGCAATTTGTGCCACAGTAATGGCAACTGTTCTGAGATTTTTCCACAAATTTGATTTTAAAATTCCTGGTTATTTTGACAGATTTTAGGATATCATCTCCCTGCAATGAGGGGAAGGAAGGGCTATGTCTATTCGAAAGTGAAAATCCTATGCTTGTCAGTAAGCTTTGAAATCAAGATAATAAATTTACTTAAATAATTTATGGCCAGTTTCTTCAAACTATAGACTACTGGACTCTGAACTGATAAAATACATGTAAAGTCGTGTGATTGTGATAGTTGTGTTTCTCTTTCTGGAGGCAGCGTGAGGAGGATGGACTGGCTGTATTTCTTCCTTTGAATGCATCAGCTGAGTGCCATTTGGAAAGAGTGATAGACTTTTAGGCCAAATGCATAATAAAAGGTCTGATTGAAAAGCTGGAGAAGTAAATGGAAAAACTGATTGTATATGTAGAAAAGGAAAGATTTAAGAACCTGAAATATATTGTCTTCTCTGAGTAGATAGGAGCAAGAGCTTAGGGCTGGTACTTGGAAGATGCGAGCAAAGTTTCTGCCACAACAGGTATAGATAGTATTTTAAAACAGAACATGAAGAAATTATTTGGTTTCTGAAGTGCCTTTCTCATTTCTTTGTTCTAACTCTGCATGTGGAGCAAATGGACTCTGAAAGTGATCACAGATGGACCATTCACCTCATTGATTATATGGGGAGCAGTGGTAATGATAGAAAATTCAGATGAAAAATGTGGCCTGGCTGCTCCTTTGTCACCCATATTTGCCCCTTTCTCTTTCTTTTTTGGTTCTTTAAGCCTCACATTCTCTTTGTATCAACTTTAGATATAAAACACATTTAAAATGTGAAGAATTTTTTCCTTTTCTTTGCAATTTCCTGCATTTTTTCTTAGTTCATTACAATTATATTTATTCAATCATATAGCTGTTGTTTGAATAGCTGTAATAATTGTATTTTTTGGTAACCATTGTTATCACAAGTATTCTGTATGTTAGATGGATTGACAGGCTGCTCATGCCAAAGGCTCTCCTAAGCACATTTTACACTATGTCATCAAGTGTGTTTTTCAGGGTCAAATATATCCTGATTATTTCATATTTAATATAAGTACCTTATTCTTGCTATTACAAGTAAATGACTGAATATGTAATTTTTGTGTCATTTCATATTTCTGACAAGATCATGAAGGTTGCCTCTTTGTATTGTCATCTGCTGTGACCAGTATGATGGTGTCTAGCCCAATTTTTTCACCCATGATTTGATATTTTTCCTAGTTGAATTTTTATGGGAATTCTTTTAACTCTTATTAACTTAACAAACCTGTGTTAACAGTGATATTTCACTGTACTTTCTACTTTTCCTGGAATGTGGTGGGCTCTTTCAATTTTTTTTAAGTTGTGGTAACATGTAGATAATGTAAACTTTACTATCTTAACTATTTTCAAGCTAAATAGTGTGTATATATTCACATTCTTATGATACAAATGTATGGTTTGCTTTGTCTTACAAAATGAATGCAATATTTCCATTCAATAACAATTCCATTATCTTCTTCCTCCAGCTCCTGGCAACACCATTCTACTTTGTGCTTCTGATTTTTGATTACTCTAGATAACTCATGTAAGTGAAGTCATACAGTGTTTGTTTTTTTGTCATGGACTAACTTCACTTAGCATAATATCCTCAAAGGCTGATCCATGTTGTAGCATGAGTCAGATTTTCCTTTTTTAAGACTGAATAATATTCCAATGTGTGTATATGTGGTATTTTGTTTATCCCTTCATCTGTTGATAGACACTTGGGTTGCTTCTACCTTTTGGCTGTTGTGAATAGTGTCACTGGTAGTCTTTGAGATCCTGCTTTTAATTCTTTCTGGTCCATACCGAAGTGGAATTGTTGGGTCATATATTAATTCTATTTTTCTTTCTTTATTTTTTATTTTTGAAGACTCACCATCCTGTTTTCTGTAGTAGCTGAACCACTTAAAATCCCACCAGCAGAACATAAAGGCTTCAATTTCTCCATATTTCACCAATATTTATTTTTTGGTTTTTTGATACCAACAGTTCTAATGGGTGTGAGGTGATGTCTTATGGTTTTTGATTTGCATCCCTCATATTTAGTGATGTTGACTCTCTTGTCATGAGTTTTGACTGCTTGTATATCTTCCTTGGAGAAATGTATGTTTAAGTCTTCTATTCATTATTTAATTGTGTTGTTTGATTTTTATGTGAGTTGTAGGAATTCCTTATATATTCTGAATATTTAATATCTTTTCAGATTTATGATTTGCAATTATTTTTCCCATTCACTGGATTGCCTTTATACTTTTGATTGTTTCCTTTGCACAGATTTAAATTTTGATTTGGTGTATTTTATCTATTTTTTTTTTTGGTTGCCTGTGATATGGAGCTCTTTTTTAAAGCCTACAAATTTAATATCTTTTAAAGAAGGTTTTCTTTTATTGATGGTAACTTCTGTTCATTTGTTCTCAAGTGGAGTAATTACATTTAGTTTGAATATTTCCTTTGCTCCACAAACATACTTTCTAATCAATTGGGTGATGTCTGTTAGGAGAATGTGTGTTTTTTTCCAAGCCTGTCTTCCATGACATCAACTTGGTTTTCTGCAGTGGCATGTCTGCCTGTTGTAGTTTCAATTTAATTTCAGCAGTGATATGATTTTCTTTTAGTTGAATCAAACATGTAAGTATTTGTGATTCAAAGTGTCAAATAACTCTCTAAGATTACCTAGGAAAACGGAGTTTGCTCCCTCCCAACTGTTGTACCTTTATCATAGCTAACATTTTCAGTTGGTCAGCTGCTTCATTTGGTATTTGCAATGCATCTGTAAGAATTTTACTTCTACTCTTTGATGTTTTAAGTATTTGTACACGTCCCATGTGGAAGATCTGCCATACACATATTGTCATCCAATACTTCTTCATCCTAGTATAATTAGGTCACTTAGTGCAAATGTCACTATGGCCTCGTTAATGGCCTTGATAGTTGAGTCATCCAGAATCCTATGATTCCTTTTTATATTCTGCAAATTCTTTGTTCTCGTTTCTGTGAATCGTTCTCCTCATGTTTACTTAGTTTTCTATGTGCTTATCACTCATTCAGTCCCAAACTCTTTGTCAGGTTTAGAAGTCTCTCAAGAGTATAGATGGACAGTTATTCTGTCAAGGTTACTTTATGAGTATTCTTACTTGTTCTTCAGGGAACTCCTCTCGTAATTGTGCCAGGAGTTCCTTTTGTTTTTCTCCTGCATTGAATTCCTGTTCCTTTATCACATGCCTGCCTTTTTCTTAGTTTCCTCCCTGTTTTGTTGAAGAGCATCAGTTCTAGGATAGAAATCACTTTCCTCATTGATCCTTTGTTTTTTAGCTTTCAGGCTGTTGTTCAGACTTTCCCATACCTAATTCTTTGTTTGTAATCCTCCCTTCCTAGTCCCCCAAGCACTTTCTGATAGTTTATGGTATTAAAAAAAAAAATCACCAGCGTCCAAAAATGCTCATGATGATGTGCTTAATATGGATATATTGAAATCAGCTGAGGTCCACAGGTTGGGCCTTGCAGTGAAAACATTTATGACTTTGATTTTAGGAAATGTTTTGAATTAGTTGTTTGATTCCTTTCTCCTCCATTTTCTTTATTCTTTCACTCTGGAGTTGTTTTTATTTGGTTGTTAGGTGTTCTGAACTAGTCCTCCAGCTTTCTCATTTTCACTGTTCTGTTTTCCTTCAGTTTGTTTTTTACTCTATGTTTTGGGCAATTTCTTTATATTTCTGTCCTACTACTTTTCGAATGAGCAGCTTTTGAACATCCTGTTTTTGTTTCAGTGGGTACAATGTCTTCCTCCTGATGTGTGCAGACTGAGGGATACCCTGGGACTCCCAAACCTGCAGCTCTAAATGGGTTCTGCCATCTGCCACACAAAGGCAAAGCCGACTCTTAGTGTGAAAGAACTTTACTAGGAAGTGTGGATGGAAAGAGAAGAGAAGAGAAGAAAGGATAAAACACCTGAAGTTATCCACCCCCTTACTGATAAATGCCCAGTCAAACAAGGTTTGCCCCGAGGAGGGCCACTGAGGCCTGAGAGCCTACCTCAAGTCTTAGGCACCTTCTGGCAGGGAACTACAGAAAAGGGGCAGAAAGGACCAGGCAAGTCGGAGATGAAAGCAGTAAACTCAAAGTAAAAATCAAGGTAACAGTTGCCATTGTCAGCCTCCCTACAGGTCTCTCCCCCATGTCTTTTCCAAGTGTCTCTATGTTTTGACTCCACATGTCTCTTTCCATGTCACCCAAGTCCGCAGTGCAAGTTCAAAGCCAACAGGCAAATGGGCCTCTTCACATGTCTCTGTGCTCTACGTGCCCCCTCCTGTGTCTTCTCTAGCTTCTCTCTTTTTCTTCCTGTTCAGCTCCACCCTTCATTAAGTGGAAATTAAATGAATTTTTTTGAAATTATACTCTAACATTATTGTAAAATCTTTTCATTTGCTCAAATTCTAGAAAGTCAGGACCCTCAATGATGGAAGACTAACTTTAGATGCTATTTAGCTCTGGTAGAGGGACTAGATGCTAAGAAAGGCAAGTTTTAGCTCTGACCTTCCTATAGCTCGTCTTTTTTACTCCTCCAGATTTGGGGTTCAGCAATTTCTCCACTTAGTTTCTGTCTGCTCTCTGCAGAAGAATTTCAAGTCTGAAATTTTGTCCTATTTTATCTAAATGGTTCTATTTGTTTTTAAAATTTTGAGGATAAATTTACCCTTTCCTGGTTTTAGCACCGGTAGCATTATTTTTCCACTGTTCTCACTTTTTGTTCGTTTGTTCTGCTTTAGGGGGTAGAATCTGTAAAATCTTTACCTATGTACCCCAAGTTCTGGTTTATCTTTTGCAATGCAGATTTCATTTCCTGCTTCTTCTTCTTTTTATTATTATTGGTTTTTATTATTTTTTTTCTGACTTACCCACTGTCTCCATTTAAGTTCATTATTCCTTTTTTTTCTGATTCTTGTTTTTGGTTAATGTAGACTCCCCTGACCTCATTTTTCTAAAATTTCCCCCTTTTATATAGTACACCAATTTCTTAAGCAAATATTTGCTCAGTATTCTAGAGATCTCCCTTCTCTTGAACCATCATATTTTTCATTTCCCTGCTGGATTTGGGTTTTTCTCTATTGCTTATCCTTAGTGACGATAGTCTATGCATATTTAACATTGGGTATTTCCCTGTGTTCTTTTAAAAGTCTAAAATGGGGCACTGAAGTCTATCTAGAGAAAGGAAGAGGTTAGATTTATAGTAGATTAATTTGTTGATTAGAAATTCATCTTCCTTTGAGACCTAGGGAAGGAGGAAGCACCGGCTTCAGAAGTAAGGAAAGTTTGCCTCAGAACCAGAGCCTTTTTATAAGTATCTCTTGGGACTTAGTAATGAGAGGACCACTGTTACTTGGCATGGCTGCCCATATCAGAAGGCAGCTGGTAGTGTTGTATTTTTTACCCCCACATATTTTCTGGGTCAGTCATCATGGCCACATATAAATTACAAGTAAATATAGCTAGAGATTACTGGCTCATTTGGTCTCTGGAGCCAGGAACCCCTTTCTAGGAGTGTGTGTATTTTAAATGTACTCCAACTCTGCCTGGATTAGTTCCCTCCAACCCTCATTCCACTGAACTGGATTAGCATTATGAATCTGTTGAGTTCTCATTTGCTTATTTTCTGTTGTTGCAGTTACAGATACACATGAAGGAATGCCTTGCCTTAATCCTCTGTTAACCTCCCATATTGATTCTTTCCAGTATAAATTTCCAGAAACTTAAGCAATAACTAGGGTCCCTCTGTGTCTTCCAGACTGATTCAGGCTGTTTTCTATTTTCTATCCAATTGGTTATTTCTGTGGTAATCTGGCACATATGTGTCTATGTAGCCCTTCTTATCTGTAAGTTGTAAATTGTATTTTGTTTATCTGTTTTGAATTGTAGGAAGGATATTGAGGTGATTCATGCCCAGTGACTGTAGGGAATAGATGAAAGGACAAGTAAATAAATAACAAATTTAATCTTTTGCTGTTGAGAGATATTAGAGGTAGTTTTCTGGTTTTGAGAAGAATGATAGCAATTAAGAGAGATGCTTAGATGGAGATAAGTAAGGAAAGAAGAGAAAGGGCAATAGTATGATCCAAGGGTAGTTGGGGTCAGTGGGGCTAACCCACCCCACTCTGGTTTTCTGTAGCTGGGAGACAGTCTTGGAACTCAAGCAAAGGAAATAGTTGATGACAGGCTGGAAAAACAGCAGAACAGGTTCCCAATACTTGGAAAAGTTCAAAGAAGGAAGTGTTTCTTTAAAAGTTCTATGCAACTCTGAGATTGACAGCCTGGACCTCTGGGAAAGCAGGAACCTAGGGTGTTACTTGGCTAGAGATTGGACAGCATTGTGCCTTCTTTAAAATTGGGTTTAGTCCCCTCAGGATTTATGCAGTTTTGACAATAAGTAGGGAAGTAAATTGTTTTCATAAATCTGATTTTATGATATCACTCCTGAGAGAGTTGATTATGCCTTTTAAGTTAGTGTTGCTCAGTCCTTGTATTTTCAGAGTTAAGTAAACTTATGCTATTTTATAAAGGGCTCTTCCATAAGAATAGGTATAACAAAAGCTCCAGAACTAGAAGTATCTGGAATGTTTTAGAGGAAGGTGGTTAATTTTCTGCCTTTTCTTCATGAAAATATGAAGCTAGTGATCCGTCTTACCTATTACATATCTTGAGACTATGTAACATGAATCTCAGGACACATTACTAAAGGTTTATATAAATGAAGGAAGCACAAGGCTCTCTTTCAGAATTGGAGGAAACTGGATATTGGACAGGATATTTGACTTTCATCCTGATTTCTTCAGGACTGTCTGAGACTTTTGCTTGAAAAGATGCCAAACACTTTATGTCTTTTTAAGTTTCATTCACCTGGAGGCTTAGTGTTTGGAAAGAGGATGGAACCCAGCGTGGGCTCCTGGTTCAGGTATCATTTCCTGGCTGTGTGACTTTAGCTATGTTGCACAATCTTTCAGAGCCTTAGATTTCTCACCCTTGAAATCAGTTAATGCTATCTGCCCCAGACTATCAATATATGAAACTGTATAGTGCTCTGGTGCTCAGCATCTAGTAGGCTTTCATTAAGTCCCATTTCCCGCCTTGCCCCCTTGTGTTATCCTAGAGGCCATCTGGCGGATTGCCACAACCATATCTTGTCTCCCATACCATACTACAGGCTCGGTGCCCAGTATTTACCTTTTGGGCAGCTCTGTGTACTCTGACTATTGGAAGCAGTTTAAGGTTATATTGTTTAATGTCTTTGCTTGGCAGAAAATATATTGGACCTGAGAACACAGTGTATGAGTCTTAGGCTTGCCTGCTTATTTCATTTTTGGGTTATCGTGCTATTTATATATTCATCTGTCCAGCCCACATGCGATAGAACAAGGTAATGTGAATTATAAGTACATGAAAAGCAAAGAGGAAGAATAAAAGTAGAAGTAGACATAAAATGCCTCTAGGAATAAGTTGGGTTTAAAACAGTGAACTGTGGGTTCGCTCATTTCCTCAGGGAAGGCTGGTCACCCTATCAGCCATCAAGAAAGAGGACGGGCACCCCTGTACACAGACACCTCACTTCTGGGCTCTTCATTTGAGTTGACAGTGTGATAAACAGCAGCTCTCCTCTCCATCCAAAGTCCCTGCCACCCCCCACCCTGACCAGGCCAAAAAAATAAAAAGTGTGTGTGTGTGTGTGTGTGTGTGTGTGTGTACTGGGACTAAGAAGAATGTCAGTGTTGTCTCAGGGCAGCCATGGAATTTTGTGTTGAATGTCATACCAAAATAGTTTGACAACTTTTCTTCTTATTTGTTGATAAAAATAGACACTGAAGGAAGAACATAAGAAGGTGCTATGATTCTAAATAATCAGAACCTCAATGATCAATGGAAACTCTAAGATGAAGGATAAATATCAGAAGACAGAATAAAAATCAGAATTTGTAGTTTGTAGAAATTGTTGTCAAACATTGCCTGTTTCTTAGGAAGACAGCTTTTCTGAGAGTATGTGGCTCACCCAGCACCCTCAGTTAATTTTGAGCAGTGTGGTAAGATTTGGGATCAAAGGACTGGGACGGAACATCTAATTCCATTGTTGCTGCTGCTCAAGATTTGTATCTGGTGATCTCTGGTTCATCACATTCACTATTATGAAAAGTAGCATTTTCTAGTGGCTTAAAAGTGTTCAGGTACTGTCTTGCATACGTGAAAACTAGGTAGTATATCTACAGGAAGAAAGGTGTATCTAAAGTGGCCAGGAGGCAGGCATTGGCTCAGTCACTGTAGATGCTCAGCTAATACATTTTGAATGAGGATAGTGAAAAATTTTCTTAACATGAAATTTCTAAAATGAAAAAAATTCCCCTTTTAAACTAACTTGCAATGTGGAAACACTCACATCAGTCTTTTGATGAAACTTGGGACATGGTTTACGACAAGTAATTTCGTGTCTTTTTGGGTTTTCTTAATAAGCAATAATGGAAGATTTGGTTATACATTTGCTTATCTGGCACCTTCTCTTTAAGATATTTAGAAGGATTTTAGAAATGCATTCTTCCTTACACATGTGGAAGTCTGACACTGTTATTTTTGGGGGGTATCTTGCCTTTCTTGAATCTTGAAAGTGCTAACTAGGTTCCCTGGGTAACTGTAAACATGGGCCATATTTATTTTCTTATGTTTCATACTGGTCTGGGAATTTGTTGTTGCTGTAGTCCTGGTTCTGATTAATGAAATGTGTGACTCTTCCCTTTTCTTCTTGCCTCAGATCCTTCATCTGCAAACGGGCAGACTTGAACTGGATGATTTGAAGATGGTATTTCTCTCTTGCCTTTTCCATAAAAACTGTCAGTTCTCAATTGTGGGCTGTTCAGTTCTTTTATTGTTTAATGACAGATGGCTTCTTCCCCTGGTACACACTCACCATTTTTACAGCTTCAAACTGCCTCCTCAGAACATATAGCAGCATTGAATTTAACTTTATGTATATATCCCACTTTATGAACTTCCTGTGATTTGGATACTGATACAGAAGTCCTGGCTTTGAGCTGTTAGATGCCTTATCTACCAAGTTCCTCTCTCATTAAGCTCGTGATTGGTATTTGGGATAGGGATGTGCTTCCATAGGCTGATCCTCCTAGGCTAAATGTGGTGTTCCTGTTCTCTTGCAGGTACGCCATTTCTCCTAGCATGACAGCCGTCTGATTAGCAACCACAAGAATTTGACTCCTGTGTCTGGAGCTGTGTCTGGAGCTGGGGTCTAGTCACTGCCCGCAACTGCCGAGCTGCCATGGCCTCCACCTCTCCTTCCACCCCAGTAATTTCACAGCCCCAGGTAAGTGATTGAATCTGGCACAGGTTTCAGCTAATCGCAGTTTTGTCGAATAATTAAATGGATTTTTAGGAAGTGCATTTGACCTTAAGGATCATGTGTATCTTTCTAATTATCATTTGGTGGGTTTTTGGATAGTAGTTCTTTGTAAGGGAGGCGCTATTTAGTTCAAAAGCAGCTTCCACGATGAACAAGTGATTTTAGTGAACTGGCCTCTGTTTGCAGAGTCTTGGTTTTCAGGGCTTAGGACGTCTGACTGCTCTGTTGACATCAAACTTCATATCTAAGCAGTCAGTAGAAAATCCTGCTGTTTCCCTCTCTTTGCTTTCTTGGATTTAGTGAAATATCTCAGAACAGATCTGAATGCTCCCTCATTGTCCTCCCTCTATAATGATTTTGTTACTTTGACCTATCTAAGAACTTTGAAAAGAAAATATAATTCTAGACATTGCTGAGCAACAGTAATACAAGTTACTTTTTCTATCCAATGAAGGACAGTAATATGACAGGAACATTGTATTTGTGCAAATCATTTTACGGTCTGATCTACTCGAGTATTAACAAAACTCTTTCGGTTTCAGCCGGCAGTGAGGTCCTATAGGAAATGGACTTTGGAGTCAGTAGGTCTGAATTCACATTCTCGACTGCTGGATAAGGAGGCTTAGTCATGTTAACCCTCTGAGCTTCAGTTTTTCTCACATAATCACACCTCATAGATGGCTATATAGATTAAATGATAGAATACTTGGTAAGGTGTGTACCCCATAGGGTTCTCATTTGCTGCTTTTTCACCTCCTCTTCCTCTTAGTCTGTGACCTCCCATCTCATTCATGACTATCATTTTGGGCCAAGGTTCAAGAAAAAGTCTACAAGAGAGAGCATGTGATTGAAATTTGAATATTGATGATAGAGAATGTTGTTCCACATTTTTCCCCTGGTAACATTGTGCCGGCTACTGAATTTTGTAATTATTTCAAGTAAGAGTGTAAGTGTGTCAAATGTGGAAAGGAAGAAGGAGGGGAGAGAGGAAGTTGGGGCATTTTTACGTCATTTACTATAAATGCTTTTTCCTCTGCTAAAAGACCTTGGAATTTTATCATATGGATAAAGTCCTCGCAGCTTCTTAAAATTTAAAAACTGTTTGCATCATTTTCCAGTATGTTTTGTATTCCCACCATGACATACATTTCTCTTGGTAAATGGATCATTTCATTTGCTTTAGGTGTTTGGTTTCGGTTCCCCCTCAGTCTACTTTTTGATGCCTGAGAGATTTGGTGAGTGGGCAAGGTAATTTAGTGCTTGCTACCTGAGGTCAGCATTTTCAAGTCCACGATAGTTGCTGAGTTCGGCTCTAGTACTGGCTTTCTGGCTGGGGCATTTCAACATCCCAGTCTTGCTGCTGTCATTTGTCAGCATTTCTTACAATATCATCTTGCCTATACTTCTTCTCTTGACACATGCGACTATCACCTGGTGAGTAATATAAAAAATTCTTTTCTGTCATTACCATCAATTCTCATGTATAAATAAGAGAAGCAAGTCACCCCAGACATAGGAAAGCACTAAGGTCACTATTCATGGAGGTTGACCATAGGTGGGCATTTCTTTTATAACCCCCTGAACCCATTTCTCCCACCCCAACCCTTGCCTCTGTTAATTACCAATCTAGTGTCTGTGTCTGTGAGGTTGGTTTGTTTACTTAGTTTTAGATTCCACATATAAGGGAGATAATATAATAATTGTTTTTCTTACATTTATTTAAAATAATGCTATTGAGGCTCATCCATGTGGTTGCAAATTACAAAATTTTATTCTTTTATGATGAATTGTGTGTGTGTGTGTGTGTGTGTCTACCCACTCATTCATCAATGGACGGACACTTGTTTGTTTCCATATCTTGTCTATTGTAAATGATGCTTTAATGAACATAGGGGTGCACATATATTTTCAAGTTCATGGTCATTTTCTAGTTACGAATGCTCACAAGTGGAATTGCTGTATCATATAGTAGTTCAATTTTTAAGTTTTTGAGCAAACTCCATGCTGTATTCTGTCAAGGCCATTTTACTTTCCTATCAGCAGTGCCTTTTCTCCACATCCTTGCCAACACTTGACAGTTCTTATCTTTTTGAGAATAGCTATTTTAACAGATGTGAGCTATTTTAATAGCACATAGAAGGGTTGATTTGCATTTCCCTGATGATTAGTGATGTTGGGCATTTTTGCATATACCTGTTGATGATCTTTCTGTCTTCCCTGGGAAAATGTCTAGTCAGATCTTTTGCCCATTTTTTTTAATTGGAGTGCTTGTATAAATATGTTTAAATGACTCATTTAATTAAAATGTTTAATACTGCCCAAGGTAGAAAGAGGTCATACTTAAACATAAACACTCAGGGAAATATGTACTCTTGTAAATTCTCTGTGGGTAAGTAAATTAGTGCAGTCACTCTGTGGGGCAATTGAACAGTATCTATTAAAGTTACATACCTTTGCATAAATCCTATTCCCATCTTAGTATCAAACCTTAGAAAAATACTTGCAATGAGCCCAAGGAGGCATACATAAAGATATTCATTGGACCATTAGTTGAAGACCAAGAAGTACAGCATTTTCTGACTATCTAATAGTGGAAGAACTTAGTCAAATCATTGATTTGACTTACATTCCATGCAGAAGTTAAAAAATTATGTACATAAAATATGTATTTCTGTACAACTGTATCTCCCCAAGATATTTTTATGAAGGGAAAAGAAAGCAAGATGCAGAATAATAGTTACAGGAAGGTACTATTAAAAATGTAAAACAAAACCATATGCTTTTAGGGATCAACATATGTGCCATGAATGTAAACGTGTGGTAGAGGCCTACAACATACATTGTCAACAGGAATGACATTGCCCCCATGAGGGCAAATATTAGATCTTGTGAGATGAAAAATATCTCTCTAAAGTTTAACCCTACTTGACAAAATCTCATTGCTTAGTATTTGATTTCTCTCATTAGGCAGAATTTAAATTTAATTAAAATGTTGACCTAGAGAGTCACCTGAAAAGAAAGTCAAGAGACACTGGTCTCGACGGCAGCATGGGGCCTCTCTAGTCACACTTCCTGGGTTTAAGTCTTGGTTCCAACATTTACTAACAGCCTGTGGGAGTGGGGGAATATTCCCCACTTAGTACCTTCATTTCCTTATCTGTAAAATGAGTATAATAATAAAGCCAATGCTGTCGGGTTCTTTTGAGATGACATGAGATAACATGGGTAAAGCTGAGAACAATAACTGGCACATATTGCTCAGTACATTTCAGTATTATTGTCCAGCAAGCTCTCTGGCAGAACCTGGGGCAACAAGAAAAAAGAAGATAAACAAAGTTTAGAAATGGAATGCAAAGCATACGGGTAGGGAGATAAAACAAAATTACAGTGCTGTGCCACAAATTCCATGCTACTCAAGAGGAAAGTACAGCACCCAGAAAAGACTTGAAGCATCAGGGAGGGATTACTGGAGGAAGGTCATCAGGCTGGGAGTTCATCAGTGAGTGTAAGTTATTTCTGGAAAAGGAGAAGAAAGAGCATGCGTGACTGTCAAGTCCCAAGCTGAGAGACAGCAGTATGTTGATGTTGACTGAGGATAGTGCTGTGAGGTTTTAAGCAGTGCTATGCTAAAACTGGCTCCGCCAGCCCACAAAATCCAATTGTTAAATTTTCAGACAGGTTTAAGCTGATCGACTTATGCCTGTAACTTGAAATCAGCCGGGGTGGAGTATTAATACCATGGAAGTTGGCAAACACACTCCGTCACTCCTAAGAACCCATTGTTAAATATTTATTGGCATGCTTCTGGTTGAAGAGAAGATGCATGGATTAGGTTCTAATGTTGGAGAAGATTTTGTAGGGTCTTGTGTCCTTATTTAGGAATTTAACATAAATCTTGTAGAAACCTGTGTAACTTTTGAGTCTTAAACCTGGGTTCAAACCGAAAGTTATGACAATTTTGTTGAATAAGCTCATTAGTCTCAAGCAGGTTAATGAATCCTATTATATGTTGGGAATAGTAATAGCCACTGATAGGTGGGCACTCCCAGGCTCGCTTGGAAGGAGTTACTTATAAACTGGGGGGTTCGGTAATGGGAGGGGGCAGCTTACTCTTCTGGAGGGAGGCAGCCTTTCAGGTCGCATGGTTCCCAGGCTCCCCTGGTAAACGATGGGCCTCCTGATTATCTACATGTCAGTTCTTCACAAGTGATTTGCACAGTCAAATTTTAGTCCAAAGCTGACTTGCCCTTGTCCCCAAGGCTGTATTGACATCTTATCTCCTATTGTAACATTTTCCCAGGTTCAGAGAAGGTAAAAAACAATTTAAATACAGCATCTCCTTAGACAAGGCGTAATAAGGAGTTCACTCAATCAGCTTAGACTGGTATTGTCTGGCACATCAACTTGCATTCTTTCAGGGTGAATTCAGGGACCGTGTAAAGATAAATCCACATTCAAGTGTGAAAGGCCTGATAATCCTTTTTGAAGGCAAAAACAACAATTAAAATTTTTTTTTTTACTTTTGTTTGTGACTCTATTCATTTGGTAACAAAGAGCATTTTTCTAATCAAGGCTGCCTAATACTAGATATAAACTAATTAATATGAACAAATAGCCCTTGATTGTTTGAAACAATAATAGGGAAGAAAGCTTTCATTGTCACTCCTGCTGGGATCGCCATTTAGTTAGTGAAAGATAGGCCTTGTGCTTTGAAGTAAGACAAGTTTGTCTTCTCTGCTTCACTCCTGACTAGACTGTAAGATGGATTTTTGTTTTCTTCTGCTGAGAGAGCACCTTGTTCTTAGAAGCTGGGTGAATACTGAGGCAAAACTGGACTAACAGCAGCAGGAAAACTGTGTTTGCAGCTGATTTATGGTTCTGCAGGCCAGACGCTGATAAAGTTTCCTTACCCGAAGAAAGCTCCAGACAGGAACACGTTCATCATTATGTTCAATTAATGTGTTCATACCCTGTGGATATGGTGGGGGTGGTGTGGGGGGAACTTACAGGGATGGGAGAGGGATCGGAAACCAAAAAATTTTGCCACTCTTAATGACCATTTTCTGTTTCTGTAACTCTGTTTCGCATTACTTTAATTATGGTTCTTCAAGTTACTGTGGGTAGAGTATGGATTAAAAGTTTTATTTTCCTTTTGAATGGAAGGGTCAATAGTTCAATACATGAATGAGGAATTTGCCCTCTCTCAAACCCAGGACTGACATTAGAGTCCAGAATAGGTATTTGGGAATTTCACAGGTATTCAGGTCTCACAGATGTGATTCCAGTAAATATTTCCATCAGTGTTTTACAGGGTATTTCATTCTGTCCCTTATTTGCTAAATGATTCTTTTGGTTGTGAGCCAAGGAAACAAAGATATTTCCATGTTGACAAAGTGATTTCATTAAAGACATGAATTTTCTTAACAACTGTGCTCCACTTTTTTTTTTTTTAAAGATTTATTTTTTTATTTTTATACAAGAACTGGGGTACAGGCCAGATGCGCGGGAGGGTGAGAGGATTCACCAGAGACAGAGTGGGGAACAGAACAGGCAGATGGACTGAAGCACACTGCTGAGGGGAGCAGCGGGCAAGATAGGAGAGGTCTGCCACACCATGTGGGATTCTCCCTGGCCAGCCAGGAATTAAACCTGCACTGCAGAGGCTGTGGACAGCTTCACAGCGCGGCGCTCAACCTGCTGCGCCAACAGGGAGGCCCTGCTCCACATGTTCTTACCTAGTGTTCTGATAGAACCCAAGTAGGTCTCTCGTTTCCTACTGGAAGACAGTTGTTTTTGACTATTACCAATAGGTTATCCTAACAAAATCCACCATCTTTCCAAAATCCATTTTAGAGGTTTTATTTCTGATAGAGTGCAATCTTTGGGATTATAGCAATTGGTTTCCATATTAAATAGGTTGCTTTTTTTTTGAGATTATAAAACTTCTGTTTTTTAGAACTTTCTATTATGGTACTTTTCAAACATTCACACAAATAAAAAGACTAGTATAATTTTGAATTCCAATGTTCCATCACTGAGATTCAATAATCATTAACATTTTGCCATGCTTCATTTTCTCACATTTTGGGGGAATGAAGTATTTTAAAGCAAATCCTTGGCATCACATCTTCGCATCTCAATCCTTGTGCATCAATATACACCTCTAAAATAAAATTCACTCATGCAATCCTAATACCATTGCTGTTACACTTAATATTGGAAACAATTCCTTAATATAATTCTATACTCATTCCTATCAGACCTCTTTAATTGCTTTTCTAAAAAGTGTTTTTGCAGTTGGTATGTTAAGTATTCTCTTTTAAAAACTTAAATTAGTTTGCTGTAATGCATAAAGCTATTCAAAGCCATTCTTAAGGCTTAAAAGGGTAATTTCATTACTCATTTTCCTCTCTCCCTTATTCTCTTAGTGAGAAAATAGATTGAAATATAAGCCAGAATATTTTACCACTGAAGAATAAAAAATGAGAGATATTGAAAGGGTCGTCTGCCAAAGTAAGGGGATGGTTGTAGTTGTTAAATTATCAGTCTCCAGAATCCTTATTCTGGAGTAGATATTTTTGTAGTGCTGTCTTTTAGACTAAAATGTGAACAATTAATTGCAGTAGAACATGTGCTTTCAGTACCACACAATAGAAAGAGAATATAGTCTTAGATCCAGGTGAATTTTGGTTCAAATCTAGGTTCAAGTCCCATAGTTAGGGGATCTTTCAAATTAGGGGTATTTTGTAATTCTGAAACCTAGAATTAAATAATATACACTGTGTTTACAGGTTTAAGTGATGTAATGTCTATTAAGTGCTTTATACAGTATGAACTCCCTTAATAGATGCCTGATATATGTTAGCACCTTCTCTTTTCTCTATAATAATTCTGGGAGTTCTTTGGAGAAAGAGTGATTTTCTCTATGCGTGGTCTCTGCATATGATATGCTTATGTAGCATGCCAGGAGATCCATCAAAGGAAAGCCAAGTTAGATAAACACACTATGGAAAGCTCCAACATATTGCCAGGAATAAATGCATGTGGAGGTAAACATTGAGATTTTATGACTTACTCCATTTTGGACCATGTTTCTATTAGAAGTTAAATTTGTTCTCATATTGCATTTTAAATTCATCTATGCCCCCTTTTGTGTTTATAAACTTAGATAAAGCTTGGGAGGATATCTTGTTTCCAACTCCAAGGGCACAGTTTGAGTTTTTTAAGACAGGGGTGTCTAGATTAAACTGCAAATGAGACCTGACACGTTTGTTTCTTTTTCTTCCTAATGCATCCTTTCTAATTGGTTTAGTTTTTATGATTAATGAGGCTATTCGTCTATCCTTAAAGGGGTGTGGTTTTCTCCCTCTCACTGCCTATCACAATGGTGTTTGCCTATTTTCCTTCTCACACTCATAGCTTCTCCAACTATTTTTCTTTGAGCTTTTATTGCACCTTCTCCATGAATAAACACTAAGGTGGGACAACACCCTGCTGTTTTTACCTGTTGGAGAGATCATAATCATAGAATTCAGGGGATTTCTGTGTTTTGAGTACTGTACTGATGTAATAAGAATGTCATTTTAATTTTTACTTTCTTATAATTAGTCTTTTTCCTGGTCCCTTATTTAGGTTTTCAAAATTCCTGCTATGAGTGAGACTATCTGGTATTTTTCTGTTTCTTTCTGGCTTATCTCACTGAGCATGATCCCTTCTAGCTCCATCCATGCTGCTGCAAATTGCATGAGTTTTATCTTTTTTGATTGCTGAGTAATATTCCATTATGTATATGTTCCACATCTTCTTGATCTAGTCATCTATTTCTGTGCATTTGGGTTGTTTCCATAGCTTAGCTATTGTGAATAGTGCTGCTATAAACATAGGGATGCAGGTCACACTTTGGGGTTGGGGGAGGAGGGATTAGGGTCAAAATAAGGGGGGTGGGAATTGTATGGGGACTATAAGATGAAAATGCATACATTGTGCAAAAATGAAAAATTATGTGTGTATGTATATATATACATATATATATGTATATATAAATAAATAAAACAAAACAAACGAACAGACAAATACAAACTTTGAACTCTGACGACAGAACTGAGACTAGTGGGGACGGGGGCGGAGGAGGGTAGATGAGAACAAAGGGGTCCCCATGGACTATGGTGAAAGATTTTCAGTGCTTTGGTGATGGGCATGGTATAATAACACAATTCCAGATGTATGAAACTTCACCCCTAAAACATACAGAGTGTTGTAAACTCCTTACCTCAATAAACACAATAAACTTTAAAAAAAAAATGTCATTTTAAAAAATCAACCTTCAGGGCCTCCCCAGTGGCGCAGTGGGTTGAGTGCAGTGCTGTGAAGCTGTCCGCAGCCTCTGCAGCGCGGATTCGATTCCCATCCGGCCCGGGAGACACCCACATGGCGCAGCACACCTCTCCTGCCATGACCACTGTTCCCCTCAGCGGTGTAATTTGGTCGTCTCCCTGTTCTGCTCCCCACTCTGTCTCTGATGAATCCTCTCACCCTCTCGTGCCTCTGACCTGTACCCCAGTGCTTGTGTAAATAAATAAATCTTTAAAAACAATTTCTTTAAAAAAATAAAAAAATAATAAAAAATCAACCTTCATTTGCTGTGTGATGATACCGCCATTTGATCATTGCATAGCACCTCTTAAGAACTGCCCTTAAGTTACATTTGACCCATTTCATAAATGATTAGGTAGACTCAGGCTGGGAGAGAAGTGATAATAGTTGTTACCTGCCCCTTCGCATCAGACAAAATGTTGATGAAGGGACCTTGGAGCAGATTGGAGGAAAGCAGTGTTCAAAGATTCAGATAAGCTTTGGGAGCAAGAACTCCAGTCCTCTGGGGAGAGGGTAGGAGCTAGTTGTTAGTGAACTGGGTAACCATCTGCTTTCAATATTTTCACAGGGAGGAGCCTTTACTGGGCACCATAGGGAAATTTGGAAACCTTAGTTGGGCCATTCAAATGGATTAAAGTTTGCACCCCAACTCTTTTAAGGACCTTGCATACACTAGAAGTGTTTAATATTCAACAGTTAATTGTGGCTGACCTCTAGCATGCTGGATTACGTGTGGGGAGTGGGTGGGAACTCAGGACTCAACACCATGGTCACGCGTAGAACCCACTGCTGTGAGAAACGGCAGGAGAAACTCAGTTGCTCATCATCCCATTCTCTCCAGTTCCCTTTTCAAGGTTAACTTGAAGAAATATTGCTGACCCCACTGATGGGATTCTACTCCCCAAGAGTGGGGAACACAGATAGAAGACACAGGGTTCTGTGATGATTGTTGTCCTAGTTACACCATGAGGCTTAACTTTCAAATGGCTTATCAGGAATATATAGAACAATATACTCCTTTCTTCCTTTCCCCTTTTTATTAACAACAAAAACCTTTTTGCTGTGATTCATACTGAATTAGATGTTATGTATACATATATATGTATATGCCAAGTATACAGAAAAAATGTAGAGAGAATTATAATATATGGTATGTCTATTACCCAGCCTTGTAAAATTTTGCATTTTGATGTAATTGCTTCAGAATCATTTGGACATAAATACATAAATAAATAAATAAATAAATAAAATAATGAATAAAATAAATAAGACAAGTGAATCATTATAGATAATGCTAGAGCCCCTTATACTCCCCAGTTCTATTCCTGCCCTCTTGGCTCAGACCATAAATTGATATTTATCATGTCTCTACATTTATGTTAATAAATGTCTACATAGGAACATATGGACATGCATAGTGCATACTGCAGGTTTTTAACATTCATAAGAATTGTGTACTACATATATACTTGTGAAAATTGCTTTAGTCATCAGCATTCATGGGCTCCACTTTGTTCATTTTGATTGCTTTGTAGTGTACCTCCCTGATCAGATTGGATTTATCCATTCTCCACTTGACGAATAGTTGTTGCTTCTGATGCTTTGATGCTATAAAAGAATGGCAATGAAAATTATTATGCATGTCTCCTTAGGCCCATTGTGAGTTTTCCTAGGGTTAGAATCTTCAATCATATTTATAAATTTTAGTAGTTTTTGTTTTTCAAAGCAGCTGTACTAAAATTTAATACCTCCAGTGATGTATATAACAGTTCTCACCAACTCTTGATTATTTCACACACTTCATTTTTGTCAACCCAATGAAATGATCTATTGGATCTCTCTGCAGTTTGTATTTAACTTTCTGTGATTCCCTATAAGGGTAATTATCTTTTCGTGTCATCAGTGGTCATTAAGTTTCCGCTTGTGAATTGCTGGTCCCTGTCTTTGCTTACTGGATTGTTTAGCTATTCCTTTTGGTTTGTAGGAAGTCCTAACATTTCACTGTAAACTAAGCCTTTCCTGGCTACATTGCCAAACTTCCTACTAGTCTTTAGCTTTTCTTTTCACTAATTATAAAATCCTTTATAGCACAGAATTCTTAAATTTTTAATCAGTCGTATTTTATCGATGGTTTGCTTTTGTTTAGAAAAATTCTCCCATTTATGGTAATAAGTATGCATATGGATTTTTATTCTAAGAAGATTTGTTTAACAAGTGTATTTATATTACCTGATGTTGACTTCAGGCATAGATCCTCTGTTTCTTTTTTTGATACACTTGAGCAGTTCTGCTATTTTCTCCATTCATGGGTAAAGCCACACTTCTCAAAACAAGGTACCATATTAAAGTATGTGCTCTAGCTCTCAAATCTATTCTGTTAGGCTATTTGTATATTTTTGTATCAATATCATAGTATTTTAAGGCTTGCACTTTAAAATGTGGTATTCTGGAAGACATCTATCAAAGTTCTGTTTTCCAGATTACCTTGAATATTCTGGGTTTTTTTTTTTTTTTTTTTTTTGTGCTTCCATAACTATGTTCAGAAAGTCTTCAAGTTCCATGAAAAACCCTCAGATTTTCCTTTTGTTACACTAAACTTAGATGTTAATATAAACATTTTATTATTTGGTTTTCTTATAAGCCTTTGAGTATTTCAACTTATTCCTAGAAATATTAGAACTTTTGTTGTTATCCATGTTTTCTTGAAATAATTGTTTTCCTGCTGTTTCTATAAGAATACCATTGGGCCTCCCCTGGTGGCGCAGTGGTTGAGTGCTGGTTTGCGAGGCTGCCTGCAGCCTCTGCAGTGTCAGTTCGATCCCCGGCCACCAGCGAGGGTCCCACAAAAAAAAAAAAAAAAAAAGAATACCATTGATATTATGTCACTTGATATTTATTTTTACTGAGCTAACACTGGTTTACATAGCTGTTTTTTAGAAGTATAGGCTCTCTCCCTTCTGGTGTTGTTACCACACCACACCTACCACCAAACATCTGTATTCCACCACCACCATTCTCTGTGTGCCTCCCCACATTGTCTTCATACCACCCCCTCCTGCTCCCTCTCTGGTAGCCTCAGTTCTAGTCCATTTCAAGGGTTAGTTTTTCAGTTTGGTTTTATCTGACCTTTAGTTTGTTTTCTCTGTATTCTACATATAAGTGATACCATCTGGTATTTGTCTTTCTCCTTTTGACTTATTTCACTCAGCATAATCTCCTCCACTTCCACCCATGTTGCCATAAAATGGCAAGTGTTTAGTTTTTTTTGATAGCTTTGTGTATTGTGCACAGATAACATCCATTTTCCTGATCCACTCATCTGGATTTGGGCACTTAGGTTGTTTCCATAGCTTGACTAGCATAAGTAGTATTATAGTGAACACAGAAGTACATGTTTCCCTTCAAGTTAGTGCTTTTGTAGTCTTTAGGTAGATACCTAAGGAGTGAACTTGGTGGGTTAAATGGTAGATTGATTTTCAATCTTTAGAGAAAACTCCATACTGTTTTCCATTGGGGCTAGATCCATCTACATTCCCACCAACAGGGTAAGAGGGTTCCTTTTTCTCCGTATCAGGGTAAGAGGGTGCCTTTTTCTCCATATCCTTGCCAGTACTTCTTGTTTCTGGTTCTTTTGAGATGGGCTGTCCTCACAAGTGTGAACTGGTATCTCATTGTGTTGTTGATTTGCATTTTCTTGATGGTCACTTGATACTTAATCTAGCAAATTCGCTAAACTCGCAATACAGTTTGTTTATAATTATCTTGCATTTTCTGTGGAGCTGTATATATAATTTGTGAAAAATAACTAGTTTTTTCCTCTTTTCCTTTTTTTTGGAATTCAGTCTTGATCCTTTCATTAGTTTTTATACTCATCTTACTATTTTGGCTGTGAACACAGCACATGGTTAAACATAGCACATGCTTAAAGCAATGGTAATTAAGCTTTGTTTTACAAGGGAATACTTTCATAAAATACTATAATTGCCAAACACTTTTTATCAAGTTAAGGAAGTTCTCTTCTAATTCTAGATTGCTAAATTATCTTGAAAGGGTGTTAGATTTACCAAACAATTTTGCCATGTTTGTTGTTTTGATCATTTGCCTTTTTTCTTCCCTTCAGTTTTTTCATGTGATGAATTATATTACCAGATTTTGAAATGTTAAATGGTCTTTGCATCTTGGAAAAAACCCTATTTCATCTTGATCTTATATGTGTGTACATTTCAAAACAAATGGCAGTAAAATGCTGAACCATGCTAACATGTAAGATAGTAGCAGAAGCATTGGAGTGAATGCTTATCAAAAGGGACTGGGTTACCTTTAGACTTATAAATATGTATGTTAAAATACCGAGAATGAGCATTAAATAATAGAAAGTATAACTCTTGAGCCAGATGGTAGGGAAAGGGGGCAGGAATATAATAACATCATCAGTTCCTTTCTCTTCAATCTGATATTTGTGGACTTAATCCTGCTGCAGACTATTCTCCTGATTCTACATGGTAACCCTTCTGTCCTTTCACTTGTTTGGATGATGAGTTCATCCTTAGTGGGGCTGATTTAGGAGAATCATGTGTGACTGCATTGATATCTGGCCTTCCAGAGAGGTTTGATGCTTGCTAGTGCCAGGCACGTGGAATGGGAGGGGCTGGGGATATCACCCGCTCAGGATACAATTAATGTTATTTTCTCCCCTGTGGGTTCTTGGGTTTGATAGTCTAACTTGTATGATCTATAGAGTTTGGGTCATGATTTCTTAAGAGAGTCTTTTATTTGTTCAGTGGCCTAAACTAACACAGTCAAACTTCTTTATTTTCCCCAGTGCAACTGGGTAGATTATTATTATTATTATTATAATTTTTTTCTACTATTTTACTGATACTAGAGATCTTCAAGACTCCTAACACTGGGTCTCACATCTCAGGGTTTTTTTTATTTTAATTTTTATCCTTCAGCTAACATAGCAGAAGAGATGAATTATTGTACACACATTACATTCAGCCAACTGAGAACAGAACTAGTCAGGGATGTCATAGGTCCAGAGCAAAGGATCAAAAGGTTTTGGTATGAGAAAGGTGGTCTCAAAGGTGGTCACAGAAATCAGATGGTGATGGATGTTCTAGATTCCTTGAGACGAAACTCTAGACAGTAGCATGCAACCCAACAATCATGCCAGCGTTCCTGGCTTCTGGCTTATTTCTGCTCCTGTGGCTTCCATGGGTGCTATAAGTTTACTTCCCCTCTGCCTCATCTTTCTTTTTCGCATGTCAGCCTGCACATTTGCTTCTTCCTCCTTTTGGCTCTTACGGTACAATCCAGGGATATTCAGAATACTATTTGATCAAACTAGTGGTCATATTTGCTAAGAATTTTTTAAACTAAGTGCAAGATATAAAGAAAAAGGCGGGATGTGAGCTGTCTTCAAGAATTCTAATTCTCGGCATCCCAGACAAACAAGGCTCAGGAAGAGTGATTTATTTTACTTGATATGAACTTTTTTTCAGCTTCTCCTTCGTAACTTTTTATTTTCTAATGTCATTTTCATAGTATGATTAACTGTATTATTATAAGCATCCTCAATCCTTTTTGGATTGAAGTGAGAATATAAATAATCAAGTATACTCTAATTGATGATGTTAAAATTTAGGAAAACACATAATGAAACAATATGACTCCACATTTTAAAATATATATATTTTGCTTTTTGTAGAGCAGTGTCAAAGTGACAACTGCTCTGTGGAGGTTACATTAGGTAGCATATATCTCTTGTCTTCCAAAAAGAAAAAGTTCTCAAATGTTATAGATTGGTTGATGAATGCTATTCTGGGGATAAGGAGTCATGGGGGTAGACAGAGCTGACCACAGGAATGTCGAACAGTACATGCTGGCTTTGGTCAAAGAACGTTTGATGCATAGTGACCTCTTTAAAATGTTAGGACTGGTGTTCCTTGTGGGGACTTACATTACAAAGTGTCTGTGAGAAATCAAACATACTATGTGAGAACAGAAATGTAGAATAATAGGGCAATACTATCCTATTTATAAACCAACTGTGTTTACAGATACCCTAAATAACAGGTCAAAATAGATTTTACTATGGTAAATATTCCAATTGCAATGTTCTGCAAAATTCTCATCTGTCTCATGTATTTTAAGCAAGATTTTTGGGCCATGTGGCTTTTTGAGTTGACTTCAATGACATGCAACCACCAAGCACAGACCTTGTCATTTATTTAACTCCAACTGTCTTTAATCTTGAGGATGGTAATACAGTGAGAATCCTTGGGGTTTCAATATAATCATAGAACATATTTGGAATGAGATTTTTCAAGTGCTTTCATTTTGTTTTCTTTGCCATATTTACCAGAGAAGTCTTGTACGATATGTCTTTTAGTTTGAATCTGTGGTTTCTTCCTTTTTTTTTCATCTTTCTTCCTTTCTCTTAGTTCACAGCCATGAATGAACCACAGTGCTTCTACAATGAGTCTATCGCCTTCTTCTATAACCGGAGTGGAAAGTATCTTGCCACAGAATGGAACACAGTCAGCAAACTTGTCATGGGACTTGGGATCACTGTGTGCATCTTCATCATGTTGGCCAACCTACTAGTCATGGTGGCAATCTACGTCAACCGTCGCTTCCATTTTCCTATTTATTACTTAATGGCTAATCTGGCTGCTGCAGACTTCTTTGCTGGGTTGGCCTACTTCTACTTAATGTTCAACACGGGGCCCAATACTCGGAGACTGACCGTCAGCACGTGGCTCCTCCGTCAGGGCCTCATTGACACCAGCCTGACGGCATCTGTGGCCAACCTTTTGGCGATTGCAATTGAGAGACACATCACAGTTTTTCGCATGCAGCTCCATACACGGATGAGCAACCGGCGGGTGGTGGTGGTGATTGTAGTCATCTGGACTATGGCCATTGTGATGGGTGCTATTCCCAGTGTAGGCTGGAACTGTATCTGTGACATTGAAAATTGTTCCAACATGGCACCCCTCTACAGTGACTCCTACTTGGTCTTTTGGGCCATCTTCAACTTGGTGACCTTTGTCGTCATGGTGGTTCTTTATGCTCATATCTTTGGCTATGTTCGCCAGAGGACGATGAGGATGTCTCGGCATAGTTCTGGGCCCCGTCGGAATCGGGATACCATGATGAGTCTCCTGAAGACTGTGGTCATTGTGCTTGGTAAGTTTTTTTTTTCTTTATAGATTTTTCAGTACTTTAATATAAACCACATTAATTTATGAGAGTGGCAAATAAAAATATGAATATTTACTAGGTACATGTTCAGGAATGATGAGGGAATGAGGCAACTGTATATCAAATATCTGTGATGGGCCTTCCCTAGTGGCGCAGTGGTTGAGCACTGGGCTGTGAGGCTGCTTGCAGCCTCTGCAGCGCTGGTTAGTTCCCTGGCCGCCGGTGAGGGTCCCACAAAAAAAACAAAAACAAAAACAAAAAAAACAAAAAACAAACAAACAAATATCTGTGATGAAGTCAGCATCATGGTTTTACAATTATAGAATTGACTTTAGGGCAGTACATGTTCCAGTGATGTACTACAAATGATGATGTGTAGGTGGCATCAATGGATTTGTCCATCAAGTTTTGAAAATACCAGCTTCTGAAAGATTTCTTTACAGCCCCAATTGTGGGCTTTTTGTCATATGGTCTCTTTACTATAGATTTTCAGAGATAATATGCTTTTAGATAATAAAAATATATAGCTACTTGTAGGAGTCTGTTTCTTTCATGTTCTGTAATTTTTGCTACATTTAGGTAAATATTAAGGTTTTTGTATGGATTTACTGTACAAAATCAATTGGAATTTAGTAGCATTCTGTGACATTAATTTTTATGAAAACATGTCTTTTTCGCCATTTTCTTTTTGTAGTAGTGGAAGTTAATTCATATTTCAAGGTGAGGAGTGAGGTTTTATGTTTGTATATATACTTAGTAACTTTCTTCTTTAAATAACCATAGTTTAACCTAGATGAAAAAATTCGTGATAGTGATCAAGAGGAATATGTACTCAGAAAGTAGTTAAAAAGCACCTAATAAGTTCCAGGCTCTGTGTTGTCTGTTGGACTGAACATTTCTTTTAAAGCTTAGCATTGACTGTTTTAAAAATTCACACAGTGAGAATTTGTTTAAATAATACACTACTAACTGACATATTCTCTATAGACTAGATCAAATTAATGTTTGATTACATTTTGGAAACCTTTTAAAAAAAGTTTCAGCAAGTCATCTTTCCCCATGGAGATTCAGTGGAAAGTTTCTCTAATTCCCTCTGCTCCAATTTGTAAAGCATTGTTGAATGAATGTAACCTGGGGTTGTGTGACTCCTCTGAAACTGGGAATTATGTTAATTTTAGTCACTGGAAAGAGAGCCCTAATTATAGCCTTCTAATTTATGCAGTGGTTCATTAGGGTGAATGCATAAATGGGGATCATTTCTGGGGATCCTTATTTTGACTCCCTGGTCCACCTATAAGGACAAGGCTTTGTAATTGCTGACTATAACTTAAGTGCTGCCTGCAACTCACTGGCACACATTTCGGTAATATTCTTTCTGAACTACCACTCACTCAGGGTGTGAGACTGTCTTATTACATTCAGGGGAATTTGGTAGAAGTACAAAAATTTTTTCCTTATATGTTTAATCATCAACAAAAACCTTGAGCATTCCCTTCAAGATGTATTTTCTATATGATTGCAACATCTTAGTTTATCATGAATGTTACTTTTGTTTAAAGTTAAATAACACAAGATACTTTGGCATTGACTTCAATGTTCACTTACTGATTTGAATTTCTGTTGAGACTTTTCATGCTGGTATGCCTTTTCTGTTTTTACCTCCAGTCCTGCTTATAGTTCATAGCAGCACCAGCAGAAAATGAGCACTGACCTTGGGCTATGAACCTGCCAGCAACTGTTTTAAGTTTGATCTTTATGAAATGCCCAACATAGTCTGGTGTATAGTATGCTTAACAATTTATTTAAAATTAACTTCTGTGCCTTGTTGGGTTGTTTTGTAGGTTAAATATGAGTTATTTTGAGGGTTTATGGGACAACAGTTTCAGTGTCCAACTACACAAAAGGCCTCTTCTGTCCCACCACAGCAACCCCAAACTGGAAAATAGCAGAAATGTTGCTCTCTGAAGTTTGAAGTAGTAGATTCCAGAAAGATTGAATATAGGCAGATAGATACCTTTGAAATGAATAGCATTATTTGTACAGATACATGATAGAAGAGGTTTGGGAACATAGAAAGTACCAGTGATAAGAACCTTGGTGATGCAAGATAAGTGTGTGATTGTAATACAGGAAGGAGAAATTGAATACGTCAATAGTGGTCTTTTTGAGAAAAGCTGCAAATATTGGTAGAATGAAGCATGGGAAGTTGGAAGGCTGAGAGTAGGGAATTCTCAACCCTAAAGAGATGTTTGTCACAGTGACACCTGTTCCCTCTGGTGCTGTCCTATGTGGATTTCTGTGTCCATCTTTGTGTATCCATGATCACAGGCAAGAGATGGATTGGTCTTATAGTAGTAAGAGTTCTAGTCTGTGTGAAACTATTCTCATTATAAATCAATTTATTGATGATCAAATTTTTGGTGGTACATATTTAACTTATATCTGTCATCTCTGCCAGATTGTCTGCTTTGTGACAGCAGGTTATCATTTAATGATGTGTTTTCCATATTATCTGGCATAGTATCTGGTACAGGGTAGGTGCTCATTAATTAATTTTTGAATGAATAAATGTGGCAGCAAGCCAGGTTTTTGAATTTTCAAAACTGAGGACCAAAGAGAACTCTGGTGATTTACTAATACATATGCCACTTTATTCAGCATGTGGCACAAGCTACATGCCTATCATATTTCATGCCTTGCAATCACTTAACAGCTTGGAAGGTGACTGGTCACAATGAACGCACAACAAATAATGTTTGTTTTACCATCATTTAGTCTGGAAATGATTATGATTTGATGATCTGTGTGGAAAAACTTCAGTTTCCATTTCACCACATCAAATTGACCTCTGGGTTTTAGACCTATTTCATGATCAGGGAAAGGATTTGCTGGTCAGCAAGCTGAATTTCTAGAAGTAAACAAAAATAAAGACATCGTTAAGATTTCTCATGGCAGCACCAGTAAGTAGTACTTTTTAAGCACAAGGTTGTATATAAGCTGCTTTTGAGTGCATACTGAATCCTAACATTTTTGTCAAGCCCTTAGGTAGCATTCATGAGATTAGGTGCCTTAAAAGGTCACACAGCAAAAAGTATAGGAACTGCGGTTCGGTCCTGGATCCACGGGTTTTTTACCATGTGGACCTGCCTCGCTATAATAAAAATAACCACCACCACATGCTTTATTTTGTTGTCAAGTTTAAACAGTACTGTGCTATTAAGCTGAAACATTTGATCCCATTTGTTTCTGTTGATACTGCCTAGAGGTCTGTGCTATGTTTCTGAGCAGAAGAAAGCTTTAAGGGAGCATTCCTTTCGTCCCTTTGCTTCCCTGGATGACGCGCATGCCTCAAATGTCATCAGCCTTTCCACTGCTGGTGTTTCTGATGGAGGGAGCCATCTGTGCAAGGTGTAGTTAAATTGAGGTTTCATTATCCCAGCGTGAAATCATGTCATCCTTACCGAGGTGTGAGCTCTCCTTACTTGACATTTTACCAAGAATTCCTTTTGAGTCTGTTCCACAGTTGAATCAGAGCTGTAGTCAAGAAGTTCTTCCTTATTTGTCCACAGCCTGTCTTGCATTGTCAGTCCTTGCTTTTCCTGCTCTGTTCCTTGCGATGATAGTTCTATTGGGATACTTGGGACAGAAAAACCAAAACAAACCAAACCAGAATTTGGAAAGAGAAACTGATGATGTGGGTACAAAGGTTTTGCCATCAAAACCCTGGGACACAATGAGGGGCATAAGGCAAAGTGCATCCAGGTGGGGTTTATCTCATTGAGGATGAAGTGAGTGATACTCATCTATTTGATAGGCTGGAAATGCGCAGCACCCATGCTGAGTTACCCCTTGCTACCCATTTACTCTGTGCCAGCTCAGTACTTGGCACTCTCTTTTGCACACGGAGGACACTTGGTATTGTGTAACCTCACACCAGGGAAAGTTGCATTTGCCCCATTTTCTACTGAGGGGACTGAGCTCATTAGCTTGTCCAAGACCACTCACTTTGCAAGTGAAAGAACTGAAATCCAGCTGTGGAGTTGTGGACAGTGACCTCTGCCTTCTCTGAAAGGAGACAGTTACTGGAGGTGATAAGTGGTGGGATCAGAGTAAGTTAAGCCTATTGTTTTCTCCTTCACTTTGAAGAAAGATAATTTGAGCAATATCCTGTTAACTAATCTGAAAGTATTTCTCTTTTCAATTTAATTCAGCAAACATGTAGTTGGATGCTAATTGTGTGCTAAGGGATAAAATAATGAGTAAGGTAAAAGCCATTCTTTACAGACCATCTGTGGTGTTGTAGAGACTAATAAAGAGACAACCCCAGAGGGGAGCGGGGACTCCTTGGGGGAGGGACCATGGTCTCTGGTGAAGGACTGTAGGTGCTTTGGTGGTCAGTGTGGTGTGGTAACCTCTGTCTGAAGAGGTGTGATCCTGTACCTCTGATTATATATAGTTCTAAACCAATGTTACCTCAATAAAAAAAATGAAACAAATAAAAAACAATAAAAAGAGCTGAAAAACACTGGGCTCATGTACTAGTAGAAGTGTGGGCAGAATGAGCCCGAGGAGGAATTATTGAGCTGGGTTTTGGTGCATGTGGAGGAGCTTGTGTCCCCATATGGTGGGAGTGGAGGAGACGCAAAACAACAGCAGACAAAATGTCGTCTCTCAGGAACTGAAAGCAGGCAGCGTGATGATCAGCTTTCGGTACATTGAGTGTGTACAGCATTGACTGGAGGGTCATAGTGTTCACAGCACGCCAAGGTGTTGGGCTTCTGCCTCGGAGTGATCAGAGACATTGAAAGATTCCCCCAGATAGGGGCCTCCCAGGTGGCGCAGCGGTTGAGCGCTGGGTTGCGAAGCTGCCCGCGGCCTCTGCGGCGCCGGTTCGATCCCCGGCTGCTCCCTGGCCACCGGAGGAGGGTCCCACATGGCGCGCAGACCTCTCCTGCCGCCCGCTGCTCCCCTCAGCGGTGTACTTCGGTCCTTCTGCCTGCTCTGCTCCCTGCTCTGGCTCTGGTGAATTCTCTCACCCTCCTGCGCTTCTGACTGTACCCAGTGCATGTATAAACAAAACAAACAAACAAATAAATAAATAAAAAAAACATGCCTCTATTTAAAAAAAAAAAAAAAAAAAAAAAAAAGAAAGATTCCCCCAGATAAAGAACACCAATTCCTTACAGGAATAACCATCTAACCATCTAAACAGACAATTAGTGGTGAACACAGACTAACTGGTTGGGTCACTGGTAAACTGAGGATATAAGGTCACCCCCAAGTAGGGTCTGTGTTCTGTTTGTTTCTATCCTTTCCACAGTTCTCTTTTGGCTTTATAAATGCACAATTTAACACTGGATTGTTCCACTGTGAAAATACGGCAAAGGAAAACTTTTTTTTTTTAAATGAAAGATCTTCCAAGATTTAGCATTTCAGAGCTGAAAGGGTCCTTAAAAAATCACACCACCCCAGTTAATTGAGACATTTAGGCATGAGTTAGCTGCTGGCCCCAACAGGATCCAGGTTTCCTGACTTCCAGCAAGGTGGTAATCTTACTGCCTGTTCCCCCACCTTGTTTGGTCCCATCTGCATTTTTCCATCATTTTCTTCCCAGTAAACATCAACATGTATTTATGTGGCTAGCCCAGGATTAGATATAAACATCGGGGCTGTAAAGGTATGTGGCTCCAAAGAAAGGGTCCTTTTTAATTTTGCCTCTTATAAGCAACTTGTAATTTTTGCAATGAAACTTCGACAAAAGTTATCAGAAACTGTATGGCTTTTACACTCTTAGTGTCCTGGCAGCTTTCTTAACAGTATTGTATTCGCTTTTTATTCAACTTTTCTGTTTATGTTTTACCTAGGAGATGTGAGTGTGTGTGTGTGTGTGTGTGTGTTCTCATATTTATTGAGGCAAAATATCCCAGGGATCTATTATTGACTCTGCCCTTAACTCTCTGGGTAATTTTGGGCACTTTGCTTTCTCTGTGCATTAATTTCTTTGAATCTTCATCTGTTGGGTAAACTTGAATACTTTGATTAATAAGATTGTGCAAGAGTTGTATTTAATGCTTTATGATAAAATGATAAGGGCAGTGACTACTATGTATCGGTCATGTAGCATTTTCCAGTGGAAAACACAGAAATGGAATTGAAACAAAAACAAGGGACTATGATTTCTCTCCTTATCAACTTCTCTCATACTTACCCATAGGTGTATTATTCCCCATGAAAGGGGGTGGCACATTTATAGAGAACAGTGTCAAAAACATGTTTTTTTTTTTCCTGTTTTGCTTTACTCTTTTGTAGAGAGCTTTGACAGTGAGGGAAGTTGTTCCTTCTGGCCCCATAACTAGTGAAAGGGAGCAGACACAGGAGTCTTCTTAGTCCCTGGCCCTAGCTGGCCAGCTGCACATCCTGTTGCTTTGAAGAGGAACGAAAGCTCCCCAAGTCTCCTCAGGCCCCTGTGGCATCCCCGTGAAGGCCTCTTTGAGGAAGAACCTGAGAGAATATTCATGAGAGCCCTGATTGTTTGGTCAGCCCTGAGGCTGGCTTGGCACCTTGGGTATGGTCAGAAGAGACACCCCCAAGAAGCCCCACAGAGATGCCAAGACCTTAAATCCCAGGCCCAGCTCAAAAGAAAAAACAACTTTTAAATAAAGCTCTTTATACCTTTTGTTGCCTGTTTCCATTCAAATATTTTTATTTGGAAGAATCTTTTCAACAGAAACAAAAACCAGAAGTACCACAGTAACCTAACCGAGTTCCTTTTGAGGTGGGGCCAGAGTAGCCTGAACATAAAGCTTTCTTAATTTAGCCCTCATGGAAGTGATTCAGACCTTGTCTGGTTGAGACTCCTGCTAGTCTCAGTATAAAAGTTGCATAGTCATCTGTCCTCATCTTTAAAGTCATAAATGATGTTAGGAACTGGAATAAAAGCCTTAACGATAGATAAAGTTTATTAGATAATCAAAGTGAGGATTTGAGCTCAGAAGCAGCCCAGCAGACTGTACTCTGAGAACTGCTCCAATCATCACAAGTTTGAATTGAGTTTATATAGGTAGAAACTGTGAGCAATTGACTTTAAAACTGTAAGCTTGCAAAGGGGAGCTTGTTATTCTAAGTTATTGTTTTTACCTAAAGATATGCTGATGATCTCTCTACTCAGAGGAAGGCAAGCTTGGGATTTAATCTCTTTCTAAAGAATGCACTGTGCAGAGCTAGTCTGGGGACCCATTCTTTAAGTCTTTATCCAGCACCTTGGTCATTTGTAGGGGTTGAAAAGGCCAACTTTACCCCAAGGGGAAAGATTTGGCATAAATTTCACAGACTTCAAGTCTATGCAGGTGGCTTTGCTAGAGCAGGGAGGGATCATTCCCAGAACATTTTTTTTTTTTTTAGTGTGTTCACAATGCAGAGATTCCTTGAATGAATTGCAAGTAATGGGAATCCCTGATGCCTAGGGACTGGAGAGCTATGATTTTGGGACAGAATAGACCTGAATTTGAAGTTTGAGTTCTAGTTCCTCACTTACTAGTTCCATAACCCTAAGTAAATGGCTTAACCTTCTTGACCCTCAGTTTCAGAATTAATAAAGTAAGAAAGAGTAGGACCATTCTCAGTGTCATGTAAAGCTCTTAGCATGGGGTCTGGCTCATAGAAAATAATTCTATCATTACTGTTCCTTCTTGCCTACACATATGTTTCCTCTCCATCCCCACAACACACCCACATACATACAATAATGGATTTTGTGGTTGTGATGATGCTTAATTTGACATGGTATAAAGGTAATACTGTATTTCAACAGCTGTTGGTAGTAACCGTTCTAACAGGCTGTTCAGTTTATTCTAAGTCACTTTTGATTTTCCAAATATACAGCTATACTTCAGAGCTTCTTGCGTGTTATTGTTGCACCTCAGCCATGTATAGGAAAAGTCCTGTTAGCTCCAAAAGAAATGGCAGTGTTCACCTGGCAGTATGCCCAGAGGTGATTCAATGGTGCTGAACATTAAAGTCAGTTCTGGATAGGAAAAGGCCACTTTCTCAATATCTGTTGGAGCGGGCCATCAGCCTGCGGGTGAATGGCACTGCTAGGGCACAGGTCCTTTATTGGACCATTCTGTTTCCTTCTTAGCCACCAGGTCTTACATATATGGGTAAAATGCAAAAGGGATGGCGTCATAAGACTGTATTTCTGTGTTCCAGCCTAACCCTGCTTTATAGCATGACCACCTATGGTTCCTTTACTCCAGTCTCCTCACTGTTCACCAGTAAGGAAGGAATAATAATCCCTTTTCTAATTTCTCACTGCTACTTCATGCATCTCTTTGGTGTACCATTATGGACAGTCTGTGATGGCAGGTGTTTACCACTCCAACATCTAGAACAGGATTCAGGGCCTCCCCGGTGGTGCAGGCAGTTGAGCACAGTGCTATGAAGCTGTCTGCAGCCTCTGTAGTGCGGGTTCGATCCCTGCTGGCCGGCGAGAATCCCACATGGCGCTGCAGACCTCTCCTTTATCGCCTGCTGCTCCCTTCAGCAGTGTCTTTGGTCCATCTGCCTGTTCTGCTCCCCACTCTATCACTGGTGAATCCTTTCACCCTCCCATGCCTCTGACTGTACCTTAGCTCTTGTATAAAAATAAATAAATCTTTAAAAAAACTAAGAAAAAAAAAGAAAAAACTAATTTTTTTTAGAACAGGATCCACCACTTAGTAAACTCAAGGTATTTGTTGAATGAATAAATCATTTATATCTCCTCTATCTCAGGACTACACAGGTTACCTAGTAACAGTAAAAATATACCTGTGTAGCTTGAAATTTAATGCATTTTAGTAATGAGTCTCATTCATAGTTTGTTATAAGATAGTTGTAATAAGATAGCTGAGCTTCAGATCAGGGTGTCACCATGTCCTGGTAACTATCTTTCAGGTCCTGGAAATACATAATCACTCTAGAGCCCTTCTTACTTCCCATGGAATATTAATTTGCACATATGATAAGTTATCCCTTTCCTAATAGTTACCTTTCAAAATTGATTTGCTTTAGAACCAATTGATGGTCAGTCCTCTCAAGGACATTTTCAGGCTAAGTTCCAGTGTGAGCTCATTAATAATAGTTTATTTATGTAAAAGAGTAGCCATGCACCCTATTTTCAAAGAGCTCTCATTTTAGTAGATCATAATAGATAATTTAAACAAATGGATACAATTTAGTGTGGCAAATAAAGATATGAGCTGCTATGGGAGTCCCATCTTTTGATTGGGCAATGCCAGAAGACTTCATGATGAGGTGATCTCAAAATTGTATCTTAGTCGAGTTGGAGTTTGTCATGTGAACCCAGGCTAAGAAGAAATTATTTCCATTAGATATCCTTCGCAATTCTGAATTGAATTAAATTTTCAGTTGCTTTCCTTGGACTGCCATTGATATGTCTCCTAGATAGGACAGTAACCCCTGTTAAACTTCCAAATCTCATGTAAATTGCTAGGGGGCTGGTGGTAGGGAAGTTTACAACATTGGAAGACACTGTTTATAAGTTTTTTGCCCGTGTCTCACACTGGTGTAATATATTCATTTTTTTGAAGTGGCCAAAATTAGCAGATTCTTATCATTAATTGGTTGTAAAACAAATTAATTTTGAATGGTGACTGACATAGGAAAGGAATAACTTACCATATGTGCAAACTAACATTCTGTGGAAAGTAGGAAGGGCTCTGTAGTGATGATATATTCTCCAGGACTTGAAAGATCTTACCAGGGGATGCTAACACCCAGATCTAAAGCTCTGAACACCCAGAACTGGCGATGCAGTGTTCTTTGGTTTCTTAAAGTCTATTGTGCCTTGTGAGTGGGAAGATTTAAGAAGAGCTGTAGTGATTTCTTGTTATTGTTATAACAGTAAAATTCAAAGGCAGCTATTACATCCAGAAATATATAATCCTGATTTCAGGGATTTACATTCTTTGGAGCTTCAAGCACTGTTATTTCCTGATACAGACATAATAAGTAATAATGAACATAGGATAAACCTACATACAAGTGTTTTATCAAATTTAGCAAATAAAAATAATTGTATGTGACCTAAATATGAACTAACAGAAGTATTCATTATTTATCTGAAATTCAAATTTAACTGGTATTCTATTTAATTTGGCTACCTCAACACATACATGACATTGGTTTAGAAATAAAGCATTTAAAATGACTATCAATTACATACATAGATTTTCCTTTATGTCTTGGCAGGTTTCCATATTATCCCAGAGATCAATTTAAGTATACAAGGGCTTCACTTACTTGATATTTCTGATTTTTTTTTCTGAGTTCTCTGGAAATAAAGGGATAGGTGTGATATATAAGATCTTCTGTTTGTTTCTCAGAAATAATTATACTTAACAGATAATGTTGTATACCTCCATTCAAAATTAAGTTCATCTTTCATATATTCCTTGTCATCCTTTTTGGAAAAGACACTAACAAAATTTGTTTTTCCAAATAAACAAATGATATTTTCCCCTGTGTTTCTGTCTTTTATATATTTTCTTTGAGGTCTAAACTAGAGCTTTATGCCACCAAGAAGCCACCTTTTATTCCTGTGTTTTAGTAAAGATGATAGTGTCTAGACTGAGTGTGGTCATGGCTTTACTTAAACCCTGCCAGGTCTCCTTCACCAATAGAGGAGTTATTGTAATGATCCAAAGCAAATATGGAGTTCTAATAGGGTGACACAGCAATAACAGGGTCTTTTTTGAAGAAGTGGGATTTAATCTGGCATTGGGAGACTGGAAATTCATGGCTTCACCTATTTATCCTGCCCAAGTAGACTTTTGTTGACACAAAGAATGTTGCATTTTAAGTAGGGTTTTCCATGAGTTCATTCTACACAGGTATTTCTGTACTACAAAAAGCTTCTCTTCATGTGGCAGTCATGAATTCATATGCTTGAGTTATTTTCCTTTCTTTCGGGAGAGGGAAGATAGCCACTCAGGAGCCCAGTCTTACAGGACCTTCATAGAAGACTGATGAAGTGCAAAGTTGACAAGCTTTTGCTGTAGCCAGCAAGTGATTCACCATATTACGCTCAAGGGATTTGCTTTGCTAACTTTGCTGAGCATGGGTACCCAGGAATGTGTCTTTGTATATTGCCCTGGCCCAAAAAGGAAAGTATAATAAATCAAGATATAAATTGAGTATAAATCAGTGGAGTCAGTGAGTTTCTAAACAAAAACAGGAGAGGCTGTATTTGCACATCCTGCAAAGTACATACATAGTGATCAAATAAGCAAAAGTTGTAGGGATAGGAGCATTAGTTTAAATTGGCAAATTCCAATGTCTTGGGAAAAATGAAGATGCTCTCATTGAAAAACACTGTTTCTAAAGCACCATGCATACATTCTAGCATATTTGCAAGTATCAGTACATAAGAACAAGTTATTTGGAATGGAAGAGAATGCTTTAGCTACCAAATTTGAATAAGTATAATTTTAGTACAGGTTATTACATATTACATTGCTGTGATGTGAGGATAAGATTGATATAATTCTGTAATGAATTTTAAAAGTATTTTAGTTCTGTCTGAATTGATAAGCCATGCAATCAGTCCTAAAACATGAGTAAATGAAAAAAAGGAAGCAGGAACAGAAAAAATTAGAAACAGAATTATAAAATAAATGTATCAGTTCCCTTATCTGACAAATAGAGATAATAAGTTTTTGTGAAGATCATATATGATAGTGATTTTGAAAGCTTCTTTTTATAGGAGGTGTCACATAAATGTAACTTATGAATGTTTTTACAGCTGCTGCTTATAGAGCAGTGACCAAAACCCAAAGCAAACCAAGCCAAAACAAAACAGAACAAAACAACAACAGACCAAGTTTGGAATGCTAAGTAAGAAATGCAGAGTATGCGGATGCAAAAGCATTAAATATATTCTTACTCAAGATTAGTCACTTACAGGTTGATGTGACTTTGGGCAATCTGCTTAGCGTTTTGAGGGGTTCCTCATCTTCACCACGATGAACTTTGCTACCATGAAGAGCTTCACCATGTCAGTGTTTCTTCCAAGTGTAGCCCAAGGACCACCTGCATCTGAACCACCTGGGATGTTTGTTAAGCAGCCTGATGACTCCTGGGCACCAGCCCAAGCCTGCTAAAGCAGGATTTTTGTGTTGCCGTCCAGACACCTATAGTTCAATCATACAAACCTTAAAAATGACAGCAGTGGGGGTTTATAGATTTGGTTTAAATTCCACATCCTTAAACCAGTCCTTGCTCATTTCTAATCACCGGTTTTCACCAAAATGGATACAGTGTTGGTTCCACTTAAACAGTGGGTGAAGACCTGAGGCTTCTGGATCGTGCTGTATATCTGCTGTGCAAGGGCGAGGATAGGAGAGAGAAGAAGGGAAGGTGGGGCTAGGGAGGAACAGAAGAACTAAGATGAAATTCTTAGTTCTTGAAGAGTTTACTGTTTGAGAAAATGTTTTTATTCAATAGTTTTCTATCAAAATACTAGAAATATTTGCCATAATCCATTTTTTTTCATCCTAGGAAAATCTGTCACTTTTTAATTTAATGACTGAAAATATAACTGACCTATTATTACAGAGATACTTTGATATCATGGCACAGCTGAGTTTTTTTGGATGTAGATGTGTGACTTGATATTAATGGAAGGAGAAGCTTTTTATCTCCACAAGACAGGAGATAAAGCAAGAGTGTTTCACATTAGCATGATACAGTTGCCTGTGTCTGCATGGACACCTTTACAGAAATGAATAACCAGTCATTTAGTTGTTCATTGGCTACATGAAGAATATCCTGTCCTCCTTTGCTTTCTTCCAGAGGCAACGTGGCATAATCTAAAGAGCGTGGGACTTGGATTTAAGATATATGGTTTTAAGATCTCAAGTTGGCTGACATATAAACTTAATCATCTGGGGCAGTACATAGTTGACATTTCTGATCTCTTCTGTTCCCTGTCTGTGACTGGAAGGGCATTACTAATCCCCCCCCGCCCCCCCCCCCGCCCCCTCTGCCCCCACCCCCCACAGGGGAAGGCTGTGAGGATTAAGAGAGATACGTAGAGTGCTTAGAATGCAGTCATATGATAGAGCAAACACGAACTGTGCACACCTTACCTATTGCTTTGTATTCGTGAAGGTGCCACATGGGACTGGCTACTACTAGTTTTTAATTTTTTAAATTTTTATTTATTTTTAAAGATTTATTTATTTATACAAGAACCGGGGTACAGGCCAGATGCACAGGGGGGTGAGAGGATTCACCAGAGACAGAACGGGGAACAAAACAGGCAGACTGACAAAATACACTGCTGAGGGGAGCAGTGGGTGAGACAGGAGAGGTCTGCCATGCCATGTGGGACCCTCACCGGCTGGCTGGGATAGAACCTGTACTGCAGAGGCTGCGGACAGCTTCACAGCGCGGCGCTCAACCGCTTGCACCACCAGCGGAGGCCCTTCCACTAGTTTTTTAAATTGTTTCCCTAGGATGGTTGGTCATTCATTGGAGAACCAAGCCTCTTTTATAGGCCTATATGATCACTGGTAGAGTTTCTCCACAGAAATGATATGGGAGATACTATGTGGGGACTCAACCCCTCAGTTCTTTTATCCACTAATTCATCCTTTAAGCACTTACTCAGCCAGTGAATGTAGAATCCTAGAGACTTGGTGTGGATGAGACAACAGGATTATAATATTCATACTCTCTTCCAAAGCCACATGGCTTCTTAGACAACAGTAATGATAAATGGTCTTTCAGCTTCTGCTCAGACGTTTTAGATGCAGGAGACACTCTTGTCTACCTAGAGGCCAAATTGTCTTCTGATAGATGGACTATTATATATATATTGAGCCAAAACATAGGTAAGAACTATTTCCCATGGTGCTACCCACTGGATGGAGTTCTTCCTTCCTAATGCCATAAAAACCCTATAACTGTGTGCAAACCAATTCAGTTTAGGTGACGTGTGTTGCCTCTTAGATGTTGGATTAACAAATAACAAAATGTATCATTCCTATTCATTTATAAATGTGACTAAACTACAAGGCAGAATGGAAGTAAGCCTTATGACAGAAATAGTTATGAAGCAAATACAAATGGCCCCGCCATCCGAGACCCTGCAGTCCAGGTGGAAAGAAAACACAGGTACATAGGTGACTATAATCAAAGGCAAGAAGGGACAGATACCAGAAAAGAAGTATAAATAGAGCCATATGGGAATTTTAAGGTGGGAGTAAATTGTATCAGTATAATCAGAAAAGCTTTAAATAGGTGAGCTGTCACAGTTGAATGTTAAAGTTAAGGGATGCTCAAAGAAAGGTGTATTGTGCTATAATAGATTGCATTTACCCGGCAGTACTGAATTCTGTCTTAATATTTATTACTTTTTTTCTTGATTAGCAGATTAGCACATATTCATTGCAAGTAAAAGGGAACATTGTGAAAATGAAGAATTAAGTATTTTAAAATAATTTAGAATTCTAAATGATTCGGGGAAACCCAAAATACTGAATTGAATATGCTATTTATTTCCAGTCCTTTGTTCTAATTAATACTTTACCACTGAGATCATGCTGTTCATACAGTTTCGTGCATGATTAAAAAAATATCTTGTGCTTATTGCCACGCCATTAAGTAATCTTTGAAAACATGAGTTTTCTACACAATTAGAGTACAGTACATCCAAAGTGATGGAATATTATGTAATCCCTGGACATTCAGGTTTTATTTTTCTGTCTCTTTTTCTCTTTTTGCTGTTCTAAATTACACTGAGATAAATGTTATCTAACATTAATCATTTCTTTACTCACTGAGACTTCACGAATCTTGATTACCTATTATGTAATGTTCTCTAGAAAGTTTTACCAATTTACATCCTTACCACAAGGGAATGAGACTATTTTGTTACATTCTCACCAATATTAAATGACTTGTTCTTTTAGTAGTGACATAATGATTTACATTATTTTTGTTTGCGAGAAGAGACATTTGCAAGTCTAGAAAAGAGATGGAATCTTTTCTGGGATTTACAACTAAAAATGAAAGTGAGAATGCATTTAATGTTACTGAATATATATATATATATATATATATATATACCACTTTGAAGTACTTTGTTCCATGTAAAGATCTAATGTATAGTGATTTCTGTAGAAACCTAAAGATCAGTAGCCAAATGGCATAGCACAGAGACAGCCACCTGCCTAGATTCTAGTTCTAATGCTACTGCACAACAGCAGTCAACTGAGCTCTGGATTCAGCTGCTTCTGTCTTCTGTTTCTGTGTCAGTTTGTATAGTGAGAGGCAGGATAGATACTTTAAAACTTTAGAAAATTAAGATTATTATAGAAAATGCTCTTAGACATGTAAGTACTTGGCAGATACTATTATAAAATATTTAACTTGGTGTTTTCATCAAATGATCTTGATGTGTTGAAATCTAAAGGCCCTGGATTAACCTCATTTTGGTAGATGTTAATTATATAGTGAGAATAGGGGGTAGACCAGAGGGATCAGTACCCGTCATGCTTCCGGGACTCAGTGGGACAAACTTGCCTTGAACCGATGGTGCTGCCATGTCTCAGTGTCCCCCAGAGACTCTGAAAATAGAGGCACAGTACAGTTCTGAAATCCCCCAGTGTTCTGTCTTTCCTAGAAAACTCCCTAATGCTGAGGTTTTCTAAATTTCTCATTGCCCTTATTGTTGTCCCAATTGCTTTCCCAGTGCCTTTAGGCCAAAAGATAAACCCAAAATTTTGTTTATTGAGTGTTCAAACCAATTTAATAAGTATATAGGTGCTAGTAACTTAGTAGCTAATTTGTAAAACAAAACAAAAACATAGCTTGAAAGAAAGAATATAATTTTAACCTAATTCTTAACAGTGATTAATAAGGGATATGTTGCCTGTTGGGCACTGTACAACTTCTCAAAACTTGTACTGAGATTAGACACTGATATCCTCATCCTGTTTCACACAAGTTTTACATGATACTTGATTTTTATCGTAGCTGACCTATTGCAAAGACATGACATCACTGAAAGGAATGTAATGCCATCTAATGTTAGAACTGAACTGCTTCAAGCTAGTTTACATGGTGCCTGACAGGTGTCAAATGCCACTTTTACCCTGAAAGTAAAAATAGCTGACAGTGCTCTTGCTCTTTTCAACTAGCTGTGGAACCCTAAGGTGCCTTGGGGTACAGTTTGAGAACCAGGGCTCTACTCATTTCCTGGTTTCAGGCTTAGGGTTTTTTTTTTTTTAAGATTTATTTATTTATGCAAGAGCTGGGGTACAGGTCAGAGGCGTGGGAGGGTGAGAGGATTCACCAGAGATAGGGCGGGAAGCAGAACAGGCAGACGAACTGAAAGCACTGCTGAGGGGAGCAGTGGGCGAGACAGGAGAGGTCTGCCATGCCATGTGGGTCTCTCCCTGGCCAGCTGGGAATCATGCTGCAGAGGCTGAGGACAGCGTCTCAGTGCTGCACTCAACCCACTGCACTGCCAGAGAGGCCCCTCAGGCTTCAGTTTTATCTTGTTTTCTAGTACCCAGTTGACACCTTTTGTTTCCAAGTTCCTACTTTTATTTATTTCTTGGTTCTAGCTGTCTAGTTTTCTTCTTTTCCCAGTGCCATTCTCTGCCAGTAATAAGCAGCATCAGCTTTTGCAGCTGCTCCCTGACCTTTGCAAACCTAGGTACAGCCCCTTGGGCCCTTGCTTTGGGAGCTGGCTGTAGGTTAACCACTGTGCTCTGTATCTGTATACGGGACCTCTTCAGTTAACATCATTTATTTTCAGTGATGTGGCTTGTCTTTAGGTGTCCATCTGTGCTGGCTACTGTTAATGGGTGGACATATTGCACACCAGACCTCCAAGATCACCAGGGCCACACTTTGCCTAACAGCCACAAAGACCTGCCCACACCACAGCTCATTGTTCCTGTTCTTGGCATGTCAACCCAGTAAATACATTTGATGCATTTGAGTGGCTAATTGAGGGCTCTGCAGTAGACTCTTGCTTTATTTTAGACTCATTGCTTAATTTTCTGAAACTTCAGTTTCCTCATCTGTAAAGATAGGTAGGTCTTACTTTTGTGAGAAATAAATGAGAAAATATCTGGTGCCCCTCAGTACAATGTTTGACATTAGTCATATCATTTTGTAAATGTTTATTTTTATTTATTTTTTTTCTGACAACAGCTATGAGATTTACTTTCAAATAGTTTAACTTTTGTTAGTAATTAAGTAACAAACAACTCATTTTTGAAACTTAGTACTTGTCTCTGCTGATTTATGAAAGAAAACATCAATACTAAAATGAAAAAAAGTTTACATTCATGGAGCATTTGGTTTATAGATGTTACGTTATCTGCAAAAATATATAGTATCTCTTAAGATTTTCATGACATAGGTATATACTTTGTAGGTGTGACAGTGCAGATATTTGGTCCATTTTAGAGCTGATAAATCCAGGGGGTTATTTGAACTGCTTAAGGTTATTCAGTATTTTCTCAATCCCATACCCTAACTCAGGATTTGTAATTTCAGTACTAGTGTTACTTATTTACTACATAGCTGCCTTTAATATTAAAAGTCAGAAACAAAAGGAAGGAAGAAGGAAATAAAGGGAAAGATGACTTAATCTTGTTGATTCTTTCAAGCAGTGAAAATTTGCTATTTCTTCGGCGTCCAGTGCATTTAGTGTGTTAGTGTATTAGAATTGTTAACAGTTTGAAAAAACATTGTGAGTGAGTTTTTGTTAGAAATAATTTCTGAAGAGAAAAATGTTTGGTTGCCTTACTTGAATTGCATGTCAAAAGCACTATATTCATCACTTGAAAAATATGAGTCAATAATTTTTAAGTTTGACCAGATAGGAAAATGCTACAGAAAAAGAGACAAACTTTCCTTTCCTCTGTTCTCTGTTTTCCCCCAAATGTTTACATGTCTAGCCCCTTCACCCATGCTAGAGCCCTTGCCGCCCAACCACTCTCTGGGCACAGTGGCATGGAAATGCACCACCAGGGTATAATTTTGTGCACAGCAGAGAGAACATGCTATTATGGAACTAAGTCTCAGTTAAGGAGCCTTGCCTTAGATTGTTTTGATCTCAGTGTTAAGATGGAACTGGAACTTTGGCTCTTTCTTTCAGGACTATAGAAAATTTGCTGGTTTCTTGTTTGTTTTGGGGGGTTTTCATGCCCAAATGGTAGATAAGAGGAGAATACATGGTTTTGTAGCTTTGGGGTTGAAGACATTGGCTTGAGTGTGCTGAGTTACTTTAACAATCCAAACATACATCTTGATTCTCTGCTGATTGGAAAATTGTGGAAGTCACAGGCTGGCCTGGCTTAACATCTTCTGGCCTACCAGAGGTAGGCTTCTTTGGGCAAGCAATCTCTAAACCCCTATAATGACACCACGCATCATGGATTGGGTGACAGCAACTTTGAGTACATGAAAACTTTAATGAGAGAGAGAGCTTGGTTAAGTATCATGTGAGCAGCTTAGAAAGGAATCTGATGTCAGCCATACTTCAATAAAGTGATTAAAAACTAAAAATAAGCATTAAGGCTACACAAAAGAAAATAAATGATAAAGAACTAGAAATTTTTGAAAAAAAAGTCGCTTTTCTATTCCATATTTTCTGTTTAGTTAATAGAGCAATTCCCATGCAAATTGACTATCTTTAAATGTATTAGTTTTCCATGCTGCCTAACAAATTACCACAAAGTTAGTATTTTAAAAAGTACCCATATTTTAAAAAGTACGCCACAGGGCCTCCCCTGTGGCGCAGTGGTTGAGCTCTGGGTTGCGAAGCTGCCCGCAGCCTCTGCAGCGCCGGTTTCGATCCCTGGCTGCTGGCGAGGGTCCCACACGGCGCGCAGACCTCTCCTGCCGCCCGCTGCTCCCCTCAGCAGTGTACTTCATCAGTCTGCCTGCTCTGCTCCCCGCTCTGGCTCTGGTGAATTCTCTCACCCTCCTGCACCTCTGACTGTACCCAGTGCTGGTATAAATAAATAAATAAATCTTAAAAAAAAAAGTACCCATTTATTATTTCAGTTTCTGTAGGTCAGAATTCTAGGCATACTTAGTTGGGTTCACTGCTCTGGGTCTCCCAGTCTAAAAGCAACATTTTACGGGATTGTGTTCTCAACTGGAGGCTAAACTGTAGAATCTTGGCAACTTGCTTCTTCAGAATCAGCAATAGCAATGGAGTCTCTGCTGCTTTCTAGTCTCTGATATCTAGGTCTTTTAAAAAGGACTGACTTGTTTAGGCCCAGCTGACCTTAAATAATCTCTTTTTATTTAATTATATCTTCAAAATCCCCTCACTTTTCTCCATATAACTGACCTTATAACCATTGCTGTATTCTGTTTGTTAGAGCAATGTTAGTGGTTCTTCCCACAGGTCTGGGGGGGAATCACTGTGGGGTTTTTCTATCATAGATATACCATGTATTTTAATATAAGTACAGTTGGAAGAAAAATTGGCTTTTGAAAGAAATTGGTGGACCATTTTATATATTTAAATCTACATTTAAAGATACTTGTACCAGGAATATGTCTTTCCTTAATGAATGTATCCTTCTTGAAGTTTTCTCTTCCTTTTACCCTGAGACAGCATTCTTTCCCAATTCTTCCATCTCTTGACTCATTCCTTCACTTAACATTTAAGCTAATCTGTTTGGTTTTGAGTTGTCGTATCTCTAACCTAACTGTTCTTCTGTCCACACACCTCAGAGGTAGTTAGAAGTATTGCGCCCAGATAACTTACTTCCTGAGCATGGTGGAATGAAAACACATAAGCATGATATACTTGTGACCCTGCAGATAAACCAGCAGTTCTGTTAGGGCTAGGTTGTATTTGAGTCTGTAGAATAACCTATGGGTGACAGACCTTACACTGTTTAGCTCTCACTGTGAAAATAGAAATGAAAATTTATTTTCTTCTTTTTGGTCTGTAGAGGACTTGCTGGTTTCTTTTCATGTTGGGTGGTTTTTATGTCCAAATAGCAGTATTACATAAATAGTCTCACAAACGTGTGCAGAGTATGTGGTTGTGTTTATTTATACTGAACTTTGTATAAAAAAGAGGATTTTAGGCAGTTCAGAGGCCTAAGTTGAATTGAAAATAAGCAAGAAAAAGGGGGGAAAGGGAAAAATAAATGTCACAAAGTGATATGGAATCAGGTAAGGGCATACTTTCTATAAGTTAATACAGATGTAAACAAATTAGATTCATGATTTGGTGTCATAAGGTAAAATCAGAAGAAATAGATCATCTGAGCACTGAGCTCAGGGAGACATTTTCCCTGGGGGTCTTCATCTGTGATGACAGCTTGGCCACAGTATGCTGTACTGGACAACTCCCCAAGTTCAGCATGTGCATTAGGCCACACATTTCTCTGTGAAGGCTGGTGGCCTGCTGCAGGGGACATTGTAGTGAAAGCATTTCTGTAGGGCTTCTTAATGTTTGACTCAGTCTAGAACAAAGTTTAGCCTCCTATTTCTTAGTCTCTTTAAAATGTATGGCCCAGCCCTCTAAAAGATTAAGAAAATTTTTAAATTTTATTTTCCATACCTTGGATTACCTTTTGAAGTTGTCTTAGCTTCTAACCATAAAATTATTATGAAATTGAAAGCGAACACACACAACACTAGGTAGTCTGCTGTGTCTTCTCACAAGTCTTCAACAATCTCTACATTAGCTCATCTAGAAGAATGAATTATACAGTTTGCCTTGCATATTATCTTTTTTCATTTTTTTTCTCCCAGATAATAGTCCTTGTTAATATCTGGACACTGATATTTTTGAATTCCAAACTATATATAGAATGCTTGAATATATGCTGGATACTGAAATGTGGAATGATCGAATGTTTAATATACACTGTTTGCCAGTGGAGTTTTTTTTTGTTCTTTTTGGGTTTTTTTTTTTTTTTTTTTCTGGTGTGTACTGAGGATTAATTAACATCCTCTGGAGGAAACCTGAGGAACTTAAGAAGACATCTGTCTCATTAGGGGACCGCGCCATCTCAATTTCAAGTAAAGGACAAGGAGGCCCATGGCCAAGCCAAGGAGCTGTGTGTAATAGTGGATTACATGGCTCTGAGTCACAAAGCCTGCATTTGATACAGATTACCATTCACTAATTTATTCCTGACTATTACAATAAATCACATCTAATGTCAGTGTTGTAGAGTGCCCAGAAACACTGAAATTAGAATTTAAATGAGAATACAAAGGTTGTCCTGCACTTGACCACCTTTTTGGACTCATTTCCATTGAGTGCAGTATTTTCTATGATGGTGTAACCTTGTGGCTGGAAGTGAAGGCTTCTGGAAGCATTCAGATTTAGTTTCAGATCCCAACTCCACCATTAATTAGCTGCTTTTCCCAGAGAGGTTTCTTGGGCTCTGTGAACCGCAACTTTCTCATTTCTAAAGTAGTGGCAGTGGGGATGCCTATTTCATGAAGCTTGTTGTAAAGACTGCAGGAAGAAGTGTATCCGGTGAGCTTAGTACAGTACAAGGCACAGCTGCAGAGCCTGGTTAGAAGCTCACTACTGTGGGTGTGCATTTACATGTATGTATACATACGCAAGCATGTAAATATGTATAATTATGTTATAAAATCGAAATCATACTTGATACTCTTTCCTTTATACTTAATACTTAAAAACTGCCTGCAATGTTTTATATCATTCTGTACTTACCTGTTTGCTTTATTATGGTCATTCATTTTGTTACCATAATTTAAAAATTCATAATTTGATACCTTATTAAATTATTACCTTGATACTCAGAAGTAAGAGAAAGGAAAAGAAGGCAGGTTTGCCCAATTTCTCTTTTTTCAGGGAAGTCAGTTACATTTTATTATTGGTGATAATAAGTGTGGAAAATTAAAATATACATCTGAACATTTTAAGCTGTTCATATCCTTTGTTACCTTTGTGCTCTAGGAATTCTGAGGAAAAAAGTATACAAAGATATACATGCATGTAATTGTATGTTGTGTACATGTACATCTATGGATAAGTTGTTGATGGGTTTAATTCCAAAGATGGAGTTAGAGATAGTTTTTGTTTTATATTTCATTTTTTCAATATTCTGCATTCTTACTATTCTCACAATCAGAAAATAGCAATAAATAATTTTTATGAAAACAGATAGAAGAACTATAAACCCCTAAACATAATAGTTTAAGAGTACCATTATACAGGAAGTTTAAAAGTACACATTTAAGTACCAGTTAAGTACCAATTTAAAGTTCACTTGAAGGCCTCCCCGGTGGCGCAGTGGTTGAGTGCTGGATTGCGAAGCTGCCTGCAGCCTCTGCAGTGCCAGTTCGATCCCCCGCCACCGGGTGAGGGTCCCACATGGTGCGACAGACCTCTCCTGCCACCCGCTGCTCCCCTTAGCAGTGTATTTCATCAGTCTGTCTTGTTCCCTGCTCTAGCTCTGGTGAATTCTCTCACCCTCCCACGCTTCTGACTGTACCCAGTGCTTGTATGTATGTATGTATAAATAAATAAATAAATAAATCCTAAAAAAATAAATAAAGTACATTTGAGAAATGGCAGCTGTCTTAAAATTATGACCCACATCCTGCATATCCAGGTGGTTACTCAGAGATGCCCTCATTCTAATCACTGAATGCAGACTTTTATTTCTAACTTTTGAGATGTTTCACTAAACTTCCTAGGCAAGCTTCCTGCTTGGAATTAAGGCTGAATTCCATTTTTTAGGATAGGATTAGCACTTTGCTTAGTCTGAAGGCTAAAACATTCACTTTTCAGGTAAAAGAGAAGTTAGACAAAAAAGAAGCATCTCAGCAAACAAAGGAAAGCAAACTTCTTTGAGTCTTTAGTGAGGAAAAGAAGCAGAAAGAGCTAGAGATAAGTATTCTGTATCCATGTTGTCTAAGCACTTTCCGTGTAAGTATCAGCATTCTGCCTCCTTTGATAAGAAGACTGTCCACCTGGGAAGGAAGGAAACCATAAGTTACTTTCCCAACCAGGGTTGTCTAGATGTTTCTTAAAAACACATACACTAAAGACATCTGTGTACACAGTGATAAAACAGTTTAAAGGTTAGTGAGACAACTATGTAAGAAGACAAGGGGTGACGTGAACACAGTCAAGAAAGAGCTGGAATTTGTACATTCTTGGTCATGGAACTTGTTATTCCCCTGGGAAGAGGAGGCTTCTGGGAAATGGCATCCCTCATGGGAGGCACCAAGAGTAAAATACAATGGAGACTTCTCTTTTTTGTTCATCTCCTGCCAAAGATAAAGGACAATGTTTCTTGTCAAGTTAGATTTGTCTCATTCATAAATGTAATAACAAGAAGCCTCCCTGTGGAGGGGTAGAGCAGATATTCAGTTGAACTTTTTAGACTTTCCTCTTTACTTTCAGCATCTCCCCTTTCCTTTACATACTGCAGAACGGTCACTTTGGTCTTCCTAATCAATAATTTAATTGCTCCCCACTGCTGAAGAAGGAAAGCTGAAATCTCATACTCTAATGTTCCCATCCTTCCTGAATCACATCATAGCCTGTTATTCAGACTTATTTCCCGTAATTCTCCATTAACTTTGTACTATCCAAAATGGGCACCTGTTCCTTGGGCATATTATGTGCTTATCTGCTGGTTTAGTCTCGTTATTGCATAGGTTTGTCATCTGTAAAACCAAAAATGAATATACTTATTTAAAATATATACATTCATCAACACTTTTGTAAAACTTTAAACTTAGAGACTGTTAGCAGCAAATATGTTGCTGGGTAATGACAATTTGGTGCTGATTTTCTTTTTCTTAGGATGATGAACCCTTCTGATTTGGCCCTAGGACTGACCTATAATTGGGGTAAATTCTACCTTTGCAAACCTATAATGTTTGATGTAACAGCTGCTCTAGAAGTCTGTATTTTCTGGTCTGGTGGGAAAAATACCTTAGAGTCAGATAGCTATACAGCTGTCTTTCCAATCGATCAATCAATCGATCGATCAATCAATGGTAGATGAACGGCATCTGTTATTGTGTTGTCCGAAAAGTCATGACAAAAATGTATCATGACTTTTCAGACAACCCAATATATGCTAGACAAACTTCTGGGTCTGGGTATACAATGGAATATCTGGATTTGAACGCAGACTTCATTTTGAATGGTAGCTTGACAAGTCAGTTGGTTTTAACTTTCCATTTCTCATCTGGGAAACAGCACAATGGACTTTACTTCATACACTATGTTGAAGAGCAAATGCAAAATGTCTGTTCAATAATGTCCTTGTTCAATGCCTGTTAACTCCTTCCCTTGTTCCTGTGCCAGGCCTTTTTGAGATTGAAAATTTGGCCTCCCCAAGTTTAACCAGTTGCTTAGTCCAGTGGAGGTCAGAGCCATTTTACTCATTGGGAACAATCCCAAGAGAGGCAACATTAGCACCCTGTGAACTGAAAGGGACCTTTCACATCTGGAGGGTAAAGAAGGAAGGGCAGAGTGTCCTGGTAATCTTTAGAACAGACCCTCTAGCCTTGTGTCTGGACAGTTTCTGAATAGTGAAAAAACTGTGATGTTGAGACTTTGTCTACTGTAAGAGACATATGGCTATATTTTAACAGTTGATTCAGATTTAGACTCTGCCAGTTTCTATACTTGATGAAACCCTGCATATCCAAACACTAGCTCCATTAATAAAATTTCAATGCTGTCTGAATGACAAATACTTGAAAATGGGTTTTATTGTGAAAGGAGAAGTTCATTTAATTTTTCCTCTTTTTGCTTTTGGAAGTACGGACAATTAAATGAGAACTTTGCAGTCAGCAAAAAGTTCTTTGACCTCTATTAATTCTGTTTTTAATAAACTGTCTTTAAAAGACAAGCATTTTCCTTTTTTAAAGTTTTATATCTCCCTCTGGGTTCAGGATCAGACTTTTGCATCTGTAAAGACATCAGAATTGCCTTTGAGGGAGGGAGATTCCTGGCACCATTCAAGTTTCTATGCTGTGAAGTTCTTCTAGTCACTTTCATGATGGAGGTCACAGGGAAGAGGCTGAGCCTTATGGGTGGTCAAAAGTAGGGTGTGTTTGGTAGGAAATCATGTTTTCCTTTCCATTTTCTATGATGTTTTAAAAATCTGGTATTTAACTACTTTATTTCTAAATTGCTCATGTGTTTTCTTCTCTGCCTTCCGCAGTCCTCAGTTACCCAGATTGCTTTTCATTTGTCTGTCCACTTCCTCTCCCTTGGGGTTTTCTGCCTCTGAGGTTTTCCTTAGACTGAGATATGGTCTCCCTAGCCTTTCTACTTTCTTAAAGCAGACACTCAGGGCATTACAAGCATCCAGTCCAGGTCTACTACCTTGAATCAGTATTCAGACCTTGTCAGAGCAGAGCCCAGCTGATCCGGATGGTCACGGATGTGCACGCAGCTGGCTGTCTTCAGCAGTGTACTGGGAATGTCCTCCTCCTACTAGTTGTTTTCTGTCACTCAGTGGCCATCAGTAATCTCAAGAAGCAGGAATGAAAAGGAGCTTTCTCCCCCTAGGATTCCAAGACAGAGTCTGAGGCAAGATGGCTGGGGTGAGGGACCTTCACACTTCATGTTTTCCCTTCTAGCACTACACATACAAAGAAATACACCTGGATTTTTCCAAACAACTTTACATCTGCAAAATATTCCTTAACCCTCTAGAATAAGAGATTGCCACTATTTAGGGCTCACAATAGGGGCTACTTTCTTTTTAACCCCCCTGCATATAAAAATTGAAATTTATTATTTTGTGCCCTTTCCTAAAAAAACAAACAAAAGAAAATAGCATCCAGACTTTTGTGTATTAAGTACTTCATTCTGACCTTAACTGAGAAACAGAAGGACACAGGGATATGAGAAAGGCACAGAAAGGGTCAGGCACATACAAATTGTTTCCCCTTTAGTGTCTGGTCTGTAGTTTTCTTGTCCCTTCTGAAATGGAATCTCAAGGTCCTAGTGATTTTTTTCCCTTGTGTGGCGCACACCGACTCTTCTGCAAGGACACTGGGCATGCCTGCCTTACCCTTCAGCCTGGTTCTTCCCTGCACTGGGGCTTTCCAGCATCCTTGGGAGTTTTCTTTGACCTTGCAAGGCCTTCGGGGAAGTTGTGCCCATGTCATAGAGTTTCTGGAAGAGGTATTTTTTCAGTATCTAGTTTACCCTACTACCTTAAGGAGCTTCTCTGGGAGAGACTAGAATGTTCTATTCAATGCTGTCATTATTATTGTAATTATCTTCTTAGATCTTCCATAGCCATATTGTAACAACAGAAACCATGTAGATATTTCTAGATGTTTTATTCTGAATTTCAGTATTTTAAATTATAAAATTAAAATGTTAATCTAAATCCATGTCTTATCAATGAAAAATTTCCTTATATCTTCATTTTGAGAACCTCTCTCTTTTTATTTTCCATTAAAATGTATTCAATATCACTAGAGAAGCTTTGATTTTACATAAATAACTCATATACACATACAAACTCATATGGCTTATTCACATATGGCTTATATTTTCAGAGTGTATTTCTATATTTTATATAGAAAATTACTTCAATTAAAAATTGTCGCCCTAGAATGAAAGAAGCCTAAAAGAAAACTATTTTGAAAGCATTTTGATAACTGGTTATCAACTCTAATAGTTTTGTTGCTGTAAGGCATTTTATTTTCCTGATTGTGAGAGTCAAACCCAAGAAAAATATTTAAGTATGAAAAAAAATTCTACCACAGAATGACTGGAATGCATGCTTGTATTAGAAAAGTTTTTGAGGTGACCATTTTGGCACATTGGCTTGGTATTAAAAAAAGGGAAGATAAGCTTGCCTGTCCAGTGCAGGCTAAAATTACAGATGCTATTCTTCATGATTACTTGTCTCTGCTTGGAGCTTTCCGTTCAAAGAAAAGAACACATGACTTGAAATAAGCTTTAAAAAAAATCACCAGTGTCAGAGTTACATCATACAAATTAAGCAGTTTTTTTATCATGTTTTATAGAAAAACAGGGTGGGAGAGATTAACACTATTTTAACAGGAGAAGGATGGCTCCACATTGTAGTCATGTGGTACATGATCTTAGAGCCCCAAACATGAAGACTTTTGGCTTCAGAGAAAGTGGCTATTTTTCATAGAACTTGATGTATATCTGTGCCATAACCCTCACTAATCTGACCTCTTGAAATGCTTCACTTTGTTTCCAAAATTCTACTTCTGACAACAAAGTTCCTAACCATAAACATGTCCCTAGATAATAGCAGCTACTCTAAAAAGGCTCATTGTGTGGCAAGGATATTGATATTATGTAACTTCATTTGGTTCTCATGGCAATTCTATAGAAGGTATTACCATATCCTTGATACAAATGAAGAAGCTGAGGACCAGGGCATTCAGGGGGACCCTCAACTAGCAAAATATACGATCCAGGTTGGTCTAGCCCAGATATAACTGACATCAAAGTCCAGGCTCTAAGCCAGTATGTTTTGCACTGTCATCTTGAGTGATTCCTCGTGGTTGTTTTAGGAAAAACAACACATTCTGACCATAGCATAAAGGACCCTGGAGGAGATTTATCATAGAAGTTTACATTGTTGTCTTCATAGTAGAAATTTGGTGGTAATGTAACTCATCCAAACCCTGTGAAAAACAGTATAGAAGTTTCTCAAAAGACCACAAATGGATCTGTCATATGACCCAGCAATTCCACGCTTAGGTTTCTACCCGAAGAACACAAAAACACTAATTTGAAAGGAAATGAGCACTCCCATGTTCATTGCAGCATTGTTTATAATAACCAGGATATGGAAATAGTCAAAATTCCCAAACACTGATGAATACATTAAGATGTGAGAACACACCACCCACACATCCATACCCCCCACACAGAGGAATACTACTCAGCTATCAAAAAAGATAAACCCTTGCCATTGGCAAGGCTATATGGATCGAGCTGGAAGGATCATACTAAGTGGAATGAGCCAGAAAGAGAAAGACAAATACCAGATGTTGTCACTTACATGTGGGATATAGAAAAACAAAACAAAAGGGTCAGATGGAGAACTTTTTAAACTCAAGATAAAATGATAGTGTTTATACGTACTTATAAAACACAGTGAAGGCATATTTTTATTTTAAATGCATTTGTTTGTCATATACATAACCTAGCACTTCCCAAAGGTAACATGTATCTTCATACCACTTACACAAACTTGGAATATGCTACTATAATGAATTGAGAAAGAAGTGAAAACATGTTGAATTGCTGTACTATGATTGGTATCAGTCAAGTTTCATGTAACTTTTTTTTAGTTTCAGTGATTTGATGTAAATCAACCTAAGGAATCTTCATTAGTCAATGACCACGCTTCCAGCTTACATGTATTACATAACAGTGATGGGAAGGAAATTAATAATTCCTCTTAGAGTGGCCCATGCTCCAATGGGTATATGTTGCATTTGAGGTCTGTTCCTCCCCTCACTTTGGAATCTCTACTTTGAAATCTGTGTGTGCAATGAAATGATACTTTGATTTGAGACATTCTCACAGTTTTCAGAGCATTTTTATTTTATTTTTAAAGATTTATTTATGCATACAAGAGCTGGAGGGTAGGCCAGAGGTGTGGGGGGTGAGAGGATTCACAAGAGACTGAGTAGGGAACAGAACAGGCAGATCCACTGAAATACACTGCTGAGGGGAGCAGCCAGGGAGACAGGAGAGGTCTGCTGTGCCATGTGGGTAGCTCCCTGCCCGGTGATCGAACTTGTGCTACAGTGGCTGAGGATAGCTTCACAGTGCTGAGACTTAACCCCTTGAGCCACCAGGAAGGCCTGTTCTGAGCACTAGAGACATGAATCATAAGGAGTAACACAATAGATGAGCAGGATGGAGGCCCTACCCTTGCTGGAGCAGCTAGCTAGTCTGATAGTGTTGTTGGGACTCCCAAGTCGTCTGAGGGAGGAATGAGCTGCTGCATTTTGCTAGATTAGGGGTCTGGAAAAATCTGGGCTTGACTGGCCTTCTTCTGTTACCTTGGCGATTGCAAGACCAGTCAGTCCTAGGTTCTCTAACCAGTACACTCTTTCTGCGTGTCAGAGTTCTATTTGGCTGCCTCTTCTATTCCCTAGCCCCCTGGATTTGTATTTTACTTAACTGGAAAGAGTAGAAGAAAGTCTACATGTCTTGTCCAGATCAGAAGTCTTATTCAGGGGCTTTTTAAAGAAAGGAGGGAAAATTCCTTAAAACTATCTGTCACAGACAAAATGAGTTTGGTCAGTGGCTTCATCTCAGCAGGAAGTCTGCTATTCCTGTACCTTTCTACCTGTTATAATCCCCTGTAAGTAAAGCCAGAATGCAATCTACCCTGCCTTTCTCTTCCTTCTCCTTCCTCACCCTTTGTAATCATGCTGCCACGATAGACTTCTGCAGATGGAAGTCCTTGATACTTTGATAGTGCAGAGGAAGTGTTAAGTTAAAGCCTTAGCTGGAGCTTGCCATTCTTTTTGGTGGGAACATGCGTTAGCAAATACACTATCCTTCGGCCATTCCTTCTCCCTCTACCTTCCTCCTAATCACCACTTGTGAGTCTCACTAAACCTAACTTCCCAAGACTGGGAAAATAGCCTTTTAAAGACAATTAGTCAAATCTTACACAAAGTAAAAAAGTGAAAGAAACTGTAAGTATAAGTGTAAGTGCTGGCTTTATATTTACTCATCATCACCTGTGTCTTTCAAAGACAGTTGAGCAGATGCAGACTTTTGCTCTAAAGAGAAGTTTATAAGGACAGCTTGGAGAAAGGATTTAACACTTTTCAAACTATAATCAGATTTAATTGACTGTGTTATTAATTGTTCTGAAGCTGACAATGCCCCAGCTCGTGGCACATATGAGCAGAAATCTCAAGAGATAGATGTTACTGATAAAGGTTTTGGGTGAGGATTCAGATACCAGATACTTCTTTCATTTTTAAAGGAAATAAAACATTTAAAGGCATTTTAAAGACACATTAAGCATGACTACTATATCTGGTTGTATTCATCACAGATTCCTATATAAGACTTCGGTGTAAAAAAAATAATAACAGTACAAAACACAACAAAGCAAAAACAGGCAATTATAAACCAGAGACATCCTGCAGGGGAGGAGGAGGGAGAGGAAGGGAGGGAGGAGCACAGGGGACTAAGGTGATGGTGCATGGGTGTCTTGGGGAAGGAAATTCTATGGGGACTCAATCTGAGGGGATGGGGGGAAGCAAATATTGTTTAAAAAGAAAAAAGAAAAAAAAAAAGATTCCTATGTTGAAACCTAACTTCTAAGGTGACAGTATTAGGAGGTGGGACCTTTAAGAATACTTAGCTTCGTACTTCTCCTTCCTTTTCTGTTTTAGTTCTTTTTATTTCTGTGTCTTCAAGAGTACTTATTCGTTCTTCCATTTCATCTATTCTGCTTTCATTGCTTTTCCCAGAGTTCTTTAGCGTCTCCATTAATTCTTTGATCTCCTGCATTTCTTTTACTTCCCTCTTTAGGGACTCAATTTCATTCTTCTGGTCATTAATTATTTTCCCCTTATCATTGTTTTCCTTTATGACTTCTGTCAGTTTTTTAATCATAGCAATTTTAAATTCTCTATCTGGAAGGCTCAGAAGTTCTTCCAAGTTACTGTCGTTGCAATCTGGTAGATGGTTTTCTTTTTGCGGTGTGCTTTTTTGCTGAGGAGTTGCTGGGTTGCATGTGGTTTTTCTACTCCCTACTGCCTGTTTTCTAATTTGCCGTATTCCTTGTGACACTGTGTTGCTGGTACTGGCCGGCATCTTGGGCGACCTTCCCAGCTTACCACTGGCTCCTCTGGGGAACTTCTGCTGGGTTCACAAGTTTCCAGCAAAGAAAGGTCCCTGCTGCAAAATGGCGATGCGGGAACGTGCTCCCCTGCACACCTGGTCTGCCCCAGTGGTGGGTGCTGCTCCCCTCTGGGCTGGAACTGCAGGCTAGAAGGCGCCCGGCATGGGCAAGCCTCCCAGCTTACCTCTGTCTCCTCGGTGAGCCTTCTGCTGGGTTCACACAGTCTCCAGCAAGAAAGGTCCCTGCTGCAAAATGCCAGTGCAGGGGGCGCACTCCCCTGCACGCCCGGTCTGCAGAACAATTATTGATGAAATTCATATGGAATCACCAAAAACCCCGAATAGCCAAAGCTCTCCTGAAAAAAAAAAAGAAGGGAATGGAGGCATCACACTCCCAGATTTCAGGCTATACTACAAAGCCATAATCATCAAAACTGCATGGTATTGGAACAAGAACAGACACACAGACCAATGGAATCGAATAGAAAATCCAGAAATAAACCCACAGATTTATGGTCAACTAATCTTTGACAAAGGAGCAAAGAATATGCATTGGAGCAAAGAAAGTCTGTTCAATAAATGGTGCTGGGAAAACTGGGCCACTACATGCAAAAGAATGAAGCTTGACCACTACCTCACACCATACACAAAAATCAACTCAAAATGGATTAAAGAACTAGACATAAGACCTGAAACCATAAAATACATAGAAGGAAATATAGGCGAAACACTACGTGATTTGCACATCAAAGACATCTTTACAGACACATTACCCAAAGCAGTGATAGTGAAGGCAAAGATAAACAGCTGGGACTACATCAAATTAAAGAGCTTCTGCACAGCAAAAGAGACAATAACAAAAACAAAGAGAAACCCCACCAACTGGGAGAACATTTTTGCACACAACACTAATGATAAAGGATTGATCACAAAAATCTGCAAAGAGCTGATAAGACTCAACAACAAAGAAAATAATCCCGTCAAAAAATGGGCAGAAGGGCTAAAAAGAAACTTCTCTGAAGAGGAAATGCAAATGGCCAACAGGCATATGAAAAAATGTTCAACATCACTTGTAATCAGGGAAATGCAAATCAAAACTACCATGAGATACCATCTTACACCAGTGAGAATGGCACATATTAAAAAAACTAGCAACAACAAATGTTGGCGAGGGTGTGGAGAAAAAGGAACTCTCCAGCACTGTTGGTGGGAGTGCAAACTGGTCCAACCACTATGGAGAGCTGTGTGGAGATTTCTGGACCTACTAAACATAGAGCTTCCATATGATCCAGTAATTCCACTCCTAGGTATTTACCCAAAGGACACAGAAACATCAATTCCAAAGAACACCTGCACCTCTATGTTTATAGCAGCACTATTTACAATAGCTAAGCTTTGGAAACAGCCCAAATGCCCCAAAATAGATGACTGGATCAAGAAGATGTGGTACATATACACCATGGAATATTACTCAGCATTCAAAAAAGATAAACACATGCAATTTGCAGCAACATGGATGGCGCTGGAAGGGATCATGCTCAGCGAAATAAGCCAGAAAGAAAAAGAAAAATACCAGATGGTCTCACTCATAGCAGGAATCTAGAAAACTTAAATAAGGGACCAGGAAAATGAATAACTATAAGAAAGTGAAAATCAAAATCAACAAAAATATATGAACCAGAGACACTTTTGGGGGGGTGGGTGGAGGGAGGGGAGGGATTGGGGTCAAAATGGGGGGGTTAAAATTGTATGGGGAATATAAAAATAAAATTTATTATAAAAAAAAAAAGAATACTTAGCTCATGGGCCTTCCTGGTGGTGCAGGCGGTTGAGCACAACACTGTGAAGCTGTCCACAGCCTCTGCAGTGCCAATTCAATCCCCGCTGGCCGCTGGCCGGGGAGATACCCACATGGCGATCAGACCTCCCCTGTGTCACCCGCAGTGTATTTTGTCTGTGTGCCTGTTCTACTCCCCGCTCTGTCTCTGGTGGGTCCTCTCACCCTCCTGCACGTCTGGCCTGTACCCCGGTTCTTGTATAAATAAATAAATCTTTAAACAACAAAAAAAGAATACTTAGCTCATTTGGGGGAAACCCTCATGAAAGGAATTAGTGCTCTTATAAAAGACCCTGCAGTGCTCCCTAGCTGCTTCTGACATGTGAAGCCAGCAGTCTGCAATCCAGAAGATGGCCCTCGGCAAAGTCTGACAAAGCCCCACCCTGATCTAGGGCTTCAGGCTTCTGAAATGTGAGATATAAATTTCTGTTCATGCTAAGTCATCCAGTCTGTTGTATTTTGTCATAGCAGCCTGAGTAGACTAAGACAAAGAGCTATAAACACCTACAAATGGGATTCTCAATTCTAGAGAAAATCCAAAGATGTAGAAATGACTGGCTACTTTCTCATTTGCTGGGTGTTGAAATGTTATTTTATACTAGTGATCTCAGCAGGGTGGTCCATGAGAAGTGCAACCTTCTGTGACATTAAAAGTTGAAAAGCTTGTTCTTCCTTAGAACAAGTTTGTTGGTGAATGAAAATACTATTGATATAAAATGTTCTTAGCTAGGAAAGTACCTGTTGAACCAATAAAAATCACATTTTCAAAGACTTTGAGGGAAAATTTGTCTTAAATTATTTTATTGCTTTAAATTTTCATTTTAATCCTGTGATAGTCACAAAAATGGTCCACCAAGAAAATCCATATCCTTTCCCATGAATCTATGACTATATCATATTACATAGTAGAAGGGATGTTGCAGATGTGATTAAGTGAAGGACCTCAAGATGGAGAAATTATGCAGGATTGTTGGCTTTGGAGAGAGAGGAGACTTCCAAAAGCCAAGAGGGTGGCTCTGAAAGCTAGAAAAGGAAAGGAAATAGTTCTCTCTTGGAACCTTGCCAAATCTTGCTTTTAATGCAATGAAACCCATCTTCAATTTCTGATTACTAGAGTTAGAGGATAATGAATTTGTATTGTTTTGAGCCACTAAGTTTGTGATAATTTGTTATGGCAGCAATAGAAAATTAATACAAATTTCTAGCTTATTTTAAAACTTATTTCTGCCCACCTCATATACCTTTTTATATAAAAGCTTTATTTAGACCACTGATTTTTGCTTTCCTCCCTCCCCTGGAAAGACACTTGTCAATGTCTAGGGGCATTTTAATTTTCATCGTAAGGTGGTACTACTGGCATCTAGTGGATAGAGGCCAGAGATACCACTAAACATCCTACAGTGGAAAGAGCAAGTTCCACTCACCCCCTCCACCCTCAGAGAGCACTGTCATTGTTGCCCATTGGGAAATCCTGAACTGGGTCAACTTACATGCAGACATGCAAACAGGACTACCAGGCCGTTTATTCTAAATTCGTTGTGTAGTTTAGACCTGCACTGTCCAATGGCTACATATAGATACATGTCGCTAAATAAAATTCATTAAGTAAATTTAAAATTCTGTTTCTTAGTCATACTTGTCAAATTGCAAGTGCCACTACTCACATGTGCCTAGTGACTGCCCTGTTGGATAGCTCTGATATAGGACATTTCTATCATTACAGAAAGGCCCAGAGGGTAGTGCTTGTCTTCTAGATCCCTGCTACCCAGACAAATAAAATCAGCATCACCTGAGAGAGCTTGTTAGAAGTCCCCTCCAGAACTACTGATTGAGAGTTCATATACTAGTAAGATCCCAAGGTGACTCATAACACATTCAAGTCTCCTTTTCCTCCTGTCTGTTGCTCCATACTTTCTCCTTTTCTTGCTACATAAATGCCTTTCCCCACAACTTTAATTTTTTAGGCTCCTCAAACCAGAGCTTTGTCCTATTTCATCTCTGTATCAGCCCCCCACCCCTCAGAATCACTTAACACATTGCTTTGCACAAAATAACTGCTTAGTAGTATTGTTTCTGGACTGAATTTTATTGAATTAACTTCTGAACATTCTTAATAGGTCATTTGCCATTTAACCAGAGGGATGAATATTTTCTTTTTTTTTTACATTATAATTTAATTTGGACATTTTCTATTTTAAGTTATGTAAAAAATTTAACCTTTTCAAATATCTAGAAATTTCATAGTAAATTTGTATGTTCCTAGTGATTTCACAGTGTTGAAGAATGCATGAATATGCTATATTCAAATTCTCTGTGAAAAAAATGTGGCAAAACTGCATTCTTATATTAATGGCAAACATCTCCACAAGTATTATTTGTCCAAATCAAATAACTGGTATTGCATTGAGAAAGATTGCCAAGTACTTGTCTGAGGGACCTAAGCATGTTATCTTTCTAGAAGTGGTTCTTGAGTTGTCTTTTTTAAAATTGCATCTTCTTATTTTCAAATGAAGTATATTTGGATTGCTGTCATTTGAGGACCACAGTGCCTATAATTTATGCAAAAGAAAGCTAAATGATAGTCCAGTCACAGATAAAACTGTCTCCAGTGTCTTCTGCTTATCTTTTGGTAGACATTGCCAAATTGCCCTCCAAAAAGATTGTCAAGAGACTCTCTGCCAACAGAGTATGGGTGTGCCCATTTATTTATGTCTTATTCCAGCATTCATAGGATCATCTAGCTATTCTTTTAAAGATAAGAACTTGTTATTTAACACTGATGAACTTTAGTTCTGCAACCCAACTGTGTTCCTGGGATAAAAGATTCAACCACCCAGCCACAGACATTGCTGGACAACATGGGCCTCCCGGAACCCAGGGAGTGTACCACTGAGCTTCACTGCATTGTTCTGGGCAGGCCAGACATACGCTGGCTACCAACAGATGAGAAGGCACTGGCGATAGTTGGTGCTGGTCTTGGCCATTCTCTTTCTTAATCTTTCCCTCTCCACCACCCCTATCCTCCCCCCACCTCTCTCTTTCCTCTTTCTCTTTTATGGAAGTATAATTGACATATGACAAACTGCACCTACTTAAAGCATACAGTTTACATATAGTTGGCAATAAGCAATTTTTGGTGTAGTGTATAAAGGTATTCTTGACCTATAGGAGTGTGTATGTGGAGGGCATGCAGGTGTGTGTATATACACACACTATGGGCTTATTCTTAATAGACTTACAATTGTTAATGAAAAGCATTCTAAAACATAATTTGTGCTCAGAGTCATTTTTTCCTTCCTTAATAGCACGTTGCTTCAAAGTGCTGCTTCAACCTGCAACATCTGATTTCTCCCCTCATCACCCTTGAATTGACTCCAGTCAGGCTTCCATTCTGAAGACCCACTGAACTGTTATCTGTGAATCCCCTGGAATTTAAATCCTTTATTTCAGTTGCTTATAAGTGTTCTTGACTTCTCTCTCCTCAACATCCAACCTATTAGCTAAACATATTAGCTTTACCTTCAGAATATACCTCCAAGCACCACCTTGCCAGGCTCACAGTTGTTATGGTCTCTTGTCTGGATGACTGCACGAGCCTCTGACTGTGCTCCTTGCCTCCAGACTCACTTTATCTTGTCTCTAAATACTATTCCCCTCTAAGAGATATTTTACTAATTTTGTTGTATTCTACACCCCTCTTAGAACCTAAGCTTAATAAGAACATACTTTTTTTTTTCTGTTTGAATAGTACCTGATATATAGTTTGACATTCTGTTTGGCATATAGTATGCACTCATATTCACACTAATTTAAAATAAAAAGGTGAGTAGAAGGCCAAGTAATTCAACCTCGGACAGTTCGCAAGAATCAATTGTTTTTGCTCCTAAAGCTTTTTATGCCAGGTCATTATTATAATAATGCAACTAGTTAAATGTCACATTTCTAATTAAATAGCACCATAAGAAAATGTTTCTGAGAAAACAAAGGTGAAAGGCTTTGTTATTATTCAGAGAAGGCAACTTGCAAAAAGAAATGGTTTTAAAATTGCTGATGAGGACAAGTAGAAGTTGAGAAAACCGTAAAAATTCTGCAAGGTTTTTGTACTCAAATTGCTTTACAAGAATTTTAAGTTCTGACTCCAATGTGAAGGAGCCAATTTGGAAGAAGTATGTGAAACTTTATTGGTGTAGCTTTGCTTGGAAGATGAAGCTGAGCTCCAGTTAACAGACCCATAGTCACATATAAAGCCTTGGCTCTCCATGAAAGGACTTGTAAATGAATACAAATTGGTATTTTAGGTTCAAAGAAAAAATTTAAGGTATCATTTTTATAATTCCATATTCTAAAAATTTTAATAATGATTACCTGCATTCAGGGGTTATCTGGGCATCTGTATTTATGTGCACACACTTTTTTGTTGTTGCTATTGTTAGAACATAACTGATATCATATATATTTGCCTATATCATGTTCATTTTGCTGACAGTGTATCTTGGAGACCATTTGGTAATAGTAAGGATAGAATATCTTTTTTTTTTTTTTTCAGATTTATTTATTTATTTATATAAGAACCAGGGTATAGGCCAGATGCACGGGAGGGTGAGAGGATTCACCAGAGACAGAGCAGGGAACAGAACAGGCAGACTGATGAAATACACTGCTGAGGGGAGCAGCAGGCGTGATAGGAGAGGTCTGCTGCGCCATGTGGGACCCTCACCAGCCAGCTGGGATCGAACTGGTGCTGCAGAGGCTGCGGAGAGCCTTACAGCACAGCGCTCAACCGCCTGTGCCCCCAGGGGAGGCCCATAGAATATCTTAATAACTTAAAAAAGTTGAACAGAATTTCACTTTGTGAATACAGCATTTTTTTTTTTTTTTACTTTTCTATTTAGGATTGCCTAGATTATTTCCAATTTTAAAGTAAATAATGCTGAAAAATAGTCCTTGCACATGTACAGTTGGGTATGTGTGCATTTATCTACAGGATAGAGTCCTAGAAGTTATTGGATCAATTATTTTGCTGGTTTGGGATCTATTTTTTGTTAAGGATTTATGTTTTGAGCAATCAATACTTTACTCTGAACTTGCGGTTAAAAATCATTGAAATTCATGTAGAAAAATATGTTTGTGATTCTGGATCTGGAACTTTTTAGCCTCAACACCCACTTCCCACTTGAATAAGTGGTTTTGTAACTTAAAAAACTTTTGACAAAAGTCTTTGATAATGGGAGGTGTCTTGGGCACATGCTAGCACATTATAACAGCACAGACTGTCTCACTCCTATTCTGCCAAGAATCTGTGCTTCGTGAATATCAACTTAGGGCTTCGGAAACTTCATGAGGCATAGCCAATCTCAAAAAGAATAGTCATATTTCTAATTTCTGCTGTTCTTTTCATGTCTTTTGGCTACTAAAATCTATATACATATACTTTTTTAATAAACATTTTTGGTTTGCAAGAATATTGCTAAGAATATTTTTGCATTTTCTTTAGGATTTAATTTTTAAATTTCCCTGATTTTCTTAGTAAGAAGATTAATTATAAATGAAATTTCCATTATGTTTTGTTTCCTTGGACTTTGTCTCTTGAATATTATATGTCTTGTTCATGCCAGCAGTCCATAAATTGTAAAGAATTAAATTCATAGGATTCTGTCATCAGCTCTATTTTTGTGAACATTTCCAGCCAGATTTTAGTACTTGTTTAGATTTATATCATATGGGGGGAATCTTAATTCATAGCTGAAAAAGTAAATATGTTGGAAAATCAATGATGGATTTCCTGTTTATGTTGAGCATTTATAGGGAAAGATTTGGCAGGGGTGGGGGATTTCTTTTATTATTTGAGGGGATAAATATTATTCAGATCACCTTGGTAACAGATGGACCACAATCTATCACATCTGAGTTAGGTGGTGTTGGTTTGGAATTGACACCATGGGTTTCCTGTGAGATTTAAGATGTATCATCTTTAAATTAAGAGAGAAGTATACTTTAAAAAGTTGCAATCTCTACACTTAGGTGATAGATTTAACTATTTTGAAAATGGTGAGTTATTTTCTTGGGAAAATTTTGTAAGCAGCATTATTCTTTTTTTTTTTGTTCTAATGTGAAAGAAAAATGAATCTCAGTGCCTATTTTTTTTTTTTTGGTGGGACCCTCGCTGGCGGCAGGGGAACGAACCAGCACTGCAGAGGCTGCGGGCAGCCTAGCAGCCCAGCGCTCAACTGCTGCACCACCAGGGGAGGCCCTCAGTGCCTATTTTTAAGACACTAAAATGCAATTATTGTTCTGAATGTGTGAGGATGGAGATATCTATTTTTTTCTTATGTACACATATGCATATTTGATATGTACACATTTACATGGTGTATATATGCATACATGTGCATATATAATTATATATTGTATATTTTGATAAGTTAAAGTAGATCTCATTTGAAAATGATAACGGTTCACAAGAAAATCCTTGGCAAGCATTTGTACTAGCTTTGTTTTTGAAGTCTGAAAACATGGTTTAGGGAAGGGGAGAGGCATTGATCCATCTTACATTGGTTTAGAGTACATGATTTTGTTGAAAATAAATTCAAGTGTGTCCTATTTTAAATGTTTAGAGAGATCTTGGTGGAGACAATGAGAGAACATTAGCTACTGTTGAAAGTGGAGTCTGTGCATGCGGGTTGGTTTATGTTTGTCAGGACATATAAAGTCCACTTTTAGTTTGCTAGTTGTCTCTTGGTTTCTTAGGATTTAGAGCTAATGAGAGGACCCTGCTACTTCAGTATTATTTCAGTATTCTCTCAGCTTCGGTTCAGAGATATGAGCATTCAGGGGAAGACATCTCTCTCCCATGTGATTGACCTATCTTGGCATTTTGCCTGCTCTTGAATGGCATCACTGAATGTTTTAGGTATATGGAAAAGTTCACTTTGGTTACACTTCATTATGCTGTCTCCCTGGAGGTACCCTATTCAGAAAAGCCTCCTTGGACTTGGCAAATATTCCATGAAGCATGGAGTGCACCCCTGCACCCTTGCTCCCCCCCCCCAAGCGCATCTGTGTGTAGTGCATCTTACAGAGACAATATGGGAAACACAAGAGAACTCCAAATAAGTGATAATTAATATCCTCACAGAGTCAAGAGGCTATTCTGTTAACCAAACTGGGACATGTTGCTATATAAAAATACCAATCAAAGAACAAAAATGTGTTCTCGAAAATAAAAAAATCTTACCCATTAAAAATAAACAGTATCTCTATATAAATTTCATATGTAATAAGAAAGCCCCCAATTAAGAATTAACAGAAACAACATGTGGGCCTTCCCTGGTTGCACAGGCGATTGAGCGCTGCACTGTGAAGCTGTCCACAGCCTCTGCAGCACCCGTTTGATCCCGGCCAGCTGGCGAGGGTCCCACATGGTGAAGCAGACCTCTTCTGTCTCGCCCACTGCTCCCCTCAGCAGTGTATTTCTGTAGTCTGTCTGTTTGGTTCCCCGCTCTGTCTCTGGTGAATCCTCTCATCCTCCTGCGCATCTGACCTGTACCCCGGTTCTTGTATAAATAAATAAATCTTTAAAAAAAAAAAAAAAAGAAAGGAAACAACATGTGAGGGCCTCCCCTGGTGGCGCAGGCAGTTGAGCGCAGTGCTGTGAAGCTGTCCACAGTGCTGTGAAGTTGTCCACAGCCTCTGCAGCACCGGTTCGATCCTGGCCAGCTGGCGAGGGTCCCACATTGCGCAGCATAGCTTTCCTGTCTAGCCCGCTGCTCCCCTCAGCAGTGTATTTCACCAGTCTGCCTGTTCTGCTCCCCACTCTGTCTCTGGTGAATCCTCTCACTCTCCCGCGCATCTGGACTGTACCCTGGTTCTTGTATAAATAAAAAATAAATAAATCTTTAAAAAAAAAAGAAACAACATGTGAAAAGTGCAAGGTCATATATTAAAGTGTCTCTAGGTTGTAGGATTGTAAGTGTTCCTCGAGCTATGTAAATTATATTACAAATTATCCAGACATAAACATGTGAAAACAATAATTTGAGTCCTCACAAAAGGTATAAATAAGACCCTTGAAAAAGTCTTTATCTAAAGTGAATATTCAGACTTATATTATGGATGGACCCTGATTATGCTGATAAACTAGAACCATACTTTGTTTTTTAGAAAACGGTGAGATCTTGTATGCCAAGGGTAGGATTATTCTCTCTCCCTACTCCCACAAAGTCCCTTTGGAACTCTGAGACTTGAGGGTTAACACAGTGGTTGGGTCAATTAGTGATCTTTCCAGGAAGTTACTGCAGAATCCTGGGTCTGATGGGGCAATGTCATGCTATTGAATCATTTCTGGAGTAGCTAATACATATCTGCTTTCATTTGAGACTCAGCTTGATTCTTTAGAACTCAGTAGATTTGGCAGCTCAGCTGGCAACATCAGTATCAATAACAAAAGTCTGGTTTATGCTACAGTAATAAATGCATATAAATTAGATGTTTTGCATTATAGAGACCACCTCATATCTTTTTGAATGCCCCTTAGAACCTATTCAAAGATTTTGCACACTGCAGATGTTAATGTTTCTTTTCCAAACAAGCGTTAATGTCTTTTCTACTAGTTAACTTTTCCTTGCTTAGGGTATGTCTATTAGACAGATAGCTATGACTTACCAGTTCACTCAGCAGAAGATATACTCAGTGTCCTCTAGATGAAGGGTAAGGTTGAAGAGGCTGGCAGAGGCCAGCCATGTAGGGCATATGGGACACAGTGAGGACTTCAACTAGGAAGCCTTCACAGTATTTTATACAGGAAAGTTGTGTACGGTGAATTAATAGATGCTTTGGGAAGATATTCTGGCTGTTCTGTGCAAGCTGGACTTTAGGGAAGAAGAGTGGAGGAAGAGGAATTGGTTAGGAGCCTGTTGCAAAGGCAAATGAGAGGTATTGCTCACATGGCGAGGGTTCTATCTGTGGAGAAGTGGTTTCTACGGTCCGTTCTCAAGCGCACATGGTCTTCAGTAGAAGATAGTAGCCCGCAAGTCGCTTCAGCCTGTACTTTCTGATGTAAAGTTGCAGGATGAGGTTCAGGGTCTGTGGTAGGATATGCAGCAAGCAGCCTGTGTGTGATACTCACTGTTTAGTGTTAAGGAGCATATGAGACGCCAGAAAGCAGCAGTGTTGGTATCCGCCTTCCTCCAGGCCAGCCAGCACGTGTTGGTTAGGACAGTAATCTGGGGCTGAAACTTTCACCCAGGAGCAATGAAAAGAGAACATAATAAGTATCCTAGTCATGTGTGCTGTTAATGCCTTTCTGTAAAAGATCAGTGTTTCTCTCAGGAGTGAGTGATGGGAGTGCTAATGTATATCACACGGGAGTGAAAGCATGAAACTGAATGTATGGAATATTTACTATAGGCATGAAAAAGTGGAAGCATTGTAAATGAAGTAAAATTGGTAACTGGAGATCTCTCAGTTGGACTAACTTTATCTTCTCAGTGTTTTGGAAAATGGATTTTATCATTTATTTTAGGTTCTCTTGTTGTAAGACCTTTAATGTCAAAAGTCATTCATTTTTTTTTTTAAAGATTCATTTTGTTTATTTATGCATACAAGAGCTGGGGTGCATGGGCCTCCCCTTGTGGCACAGCGGTTGAGCGCTGGGTTGCGAAGCTGCCCGCAGCCTCTATAGCACTGGTTCGATCCCCGGCTGCCAGGCAAGGGTCCCACATGGTGCGCAGACCTCTCCTGCTGCCCACTGCTCCCCTCAGCAGTGTACTTCGGTCCTTCTGCCTGCTCTGCTCCCCGCTCTGACTCTGGTGAATTCTCTCACCCTCCCGCACTTCTGACTGTACCCAGTGCTTGTATAAATAAATAAATAAATCTTAAAAAAAAAAAGAGCTGGGGTGCAGGCCAGAGATGCAGGGGGAGGGGTGAGAGGATTCACGAGTGACAGAATGGGGAACAGAACAGGTGGAATCTACTGAAATACACTGCTGAGGAGAGCAGCGGGCGAGTCAGGAGAGGTCTGCTGCGCCATGTGGGTCACTTCCCTGGCTGAGGATCGAACTCGTGCTGCAGTGGCTGCCGATAGCTTCACAGTGCTGAGCCACTAGGAAGGCCTTGAGCCACCAGGGAGGCCCAAATCATTCATTCTTGTCTCTGTTAAAATGACCTGTTGACTGTTAGACCAAGGAATAAGTTTTGTGTCTGCTGTATATTATCTAACAGCCTCCTTTAAGATTTATAATTTTAGAACAGTTTCCTAACTAGCCAAGTCTTACATGCATCCCTTAATAGCAAAATTCTCAGTATTACTACAGAAAAGAACTAAAATCAGATTGCTTTTCTGGGATACCAAATGCCAGCCTTGAAGCAATATCCCATTTAATGGTGACAGAAAAAGGAAGTGTATGTATTTGAACACTTTTCCCTCCATTTGCTCTCTGTCACAAGCTTCTAAGATAAGGAGGACTGTTTCTGAAATTAAGAAGAGCAAGGCCAAGGTGAGGTTAACTTGGAAACAGCGATGGTGTAGAATTGACTTACCTTGACTTTTTTAGATCTGTGGGATGTCTGAATTTTTGTAAAAACACAAATTTGCTAGCCAGACTGGAAATACTTTCTGTTTTTTTCATTTAAAAAACTCAGGCTCTCTCCCTAGAGGTCTTTTCTGTCAAAGACTTTTTCCCCCCTTTTAAACTTTGGCTCTTATGTTCCATATGTAAGCAAAGTTTAACTAGTTAGGAAAAAGTCACTCTAGAAAAAAAGACCCTTAATTGTGAGACCAGATGGTAAACATTATTCAGCTGATGGCGCTGAGCAGATCGGAGGGAAGGTGTGGTAATATGAGCTTGTCCTGCAGCTGTGACCTGTAATTCCAAAACAGCCTATTTCCTCCCTGCTTTTGCTTCTACATTCCAGCACTTCTTCTCTCTTGGTGGACAGATTGATGTGAAAAGATGTGTAAGAAGGGAATTAAATGTGTTCTAGGAGGAGCAATTTTGCTTTTTATTCCAACCCATGTGTCTTTTTTTGACCCTCCTCCTCCCCATGTTACTTGTGCTGACCGATCAAGTAGAATGGAATCCCTCTTGTGCAGCACACTGCATTTCACAGGTCTCATTGTCGGGAGCCCATCATGATGTCCTTACAGCATCTCCAGCTGAAGTCTTGCAGGTATCTCAAAGTAAAGGTATACAAAACCAAGATCATCACTTCTGTTTTCACCTCTTCTCAGAAAACACTGACACTGCTTTACTCCTTCAGTGAAAGGTTCTACCATTGTTCCTCCCCCAAACTGAAAATCAAGGATTCAGGGCCTCCCTGGTAGCTCAGGGGTTTAAGTCTCAGTGCTAGCAAGTTATTACCAGCCACTGTGGTGCGAGTTTGATCCTGGCCAGCCAGGGAGCTAACCCACAGGGCACAGCAGACTTCTCCTGTCTCAGCTGCTCCCCTCAGCAGTGTATTTCAGTATATCTGCCTGTTCTGCTCCCCACTCTGTTTCTGGTGAATCCTCTCACCCCCTGCACCTCTGGTCTACTCCCGATTCTTGTATGCATAAATAAATAAAAATAAATCTTTTTTTTTAAAAAAGAAAAGGATTCATTGCAAACTTTTTTTCCTTTCTTGTCCATTTCATGCAGTCCACCTCCTAAATACGTTCCAATACTTCCAAACCTCTCTTGCCCCATTGCCACTGCTGCTGCCAATTCAGACTTTGAAAATATCTGATGTTTTTGCCTTTAATTTTATTCAGATTATTTTCTTCTTCCACTCTGTTACAGTGTTGTATATTAAGTGAGAATTACCAATGAGATCAATGAAGTTAAAATCTCACTGGGAAGGCCTCCCCGCTGGCGCAGCGGTTGAGCGCTGGGTTGCGAAGCTGCCCGCGGCCTCTGCGGCGCCGGTTCGATCCCCGGCTGCTCCCCAGCCATCGGAGGAGGGTCCCACATGGCGCGCAGACCTCTCCTGCCGCCCGCTGCTCCCCTCAGCAGTGTACTTTGGTCCTTCTGCCTGCTCTGCTCCCCGCTCTGGCTCTGGTGAATTCTCTCACCCTCCCGCGCTTCTGACTGTACCCAGTGCTTGTATAAATAAATAAATAAATAAAAATTAAAAAAAAAAAAAATCTCACTGGGAAAAGTGTAGGTGAAGACAAGTGATTTCTTATAAGTTCTGCAGGTTGTTACAATATTTAGTTTGGGTTGAAAACCAAGACTGGACAGGAGAACTTTCAAACCAGATAGATATACAGTCTTTGTGACCTTGAAGATGTTATCTTCTGCCACCCTGCTCCTGACTTTATAGTAAGTAGCCATAAACTATTTGTGGTTTCTCTTACTACATGTGTTCCATACTAACCCTTGGTTTATTTCTCGGTGTGTAGGAATTCATCTGTCACAAATACTCTGGAAATATGCTGACTGCCTAAACCACTCTCCATACTGTGTACCATGTTATTTTCCATTGTGGGAGATACTGAGTTGACTCCTGAGAACCTCCAGAATAATTGAGGTCTTACGTGCGTCTTTTGTGGTATTCTCAAAAGGCTCCTTGCCTTCTTGTTATTTTTGCCCTATCCAACTGCAAGTTCTAGAAATCTCTTCTAATCAGAACGGTATTATCTCAGAGCATTTTGAAATGTCAGGTCTTCATGATCTAAAATGCATTTCCATGTCCTGCAGGAAATCTGCCCACAACACTCATCACACATTATGCCACCCACCTACCACTTACTTAAACTCAGTTTAATATCGCAATTTGATTCTCATCACACCAGCTATTACTTCTCCAGTTTATAGATGTGGAGTGGAGATTCTTTTCACTCTTATCAACCTGCCTTGTAGGTGTGTACTTTAGTCTTGAAAGGATAGGTGTTTATAAGGATCCATATGTGATGCTTTTATCTCAAGTCCTATTATGGTTGGCTACTTCTTACTAAAGGAATTCGGGTATAGTTTTTATTTTTAGAAGCTTGAAAGGAAATTCAGAATTTGAGCAAACTTGATTTCATAATACTTACTATGCTTTAGAAGTCTAATCACCTCGGAATTTTTCCAGGCTTCATTTTCCATTTCTGTAAATCATAAAATCCATGGTATTTTTTCATATGTATTTTTTGGTCAGTTTGATCTTTGGCACCTCTATGAAAGAGAAGGAAAGGGGGAAAAGGGGATATTCTTGTGATTGGTTTTAGATGTTGGTTGTCGAGACATTTACTGTGAATTCCTTAAGTTGCTCATTGAGTCCTGAAGATCTAAATGCATTGTTGGAATAGTGATGGGTCTAATCCTAATACTAAAAGCAGTTCCTTTCACTGAAGAAGAAGGGGGAAGACCCAGAGTTTCTCAGTGAGGTGTCTGTACACATTAGCTCTGGTGTCAGGCTGTGGTGTCTCTGACCTAGTCATCTCCTTGCTGGGTTTTTTTGTTTTGTTTTGTTTTGTTTTGTTTTTTTTGGTCTAAAAGTAAGACCCATTGGGCAAGTTCCTGAAACCATGGCTTCTTGGGAAAAGATCCTGCTCTTTTTCAGCTTAAAATTATTAAATTTTTATAAACAACAAATGACTGGGTTTGAATTGTCACTTTTGAACAGTTACACAACTTGAGCAGGTCTGTAAGAATCAGGATGTTCCATTCTAGTGTCTGGAAGAGGAAAAGATAATTTTATTTAAAATAAGCCTGTTGACATGCATGTTACTGGTATCTAATCAAGCTCTGGATTTGAGTTCAATTAGAGCTTTGATAAAAGAAAGGGGAAAGGAAACTTGAAAGAATGTGCTCCCATTCATGAAGGGTTTGTATGTTTTTAGTTTCCAAGTAAATGGAATAATGGGACCATGCATTTTTCCATCCAAGCATTTTCCACCCTGAGAATAATTCCCTTCCTGGCTTCTCAATGAATAATGCATTATTTCTGAAACCCAAGAGGCATTCCTTTGATTTTCCTTTATGTTTAACTTTCTGAGTGATTTTCAAGCAAGGAAATTCAAGGGCTTGGAATAAATGCCTTATTAACATTTTTACTTGAAATTCAAATAGCTTCCTACTTATTATCTCCTGATATTTGAAATATTTTTTTTCTCTCTAAGTAAGTCTAAGGTACTTACTAGAAAATGAAGCACCTTGGACACTCTTCAAAGTGAACAGCAGTTTAAAACCAATACACATTTTTGTTTTAGAACAAAGAGCTTTAAAGGGGTACTCTTCTCCTTTATTTTGATTTCCCTGCTGAAAAGATTCACAAAAAAAGAAAGCTCACATTCAAAATGAGGTTGTTTGGAGACTAAATCTTGTTTATTTACATTTTTTGAAATTCATTCCTTGAGGTTAGTCCAAATCGTAACCCCAGCCCCAAGCCTTGCACCACCTAGGCCAGTGCCATTTAGGTGGAAAGATTCAAATGCACTTCTGGGAACATTCCTATCCTCTCCCTGTTCATTGTATTGCCTGATTATGCATGTGGGACCCATTAGGTGAGATGAAATGGGACATGACTGTGGCCACAAGTTCTCTTGGCTCATGTTCTTTTAGTTAAGAATCCCCAACAGATCCTGGTGTGATGTGGTCGTAGATGACCATGTTATTTCACAACCTTCATTTTCTTTGGGAGCCAAATGAATGATTTCAAGAATTAAATACATGGGAATTAAGATTATATTCCTTTTAAATTTATAATAAATTCTTAATAATTCAGAATAGTTGAGAAAAAAACAAAGCTGATCTAAATTAAACAAGTACAACATAAAACTTGGTTTAACATATTTAAATGTATTAATTCATGGAACAGGAGTATAGTGTATTATCTGATGTGGACTCTGGAGCCAGTCTCTAAGAGCAGAAACTTTGGAATTTGTCTCCTGTCTGACACTTTATACTTACAACCTTGAGCAAGTTATTTCAGTCTTGGCTTCTTTATCTGTAAAATGGGGATGATAGTTTCTATCTCAGTGACTCTTGTGAAGATTAAATGAGTCAATATTTGTAAAGGAGATAGAAAACACTATGGGACTGTTGAAAACAATAAATGCAAACATGTGTCTTATTAGAAATTGTCGTTTACAAGAGGTCCATCCTCTGACTAGATAATGACAATAGTATTGTAATTATTGCTAAGATATACTGAGTGACTATTTTGTTAACACTGTTTAATCCTTACAGCAATCTCCTAATTAAATAAATATAATTTATGTTTTTCAGTTGAGAAAAGTCAGTAAGAAGTAATTTGTTTCAATGAGCTAAAGAGCTGATTTTTTAAAAAGATAAACAAAATTGACAACATTTTAGCTGGACTTATCAAGAAAAAAGAGGACTCAGATACATAAAATCAGAATGATTCTCTGGTAACAGAGAAATACAAAGGTTCATAAGAGAAATATGAATAATTATATGGCAACAGATTTGAAAACCTAGAAGAAATGAATAAATTTTTAGAGACACAGAACCTACAAAGACTTAATCATGAGAAATAAAAAATCTGAATGGAATAACTACCAATAAGGGGATTGAATCAGTAATTAAAAACCTTACAACAAACAAAAGATCAGGACCAGATGGCTTCACTGGTAAATGATACCAAATATTTAAACAAAAATTAGTACCAACCCTTCTGAAACTCTTCCAAATATAGAAGCAAAGGGATCATATCCAAACCATTTTATGAGGCCACCATCACCTTGATTTCAAAACTAGACAAGTAAATCAGAAGAAAAGAAAATTATAGATTGATATTCCCAATGAACACAATGCAAAAATCATTGACAAAATCTTGGCAAACAAAATTCAGCAATACATTGAAAGGGTCATGTGCAATGATCAAGTAAGATTTTTCCAGGGATACAAGTGTGGCTCAACATATGCAAATCAAACAATGTGATCTAGCACATTTGCAAAATGAAGCATAAAAAAACACATGTTCACCCCAGTAGATGCAGAAAAAGCATTTGATAAAATTCAACATCTATTTGTGATAAAAACTATCAACAAAGTGAAAATAAAGGGAACACAATTGAGCATAATAAAGGCTATGTTTGGCGATCCACAGCTAACATCCTATTCAATCATGAAAAACTGAGAGCTTGTTCTCTAAGAGCAGGAACAATACAAGATGTCCACTCTCATTACTTTTATTCAACAAAGTATTGAAAGTCCTAGCCAGAGAATGTAGGCAAGAAAAAAGAAGTAAGAGGCATCTAACTTGGAAAGGAAGAAGTAAAAACTGTCTTTGTTTATAGATGACATGATGTTACATATAGAAAACCCTAAAGACTCCACCCAAAAAATGCTCTTATGACTAGTAAACTCAGTAAGGTTGCAGAACACAAAATCAAAATACAAAAAATGTTGCCCTTCTGTGCACAAACACCAAACTATCAGAAAGAGAACTTACGAAGACATTCCATTTATAAATACATCAAAAATAGATGGCCCAGGGCATTTCTGTTCTGTATCTTGACTGGGGTGGTAAAAAAAAAAAAGAAAGAAAGAAAGAAAGAGGAAGAAGAAAAGTAGTTTGCCCAAGTTGACCCAGTTTATTAGATGGCAAACCAAGATTTGAGCCAGTCAGCTTGAATTCATAAAGTACCTGAACTAAACATTTGTCATAGTGCTTATCTTTTGCCTGGAAATATTCTTATGTCATTAAAAACTATGTTGTTAAAAATGTTGAAGTATATCCTTGAATGTGGTTTTTCACATCTTAATTATTTAGCGAACTCTGTTTTGTTCACTTTAATCATCTGTGTGTCATAGCTACTCAGTTTATGTAGGGCTTGAATTAATGAAATCACGTTAAATGATTTCATTGTTAAAATTTTTTGATTTCATTTCAGAAAATGAATATTTCATTTCAGATGTTAATCTGATGGCCTCAACTCTCAGTATTTTTGTATTGAACTGAAATCACTTCCCATTATAGTTGCTTGTTTTATAATTGCATTTTTTCTTCTTTTTTAAACCCTTCTGATACCTATCCCTGTCCATGTAGGTGCCTTTATCATCTGCTGGACTCCTGGATTGGTCTTACTACTTCTCGATGTGTGCTGTCCACAGTGTGATGTTCTGGCCTATGAGAAATTTTTCCTTCTGCTTGCCGAATTCAACTCTGCCATGAACCCCATCATCTACTCCTACCGGGACAAGGAGATGAGTGCCACCTTCAGACAGATCCTCTGTTGCCAGCGCAGTGAAAACACCAGTGGCCCCACGGAAGGCTCAGACCGTTCAGCTTCCTCCCTCAACCACACCATCTTGGCTGGAGTTCACAGCAATGACCACTCTGTGGTTTAGAAAGGAAACTAAGATGAGAAGTCAGCCATCATTCCTTAACACATGAATGAATGAGAAGTCAGCCATCATTGCTTAACACATGAATGAATAGTTCTCCCCCTTCCCAAATGCCAGGGCAAGGTGGGATCTGAAAGAGAGAGGAAATATAAACTCATGTACTTAAACACTAACCAATGGCAGTATTTGTTCCTAGACCCCCAAAGACTTGATATATATTGAAAATTAGCTTATGTGACAACCCTCATCCTGATTCCCATGCCTTTTGAAAGTAGAAAGTGGAGATCTTGCTATGGAAGTCACAAATAGACTCTGAGTGTCCATTAGACTACACTAACTAGACTTCAAAAGATTTTGTGTGGTTTGGTGCAAGTCAGAATGAGTTCTGACTAATTGAATCCACAACTTCATTTACATACAGGCTTTTTTATTTTTAAAGGATACATTTCATTTAATAAACATGTTTATACCTATCAGCATGCTTGTGATGGATAAAGAACTATAGACTGTTTTTAAGTTACCGTAACTCCATTTTTCCTTTTATTGGAAAACTATCAATTAGAATTATTGTTTTAGAAAGCATGCATGTAATGTATGTATGCAGTACGCCTTACTTAAAAAGATAAAAGGGTATTAATTGTAAATCTTCTAGGAAATAGAAGAATCTAGATGTTAAAACAAGTATTGTTTAGGTCATGAAACCATGCTCTAATCACAATATTACCTTTTTATTAAAGTGTTGTAACAGTGTAAAACAGGAAATTTATTACCAAAAATATACTCTAAAAACGCATAGAAAATGAAGCACAGTAATACTTCCCCACATATTTATCATATCCAAGTGCATTCGAATAACCAGTACATCAGAGGAGTTTTTTTTTTAATAGCCTGTGTTTTCCTGTATTATAAAATAATACGTAGTCATTGTAGAAAACTTGAAAAAGACAGACATGTATAAGCCAGAAAGAATACTGATATCACAAATGACAAATAACTACCATTAACAGCTTTTTCCTCTGTGTATGCCTGTCTATATATTACATACCTTTTTATATAATTGGGATCATACTGTAGCCAGTTTTATAACCAGTTTTTCTTTCCACTGCAGAATTGCCCCATTTTCCTATGGCATTGAAATTTTACAAAAATATAATTTTAGTGGCTATGTAATACTCCATTTAATGGATGCAACTCAGTTTATTTAACCATTCTCATATTGTGGACTACTTAGGTTATTTCTCATTTTCACTGTTATAAATAATGTTACAAAAATTTTGTGTACATAAAACTTTGTCCATATCATTGAATATTTACTTAGGACATATTCCCATGAAGGATTTTTTTTTAAATGTGAAATGTCTTTTTATGCTCTTACCTTTTATAAAAAGGGATTTCCTGCTTTTGCACTGCGTGGTTGGCAATTGTGAGGAATGCCAGGTAAATTACTTTTTTTACAGAGGAAATTAAGTGGTTACTTTAGTTGAGGGTGCTCAGGATGGAGCAGAAACAATCGACTGTCACAAATAATGAGGACACCCTAATTTGTTTCACAATCCCAAATTTCATTTGAGGGACAGATTAAATGGTTCTTGGTAGCCACGGCTGTAATGTAGGATTGAAGAAAATGCAAAGAACTCAAGTGTGCCAGTGAATAAAGGATCTTCCTATTAAAAAAGCTTGGTGCCCTTCTATAGCAAGTGGGTTGAGCATGTCAATCTGTGACTGGATACTGTGTATTTTCTAGGAACTGCCCCAGTAGACTGTCACCATGTTAAATGAGACCGGTTTAATGCATTGGCCAGATAAACCAGTAATTTCACCAGTTTGTTATAATAAGTGACCTATAAAGTGAGAGTCGTGAGGCAGGTATAGGAAAGTCAGGAGTACGTCTAAGAGAAAGGTACACAGAGAATGGTTGACTCCCTAGGAAGGAGGAAGTCAATGCATGTCAGCATCTGAGCAGGGACAGATTGTCCACAGTGAAAGAGCTCGGGAACCAGAGAGCAGAATGGTGTTTGCACATACTTTATAGAAAATACAGAGTGTTCTGTATTGGAAGTGAAGGAAATGAACTTGGACTTCTCATGTGCATATATTCTGAAGAAGTTATGGACCATTGGAAATGAAAAACACTAATTGGACCTTAATAAATCATTCTCAATCCGTGTTTGGTAATGTGTGCTTCTGGTCAGTGCTATTTCTCTCATCCAAGAGTTTTCCGGCTTCCGTTGCATGGTGCCTTCCCTGTGGGACTTTATTTCACTGTCAAAGTGCCTCTGAACTGAGGTGAAGGCAGCAATTGCTTTTCCCGCACAGAACTGCTTTTTTCAACCTTGGTAATCAGTCTTTCCAATGTCCAGGATAAGGCTGTTTATTTTGCGTGTCTAAAGGAGAGACAGCATTTTAGGACAATACTCCAATGGTAAAACTATTAAGAGTGGAGGGTTTTTGGGGAAAACTGATTTTATAAAAAATTTCTGACAGCTCTATGAAAACACAGTAGTAATTTGTAAAGTCACAATAGTCTGTGCTTATAGAGTGAACAAGATATAAGTGATAGGTACCTGCCAATTATATATTCAATGTATTGCTTAAGATGTTAGAAAAAGATCAACTGTTTAGTCTCATGAATGTCTCCATGATTATTTAGAAGAAAATGCTGAACCTTTAAATTTAGGTGGATGTAAGATGGTTAGAAATCAAATGTCTTAGACTCTTCTTCACAAATTAGTCACATCTCATTACTCCCTCCTTTTGTTTTTTATTAGTGAAACCATAATTCCATAGACTGAAAATCTCAATTGATTTTCTACAATTAGTGAATCTTAGAGGTTTTTCATTTCCTCTCCCACTTAACTATTGCCTTAGTTTCTCCTCTTCATATTTTGTTTATTCCATTAAACTCTTAATTTCTCTGATTATTTCTAGCCCTTCCCCTAACCTAGAGTTTGACACCTGGCTAGATAAAAATGGTAGAAACACTTCTTTGTCCAGTTAATTCATTATGCCAAGGTGAGCAAACAGTTTTTTTTTTTTTTTTTTTTTTTTATGCCAAGACCTATTGAAACAAATACCTTGTTCTTTTCTACCAAGTGAGCTTTTCCTGATCCCACCCCCTTAGAGGATTGGCATTTATGTGTTTGGATGGACTTGACCCTATGCACCATCCAGTATAGGTATGTGTGTATAACTCAGAGTGAAGACAGTTGATGTGTCTTCCAAAGCAAGTTCTGTTCATTCTGTGACATTCACCTGTACCTTGTAGAGTCTACATGCAAAATTCTAATTCTTTAAACTTAGACTACTCATATTGACAGAGTGCTTACTAATTTGTTAAATGGTGGCATCATGTAAAGACAATTTTAAATCTAGAGTAGGGGTTGGAAAACTAAGACCAATTGGCCAAATCTGCTTTTGTGGACCTAGGAGCTAAGGATGGTTTTTACATTTTTAGATGATTGAGGGAGAAAAATTATTTAGTGGCACATAAAAATTACGTGAAATTCAAATGGCAGTCCACAAATAAAGCTACATTGGAACACAGCCACACTCATTAGCTTATGTATTGTTTATGGCTACTTTTGTACTACAATGACAAAATTGAATAGGTGCAACAGAGATTGTCTTTCAAAGTCTAAAATCTTTACTCTGACTCTGTACAGAATAAGTTTGCCAACCCCTTATTTAGAGAATCTCATTTTCAACCATGTTGTCCTCATTTGATCTTGTTATGCATTAGAAGAATAAGGGAAAATTGGGCACATCATGATCTTCTGAGCTCTGAACTACAGAGAAAATTATAAATTACATTTTTTATGCTAAATGTAATTTTTATTCTGAAACACTCGAATTTGCAAAAAGGTTTGCTAAATGTCCAAGACAGTTTTCCTAAACCATTTGGAAATGACCAAATAATGCCTTCTCATCGTTTAATAATGTATGATTCTTATAGCCAACGACATTCTTTTTCATAACCTCAGTCAATACATCAGGAAATTAACCATCAGAATCAAGAAATTAACATTGACACACATGCCACCATTTTAACTTGACCCCACTGAAGTTTTTTTATCAGGGTCACTGGTCAAGAGACTTGTCAAGGTTGGAGGTCATCTATCTCTTGAGTCTTCTTCACAAATTAGTGAATCTTGAAAAGTCCTTTAGTCTATTGTTGACCTTTTACGATCTTGTCATTTAAAGACCACGGAACAGTCATTTTGTAGAATAACCCTCAGTTTTGGTTTCTCTGTATTTCTTCCTGACAAAGACCAGTGTGCTATTGTGCTAGTCTTCTCACTGCCCTACCAAGTAGTACATGATACTAACTTTTCCCATTACTAGTGGTATTAAAATTGATGACATGATTAAGTTGGTATCTTCCAAGTTTTTATCTTTTCCCCTTTGTAATAAGCATTTTATAGTAAGTAGTTTGTTCCTCATAGAATTTTAATGCCTCAGCATCTATTGACATTCCTTGGATTAAATATTCATTATTCCAATGGATGCCAAATGATGAATTTCTAATTTTTCTCTTCAAAAAAATTATAGTTCACTTTATTTTGTGAAAAAAACTTTGTCTTTTCCCATTAATTTATTCATTCATTTATACTTTATTGACTCATGAATTTCTGTCTTCTTCAATTAGTTACAATATTACCTTCATTTCTAAATTAGAATTTTCCTTTTTGAGATAATGTTGAGAGTTGTGCAATTCTAAAAAATAATAGATTCCTGTACTCTTTTCCTAGTTTTCCCTAATGATATCTTGTAAAACCATAGTATACCAACACAGCCAGGATATCAACGCTGATACAACATACTCAGCAGTTCTGTCACCTGGAGAATCCCACCTGTTGCACCCTTATGGCCACCCTCCTTTCCTTCACCTCCACCCTGAACTAGCAGCCCCTGATATACTCTCCATGTTTTTCAATTGCATTTTAACAATAATGTTTAGGGTGTAGGGCTAATACTTCCAGATGTATGTATATGATGTACGTATGTGTGTGCATATGTGTATGTTTAAACATAGTTATTCACAAAGTGATCTTTTGTAGAACTCACAATGTCTTCCCATTGACCTCAGAGGAGCCAAACCATTTTGCTTTGAATGACATTGTTTACCTTCTCTTATTTCTACTGTGCGTGAATTGTCTGTGTTGTGGTGCTCATGTACCTATAGGCATGCCTGTGTCCCAAGCTAGGCTATGTCCTTTAAGGATGATATAATCATGTATATTCCACCTCCATTTTGTGATCCAAAGGACTGGAACCAAACTAGAAATAGGGAGCCATTTACTAAAATTGCTCTTGATTGACAACTATAGAATTCGATGTGATAGTTATCACTAGCACTCATTCTATAATTGATTCATTCATTTTGAGGGCCCTATATATATGAGGCCTATGTGATACTTCTATGAATGAGATGCATGGTCTTAAATGGAGCTTAGAATTTAGTATGAGAAGGAAGGAAGGGGGAGAAATAGGTAAGTTAAAAATGAAAGTATTAATTGTCAGTGTGGAGGAAACAATGGCTTACCATAGAAATTTAAAGGGAACTGAAAGGCATAGGGAAGACAAAAGGAGGAACTGCTTTGAGAGTCTATAAAGGCGCCATAATAGGACAGGTTACTGTGCTATCAGTTCTCTCACTTTGCACCTGAGTTGCACAGAAGTGTATCTCTTTCAAACTCTGGAAATTGCACCCACTCGAGTTAAACCATTGCACATTTAAACAACCCATTTGAAAAATGAATATCCATTTAGCACAGGTAGATAGGAATTCATGGACAAGGTAAATGCTTGGTGAGCAAAAGCATGTAATTTGGGTAAGAACAAGCATGAACAGTGAGAATGAGGCTTGAAAGGCAGACAGGTATGATGCTATGAGAGTAATTTTATCCTGAGAATTATGGGCAATGGGTTCAATGATTTAATCCATCTGGTTTGGATTTCAGAATAAATTGAAGACATGGCAAATGGCTAGATTAGAGGCCGTCACATAAGCTGGGATGAATGACGAAGGTGATGATAGTGGTGTGAGAAGTAGATATACATAGATTCAAGGGATGTTTGTGACCTAGTGATTGAATAAGATCCTAATCCAGGTTTCACACCTCGGACAGGTGGGGTTGTGAGATGAAATAACAAAAATAGGATGAGGAGCACATTTAAAGATAAAAAATGATGCCTAACGAGCCATCCTAGGAGAACTTCGCAATTGGGAAGAGGCTGTGTGATACCCTAAGATGCAGGTCTATACTGAAGTTCTAGATTTTGGAGTTCAATTTCTTCTTCTGTCATCCTGCCACTGTCCTCATAATAGGAAGCATGACTCTCTGATCTGTTTGAATAGAAAGAAAGAAAAGAGAGGAAACGGAGAAATAAAAGAGTAAAACTTACTATTTGAAATTGTTATCTAGAATGTAGAGATGTCTCTGTTTTACAAAACAAAGTTAACTAGATATAGCACTTTAATACATTACCAAGATATATCCAAGGTCAATATGTGTGTATCTCAATGAGTAGCTGAGGCAGAGAGTTTTAGAGGCCATCAATTTCTCATTTTCTCTTCCCTCCTGGGCTCTTAGAAAACTGCAGTTCTGTTAAGCTTGTCCAAGTGACTAGTTATGGCTGGAAGAATCAAAGTGTTGTTTGTAGGCTGAAGGAGTCAAGTGCCCCCGTGCTGCTTCCTAGGTCTTTTTTCCCTGAAAGCTGAGCACAGAGATGTGACAGCAAGAGAGTGAAGTCCCTCTACACTGGTTGTATAATATGACCAAGAAATAAACATTTCCTGTGTTTATAGTGAGATTTGTTGATCATTTGTTATTGCAACATAACTTAGCTTGTATTGACTAATAGTATTTAGTTTTGATAAATATTAGGGTTCTTTTGAAATTTTTGCTTTTCTGGATTATAGGGAATGTATGTTAGAATTTTTAGCTGAAGTTGAGAATACCAAAATGCATTATAAAAATAATGTATTTTATAGTCTTAGAGTGTTGGAGAACATCTTTTTATCTGTACTTGGGTACTATCAATCTTTGAAATTTCTTTAAAAGAGTTTGGAAAATTTTCAAATGCTTGGAGATTAAGCATTTCTAAATGACAAGTTTCCCATGCCTTAATACCAAGCAGTCTTTTGAATTTTAGCAAAATTGGTATGTGTTTAACTTTTATCCTGATAATTTTGAAAAAGTATATGAGTCTTTTTTCTGGATACAGATCTATATTTTCTTTCTCATAAAATGATTAGTATAGTTGGTTTAATAGATCATAATTTTTCTCCTACATAAGGTATCAAATTAAGATAGTTTTGACATAATCTCCCATTATAATTGTGATTTTGGCCAAATTACATGTTTATGACTTAGATTGACATTGTTGAACATTTTTTATTAACTGGATAAAATTAATTTTTTTTTGCTTGTTTGAAGTCAGCCTTTAACTAAGGTTAGTATTTCAAAGCCTACTGTAGTATTCTCCTTTATTCATTTCCAACTTTATTTATTTTGTAGCGTATATAGCTTATAAACAGCATAAAACTTGGTTTTGTGTTTTTCTAGTTTCTTTAAAATTATACATTTAAAAATGTTTTCAAAAAACATTTTAACCTCTGTCAATAACAAGAATGTGTTTGTTTTCTTTGTATAAGTTTAAAGGTTTACCAGTTTTACTTCCTTTCTGCCCTTTTCTCCAAGATTCCTCATATATTTTAAAAGTCTGCATATTTATTTTCAGATCCTTTTTTCTAGTGTAATTTCTCTTTGAAGGATCTTTGTTAACACATGCCGACGTGTCCTTAGATGACAATATTTGCTAGTTAACAATTCATTAGGACTTTTTAAATACCACCCCTTCCTCTTTCTTTATGTCTTTATGCTGAATCACCTTTTTTTTTTTTTCCACTTTGTGAATGATTTCTTTATTCCAAAAAGCATACGCTGTGATTATAAGTGTGAAAACTTGTTTCATTTTTCTTCTAATGTGAATGTTTTTGGCCAAGTTTACAGTTCTTGGCAATAATCTTTTCCTTAAGAAATCTTCAAACATTGCTCAATTGTCTCCAGCACTGAGTGTTTTAAGAGTGATAAATGATGACTTTCTGGTACAAAATCATAGATAGAATTTAATCTTTATTTTGGAATTAAGGAATTAGGAGTCTCTTAAGTTTATCTTTCTGCTAAATGTCTCGTGTATGTTTGAGAAAAACTAATGGTTTCTAATGGTTGGATGCAAACTTCTAAAAATTTCATTAGATTAAACATATTGATTATATTTTAAAATCTTTGTTATTTGCTTTTTTTTGCTTTTCCTATCAATAATTAAAAAAGACATATAATTTGTCATTTTTTTAACTGTATGTTATGGGTTGATTGAAGTAGCATAGTATTATAGCATTATCTAGTTTCAGTGTTCATCATTGAATCAACATATATGTATACTACATTAGGTTCCCTGCTAAAAGCCCAAATCTATCCTTTGTCCCAGTTTACCTTATTTATCATTTTTTTTCCCTTGGCAGGACTATAAATTTCTATTATTTTATAATATGAGGCTATTTGTTAGGAGTATTAAGGTTCAAAATTACCTTTTGGTGAGTGAAATATTCTGTTTGAAGTGGTCCTTGCTATTTCTAATAATGCTTTTTAACTTGAATGTTGTAAGATCTGATATTAAGATAACTGTGTATTTCTTTACCATTTCTCCTCAGGACTCTTCAAGTTTTTCATGTAAATCTCTATCAACTCAGGGAAATATTCTTCTATTATTTTTTTCATGTACTCTCTAGTCTTCTTGTGGAAAGATCTAATTATATAGGTATTGAATCACCTTCATCTGTCATAGATGGTACTAATGATTACTCTTATCATCTCATTATCTTTTTGCTCTAAATTCCATTGAAATTCTCAATAGAATGTAAGGTCCATGGGAGCATGGGTTTGTTTCTTAGTTGTTTCCCCCCTGCCTGAATGTGAGCTAGAAAAGAGAACAGAGGAGGTACAAAATAATATTTATTGAATAGGTAAGTGAATTCTTAGGGGTGATTTTTCTAGGTTTTTGGGTTTGTTTGTATTTTTGCAATCTACTATTCTGCTACCTATGTTAGCTATTACTTATTTTTTAATTTTATAAATAATTTTGCCTATGAAAGCTCATTCTTACTCTCTGGTTAGTCCTCTTCCCAAAGCACTTTACGTCAGTTTTACGCATCCTTATAGTGTATTCAATTATACTTAAAAAATATGTTGTGATTTTTTAAAAACTTTTCCTGTATTTATGCCATTTCTCTGATAGGAGGAGATTGGCACTAAGCTAGTGATCCTCTTTATTGCAAAATACTTTTGATAAATACACTTTTTAATCAATGAAGTGTAAGCTTGATGAGTGTTGGAGCTGACTTACACTCTTCATGTTTGTCACTTTTTGCTGACTCCCCCAGTATAGCCTGACTAGCTACTGACAAGAGGAGTTTGAGAACAGACTTTTCTCTGGGGATGGTTAATGGATGTAGATTCCAGAATTCATTCAGCGCTGATTTACAATCAGAATTATTAAACAATATTAAACTTCACTGCTACTTTAAAGACCCTCTGAGTCTCATTACTGGTAAAGAAGAAGGGTTGGAAGAGAACTCAACATTTAAAGCTTAGGGGATATACAAATTCTAAATAAAGTTGAGAACTTAATGCTGGAATAGAATGTTCAGACACACCTCCAAAAAGACTTGAAAGAGGTGCCAGTGGAACCTGCCAGGGCAGCAAGTTCTGACCCTAACTACTCTGAGAGGCTCTGCCCACACTTATTTTCATCCCTCCCTCTGGTTACAAACTCATGTGGTGACTCATTCCTTTGTTTAGGTTAAGGGGAACAGGGACATCTAGTGGTAGTCTACAACCAGCATTGTTACCAGAGATAAAACATCAATGCCAAACATCTGAGGCAGAACTTCTGGAATACCATCTGATTAAATATTGAATTGACTGTGTTTGCTTCCTAGAAGTTTCCCTTTTCATGGTCTCTAGTTTAATAAGGAGGGTCCATGGTTTCTTCTTGAAAGACACCCTGGAGCATATTTCAAGGGTGATTTTAAATATTTCCGGTAGAGAGAGCAGTAAAGTTAGATTACAAAGAAAAGCAGCTTCTGGATCCCCACCGAATATAAGAATTTTCTTATGTGTGTGTGGTGTAATTTTAACCATAGGGTCAGGGAGACATAGCAAAAAATATTAATCATTGTAAATCATCTCAGCACCCCTATACCCCCAAGAGAAGGCTTTCTTACATTGGCTACTCCCCTCTGATCTCTGAGGAAGTGTTATCTCCTAGAAACAGTGAAAAGACACCGAAAGTCCTAATTGAAGATGGGAGCATGAACAGGAGGGAAGAGATCAGGAGATGAGAGATGATATTGATCTCCATAATAAGTCAGAAGAAAGACAAAAGGTCTGCATTGAACCATTTTCTGTTTTTTTTTGTTTGTTTGAATTGTGAATTTAATGTTGAAAATTTTAAAAATCATTATTTTGGCTGTCTTGATTCTGCTTTTTTGAATATGAGATCTACAGGCGCCAGTGCCACTTGTGTCTAAGATCAATGAGGGTCACAATTTCCATTCTTGCTGCTTGCTCCTAACGTGAGTTCAGAATTCTGGCTCATTCCTGAAATGCCTCTCTAGGGCTTGGGACATGAACATCTGACCCTAACCTGGCCTCCCTGCTTCTCTAGTAGGAAGAACCTGACCCTTGATCTCCCATTTTTATCAACTTAGTTCATCTCCAAGCTCTTCCTGACAAATACAGCCCCTGATCCTCTATTCTGATAATCTATTGTGTGTTCCTGCTCATATAGTTCTGTCAGCAAGCAGAGCAAGAGGCCTGTTCCTGTCCTATATTTTTTGTAAAGCTTTATATTCCTTCTCATTAGGCCCCAACCAGAATCTTTTCTAAATATCACTCCTGCCATTTGATTATTCCTATGGGAATCCCATGCTAACTTGTCACAAACTGGTTGTTCCAGAAACAGGTTAGTTCTAACTCCAGGTCTTTCTTACTGTTGGCACACAGATTATGTTTATTGTAGAACATCATGCACTTTGGGGATAGCTTATAAAAAAAAAGTCAATTTTCTTGGAGAAAAGATGTCTTTGCTTGTTCCCTGTCTGCTTCCCAACCTACACTCTGCCTTAGAGTGTAGTCAATGCCAGGGATATTTGCACCAAGATAAGAGGATGCCTTTTAGAAATCTTCAGTTTAATATTAATGGAGGGATATTCACAGGTACCCAGAAAAATCACTTATCTCCTGTAAAATGGAACATCAGAGGGAAAGCCAAGAGGTAAATTAATTTGAATAATTAAAGTTGATGGACAGTTTCAACATCAAACATGTGGAGGGTCACTATGATCATGATTTGGATATCTTTCATTCACTTATTAAGAAATAAAAGAGCCTGGATAATGAATGTGTGGTGCCACCAAAAAGAAGAGGTCTGAGATTTGGAGGTGAGGTCTGAAATTTCATTCTATAAAAGGATATGAACAAGAGGCTTCTATTCTGGGAGCTCCCTGGTGGCACAGGGGTTAAAATCTCAGTGCTATCAAGCTGTCACCAGCCACTGAAGCATGAGTTTGATCCCAGACCAGGCAGCTGACCCACATGGCACAGCAGACCTCTCCTGCCTCTCCCGCTGCTCCCCTCAGCAGTGTATTTCAGTAGATCTGCCTGTTCTGCTCCCCACTCTGTCTCTGGTAAATCCTCTCACACCGCCCCCCACGCCTCTGGCCTGTACCCCAGTTCTTGTATGCATAAATAAATACAATAAATCTTTTTAAAGAAGGCTGCTATGTATATAAGTACTCAATAAAAACAAACAAATGATAGTACTTTTGCTAATCAAATATTTCTTTATTTTTAAGATTTTTATTTATTTATTTATACAAGCACTGGGTACAGTCAGAAGCACGGGAGGGTGAGAGAATTCACCAGAGCCAGAGAGGGGAACAGAACAGGCAGATGGACCAAAATACACTGCTGAGGGGAGCAGCAGGCGTGGCAGGAGAGGTCTGTCGTGCCATGTGGGACCCTCGCAAGAGGGCCGGGGATGGAACCGGCACTGCAGAGGCTGCGGGCAGCTTCGCAGCCCAGCGCTCAACTGCTGCGCCACCAGGGGAGGCCCACTAAGAAAATATTTCAAGGTCTTCAGCAAAGACCAAGGTATGTCCAATACTTAATTAAGAAAACCCATCTTAATAAGACCAATTAGTTTTCACCAAAAGAGAAGGAGAAAGAGGATAGGTATATCAGGAAAAAGGGAACAATGGCATGAGGAAGGGAGATTTGGACTTTGAATGATGAACTTAAGATAGTCTATACATATGCTGATTTTCAGTGATGGACACCTGAAAGTTATATATTGTTTTCATGTATTGTTACTTTAATTAAAAAAAAGTAAAGCAGAAAAAGAAACCCAGATACCTGGCATGAAACTTAAGTAAACAATAATCATCTTCATTGTAATGTGTTGGAAGGACTGTAGTCTGTGTGGAGCCTGGAGACAAGAGCCTAAAAGTGGACTATTTATCTCCAGCCCAGTTAGGGGAGGGGGCAGGACTGGAACTGGCAGAGGCGCTCTTGTTGAGAATAGCCCAGACCAGGTGAGATGCCAGTGAAGTTTTCATTCTGCTCTGCTTCAGTGCTCACTAAGGAATCGCTCCTTTTAATTTTTAGTTTTTATTTGTAGACATTATTTTAAGCGACACATTTATTACTTTAATCATGAAGTTATATTTTTGCATGGAATGTTTTGAATAACAGAAACATTGCAAGAAAATCACTTCATTTCACTTACCTAACAGTCGCTTTTTGTGCATAAAATTTCTTCCGGTTTGTTTTCTAGGAATATGTATTATGATAATAGTGTACAAATAATTTTTTCTGGTTTTTTAATTTAATATTCTATTTAAGGCATGTTCCATACAGTGAAATCAAAATGATCATTTTTAATATCGTCACATAAATATTAAAGTCTTGTCTATATAATACTATGTAGAGAATTTAATACCAAAATTTCGGTGCAAGAGGTTGGCCCTGTCCCCAAGGCTGCACAACCTCCAGGGCACTGTTTTATGAATATGAGGAGTACCCAGGTTGCCTTTCTCCAGACCCCTGGTGAGATTTCTGCCTGCCTATTTATCTGGGTTGGACCTTGAATGCCTATTGGACTGCCTGCCTATTTATCTGGGTTGAGTGATGTCTGGACACTAGAACAATCATTTTGATGTAGGGCCTCCAAACACAGTGCCTTCAACATTTCTGCTCTCACTGACACTTCTCTGACTGACTGTGATCCTTGCAAGACCTATCTTTTGGAATACTCAGCCTTCAGTGCGCCCAGTGCCCACCACCTTTGCTTGGGACAAAGAAAACTCAGATAATGGTATTGGGAAAATGAAAGTATTTTTATTTAAGTCTTCTGAATTACTCCAGATTTCAAGAGACTTAAGCTCCCCAAGGAACCAAGTTTAAAGCTAGTTTGTTCATGGCAGAAAAACAGATATTTCTGCACATGATTGTCACCTGCAGATAAAGAAGCACATACATGTGGGGGAATCAGTTTTGTGAAAGTCAAGGGTAATTTTTTTTTTTTTTTTTTTGGTTAGAGATGTAAGGCTCAGTATTTCTTTGGGGGAATAATGAAAGGCAAGGTATTTTTGCCTTTAAAAAATGTGTATCAGAAATCAAAAGGGATGTTTTCCCTTCTGACTATGGAAGGGAATATGGAAGGGTTTGTGATATGCTTAGTTGTAATGGCTCAGGGCAGCTTGCTATTTTGGCTTTCTCAGTCGTCTTGGAGAGAAACTAGATCGAAGCATGTAAGGATGTTATGGAAGGGCAGGGAAAGGACAAATAAGACACCCAGTCTTGCTTCGGTGAGATTACCCCAGGACAGTGACCCAAATAAACCCAAATAACTGAGGACTGAGATCAGATGCTAGATGTAAGGAATGAACTAAAGAATAGGGAGAAGAATCATTTGACAGGTAAGAGGAAAACCAGAAGGGCAGGATTATTCAAGCCCAAGAAGAAAAGGTGGATCAGCAAGGACAAAAGCCACAGAGATGTTCTGTGAGATTTTTATGAAAGGGTCTATTTGGCTTGTGAATTGGCAGGTTACTGGTGACATTGATGAGGCTAATTTTAGGTAAATGGTGGGTTAAGTTGCTCAGCGAAGATCACACGTAATATTTACATGGGACTCAGAGCAGGGTTCTGACTCCAAGTCAATTTTCATTGTTAGGTAGAAGCTACAGATCTTTTCTTGAGATAAATTAATATATGGACATCTTAGCCACCAAAGCCTTCATGGGCCAGGGGGAGGCAACGTCGAGGTGCCTTTGTGACGGTTTATCGGTTTGTTAAGGCAAAGCTCTTGAATCACTTGATAACCCCTAAGTGAATAGATGCATTAGAGCGCCTGGATTTGCAAACCTGAGGGTTCCTTTCAGCTGGGACCCCTGGTTGCTTCAGCAGTCTGCAAGATATTCCATGACATCTTCACTCTGCAGTTTCCTCAAAGCCACATGGACATCAAAGGACTCTCGACTCCTTTCTTATTTACACCACACAACTGGAGATTCTGACCAGTAGGTCAGGAGAGAAAGGAATTCATAGTGTTCGCCCTTAGTTTTTCCAGTCCCCCTTGGCAAAAGTTCTTCCTTTTTCTATGTGGGCAATAAATCCTGAACCTCATAAAATGTCAAGGATACATGAAAAATCTTCTTTTCTTCCTTTTAGTTAAAATTCTGACATACAAAAATAAACTATCAATCCAATGTTGTGGTTTGAAGTATCTTTCCAGGCAAAATAGGCAAGGGAAAAGAATGTAAAGAATCTTACTGGCATGCATTCTTGGGAAGCAAAGCAGGACTTAATGATTTTCAATTTATGAGACTGTACACCCTCCAAAGCCCATTTGAGCTCTAACCCCCAATCCCTAGTCACTCTCACAAACATTTATCTTGTTACAGTTTTCAGTCTTCCATTCAGTGTCTTAGATTACTGGCATGTCATTCACTGAAAATGATTTTAAGTTGACTTTCTAGTCCTTTTTCTAATTATATACCCTATTATATAGATACAGTAATTTTGCATTTTCTTTTCTTTCTTTTTTTTTAAAAGATTTATTTTATTTTATTTTATCTTATTTATTCAAGAGGTGGTGTACAGGCCAGATGCATGGGAGGGTAAGAGGATTCACCAGAGAGAGAACAGAGAACAGAACAGACTGACTGAAACACACTGCTGAGGAGAGCACCTGGCGAGACAGGAGAGGTCTGCCTTGCCATGTGGGATTCTTGCCGGCCGGCTGGCCGGGATAGAACCTGCACTGTAGAGGCTGCGAACGAACAGCTTCACAGTGCGGCGGCGCTCAACCACCTGCGCCACCAGGGAGGCCCAGCATTTTCTTTTTTAAGAGAAAGGTTGTTCTTTTTCTTTTTACTGTATTAGAGTTATAGCTATTTGAGAGGGTATATGAGCCTCCTTCTACTCCTGTTTAGGACTTTTTAAAATCCATTATTTTCCCTCCTACAAATAGATTATGAATTTTATCAAATGTTTTTTGGTATATCAAATTACTAGGGTTTTTCAAATGGAACTGTTTTTACATTCCTGATCGTTCCTGGAATCATTACTGATTGTCTATGAGTTTTCATTTTGCAATATAATATGGTGATGGCGGCATAAGATAGCAGTTAAGAAAATGTATCCTGAAGGCAGACTGACTGGATTTAAGTCCCAGTTCCATTACTTGCTGGTTGTGTAAACTTAGGCAGGATTCTTAACCTCTCTGTACCCCGGTTTCCTCATTTGTAGAGAAGACATTAGCCCTACCTTAGAGGACTGTTGCCAGGATATACTAGATCATACATGTGATATATTGGTATGATGCCTGTGGTAATAGAGGGAGGGTGGGTGATAACAGATAAAGAAAGGGAGACTTGTGGGTATTGAAACTTCCAAGAGTAATTGTGGTGATGGACATACACTTCTGTGAATATACTAAAAGTCATTGAATTATACACTGTAAACAGCTGAACTGTGGGGTTTTTTTGTCGACCACTTATCATAGAAGTTTTCTTCTTTCTTTTAATTGCAGTATAATTGACATGTTATATTAGTTTCAGGTGTACAGCATAATGATTTCATATTTGTATATATTGCAAAACGATCACCAGAATAAATCTAGTTAACATCCATTATCACACATCGTTACAATTTTTTCCCTGTGATAAAAACTTTTAAGATCTAGTCTCTTAGCAACTTTCAAATATACAATACATTATTGCAGACTACAGTGACCATGCTGTGTATTATATCCACATGACTTACTTTATTGCTGGAAGTTTGTAACTTTTGACCCCTTCACTCATTTCATCTACCTTCATCCACCCCATCCCCCCTCCCCAAGCATCAATCTGGTCTCTGTATCCACGAGTTCCTTGAAAAAAGTAAATGAAATTCATTTCATTTGAGTTAACTTTTTCTAATATTTCAATACTTAATTTGTTTTTCTGTATTATTTTTTATTGAGGGGAGAATGGTTCACAAATCTGTATATGACTTAGGAATATACATTCACACCTCTTCAGATGTATGCTACCAGACCACACCTGCCACTTAGGAACCCAAATCCTCCACCATCGTATCCTGGGCCTCCTACCCCCACTCTCCTTCTCTGATAACCTCAATTCTACATCAGATTTCTAAGGTTTGTTTTGGTTTAGTTTTGTCCGTTCCTTTGTTTTCTTTCTTTATTCACTCATATGCACATATGGGTGAAATCGTCTAGTATTTGTCTTTCTCTTTCTGACTTTTTTGGTTTCTTTTCTTTTTATTGAGGTAATCCTGCTTTACAATATTCTACATGATTAAGAGTTATGGGATCACACCTTTCAGGTGTATGTTACCACACCACACCCTGAAAGTCCTCTGCCCAAGTTCATTGTACCCCCTCTGCTTTAGAGTCCACAGACAAGTGAGAACAGATGCTAGATGCAAGGAATGAACTAAAGAATAGGGAGGAGAATCATTTGACAGGTAAGAGGAAAACCAGAAGGGCAGGATTATTCAAGCCCAAGAAGGAAAGGTGAATCAGCAGGACAAAAGCCACAGAGATGTTCTGTGAGATTTTTATAAAAGGGTCTATTGGGCTTGTGAATTGGCAAGTTACTGGTGATACTGATGAGGTATTTGTCTTTGTCTGACTTATTTTTTTAAAGATTTATGTATTTATGCATATAAGAACTGGGGTGTAGGCCAGAGGTGAGGGGGGGTGAGAGGATTCACCAGAGACAGAGTAGGGAGCAGCTCAGGCAGATCTACTGAAATACACCACTGAGGGGAGCAGCAGGCAAGACAGGAGAGGTCTGCTGTATCATGTGGGTAGCTCCCTGGCTGGGGACCAAACTCATGCTGCAGTGGCTCCAGATACCTTCATAGGTTGTGTCTTAACCCCTTTCACCACCAGGGAGGCCCCAATCCCATTGTGCTGAGATAGGCATTGCTCTCATTTGGCATGTAGACTTTTTCTTCTACTGTTGTTCTCTCTCTTTCATTCTATCACATTCATGATAAAGGTATATGTTTTGCTATATAAGTAGTAATAGTGTATGTAATTTATCAATGCATGTAGCACAATACAGGGATAATTCACAAAATTGGGCTCTGCACCTTGTGTTGATTTATCTGATTTTAAAATTCAATGATCCATTGAGAATATCTTTTCATATCACTAAATATCCTTTAATATTTTTAATTATGCACGACCGTTCATAAGACTTACCATAATCAACTTAAGCAATTTCACACTGATAACTTTAGGATATTTCCAATTTATGTAATTATGTACTAAGCTGTAACTATACTATTAAAATATGAACGCTCAGGGCCTCCATGGTGGCACAAGGGGTTAAGCACTGCACTATGAAGCAATCCACAGCCACTGCAGCACGAGTTCAATCCCCGGTCAGGGAGAAATCCACATGGTGCAACAGCCCTCTCCTGTCTCGCCGCTGCTCCCCTCAGCAGTGTATTTCAGTCAGTCTGTCTGTTCTGTTCCCCATTCTGTCTCTGGTGAATCCTCTTACCCCCTGCATCTCTGGCCTGTACCCCAGCTCTTGTGTGCATACATGAAATAAATCTTTAAAAAAAATTTGAACACTCGAGTCTATTTATATTGTGTCCTATTCTAACTTGGTTCTTTAAATGTAAATAGTCTGAGGGCTCTTCTGACTTGTGTGACTTGCTCATCTATTCTCTTCTCTGAACCTCATTGCCCTGCACACCCGGAAATCTGACACCTGCAGTTCCCACACATCTGTGCAAGTGATGTTCCTAATGTGACTTAGACTTTGTGAATGGAATACACTTGTGTGAGACATGACCTTGGAAAATGAGTTGAATGGGGGAGAAAGGTGGGATATATGACATCATTTAACTGATACAGAAATTAGCAAAAGTATTAGCAAAAAATCAGACCTGGCAACTGTCAGCAATTTAGTAATTTGGCACCAGTTAATTTGGCCCAGACTTGCCATGTGGCTCAGGATGCTGTTCCTGGAAGTACAGCCTACAGCCTATTTTTTTTTTTTTCAGTCCTCTTTATGATTCTGTAAGCCACTTAGTACCATGTAATAAATTCTTCTCTGCTGAAACTGGCTAGAGAAAATAGTGGATTTTTGCAATTGAATAGAATGTACATAATGGTTCTAACTTTACTTTTCACAAATATAATTCATTAACTAATCCAATTTCTTCTCACTAATTTGAAATGTAGCCTTTATCATATGCAAAATTTTAGATATGTTTCAGTCTGTTCTTTCATTTGATTGAATTTTTTTTCCATATATTCTATGGCTGATACTACTTTCTGGATTACTGTAGCTTTAATATGGTAATCCTTAATATGTGTTGGATAAATGCCCCCTCTTAGTCTAATATATAAACCTCATGGTCCTTTTCTTAAATGAGTATTTTTGTTGAGTTCTAAACATATTCTTATTGAAATTTAATTGAATTCAGGAGATAATTTACATCTCATAAAGTTAAATTGTCCCATCTCAGAACAGTTGTCTATTTAAGCAGTCTTTATTTTCACAAATAGAATATAGGCTTTCTGTTGTTTTTGTTGTTTAGAGAGACCTTACAGATTTTTTAATGCCGGATACCAAATATTTTATATAATTTTTGTGATTGAGAGTGCCATAATTTGCATTGTATACCTTAACCAGTTTTATCGGGGATGTATTCATTTGCACATTTTAAAGCTATCTTCCTGAATTCTTTCTTGTACTTTTCAGTTTTTCACAGGCTATCAGAATGATCAGTCTTATCTGTAAAATGCCAGTGTTCCCTTCTTTCTAGTCTTCATGTGGTCTTATTGAGTAATGTTATAATTAATTTAGTGTGGTGAATTAGGTATCTTTTTGATGGGTCAGTCTTGGACATCAGTGGCCTCATGAGAAGAAGAATTCCTTATGGGATGGGCAGTTCCCTTGAGACTCAAGTGATGTCCACTGTATTCTGTTCCTCCTCAACTCTGTTTAGCTCACGCTCACTCTATCCACTCACTCAAAGATTCCCTTGCTTACAATGCATGATCTTACTATCCCATATTTAGTCCAGATGATCTCATCATTTTCCCAATGAAGGATAATACAAACTTGTATCAATAGGAGCCCTTGTTCTCTGAATCCAGAATCACTTCCTACTATACATTCCTTCTGTATTTCTGTGGTAAAGCCATAGTGTGCAAAAGCTTATCTGAGTATGTCAGCTATTAGAATATAAAGGAGAATTTGTAAAGATTTGAAGGAATGGAAATAGCCAGAGTTAATAAGAGTAGATAAAACAGGACCTTGTTGTTGGGTAAATGAATCCCTATGAACTTTCTGGAGAACAACTTGGCAATCTGCTTCAAGATCTTTAGAATGTGCATATGCTATGTTAATTAAAATTCTTTGGTTGCAAGTTACAGGAAACAACTTGAAATGTCTTAAACAAAGAAAAGTGGTCAGGGAGTTTAATAGAAGAGTACAGATGTATTCCAGGCAATTCAAGGACAGAGTTACAGCTGGGTCTTAACAGCATTGTTAGAACCAGGATACCAGAGATGTCAAGAGCTCACCTCTTGAGTCTCACATCTCCTGCCTCTGATATCTGGTTATTGGTGATTATCTGCTATTGTATTTCTTCTTGCTGTGGAGCTTGGTTCTCATAGGTACAGTATATGACTTCTGAGATCAAGCATCGATCCCTCCAAGTTCTATGACCTCACATGTGCCTCTCATGTGGTGTTTTGGCTTCCCTATATGACCACTTGGTGTTCTGAGCTCCTCATTTTTTACTTCATTCTATCCTCAGCACTTGCCGGATGTTTATATTGTATTTTGCCATTCTGTCTACCTTTGACCTTGGTTTCAAGCTTCTGACCTTGACACCAGTAATGAGCCATAGGTGTCATTTTATCACTAGACCAAGTACCTGTAAAACTACTTCTTCATTTCGGGGTTGCTCTATAACAGAGATAAGTGCTTTTTATAAATTGTTTTCTATACAAATTGATCCTCAGATTACTGGCCCTCTCTGTAATTATGCTAAGTGTTAGAACAGATTTTGTGCTGGTTTTGATGTGGAATCTTTCACTTGAATGTGAAATAAGATCTATTCAGTCATCATTCTGGTTTGGGGCTACCAGTATCTGATCCAGGATAGTAAGAACACAAGTCAGCTAGGTTTCTCATTTCATGTCTCTTGGCTTGTAATAATGAAGTGACTCAGTTTAGGATTTAATCAAAACAATGAGTCATCTCAAACTATGCAATAAAGTATAGCACTTTTTGTTTAGTAACCAGAGTCCTCATTGCCTAGACCCTAAAGCCCTTTCTTCCATCTGCATGTCAGTGGTATGTCTCTGTTGTCAGTTACCAGATTATTAGTTAAACCCTGAAACTGGAGTCACTACTAGGCTGATTTTTCCTGGACACTATGTCACATGGAATATTATCAAGTTAATATATTGTTAATCAAGTTACTATATCTTGATTTTAGATGAGACAAAATGACTTCACAAATCAGAGTTTATAACTGATCAACAAGCCATGGTTCACAAACAGACCAACGATTAGTCTTTAAGATACTTTCTTTGTATCTACATAGTCTCATCAGTGTTTTCCATTTTTCTGGCTCTTTTTGTGTTCTTTTTTGCTACCTTCAAGATATAGGGACGCTGGGATTTTGTTTGTTCTACAATAATAATGGCTATTTTTTTAAAAAAAATCTATCAAAAATATTCCTGAAGCTGTGGTGGAAAGGAGTTTAGAATCTTCTCTGGCTTGAAGCAGAGGAAAGAGTATTTTTCAAGTTGTATATTTCCTGAAGGATTTGTTCCCATTAATTGGAAAACTCCCCTCCTCCCACCCTTACTCTCTATGTACAAATATCTAGCAGCCTCTTGGCAGCAAGAGTAGGGTTAAGAGCTATGTGCTTGCAGCCTTTCTGGGATAATGCTGCTGTTTTTCTACAAATGGAGAACTGAATTAATTAACCTATCCAGCTTACTTATGGTTTTAATTTTTGTATCTTTGCATGGACTGATGTATATATTAACACGAATGGGGAAAGATTTTTGAGAAATAAGACAGAATACTTAATGTAATGTTCATTTTTTATGCATGCTAGAAGCAATTGGATGTAACAATTTGAAGTCATTAAAAATATTTCTTGTACATTCTTGAAAGGTTTTCGAAAGGACTGTTAGTCGTTTACCCTTGTTTGTTCACTAAAATGACATTTAGAGAAATAAATCATTCCTCTGTTTAAAAATTGGCTTTGATTAGCCAGCTTTCTCCTTTCTTCAACCAAACAAGTGAAGTTTTATAATGTGGATTATTTTAGTTGTTAACTTGCCATTTGAGGTTAACAGATATTTTGTATGGAATATTAATTGCTCTATACTTTCAACTAGCATTCTTCCCCTTAGCCTGACCATTTTTAATCTTTTTTGGTTTTGGTAAACTATTCAGTACACATTCTCTCCTAATCTTCTCAGATGTGTGTCAGCTGCTGGTTCCTATCCAAATGTGGAATTCATTTAATGAAGAACTGCCAGGGCCTTTTCTGTGGGATTCCCCACCCCTCAAATTTCTGGAGACTCTATTCCTACTGAATGCCCGTCTGGGAAAGATTATCTTGGCAAAGAAGAGGGACGTTGGGAAAAAGAGAGGGCAGCTTTTTGTTGCCAAGCAGAAGTAGTGCCTCACTGACTTCAGAGAAATGTGAGTAGGAGAAGTGGGAAGCTGAGAGAGTCCCTCAGATTTTAAGAAATGTAAGTGACCTCATTCTTTCCCTTAAATGACTTCAATCGCATAAAGCAATGTGTGCTGCTGTCTGAGAGTTTGATATCCAAGCTCTTCGATCCCCTTTTCCACATGGCCCTGGATACACTGATATGAGATCCAACAGTAGCAGTGTATGATTTGGGGGTGCCCATATGATCTTACTGACCACTGAAAATAGGTCACTTGATGTATTTGTCCAATTTATGAGACTTCGTTACTATTGAACATCACATGGCTGTCCTCGCCAGCACAGAGGCCTCCCCGTGGTATACACTGGGGGCCACTTGTTAAAATACTGTAGCACATCTGGTTCTTTTCGAGATCCATTAATGAAAGTGCTATTTATACAGCAAGGGAGAAGAGTGGGGGGCTCTCCCGGGATGTGGTCTTTCTAATCTGTCCACACCTGGCCTATCTTGCTTCGTAAATATTCTGACAGTCACTCCTAAAAACCAATTTTATTTCCAGTTAGTCTTCCTGCCAACCCCCTTAGTCTTTATTTATTTATTCAACATATACTGGTGACCTCCTAAATGCAAGGCATTGTTTTAGATGCAAGAGAAACTCTAGTGAATAGGATAGAGAGGGTCCCTGGCTTGGAAGAGTTTTTATTCTAGTAGAGAGACAAACAGTAATCATGAGCACAAAGATTTAAACAAGATGATTTTAGCAGTGACAGGTGCTTAGAAGGCAGGATAAGGCCATGGAGGGGTTTATTAAGTGGAGGGATCACGGAAAGCCTCCCCAAAGGGGATCCCTGGGTGAAGCTCACAGAAAAAATTCTGACCTAGTTGGGCATGAGAGCGTGTCTGAGAGAGGGCAGGCTGCCACCTGGAGCTCAACCCACCGGGCTCTCACAAACGTCCAGAAATCTAGCTGAGACATTTCCATGGCAATGGCAGAGGCAGAGGAAGAGGAAGAGAGGAGACACTTTTTCCATATTCTGCCTATGTCACATCTGCTAGCAGCAGTGGATAAAGGAATCCACATGGACAAAACCAGAGACAAAAAGAAGTTACCACCAACAAGTTAACTTGGGAAGGACGTGGCTAAAGTGAAGAAATGGGATCTTTTTAAAAAAGATTTATTTATCCATACAAGAGGTGGGGTACAGGCCAGAGGTTCAGGGGGGGAGGCGGGGAGAGGATTCACCAGAGACAGAGCAGGCAGACTGACTGAAATACACTGCTGAGGGGAGCAGTGGGTAAGACAGGAGAGGTCTGCCTTGCTGTGTGTCTCTCTCCCTGGTCGGCTGGGAATCGAACCAGTGCAACAGAGGCTGCAGACAGCTTTAGAGTGCTGTGCTCAACCCACTGCACCACCGGGGAGGCCTAGAAATGGGATCTTAATGCAACTAACTCACCCCATTTTCTCCTGTTGACTTCTCTTTCAGCTGAAATAAAAAGCCTTATTGTTTTTCTCTCCTTTCCTATGGTAACCTGGACTTGCCGTGCTGAATGTAGCATCTCAGATCTCAAAGTTCTCAGAGAATACAAATGAGAATTTTTTTATTTTTTTGGATCTTGGTTCTGTGAAAATTTTGTTTTCCTCGGGGTCATTCATATATTTTTTTGAATTTTCTCAGGACTGTCTCCCTGGGCCTGTGGTCTGTCTCAGATGCTGCTGACACTTGGTTCTCTGTTCCCTTTTGTCAAGTTCAGGGTTGATTACCATAAGGCACAGTGTGAACTTGATCTATGGATCTTTTCTCCAATAGGCCTGTCCCCCGAATGGGAGAGCTGACTGCAGGTTTATTACATGGATAGGCTCATTTTACTCCACATGGGCAACCTTGATTCTCTCCATATTTAGACATGGATATTTTAGAGAATATCCTGTAGTTTGTTGTTGTTGTTGTTATTATTATTTTGCAGAGGGTGGTTAAATGTTGCTGCCACCAAATCACTCTGCTTGGCCAGGGGCCTGGGAATGGAGTGAATGGCTAAGAGAAGTAGCTGCTCCATCAGCAGGAAGATATTTCTATTTTCTATTCCCCTTCCACTCACTACACCTGCCTCTGTAGGGCCAGAAGCATCTCACAGGTTTGGTGAGAATTGTGGTTTCTACTCTCACTGAACTGTCCTCTGGTTCTTGTGCTCTGATGTCTGCTTTCCACTTTCCAGAGGTTTATCCAATCTGTGTTCTACTGAGGCCAGGCATGGTGAGATAAGCCCATGTATTTCCTTGTCCATCTTGAACTGAGGCTCCTGTAAACATTTGAAACCCCATAATAAACCCCTCCCAAGTTAAGTATAGCAAACATTAAATCCTCAACTTAGAGAAGATGAGTAATTTGAATTATTTTACCATTGTTCATTTTATACCACTTACAACACCTTATTGCTTAATTTTTCCTTTGTAAAAGCAACAAAAAAGAAAGAATCTTGATTTCAAAGATTTCCCTTCAAAAGGCACACATCCATAAAATCCTCTCTTGGTTGTCTTTTAGTGCTAGTTAGTCCATGAACAAATGATCCAGAACAATTACAGGTTAACCTTACTTGGAGCATGCTGTCCTGAAAAGTTGTCTTACGTCTCTTAGAAGCTTCTTTAACCTATTAGGGAAAGACATATTTAGACATGACTCAGGAAATCTCTCTGCTGAAAAAAATCTCAAGTTAAATGGATCCTCTGCCACCCCCTCCCCTTCTCGTAGTCCCCAGTCAGATTAACTGCTCTCAAGCCAATGATTATGTCCAGGAGATTCTAGGATCACAAGTGCCCCCCAAATGCCTGCGCTGCTGGTCAGCAGCCTGGGGGTGTCCAGCAGTACAAAACTCTAGCTCAGCTGCTCCATCTTTGAGGTTTCACACTTAGGGAAGGTGAGCCATTCCTTCATCCCTTTGTCTTGAAGATTTGGTGGAGGGGCTGCTCCCTTTATCATGGCTTGTAGAAATGAAAAGAAACTCTTGACTGTGAATACCCTGTTATTGTAAACAGTTCTAACCATGTTCATGATAAGTAGCATGCCCTTTCTCCAGAACACTGGAAAACTTGTAAGGCTGGACTTTTGTTTGACCATGAATCATGAAACGTGTATACTTGTAATTCCTGGGACTTGAATGAAGAAAATGTTTTTGGTGTTTTTTTGTTTTGTTTTGTTTTGTTTTAAACAAACTGGTTAACATCAATGAACCAGTAACTATGAAGGGAAGAACATATATCAAACTAGTTAGGCCTTTATATGCATATTGTAATTGCAGCACCACTGTAGACAGAATTTCCCAACTATTTCCAATTGAAAGAAAGGTATTTTGGGTCTAGAGTATGTAGGAGGTAGAAACTTTGATTTGGGACCAATTGGTTTGGACCATTGGGTCTGATTGCATATACTGGCATGTAAACATTGTGTGTGGTCAACCCATCTAGAAGACAACCAGACAAGCCTTCTTCTGCAAGGGTCTAGGGAAACTGCATTGAATCTTGACCCCTTTGTCTTGCTTTCAATAATCAGGTAATTCCTTCGCTACTCATCCAAATCCCTGGGGAAGGACAGAAGATGAGTATATCTATCTGAGAGCTATAAAATCTCATAAGTTAAGTCTGAATTCTTAAAGGACACTTAAAATAGTTAGGGGGCCAAGTTTATTGTAGTAGCTGAAAAGCTTCCTCTCTGCATGGCAAGGGGAAATAACCCAGGAGGCAATAAAGAAGCTACATTTTCTATTTACTCTATACTGTAGTATGAATATACTTGTGGCTCTGATAGCAAATGTATTTAATGTCCTATTTTTCCAGCTTCAGATACAAACGTATTCCCATTTATCATTTTTCTAATTACTAATTCAACCACCAACAAATTCTTCCACTTGAGTTCTTTCCTCTCTAACCCAGTTGTCCAGGGACCCCAGTCAAAAGGGATCATCTTTCCGTTAACATTCTGAAGAAGACAGGAAACTAGTAGGTTGAATCAGCCCATCAATTCTATGCTGCAATTGTTGCTGTTGGAAGTCGTCCTGCTTGTCCATGTTTGCAGTGATGTCTCTGCTAGTCCAGACCCATCCCTGTGCTTTGGCAAGGGTTTGGACGAGCAAATCTTTTCATGGGTCACTGGTGCGGAGGTGAGCAGGGAACCTGGAAACTCCCCACTTCAGCCTCATTCTGTGCCAGAACCAGTCTCCCCCACCAAATTTCATATAAATGCGTTGTGCTCCACTACCGTTCCAAGCTTCCCTTCCTTCTCATGAGAGTTGGGTTTTATGGTGTGGGGTGGGGGTAGCTCTTTTATTCTTTCTTTCTAGTTGAACTTGGTCAGAACATCACAATCTGTTCTGACAAGTCCTAATTTTGAACCTCAGCATAAGGAATTGAGTTTCCTCCAGGAAATCATTGGCCTGCGTTAAGTGCCCTTCTTTCATGCTCTTTCAGCAAACTGCTCTGTAAGCATCTGATGAGCCCTGTTATGGTAAAGCAAGTTGTCATCTTCCACAATATTCCAATTTTTAAAAAAATAAAGTCTGCAGAAAATTCTAATCATTGCCAATCTGGAAACTAACTTATCCAACATGGACAGTAACAGAGGGATAAAATATTGTGTTTGGTGAGATGGTTTGGGGTGGAGACTTTGGAAGCAGATTGCATAGAATTAGTCAGGGCCTCCCACTTCCAGGTGACCTGCACAGGTGACTGAATCTCCCTGTGACTTTGTTCCCTAGGCTGTTGTGAGGATTAAGCAAATATTAATAAATATGCTGCAGTGCTAGGACAGTGCCTGCCACCCAGTACTTCTATTATTATCTGAACTGAATATTATTATATATACAAATGTAAATAATTAGGGTTCTGGAACTCTTCAGAATTCCCTGCTGGAATGTGGTGCTATGGGAAGAGCTGGACACTAGACTACTTTCTTTCTCCTTTCTTTTCCTGTCTCTGAGTCTGTCCAGTGTGTGAAAGATCTTATGCACACATTTGTATGTGTTCTTCTTAGAACATTTGCCCTTTGACCAGCTGCCCTTCCTGCATAGGGGTGTGCACAACAGAAGAACTGTCCTCTTGGGTGGAGTGACTCGGAAAGAGTTTGTGCCAGAGTCGCAATTCTAGGGTCCCTGACACCTACAACATGGCTTAAACAGAGGGATATAGTTGTGGGTAGGCATGGGGCAAGGGTTCTTGGACCCCTTATCCTCTGAGAAGGGCCGTGGATAGAGAAAGAGTAGAGTGAGGCTGCAATCCGCATGGACGGGGGAGTTTCCAGGATCCCTGCTCAGCCAGTGAGTGGAAGCTCAAAAGGACTTGGGAGAGAAGGCTGAAGAGAGAAAAACTGAAACTTGAGGAGGCATGTGGAGCAGAGAGACATGTGAAGAAGAAGTCATATTTGCTTCTTGGCCTTGGACTTGCATCAGGGACTTGGGGGACATGGAAGGAGACACTAGAAAGAGACGTGGGTGAGAGACACATGGGGAGGCTGACAATGGCAACCTATATCTTGGCTTGTAATTTGATTTTGCTCCTTTCCTTCCAGACTTGCCTGTCCCCTCCTCCCCCTTTCTTGTGGTTCCCCACCAGAAGGTAACTTAGACTTGTGGCAAGCTTTTGACTTCAGCTGTCCTGCTTTGGTCCAACCCTGTTTGGCTGGGCATTTACCCATGAGAGGATGTGTAACTTTGGGTGTTTTGTTGAAACTATATTCTTTCTCTTTTCTCTATTGTACATTAATTCTTTTTTTTTCCCTTTAGCAAATTTTTTTTAATAAATTTTATTTTTATATTCCCCATACAATTGCAACCCCCTTATTTTGGCCTCAATCCCTCCCCTCCCTGCCCCCCACCCCCCATAGAGTGTCTCTGGTTCATAGTTGTTTGTTGATTTTGAATTTTACTTTCTTATAGATTCCTGGTATGAGTGAGACCATCCAGTTTTTTTTTCTTTCTGGCTTATTTTGCTGAGCATAATACCTTCCAGCACCATCCATGTTGCTGCAAATTGCATGTGTTTATCTTTTTTGAATGCTGAGTAATATTCCATGGTGTATATGTACCACATCTTCTTGATCCAGTCATCTATTTTTGGGCATTTGGGTTGTTTCCAAAGCTTAGCTATTGTAAACAGTGCTGCTATAAACATAGGGGTGCAGGTGCTCTTTGGAATTGATGTTTCTGTGTCCTTTGGGTAAATACCTAGGAGTGGAATTGCTGGATCATATGGAAGCACTATGTTTAGTAGGTCCAGAAATCTCCACACAGCTCTCTAAAGTGGTTGGACCAGTTTGCACTCCCACCAACAGTATTGCACATTAATTCTATTTAAAATTCTTTACTCTGAAGGTCTTATACACTAGGAATATGTTTTGTCTTTATGTGGTGAATGGCAGAACCTATTTAGAGCATGCAAGTTTGGGGGGGGTCCTGGTGTGCTCCTCAGTCTGCCTGCTAAGAAGACCTTAAAAGTGGGACCCAAGTCAGGAGCCCTACTTACCTAGATCTTTAATTGGTACTGGTTGTATACTAAGCTGTGGATTATTCATACTAAGACTCACTGGTGCTGGTTGATAGATTACATTGTTTAGTGCCAATTGGAATTTTGGAATTTTGCTTGCTAAACAAGTCTCTTTATGGTATTTGTGAAATGTTGTCAAGCCCATTTTTAAGAATTTTCCCAATTGTGTGCAAAGATGGGAAAGTCTTGATAACAGAGTGATGGGTTTACCAAAATTGAGCTGGGACACTTCCCCTTTCTCATTTCCAGCACAGAAAAGCATATGCCTCCAGGAATAGTCTTCATCAGAGCTACAGGAAAACCTCAATTTCTTTTTAAATGCTGAGAACCTAGATGGCATCCATAACATAAATTAGGGCCCTGCTATTGTTCATAAAGATTAAAGAAGATAGAAGATTCTCTCCCTGTTTCTTCTCCCCTTTTCTGTGTCTCTTCTCAGCATTTGTGGCACTTTGAGGACTCTGAATTCCTGGGACAATACACATCTCCCATGGCTGGTCTAATGACAACCTTGTAGGGAAAGAGACTTAGCTAACGGGCTAGTTGTGTGCTGTTGGAATGGCGCGGAGAAAAGGAGAAATGGATGATTTCCATCTCATTCCTTGTGTAACCAGATCAGGTGGGGTTTGGAGAGTTTGTTTTCTCCCCTGAAGTTCAGCTGCTGCTTCAACAAAAAAAGAAGACAGGTCCTAGACCAACCTAAAAAGATTGATGCTGTTACCAAGATTTATGCCATTACTGCTGGCAGATTAAGGGAGTGTTCACTATAAAAGGCTGGGTTGTCATGACTCTTTAAGAAGATGATTGCATCCATAAAAATAAACCTAATAATATGAGATATTTACAAATTGAAGTTCAGTAAAACAAGACATTCAGATTTTGAAATCAAAATAGTGATTTCAGCCGACCCTTTAACTCTTTAACTCCTTTCTGCCCATGTTCCAAATTTTCACTGAGTAGATCAAGATATCCAGCAACTGGGAACACTCCATTAGCAATGGAAACTAGGGAAGTCTGTGACCTACGAGTCAGAAACTTTGAGGATATTTTTTCCCAAGATAGGAATAAATGAATCTGGATTGATGACCCATGAAGGAGAACTGTTGAGGAAGGCCTTCATCCAGCAAAATTCTCTGGAATCCTTTAACCCCCAATGGCAGAGTTGAAGACATTGGTGTAGCAGATGCCCCGTCAGATCCCCTGTCCCGTGAAATCCATGCCCTGGCTGCTACCCCCACACCCGTCCCTGGAGGACCTGAAGGACTGCTGTCCAGTGGCATTTTCTCCTCTGGAAATGCTGAGAGGTTACCTGGCACCAACCACCCCTCCCCGCCTCTGGGGCTGCCAAGCCCAAGGCTGAGAAATCTCTGGGCAGGACAACTTCTGTGGTACAATTCAAGCTCCAGAGCTCCCAGTGAGTGTGAGCCGAGCCACACTTCCACCAAAACCACACCATTGCTCAGCACCTCACAGCCAATCCTGCTTCCTTGTCCTTGAAGATTTCCCCTGACAACATTTCCTCAAGAAATCACTGGTGCAGGAGTCCTCATCTCAGGCTTGGCTTCTAGGGAAACTGACCTGAAGCAGTGGCCCGAGAGCTGTCCCAGGAAGCATGCTCTAAGGATGAGACCTGACATTGGATTATCTGTTCATTGCATCAACACTGGCAAGCCCGGGTCTCCAGCTCAGGGCATGCTGTAGCAGGGCAACACTGATCTGTGTATTTGTGGTGAGCAGGGGGAAAGCAGGAAAGGTGATGCTTATGACTTCATAGAGCTCGTTGCTGCTTGAAATTATCTTATTTATGTCTTTGTTTTCATGTATATTTTTTGTTCTCCACTTGAATGGAAACTGCCATATCCAAGACCTTGTCCATCTTGTTCACTTGCGTTTTCCAAGCCTTGCATTTAGTAGCTTGTCGGTGACTATTGCTCAGACAAATGAGGAAAAAAAATAATGGATGGGTTGGAGGAAGCAATGGCTGGAAAGAAGATTGGTTATTAGTGTGTTGGTCACAACATTTACTAATATGACCCAGGTAATGACAGCAGAAAGTTCACCATGCAGAGGGCGCAGTGTCTCCTTGCCAGTTAACTTTTCAGTTAGTAGATCTAAGGAAATAGTGTCTCTGTAGCCTCCCAAGGGTTTAGAATGGTTTCTACCTCTACTGAATCTTTCTTTTGTTTCCTCTATTCTAATTTCTGTGAGCATGACTTCGTCTGCTTTCTGTCTTCCAGAAATTTATCATCTTCTCTAGACCTCTGAGAATCTAGGTGGGGAGAAACACATGTGTTTCTGCTCCCATCTGGAAGCAGAAGCCCATCCAAACATTTAAAATCCCATATGTGCATTTAATGTAATTATTAATATGTTAGGCAGAAGTCTGCCATTTTATTCGTGGCATTTTGTGTGTTCTCTCTGATTTTTTCTTTATCTGCTTTCTTTTTTTCTGCCTTGCTGTGCATTACAGGTGCTTTTTTAAAAATTCTATTTTATTTCTGGTGTTTTTAAGTATATCTCTGCCTAGTTTTGATATGGCTGCTCGAGGTATTACATGATGTCCATGTAACTTATCATAGTCTCTTGGAGGCCATATTCTACCAGTTGGAATGAACTGTAGAAACTTTGCTACCCTTTCGCCTCCCCTGTTGATAATATAATTGCCTTTAATACTTCCTCTCCACACATTTAGAACCCAGCAAGGATGAAAACCTCAGCCTCCACTACACTGAGACTCAGACTTGTCTGACACTACCCCTGACACCACCCATGCCTCCCTAGGAGCTATGAGGGTGAAGTCTGTGCTTGGCTGAAGTTGGTCCTGGTGGGGGAGAGGCCAGTGTTTCTCTGTGGTGTTTGAGTGAAGTAGAGAACTTATTGTCTAAAAATTTCATGTCTTTCTAGGCTGCCGTTTTCCTGCTTTCCCTGAAAAAAGCAGGTTTCAGTTACAGGGTTTTGTTTGGTTTTGTTTGGTTTGGTATATGTCCATTGGTATTTCTGGGTTGCCATTTTCTTCAGCTCCGAGTCTGAGATATTTGAAACAAAAGGAGACAACCGTGTGTCACTGGTTGGTTCTGTCTGCTTCTGAACTGATCTGCAGTCTTCTCTCTGCCTTCCATCATCTTCTTATGTTTGTTTCATACATGATGTTCAGGGTTTTAGATGTAGTACGTGGGAAGAATAGGGAAAAGTACATCTACTCCATCTTCCTGGAGGCAGAAATATGCTGCAAATTTTTAGAAGCTTTGGATGTTGACCCAAGTGAAGATATGACCTATTTAAAATAATTAAATTAAAAAATTAGAGCAAAACAATGCAGTGGAAGCTGCAAAAAGCAGGTTGGATCCTTTACCTAAGTACAACAATGAATTAGAAAATCAGATTAAGACATTTACTCTTTCTGAAATTATATACTTTTACAAACATGTGGTAAATCAAGAGAATTTGATAAACAAAAAGACATTTATCCTATCTTAGAGGAAAATGGTATAAAACAGTATAATGAGAATAAATACAATGGATATGAAGGACAGTCTTATGTACATTCTAATAGAGATTTTTCAAAAACTTGAACTGAACAAATGAAAGAAAACCAGTAGGAAAGAAATACAAGACCTGGGACAATTCACAAAATGACCCAAAAAAGTTGACAAAAATTTGTAGGAAAAAATCCATGATGTCTCCGGAATTTCAAAAAAAATCTTCATGCTAGCAATGAGATAAGTTTTCCTTTTTATCAAACTGGCTGAAAATTAAAATTTGATGGCATTCTAAGAATATGAGAAATGGGTAGTTTCATTTATGGCTAATTGGTTATGTAAATTGTTGCAAGATTTCGGGAGGGTCATTTTGTAACATATATTAAAATTCTAAAAAATGTGTATTGAGTCTGACCCAATTATTTCAGTTTTATTATTTCATTCTCCAATAATTTAGCAAAAGTATGATTTGTGGTGGCTTTATATTTAGTAAACAAAATCACAGAGACAATTAGACAAAACCCTTGTTAGTTTTTGCTATCTGACACTTGCTTAGGTATGACCCACACATTCACCCATTTAATCCTTCCAACAACCTATGCACTAGATTGTTATTATTTTTCTTTATTCTAATTTTAATTTTGTAAATGAGTAAAATTGAGGCACAGAGGGATTAAGTATTCTTGGACTATGACTCAGTGCCCGAATCCATGCCTTTTATCACTCATCCGTGGACTAAGAACACTTATGCGGCATTCATATAGCAGTTTATTATACAGCCATTAACGTCATGTTATAAATGTTCACATATAAAATATAAAACTGTTTCAAATGTATTTTTAATCAAAACCCAAATCAGGTTTTTCAATAATACAATGCTAAATGCAAATTTTTAAGTAAAGAATCTTAAGTGTAAAAGATTTTGTCCAAGAACTAAAGGTTTTCCTTTAGATCTGTGGCATCTTAGAGTCATTTCCTTGAATGAGCTGTGGATATAATGATTTGTCTGATGGAAAGTTCTGGGTGACTGCCCAGATAAATTTACATTTATTACAACAGGAAAAGAGATCTTTCGCAAGAAAAATTTCTCCAAATTTCTTTTGAATTGGATGAGCAGATGCCCACTTACTTCCAAAATTGTCTTGTTCAGAGGTTAAAAACCATATATTCACATAGTTTTGCAAAACTGATCTCATAATTGGAAACTGGGCCTGTCAGTCATAGAAACTGAGATAAAGGTGTCTGCCCTAAAAAATTAGAGGTTTACAATTAAATTTTTTTTTTTAAACTGTGGTTCCTCAAGCATTTTCCAGTCTCCTGTGTCTTCTTAGAAATTTAATTAACTTGTGGTTCTTTGCAATTTCAATGTCACTTCTCTGTAGATCTTTCTCTTTCCTGCAGTTGTTTTAGTCCTCATTGCCTATCACTTCTGAGAGTACTTTGGAGAATGAACTGAAGTCAGGTTAGTTCTTTTCTCAGGTCGCATAAACAATATGAGCTGAGTGAGGTGATGTGGGGCAGAGAATCTTGAGAGTCTTGTGAGGAGGTGATCTCTGAGTCAGAAGGTGACTTAAAGGAGTGATGAGAGAAGGAATAAATACATGACAATAGATAGGGAGTCTTGGTGTCCTTAATTATAGCACATGCCAATAAGTAAATGAGCCAAGATAGCAAAAGTGGAGTTGACATAAAATCATATGCTTAGTCCATATGTGAATAAAGCATGCATAGGAATCACAAGGAACACTGCAGTAACCACGATGGGCTAAAACAGAAACTCAGAAAGCCTTGTCACACCAACACTTCTAATTTTAATCACAGCTTTAAATAGTGAAGCGCACACCCAGAAAATGATAGTGTCTATCTAAGTCTGCAGTTTTGTGGTAAGCACCTCTCTGACATAGTCTTAGTGAGCACAGGTGGTTTGCTTCCAAAGAGCAAACATCTAAATGTGGCGTATACTTTGCAGAGGCTGTAGTTTGAAAGGAAGGAGTGACGGCTACTTGAGTAATTGCAGGTATGATGATGAATTTATAGGAAAAAAAAATCCTTCTTGGATCCCTTAGAAGTTTTTAATTAAGCAAGACCCAGTAAGGAAGACTTGCAAAGGTTTAGAAGTCAGGTAATTATTTTTCTTCACCATTAGTTTGCTTAATATTCAGATGGCACAATATTTTTGCCAGCAAGGCAAGCATCTAGCCACATGTGTATCTTTGTTTAGAATGATAAGAGATGCTCTGGCAAAGACTTTTCTTTTGTAGTCAGATCCTCCTACCTGTGAGTCCTAGTTTCTGAGCCTTCAGTGTATGTAGTCGACTATAACTGAAAACCACTGAGTGAGTGGGGCCGGTGTTCATGGTGAGCTCTACCAAGTAAAGTTTTACTCTGTGTATCTTGGCGATTGTGCTACTTGCATAGACTTAAATCACAAGTATGGTGACCTGACATACTTTTGCTGCCAAGATCTCAATCCACAAGGAGGAGGCAACATCCTCCCTCTAATAAGGGAAATGTTGGCTAGGGTGGTGGGATGAGCATGCCATCAAGTTTCTCCTTCCAAATGCTCACAGGGTGACACATGGACCATGTTAAAAAGGAAACATCACATCAGCACTGGGAATCAAGAAGAGAACTGGTGAATTTCTGCCAGCTGAATAGAAATGGGCAAGGGTATCAGAAGCTAATAAAATGGACACCATCTGCCCTCTTGAGAATAAGTACCTAAGTCAGCAGCACCAGGACACTCATTGTGTACTCAGCTTTGGAGAGGTGCTGAGACTCTTTCCTGACATGGAAGACAAACCCAAACTAACCAGAAGCAGTTTCCAGCTTTGCTTCTAGATCAAGCATAGAAGTAGATTAGACAGCCTGGCTTCGGGGTGGAGGGGGAGGGGGGAGAAATTGAAGTTCTCATCTATACCAGGTAGCTAGAAATATGAGTACGGACCTGGGGAGAAAGGTTTGATCTAGATGTTTAAAAAAATCCAGCATATGGGGGACATTAATAGCAATAGGATGACTAACACAGATAGGAGAAGCTGCCCAGGACTGAACTTTTGGCAGACTCCCAATATTAAGAAGCTATGAAGAAGAGGGTGGGAAGAAAGTACCAACCAAAAAGATTAAGGAGGAATGAGTGGGTAATTCCTAAGCTATTCCAGCTATTCTAGAGAGGTTTCTTGATCAAAATGGTAGACTGAGAGCTTTCCTTTCCACCAAAATTTCCTTGACGTGACAGTAAACATAAATAAATAAGAATAAGTTAATGTAAATACTGAAGCCAATCTAAGTGCATCACTTTGACAAATATTTAAAGAGCGGAAAGTATCTTAATGTTCTTATTCATGAATGACTCGGGGCACAGGAAATGTGAACTGCAGGCTTTGGTACACACAAGCCAGCTGTCCAGAAGGTGGAAAGTGGTTTTACATGAGTGAAGACCACATGCTCTGAGTCAGCAGATCCAGAGAGCAGGGTTGGTCTGTGAGTTGTCAACCAGGGTGGTGACTGAGAGGATTGTATACAGAACAGGTAGGTCAGACTGAGAAGCTTCATCACCAGCTGAAGCCCCACAGAATGCTCTCTGAATAGACTGGACGATTTGCCAGGGAGGGTCCATGGTATGTGTGTTGACTCTAGCTAGGAGGGCAGAGTGAAATTTGGGAGAATCATGGATTCTCTCTGGGAATGGAAGGGGTGAAGGAATAACCACTGTCATTGGGAAGGAAATATACGTAAGTATTATGTCTCAGAGAATCTCCTCATTTTGGCAATTGTGGGAGTTCTGACTCTGCCTATGCCCTGCCCATGACTCACATGTGCAGAACCCACTGAAGAGAGACCCTGCTGCTTCAACATTCAAACAAAACTGCAAAAGAACCCCTTGCCTTCTACTTATGTCAGTCAAAACAATGATTCATTTGTAATTATGTGTGGTAAATCGAAAATCACCAGACATATGTGGAAAACATAAACATGAAAAAGGGGAAACAGGAGGAGGAAGAAAATACTGAGGTAAGAAGAAGAGAAGGTAAAATTTCTGTGAGGATTTAAATGACAGTTCATCAATAAAATAAGGAAATAAAAAGAATCTGTAGATATAAAAGCATGCTATCAAATTAAAAGTTGAATACCATTACTTGTTTGACAATGCATAAATATCAAACATTCATATCTTAATTGTTGCAGTACAAAATACAAATATTATAAATCTTAATGGCATAAAAATAAAATAGCTGACTGACAGAATGGAGAGGAAGGAAAAAATGGTAGAAGGAAGTGTGAGGTTCTAACTGCATATTGCATAGTTCGGAATCAATGGGTAATCTTTAAAAATATTTATTAATGTTATGATGATGAGCAATTTAATTGATAATAAGAAAACATATTTTAGGACATGAAGAGGGGTCTAAGAAAAAGTGCTCAAAACTACCCATCTTTTATGAAGGGAGAATTTACGTACCATTTTTAATTGGCCAATCCAAGATGAGATGTAGGAGTATTGGTTAAAATTTCAGAGGTCATCACCAGGAGAAGTGAAATGATAAATGGGTAAAGTGATTTGAACTTCGGCTGGTACTAAAGATCAATCAGAAGAGGGGAATTTTTAATTTTTTATTTGTTCCCTCGTAGTTTTTCTAAAAACCATGTGTATGGATTGTTTTTATTAATAAATAACAGTTATTTGAAAATAAACTAACCAGAATGAGAGTGAAAGAAATTCCTATGTTTTTGAAACTGTCATAATATTGATACCAAACTCTAACAGAAGAAAATGACAGACTTTTAATTTCATAAAGTTATAAATATTGATTAAAATAAATGTAAATAAAACAGATTTATCAGCAAATTAAAAGATTGATGTGACACACCAGAAGAGAGTTTATTCCCTGAACATAAGGATATTTCAACATTAGGATATCAATTAATACATGTCTACATATTAACAGGTTAATTGGGAAAAAGCCAGAATCACCTTAATAGATTGAAAATTCAACATTCATAAAACTTTATATTAAAAGACAAATAGAAGTATGCAACATTTTAACAAGATAAGTGTTTCAAACATGTATGACAATTTATCTCCTTAATATGTAAAGTGTTTTTATAAAGCAACAAGAAAGACACACTCAATAGAAAAATAACAGTTGGAGGCAAACCACAGTGAAAAAATATTTATTCATATGTTATTTAAAGAAACATAAGCATAAGCTACCAAATAAAAAAATTAAGTTATGATATTGGCAATGATTAAAAAGCTAATGCTCAGTATTGGTGAGGATGAAAGAAATAGGGTCATCCGACTAGCAGAGTAAATGTTGATAATATAATCCAGGAAAATAATTTGTCAATAGAATAAAAAAGCATTGAAAGTTGCTTTTTGATCTAGAAATCTCATTTCTGAGAATTGTATCTGAAGAAACCACACTGGATAGATGCTTGTAAGATTTAGCAAAAGGATTAGTTCTTAGAATTGTACATAGTATAATGAAAAATGGAAATAAACTAAATGTCTAACACTAGAATAATAGTTAAAAAATTATAAGTATAATTGAATATGCTATGCAACCATTAAGAGTTGTTTCACATGAACACTTGTTTAAACATAATAGAAGATGTTTCTGATACATTCAGTGATAAAAGCACAGCTTGAAACAGTGTAACAGTGTGATCTTGTTTTCATTTAAAGTGATATTTATCTATCTAGCTACCTACCCACCTACCAACTTAACCTATCTGAAAAAAGCTGGAAGAATACCTTGGGAAGAGCAATAATGAAATGAGATGGTGCTCTTAACATGGGAAGGCATATAGAGCTACAATAACATAAACATGCCATCTATTTTATGTTTTAATTTAATTGACAGTGCCAAAATATACTTCTTTTCTAGTTAATGAAAAGGCTTATGTAGGATATTAATAGTATAAAGAGTATACTGTTTTGTTACTCTGTGCTTGTGCCAGTTATACCATCTCTGTTTCCTCATCTAAGAAATGGGCTGAAATGAGTACTGACCTCAGGGGGATGTTGTCTAGAGAGCTTGGAATATGTGTGGTAAGCACTGAGAAAATGCTAGTTGATAGAATGGTTTTTATTGCTACTCCTACTGTAATAGAATTTCAACTTGTTAATTTAGTTTACAGTTACTTTAAGTATTTAACACAATTGAATGGTTTCCATAATATTTACTTGTTTGCACATGCACTGCATTTACCTTATTTCTATTCTTTTTTTTTTCCTTGGGGATCTTGAATACTAGAGTCTAAACACATACACACACACACACACACACACACACACGCACTGTATGAGGTTAGAGAAACCTTGAGGAAGAGACAGGCAAGTAATGACAGTTACTCTGCAGTGAGCAGGGAAGCAGAGACTAATTAAACGTAGCAGGTCTTTTGTAATAAAACTCTTTCAGCTGAAAAAACTTAAGGACATCTTTGAAGTATGCAGAACTTATGTGACATATGTGAACAATTTAAAGTATGCCACAGATAGCGACACAGAAGTTCTAGGCTTGCTGGTAGCCCTTGCCCATTTTTTTGCTTTGTTGGTCTCTTGACCTTTTGTTTTGGTCTCATGTCCAACCTTCCTGCCTCACCCTTTGGATCACTGCCTCAATTTTGGACTTATAATTAGGACTTTAATCTAAGGCACCTCAATGGATCTCAAACCTACATTCTGACTACCTACTTATGAGTCAGAACTGAGCATACATTGTCATAGCCTGTGGATCTGAAATGGAGGGAGACCAGATGGTGAGCACTGATAGACTGTGAGTAATGGACAGTCTGATTGAAGGGAGGGGATGTGGCTGATAGAATCTCAGGGGTGAAGGAAAGGACAACATTTAGGGTAATTTCTTTGTTTTAGTCTTGGATGCCTGGAGGGACTGTGAATAAGAAATGGCAGGTTTACCAGCAACCATAACAATGTGTCCCATAAAAGTAGATTTGAAGATTTCAGGTGGAGCCTTCCAGAAGACAACTGAAAATGTGCTTTCAAGAATTCAGGCCATTTCTTCATTGCCCTAACTACCAATTAGCTTGAATTAAAATAAGCTGGTGTACAGTGGACTGCTATTTTCTCTTCCGTTTATTTGCTTTTCAGGAGAATTTGGGTTCACACTGTATCAGGAATGAACACACATCATTCATTTTGGTCTTAGGTAAAGATGTACTGTGTAGGGCCCCACTGAGAAAGCTGCACCAGGAATCTGAGCTTCAGAGGATTTTTTAAAAAGAATCATAAAAAGTGACAAGATAGTTGGTAAACAAACTAGATTAATTCAACTGCCTAGGAAATTGGTTTATTAAAAAGATGTCACAATGCACAAAAACATCAGGTTTGAAATAACTCAGAGCCATGAGAGCATCTTGTGAAATCCCACATTATAAACTATGATTTAAGAGATCAAATAGATTGTGGCAATAAGATGAAGAACCTTATGAAATGTGTGGTTTCCAAAGCAAGTACGAAGAAAATGTTAATACTTTGCAAAAGATACATACATATGAGTCTACAATGATATTTAAAAAAATTATTTTTTCTTCTATAGTGTTTATTGTCTGTATGAAATAAAAAGAAAAAAATAGTTAACCAAAGCAGGACAGAAAGTCCTGGAAACAGTAAGAAATAAAGATTAGAGCAAAGAAAAAGATACCAATAAAGTTTTCAAAGAAAAGGGCAAGTTAATAAGATACAAACACTTTTTGCAGCAAAGCAGCAGGAATAAAGTAATCAGATTAAAACTGTAACAAGTGCACAAAAAAGGAAAACTTTTGAGAAGATGGACAAAGACAGAAAAGGAAACTACAAATCAGAATAAGAATATACCCTGTTGATCTGTCATTTCATTCCTTAAGCCCCCTATCAATAAAGTATAACCACAACTCTGTAGCATACAAACAAATATAAAATTATGCCTAAAGGTAAGAAAGAAATTCCATTAAAAACCAATCAACACCCATCTTTGGCTGCGGAGACAATGAATGGTTTTTCCTTCTTTTTAATTTTCTGTACTTTACCTAAATTTCCTACAGGAAGATATACTTTCACAATGAACAAGAATGAACTCTATTAAAAAGGAAGCTCTGAACTGCTACATTTCATATTAAAATTTAATACAGCAGAGTCTTACTCTCCTGCCAGCTAATGCAGGAAATGACCAAGATGACATCCTTTCTTCTACAATATGCGATACAGACGTTCCCCGGGAAGAAGAATGATAATCTCCTGCAATTTGACACATTTCCCAGCTTGCGTTTGGAATCACTGACTTTCAGTAGGTCGGGCTACCCCGAGAGCAATGTGCTTTAGTTTTCCTTAGCAACAACGCAGTTCTCCCGGTCTGCTATTCTTCTTTCCTAGCTGCGTCTTGTTAGGTGCCCCTGGCTACAGAGTCTGGGGGAGAGCCCATCTTATCACCTTCTCGGGCTCAGACACTCACAGTTCCCTCGGCCCGTTCACACATGCGTTCCAGAATTCGGTGAATGCTGGCGAAACTGGGTCTGTCTGTGGGCAGCTTGCTCCAACACAGGCGCATTAGATTGTACAGTTCCAGGGGGCAGTTCTCAGGGCAGGAGAGGATGTTGCCATCTCGCACGTAGTAGATGACCTCCTCGTGGGCCATCCCGTAGTAGGGCTGCAGGCCGTAGGAGAAGATTTCCCACAGCACCACGCCGTAGGCCCACACGTCGGACTCCGTGGTGTAGCGGTTGTAGAAAATGGACTCCGGGGGCATCCAACGGATAGGGATAGCATCGTTTTCATTAGCTTTGTAATAGTCCGCCGAGTAGATGTTTCTGGAGAGGCCAAAGTCGGCAATTTTCACCACCATGTTCTCACCCACCAGGCAGTTTCTGGTGGCTAAATCCCGGTGGACAAACTTGCGCTCTGAGAGGTAGGCCATGCCGGCTGCCACCTGCCTGGCAATGCAGAGCTGCTCGGCACAGGAGAGGGGCGGGGGGCCAGGGCTGGACAGCGGGGCCCGCATAGTCAGGTCGCTGTGGCTGAGGCTGCACCGGGTGTGAGGGGACATGCTGCGGAGGAACTCATTGAGGTCGCCATAGGCCATGTATTCAAAGAGCAGGCACATGGGTTTTCCGACGGCACACACGCCTGGAAACAAAGTAACATCCCTTGTGAGGTTGGCTTTCTAAAGGACACGCTGCAAATAGTACTCCCAAAGGTAGGGACCCGAGCAGAAAATGTGAGACCCTAATTTTTGCTGACAGCGTCATAGTCAAACCTGACCCCATTTCTCTGTGTAAACATCTCTTATTTACCTTGTAAGGTGCAGCTTTTTTATGGTTTCCCTTAAAGAGCCTCAGCTACTGACAGACTCACCTGTTATCAGTTAGATTTTCCTTCTACCAGCCTATCGCCAAGTACCTACCACGGTATGTTCTAATCATCCACTGATGAGAAATTTTCCTCCCAACAATTTAGCACTTTGAAAGCAGAGGTCACACCTTATTTTTGTTAAATTCTGCATACCTCCCACTTGTCTGGCACAGCAAGTGCTCAAAACAGGGTGAATGGATTTGTGAGTGGATGCTGGTTTTGAGTATATAAGGTAATTGCTCCGTGTTTCTGCTTGCTTCTCTGAAGAAGGATAATAAGAAAGGAGTATGAAATTTAGAGAGGATAACAAAAACAATCCAAGAGCTTAGATTAAGTATTCAGGTTGCTGCAGGAAAACATTTTGAAATTTAGATTTTATAGTGGTCGTTCTAGAAAGAATGAAAAAAATTAATATAGTCTCAGATTTAGTGCCAACAGGACATTAGATAATCTTAAAATCTTGCTGTATTTGAGATGGAAATTATACAACTTGAAATAATAGATCAAATGGGCACAAGTTCACATCACTGTGAAAATAGCTTATTAGAGCTTCTTTGTTTAGGTAAAAATTAGAAGTCTGTTCAAACAGGGAGAGCAATAAAGAATTTTCATAGATTGGCTTATTTATTTTAGGGTTAGTTTTTAATTCCAAGGACTTTAACATTCAGTATACTTGCCTGTACTGGAGAGAAAATTAAAGAAATGACAGTACATTTTCTGACAATTGAAATTTCTTGAATGGAGATTCTATAATGTAATGTTCCATTTCTTGATAACACAAAATTATGTAACATATATGTCTATATATATATATCTGATCAAGGGGTGAAGGTAAAAGCATGAGTGAAGTATTAAGGAGGAAAAATGCAAAATGCCTCTGTTTTCTGATTCAATACATTTCTTCACTTGTATTTTCCTACCTAAGAGTTTCACAATATTAGGGTTATCAAATTCTGCCATGAGGGCTGCCTCCCTCTGAAAGTCAGCTTGCATGTCTGCTGAGGCCTCTTCTTTGAGCATCTTCACCGCCACCATAGTGAAAGGTTCATAGGGAAGTAAACCCGGAGCCCTAAGAGATCAATTTATTTAGAAAGAAAGTAAAAGTAAGGAACATTATATATATTCACGTTATACCTACTCACATTCACACACATCACCCCACTTAATGCAACCTTTCCCAGAACCACAGAATCATAAAGATGCCAACCGCAAATTGCATTTAAAATTCTTGACTCTCATTAATAAGAATCACTAGAGTTATTTATAAATTACAGGAATTCTAAAGGGTACAGATCATTACCATCCTAAGCCCTTATTTAATCTCTGGCCAGACTCTGAACTCTTTGAAGGCAGGGACCATGATTAATTCATCTTTATAGCCCCAAAGAGCTAAACTGGTATCTTACATATTTCTGATTCCCAGTATAAGTACTTGGTTTTCCTTAGGCATGTAATCTCCATACCAGTCCTACTATGAGGTGAGATATGGTGGCCTCCTGCCCAGGAGCTCCAGGCCAAAGTGACTATTGGTGATTCAAACCAAGTCCACATTCTCTTGCCCAGCTGCCTCTCTGTGGGGCTGCATCCAGAGATAGCATTTGATTGCAATTCACACAAAGACACTAAATGGCCTGGTCATGGCCTTAATATGGACTCTTTTCTTAAAGCCATTGTTTTCCAACATTTAAAATTATATTTTCCCTTTTTCTGTTCTGTCATTCCATGAACATCTGCTTAATATCTATATGTCAGGCTGTGAGGTCTTACATGGAAACACTACTTCAAAGTAAACTAAATGAAGTGGAGAACAGAACATCAGAATTATTTTCTAAAAGCAATGTAAGAAATGATAACTGAAACTGTGGGACAATATTCTTTTCTGAAAAGGCAATAGGATTTAGCTATTGCTAACTGCTTGTAATTTGAACACTGTATAAATGAAGATATACTTATATTTCCTATAAGCTCTTTCTTTTAAATGTAAAACTATATATTCTTTCTCTACGCACAACTCTATTTTCCAGCAGAAGAGGGAAATTATTAGGATTTTAGGGCTAGTGCTCAATACAAATGAGGTTAATGACATGACAAATTAATTTGATAATCTTAATACATATTGTGTAAATATTATGGAAATGGCCTGGCAACTTTTGAGACAAACATTTCAGTGGAGATATTTTTTTACATGGGTAACTCTACCTGGCTTGAAAGACTCTGCCAAATGCTCCCTCTCCGATATCTCTCACATATTCGATGTTATTCCTTGGATACTCCAGGCTGAGCAATTTGGGGTTCAGCAGAAGTGGCATCCTCTGGTACATGGGGTTGGGATGAAGTCTGTCTAGCAAGAGCTCAGAAGGGAGGGTAGTGAGGGTTAATGCTGCCGATTCTCTGCAGGTAAGACAGATAAGACCAATAATGAGCTCAGGATCAGGTGAGATCTTTGTGTGTCCACTAAAGTTCTAAAGAGACATGGCATTTAGGAGGAAACATGACAATTATACTAAAGCAGACATATATCCTTAGTTTTAGAGCAAGAAAGTATTTTGTTTGGTCTGGAGTCAAAAGGCACATTTTTTCAGGAATTTTATCATCTCCAATCTCATAGTGGTGATGGGGCTAAGAAAGAAGGTGAAGGCACAGATACTCATTCTTCTAGATTACTGTTTAGATTCTATCTGCAATGAAAAATCAACCTTGGGACACATGAACTCATGCAAAAAAAAAAAATCATTGCTATATTTTTTGAAGATAATGGGGTGTTTAATTTTAAAGGCAGTGAGATGGGCATATATACTGTAGGGTAAATGAAGTGAATCAAACTTTTTTGCACCCTGGCCAAGAGGCGTGGGCAAGGGACTCCCGCACCTGTTATTATGGACAAAGAGCACAGTGTGCGCATGTGTAAATGCTCTCACACCTGGAGGAGCAGGGTAAAGTAGCAGTGGCTGCACAGCAGGAGGAATAAATACTCTGAGGCAAGCCCACGAGACACAGACTGAGACTAACACTGAGAGAGAGAATCCCAGAGAGAGGCTAGAGAAAGAGTACAAAGATTTGCGGGGGTGCTGGGGACTGGGTTGCCTCCCATGCCTCCCGGCCCCGCTGCCTTCCTCATGCCCTGTCTAACTCCACCCTGACACCTGCCTCCTTGCATGCCAGCCTTCCTACCTGTTTTCCCATTCGAGCATTAAAAGGCCTGTAACATCCACCAAAGTCTCCTGACTCTCTTGATCCATCTCCCTGAATATACAGCAAATCTGCCCATCTTGGTTGTGCTTGCACTAAAATATATTTATATATTCCTTCCACCCCCAATTCCAATATTAATTAGCACATATTCAAATATGATAGCAAAACTAGAATCTCACCTTTTTTTATTTTTCCATTGTTTTCTTCTTCGGCAGCAATAAAGAGTAGTTATGGTCAGAAGCACAAATATTGCAAAGCTGGACATGATGGAGATTATTACAGTCATGGAGTATGTAGGTGAGACAGAGAAGGAGGAGGAGGAGGAAGAAGGTAAATTTGGAATGTCCACGCTTGGCTTTGAGGATGTCATTGGTGGGAATGCTGTAAGTAAACAAGAATTCTTTTCATTCGCTCTTAAACATTTCAGAATGAATTTATGTATTTAAATAAGCAGCAAACTGAATTTTAAAAATGTGCTTATGTGTCAGATTCTCCCTGGTTAGATACTATAAAGTCCAACTTTTGGCATCTACTGTGATCCAGTTGTAAATAAATCTATTTTATAGGATCATGTAATTTCAAAGGTAAGACTCAGAGAAAAGAAACAATTTTTCCAAGACAAATTTGGATCCTGGATGAATGCTTTTCCCATTGCATCATATGGTTTATGACCTGACACCAATCATACAAATTATTATTAAGTAATTAAATAAAATAATTTCTTGAAATGACACTTGAGGTCAGGATTGTCCAAAACTGAGCTTTTGTACACACTTACTATTAATTTACAAACAGAATAAAAACAATGGAAGATGAAAAATGGAAATATTAGGACACAAATGAGTAGAAGTTAGTCCATCCAAAGTTGAATTCCTACTAAAAAGGTCAATGCAATATAAAAACAAGGTAAAATCTGCACAACTACAGGAGAACAAAACATGATACTCATATAACTGTTTGTTGGTAACAAAGTCCATTGTATATTTATTATACAAACTTTTAATTATATTTTAAGTCCTTTTAATAGGTAGGTTAAAGACAAAAACATGGACAGAGTATTTTTTTTAACAATGTATTAACAAGAATGCTTTAGTAGCTAAGAATGAAAAATTGTACCCTAATAAGAGAAAATAAACCTTGCTTTCAAATATTTGTGGTGAATACTGACAATCTTTTCTCAGGTCAGAAAGGCAAATCTCAATAGAAAGCAAAGTCTAGGCAGATCTATTCTTTGATCACAATATGATTAACAAGAGATTAAATGAAATCCAATAGGTCATCTAAAACCAAAAAAATTCAGTAACTTTTCAAAAAGTAAAAAGTAGCAATACTTGCAGTTTAGAAAATGAATTCCTAATAGTGTGTATTCAATTTGGACAAAGCTGTGCTGAATGATGAACTCATAGCATTGTCTCTTTCCCTTAGATAAAAAGAATTAAAGTGAATGAACTAAATATTTTACCCATGGCATTGGAAAAGAGACAAAAACTACAGAAAAGAAAGAATGGTAAGTGATAAAACAACAGCCAAATACAAGCAGAAATCAATAAGTTAGAATACACGTATCACAAATGACAGAATTTAAAAAATAGATCTTATTAATATATATAGTAGTCTATTCAGTGGAATTTTAATTTTAAAAAAGATAAGAAAATCACAGACATACAAAATTAGGTATGATAAGAGTTATGACAGTAGATTCAAAATTCAATGAAAATGAAAATTTTATGCAGTTACATCTTAAGGAAAATGACACATTAAGCACCAAACTTGAAGAATTAGAAAATTTGAATATTGTCATACCTGGGAAATATGAAAGTCATTATCGAATTATGGATATAATCTTTCAGGAGATATAATGTTCCTATTTTATAATATGTTCCAATAAGAGAAAAATCTTTCAAATTATTTAAGAAAGTTATTATAATACTAATATCATAACCTGACAGTGTTAGCACAAAAGTGCATATGTAAATTATAGAACATAGATAAAAAGGATCTTAAATGAAAATATTAGCAATCGACTACCATGTAGCAAGAGAAAAATGATTTAAAATACATAAATAATAAACACATCACAAGATCAAGAGAAAACTTTCATTGCACTAGATGCCTAAATTCATTTGAAATAGGATACTGGTGAAAGCAGAGATGACCAGGGGTTACCCATGTGGGATTTCTTAGTTCAAGTGTGGAATCAGTAGGTGTGCCCTGAGCACCAATGGCTAAGCCGGTGGTTTTGAATCACACTTTGAGACATTCCCCTCTAGATGATCAGATGAAATGATGAAATGACATTTGGAATTCATTTGCTTACATGTACCAAAGATTTCATAAAACTATTTTTTAGGATAGGAAGTTCATTTTTGTAGCTAATTTATGCTGCTCATTGTAGTGAATGTAAAAGGCAGGGATATGGCTATTGTGTGTGTGTGTTATTCCTGGCTAAACTAGGACTTAAAGTTCAGCACCTTCCACACAGTAAACCTCACTGAATGCTTGACAATGAATGAGCAATGCATAGAAGTGTGAAAAAAAGACCACAGTCATCAATTACAAGTCTAGCCCTGGTAAACTTGGATGGCTTATATGGCAAACAACCGAAACATTTCTTTTTTATTCCTTCAATTTAGGAATAACTATTTGACAGATTTCCAGAATAACCAATTTTTAGGGTTTTCCATAACTGCTGGTTCGCTAACTCTGAGCAATTCCGTAGGTAGCAGTAGCAAGTCGTCTTTGACTACTTAGCCTCTTAAGTAAGTGGGAACAAATCCTGGCACTTCAAGTGCAGAGGCGATTAGCCCTGGAATATGTATCACAGGAAATGCAGCTGAGTTAAGCCTTGAAACACTCAAATTAGAGGAAGTTGGCATGATAACCTTTTCTAATTTCATTTTGACAATTTCTGCATTCTGCTGGGTTAAAGCACCATCCGATACTAGTTAGTTGTAGGACATCTCTTGTCAAGCAAACTTCTTCAATTCTTTCCTACAGATTTTGAGAAGACCTCTAGTTAAAACCAATTGATTTGACCCTGTGGACTTTATAGTGGAGATTAGCTGTCTCAAAAAACACCTCTTTTTCCAAAAGAAGACTCTGTTGTCACAAACAAAGGTCGTGAACTGGATCAATGGAGAAATAAATATTTGCTTTCAGCTCTAAATAATGAGATGATACAAAAATCATGAATACAAAGTCAAAAGGTGATAGATTTGGCTTACATTCCAGCCGTAGAAAAGATAAAGCAAGTTAATCACCTCGAGGTAGGAGGTATTATTTATATCATTCCCAAATATGGTGATCTCTGTGGGCTACTTAGAAACGATTAGCTGAGCTCTCCAGTGATCTTCACTCATGTTCTACCCAGGGTGAGAACAGTAAAAATACTTCTTTGCAAATGGTCGAAAATTCTGTTCCTGAGATCAGGAAATGTGAGTGTAAATACACATGCACGAATCCAGTTACATACACATCGGGTTCAAGGGCACAAACGAAATTACTTACTTGTTAGGTTTTCTTTTTTATAATCTGAGGGGGAAAGGATAAAAAGTGGTTTTAAATGAGCATTCAGATACCTCCTCTAGTCTGTGGAGAGTGCTAAGCAATGCAAGTTCTCTTTCAGCTTTTTCATATACAACTGGAAAACATTCTTTGCATTCGAATGTGAAAGGATTGCGTTGTTGAAATTAAACCAGCTGTTAGGCCTGACAGCAGAGCTTCTTACAAAAGGAGTTCATGAAAGCAACATGCAGAGATTCAGCTTTGTTTTGTGAGGTCAGCGTTTTCAAACATGTGGCTTATTTTAGCATGCTTGAAAATCTGTTCCATTGGCTAAGAGAGGATTTTATTACTTTATTCTTCCTCTCTGACAATATATAAGACATCTTAGCTCTTTCACCGCACATTCCAGAAAATGTTACACGCTCTCTCACAAGATCTGTTAGGAAATAAGGTAAGACCTCAAGCAGTAGTTAAAAGTGCTCTTCAATTTCTTTTAGAACAAATGAAGCCAATCCTTAGGCTAACCTGTGAGATTAGGGTAGCATTAGGATCCTGTTATTAAGTAGCTAAAGAAGGCAGAGTTCAAAACAAAAATTAGAAATGCCTAGAAATATTAGGAGATCTAAGTTCACACTTTGCTCTCTTGAGAACAGCAGATTTCTCGTAACCTCCAAAATTTGGAAAGAACTCGGTTACCTAAATAAGGCAGTCTGGTACAAGCTGTGGGGTCCCAATGCATGCTGGGAAGCTTGCTGCATTCTGGCAGAGAGAGCAGATGTATCCCAGATCTGTAGAGTCCTCTGTGGGGCTTTTCTTCCATTGACAGCCATTCTTTTGCACAGAAAAGCTCCTTCACTGCCAGGCAGTATTCCCTGAAATATTTTATGGATAACAAAACTTGATGAATTAGAGCATGTTAAGCCAACTACGTGGCAGAGCCTAAATTCTGTATTTTGAAAACATCATCATGGGACATTGTCTGTTTTTGTAAAAGGAGTTTTGAAAGGATCCTTTTATTGTAAATTATGTAAGACTTTTTGAGAGACAGCATATTTTCCTGTGAGATGAACCGCTATCTGGTTTTATTTCTAAAACATATTTAATGCTACTGGGAAAAAGAACTTTCAAGTTCCAAGGGAATTAGAAATACCATCAGGAATCCCCACATACCTCATTTCAACCTCATGTTAAAATAACTACACCATGGGGGTGGGGGTGGAGGGAAAGCACAGTGCACCCTGATGGGAGAATATGGGGGGTTACAGTGACTATACTGTCAAACACTAGCAAGGATGGAAAAGATGATACTTCAATATAAAGCATAATAAAAAAATGATTGCTACAGTATAAGTACACAATGGTACAAACATACTCACGCATACTAGACGTCACAGATTATTGTCAATCAGTTTCCAGTCTGAGAGATTTTCCTACAATGTCAGGACTAGTGGAAGTCAGGTTCTCTGGACACTTTAGCTACACTATTTGAATATTTCTAATATTGAAATCTCAAAGAAAGGGATTTTTTTCTAAAGAAACAAAACTGGAAAGTTATTTTTAACCTTAACCAGGACATCTGCATGTAAACTGATCTAGGACATAAAAGTTACTCAATAAATTTATTTTGTGGTAGCATGCAAAGATAAAATTCAATTTTAATTTTGGTAAAAATATCCTAAATTTCATTTAGGACAGAAGAGATTTGATTATCATCACTTATAGACTGCACTATAGCCTGACAGAGGACCTTTTGTCAAAGGTCAGCTAGAACTCTGTAAAATGGTTGATACATAGATAAGTATAATAAAATACAATAGCTTTATTGTATACTAGTAAAAACTTGTCAACAAATAAGATGGAAAAATTACCTCATACTTGACAAGGATTAATGAGTCATGATTAATGAGACTCATTTTCTCTCAATAACTAGGAGGTCAAATAGCAAAGAAAATTGGAAATAACAACAACTGCAAGAATATATATTTTTTAGATGTTCGTTTGTGCCTAGAGATGGGGCTTAATTTTTATTGTCGTTAATGAGTGAGTCAACTTGAATTGATATTTCTATAACAATTTTCCTTTTCATACTGTGGTCATACACAGTAATTGCTTGAAGATTCTTAGGCAGTATCAGGAGGAATTGCCCATCTTATTCCTTCAGCTTCCTCTACTTCCATCCCAACCATCTAAACAAGTAAAAGCAGCAGCAAAAAACAACAAACCATTTCTACATGCAACAATGTGGGTGACATCCAACATTGTGTGGAACAAAAAAAGACAGACACAAAACAGTGTATATTGTATGATTCCAGGAGCTAATGGGGGATTGATAAGAAATGAGGACCAGGGAGCTTGATGGGTATTGAAAATACTGTGTTGATTGAGGCTATGTAGGGAGTTGAATCCATTGTCAAAACTCCTGGAATTATATGCTTAAAAGAGCTACAGTTTAGTGTATGTAAATCATAATTCTTTCAGTTAAATAGCACAATAAAAATATCATATTTTCAAAAATCTGATTAAAATCCTCTCCCAAATTACATAATACAACTCTAACATGTAAAATCTCAGGAAATTAATAGCACCTTTATTAAAAATAAGATATATGGGAAGTAAGTGCATCACTAGGTTTTGGGAACAGTCTAACCAGTGCTGCAACTATATTGTAATCATTACTGTAAATAATATTCAAATCATTCCTGGTTTTATCAAAACAGAGGTGGAAATGTTATTTCTTCAAAGGAAAATTTAAGAATAATATCCATTTTCACTATATATCATAGATGTGCAATACTATAATCCCTTCAAGTCTAATTTGCAGGTGAGGAAACTGAGCCATTATCGCATCTACATCTAGATAGTAGTACAAACAGTTTTGGAACTTTGTTCTCTGGCTCAAAAGTCATATTGATTCCTGTTTTTTATACTTATTAATGAAATTAAGAATTATTGAATGTAGATTTATGAATTTCAAAGTTTGAAGAGTCTGGGGGCTTTAAAGAGGTATCTATTTATAACCTATTTCCCCCAACTCCACCCTTTAATCCCAAGTGAGGCAAGAGGTCAATATCTAAATTAGAATAGTTGGGTGAAATGTATTTGAAAATAATATTCTGAAATGCTCAACATGATCTCATATTTGTTGGCAAATAATACTGTAACACTTGCAATGTCTTTTTTTTTTTTTTTTATCTTGGCTTACCAATGAGATCCATGTTAGTTTGGGATTTCATTTTGTATTTCATAGAAGACAGTGATATTTATAAATATGATGATAATGTGAATAATGACAAGGATAATGAAATATTATACCTTCAGGACATTTTCTAGAAACTCACAGCTCTTCTATCATAGTGATATGGTAGGAATTTTGCCCAATTATTTACTTGCTATTTTGGATAAAAGCTAGCTATTTCCTTTACTATTGCACATGACAACTTTTCTTTTAAAACACTTCCTATTTGCAGATAGACAAATGCAATATTTACATTTATTTGTATTTTTAAATTTTACCTGCAGATGGGTATAGGAGCAGGTATTACTCCAGGGTTACATTCTTGGAAGATGTGGTTACACAGCAAAGCTTCAGCAGCTGGCCTGCAGAACGGGCTCACTGCTTTCAGCTCATTCCAGGCAGTGTGGACCAGGAGTTCCTGGGCCTCCTCGGGGTCAGTGTAGGAGTTGTTGAAGAAAACAAGAGCATCTTTTGCCAGAACAGCATTACACACCTCCCCTCTGTACTGGGTGCAGTAGCCTTTGTTATCTTTCTGTGGTTTACTGAAAGAAGCAATGAACAATATTTCCAATCACATGTTATTTCTTAGCTGTCTTTTTTTCTTTCCAGTTTCCACATCTGCATCACAGAAATAGGAGACAATTGTACTAACAAATTGGTTGAAACATTCCCTGTGAATACTGTCTTCATTTTCCGCTGTAATTATATCACCTCTGGCTACTCCAGAGAGCTATTATGAAGAGCATATGTGATAACAGATGTAGAAAGATTTAGAAACTATCAAGAGCTGAATAGATCTGGGAACTTTTATTATTTATATTGTAAATGAATTTGACTATTCTTATTTAAGCTGCCTCACATACTTCTTAAAACTAATTTGACATAAGCAAATAAATGCATCTAGAAAACATTCATCATGATGATTAATAAATGATTGAGTATACTTACTTTTATTCAAAAAGCTTGTAGCTTTATGAACACAGTTTATTTGGTATAAGAGTTAACTACCTGAATTTTGTAGCACATATACATCTTTGCAACAACTTCTAGACTCATATTTTTTTCATTTAAACTGTTTTCCAGCATTCCATTAAAGAATAAAATGAAAAATGTAGGAAGGAGAAAGCATGAAGTCAGATTTCCAGCTAAAATAGGTAACAAGAACAAGGGGTGGATACTATATAAGGATTAAGGGAGCACTATATCAGGAAGATATAATACTCATATGTTCACCAAATAAAGGAGCATCAAAATATATAAGGCAATTAATATCAAATCTGAAAACAGATACTGGGCAAAACACATTAGTAACTGGGGACTTTAACACCCCACTTTTACCAATGGACCGATCAGCTAGACAGAAAATAAATGATACAATAGCCTTAAAGAATTAGACCACATGGGATTAATAGAAATGTATAGGCCTGTGCCCCAAAAAGCTGAATACACATTCTTTTTTAAGTGCACTTGGGTCATTTTCCAGGATTAACCACATTTTGGGTCACAAGTATGAACAAATTGAGCAAAGGAATTTTTGTCCAAAGGGAGTAAAGTGCTCTCTCATCAAAACTGCAAGATGACAGCATCTTCTCTGGCCACTGTGGTATCAAATTATCAATCAACCACAAAAATGAAGCAGGGAAAACCTCCAATATGTGAAGACTGTACAACACATTACAAATTGACTATTGGGTTAATGAAGAAATTAAGAAATACCTCAAAATGAATGATAATGAGGACCCAGCCTTCCAGAACTTATAGGACACAGCAAAAGAAGTACTATGAGGGTAGTATGTAGCAATACAGGCCCACATCAGGAAAGAATAAAGAGCTCATATAAATAATCCTGTCTCTCACCTTGTAGAATTAAAAAGCACTATTTATGATAGCCAAGTTACAGAAATAGTCTAAGTGCCCCAAAAGAGATGAGTGGACCAGGAAGATGTGGTATATATTCACAATGGAATACTACCCAGCTATTAAAAAGGATAAACTATTGCTATTTGTGACAAAAGTTTATGGAGCTGGAGGAAATTATGATAAGCAAATTAAGTCAGAAGGAGAAAGACATATAACCAATGGTGTCACTTATTTATGGAATACAGAGAAATTAAACAGAATCAGATAAAGCCAAACTAGTCACAAACCCTAGAAATTTGACTGTAGAATTGAGGCTACCAGAGGGGGAGAGAAGCGGTGGGAACAAAGTGGGAGGGAGCACAATGGGTTATGGAGGTAGTCTGCCTTTTGCAAATGATAAGACCCCTCCCCAATCACCTAAAGTCTTGTTTCTCTAAGGGCAGCCCTTGGGATTGCTGATGGAGCAAGACCAGAAAGAAGCAGCTGGTCCTGTTTCTCATTCAAACAGTGGGGCAGAGGTCACAGGGATCTGGTCACAGAATGCTGGTTATTTTGGAATGATCTGCCAGAATATCTCCTAAAATGCTAGTTAATATTGCACATGGAGCCGGTCCCTTTCTTGCCTCCTGACAAACTAAACCTGGCTGACCTCCCTTTCTGTAAGGTTTCTCTTTTTAGAAGTAACAGTGGATATTTGATCCCAAGTCCCTCTTTTAATTTCTTTAATAACAGATAACTCTCCTTGGTTAAATGTAATATTTAAAGGAATCTATGCATTTCCCTCTTATTTTTCTCTGCTTTAAACTGTACCATTCACATTCAGTAGAACGTTTTAAAATGTCATCTTGCAGTTTTGATAAGGGAGACCTTTACTCCTTTGAACAAATAATCCTTTGCTCAAGGATACAGCCAGATGTTCAATGGTGGATTTGGGGGTTAAAACAACCTCACTAATCCAGTAGGAACCCCACATATGTCTTTTAGAACTCTGATAGCCACATAAATCTCAATACCTATTGTCAGATAAATCAAGGCATTGAGACTATATGAACTTGGATAAGATTTAGATCAAATTTTCTTATGCAATTATTTCATTTCATGAAATTAGAATCAATAGGAAGAGTTCTAGGTCTTGCTCAGCTGTGCTACGGATCTGGATTAATGTAGTTTATGAATCTGAGTTCTTGAGTTTTTCAATCTGGGCTCAGGCAGAGGCTCTGTAGTTTGCTAGCTACGTGGCCTGGGCAACTCTTGCTGCATCAACTTCCTCATGTGAAAAACATTAGTAGTTCTTGCCCCATAAAGTTGCTGAAACAATAATATGAGAAAAGTGGTGCTTATAAATGTAACACAAAATCATCTGCTCTTATTGTTATTCCTACTATTGATTAATCAGTCTGAATCTCAGTTTCATCATTGATAAAGTTAGATAAAAATAGTTAATCGCACTTCACAGATTTTTATAAAAGTCAATTTCATGCAAGGAAAACATTCTAAGTTTGCAAAATGTTATATAAAGAGTAAAACTTTCTTATCTACAGATTACAGCTATTGGACAGCTTAGGAGTCAGTAATTTACTAGTTGTATAAGTCACTGAAACAATCCAAAGACATTCTCTTCCTTTTTTTCCTGTACAATAGGGATAAAACATTGTTGCTATTTCATTAAGCATAGATTTAAATAACACACATGTAGCATTTAGCACAGTGCCTGATACATGGTACTCAATGGACTTTACCTGTCTTCACCTTTATCATCTGATAATAGTGTTATAATAGTATCATCTTATAATAGTAAAAGGCTTAGAAATTAGGCATAATCCAAAATATTACAGTATTCAGAAAATAAATAGCATGCCAAACACAAAATAAAACAATATAGTAATAATATCTTACCTCCATTCTATTGACAGGAAAGAAAGTTTCCACAGGAAATGAAATTAAAAGGAGAAAAGAAACAAAATTTAGTGCATTTTTATCTTATGGCTTGCAAGAGATAATTTGATACTTCTATGAGCTAAGTTTCTGTAAAGTTCTTTGCTTTTGCCAGGAGGCAAGATGCTGTATTGAACAGGCTGATTTAGAGAAAGAAATTAAGAAAACATTGAGTGTCTCCAGTGACTGAATTTTTCTTTTTAAATTGAGTCAGCTATAAGCATCATCAGCCCAGGTAGTGTCAGAGCTCCTAATTTTACTCTATTATCACAAAGGGACTCTGTATAAAGAAGGTGGTTACACTGGGAGAGGCAAGACAGGTGGGTGGGGGTGACAGGACAGTCATTCTGCAGACATGCTGGCTTCATGGCTCAGTGACCTGTGCACACAGCATCTGCTGTCACCATCTTAAAATACTTAATTTTTTGAGAAGGGGTCCCCCATGTTGAATTTGTCCTGGGTCCAACATTTTAGGTCCACAGTGATGAAAACTCGAGGCAGGAAGGGACTGCGCTTTCCTCTTGTGAATTACGGGGCTCCCAGCATGAATGGCCCCAACTGGGACTCTCTCAAGAGATCAGTCCCCTTGGGAGAGTGTACTGTCACCAGCATTTCTGAATGATCCCATCTCTTTTTTTTTTTTTTATGGAAATCTATAACTTCAAATTCCTTTCCAAGCACTTTGTCATTCACTTCCTCCTGTGCCCTCACCCCCAAAAGTAAGAAGTAAAACATACACTTTGTCTAAAACCAATTTGCCTTATTACAAGCTCTGCTAATGTTGAGGTCCAATTCCCTTTAAAGGCTTTGGGTCCATTTGGGTGCTCTGCTGTTGGCATTTTAAAGAGTTCTAAAAAGAATTCCTCTGACAAGTCAATCATCTTGTAAAAACCTTGTAAACGAGTTTATATTTCAACTAATTCCCTTTCACATTAGTCAGAGTTGGTGACTATGAGGTTGTTGTAATCTTGAGTGTGTAATTATTGATGTCTTTATGAACTTTTTAATCAAAGAGTCTGAAGATGTAGCTTAGAAACCAACCTACACAAGAGACCTAGATGACTCAAACCTTCTGACACACCTGCCCCTGTGGACTGAACAGATGGAAGGAGACATCATGAAATCCCTCCAGAGAAAAAGGTATGTAATTTTTTTTCTTTTTTAAAATTTTATATATTTTTTACATCAGTCTTCATTTTTATACCATGTATCATCTCGTGACACTCCTAACACCAATTCACCCTGTACCATCACCATAGTCCCTTGTGCTCTTTCCCCTCCCCTCCCCCAACCCACAGAATGTCTCTGGTTTATAGTTGCCTGTTGATTTTGATTTTCACTTTATTATAGTTACCTTTTCCCCCCTGATCCTTTATTTGGATCCCCTACATCCCTCCTATCAGTGAAACCATCTGGTATTTTTCTTTTTCTTTCTGGCTTATTTTACTGAGCATGATCCTTTCCAGCTCCATCCATGTTGCTGCAAATTGCATGAGTTTATCTTTTTTGATTGCTGAGTAATATTCCATTGTGTATATGTACCTCATCTTCTTGATCCAGTCATCTGTGTTTGGGCATTAGGGTTGTTTCCATAGCTTACCTATTGTAAATAATGTTGCAATAAACATAGGGTGCAGGTGTCCTTTTGAATTAATGTTTTTGTGTCCTTTGGGTAGATATCTAGACGTGGAATTGCTGAAAAAAGGTATGTAATTTGGAAAGGTCAAGGCAGATTGTAATAGCAGTGGAGCAGAAACAGCTGTTAAACATTAGGAAGCCAAGGTTATATATACAAAGGAGCCCTTAATTTAAGATGTAAAGGGAAGATTCAATATCACAGAGATTAGCCATGATAATTGGGGGGAGATAAGGTCTGATAGACTTCTATTTTGGAGACAAGCAAACCAAGATAAATGAAGTCTAGTTAATGATATTGGGTCACCTGAAGAATGTTAAGAGAAGCAGAGGATACCCTTATTCAGTGGACATTCATGTATTTCTTACAGAAAGCTCTCCCATTATTTTCTTTGAGTGGGGGGAGTGTGGAGATCAGGGAAGGGTTCCAAGAACCTTGCCATTATAAACAAATGCTTTTATCTCCAAAGCAGATTTTTAAAAATTCCCAGTCTTTAGGGTTTTTTTGTTGTTCTTTTTCTAGTTCTTTGAGATGTGAGGTTAGGTTGTTTCTTTGAGTTCTTTCTTGTTTGTTGATGTGAGCCTGTATTGCTATATATTTTCCTCATATTACTGCTTTTGCTGCATCCCATACATTCTGGAAAGTGGTGTCCTCCTTGTCATTCAACTCAAAGTATTTTTTAAATTTCTTCTTTGATCTCCTCATTAGTCCAGTGGTCCAACCACTATGGAAAACTGTGTGGAAATTCCTCAACCTACTAAAGACAGAGCTTCCATATGATCCAGCAATTCCACTCCTAGGTATTTACCCAAAGGACACAGAAACATTAATTCCAAAGAGCACCTGCACCCCTATGTTTATAGCAGCACAATTTATAATAGGTAAGCTATGGAAACAACCCAAATGCCCAAAAATAGATGACTGGATCAAGAAGATGTGGTACATATACACCATGAAATATTACTCAGCATTCAAAAAAGATAAACACATGTAATTTGCAGCAACATGGATGGCGCTGGAAGGGATCATGCTCAGCAAAATAAGCCAGAAAGAAAGAGAAAAATACCGGATGGTCTCACTCATAACAGGAATCCAGAAAACCTAAATATGGACGAGGAAAAAGAATAACTATAAGAAAGAAAAAAATCAAAATCAACAAACAACTATGAACCAGAGACACTCTTGGTGGGGGTGGGTAAGGAGGGATTGGGGTCAAAATTGGGGTTGCAATTGTATGGGGAATATAAAAATTTTAAAAAAGTGAAAAGAAGATAAAAAAAAATTCCCACAGTCATCAATATTTACAGTTTCTTTAAAATTATCTGGAAAAGTAAGTGAAACTTTGGCTTTCTTCTTGAGACACACACTGACTCTAATATAAGAAAGCTGCCCAACTGTAAAAAAAAAATAATGCTTACCACTTATGCCTAATTGCAGAACAGCTGGTGGTCATTTAGTGTGGCTACTGGCTGTTACTCATTTCTTCATTTTCTCTTTATTAAGAACAAAAACTAAACACCTTTAATCAATTTAAAATCAGATAAAACTACCCTAAAATGCTAGGGGGTGGTGTCTGTTTTGTGGATAAGAATACTCTCTATCTGTCATGCTCAATCACTGAGTATAAAAGGGGTTGTGTGTTCCTGCCACCTCATTTTGTTTCCTAATTGGGGGGGGGGGTTGAGGACTGTGATTATAAGACATGAGAAGGCATGAGACATGGTAGTGTATCAATAAGCCATATCAATTAGGAAATACAGAGTTAAATTTTTTCTATAACAGCGTGAAAGATCAATGCCTTTAGAATATCGAAAATAAAACAATATTGTCCCTTTTGGGGGGATAAACAACTCCAGTACTACCACATCAGATTTCACCTGACTGCCAATTTTTGGTCATGCTACATATGTTCATCTGGGTTTTAAATTTAGTAACCAGAACTCCCACCCTGAAATCAATCCAAAGATGAGGCATTGCAGAGGTGGGGATTTGGCACAATGGAAAATGGCTGATGTTAGAGGATGGGGATGACCACAGACTCATTCCTGTAACCTGACACTGGCTAAGCAGAGACAGAACTTTGGACCTGATTCTCTCATGAAGGACCTATGAATGCCGTGGAGAATTTAGAAAAACAAACATGTATTTTCCTTGACTGAATCCCTGTGTCTATTTCCCCGAAGCCCCAGCTTTATTGAGATATAGTTACCATACAGCTGTGTAAGTTTAAGGTGTATAAAGTAAGTGTTGGCTTGTTACACTTACATATGGTTAGATGATGACCAATATGGCATTAACTAATACTTTCATCACAATACATATTACCATTTATTTTTCATGGTGAGGATATTTAATATTTATTCTCTTTGCAACTTTCACTATGTGATATAATATTAGTCACTACAGCCACCACATATACATTAGATCCCCAGAACTTAATTCACTTTGTAACTGGAAATTTATACCTCTTGACTAATGTCTCCCCATTTCTCTTTACACCAGGTCCATGGTAACAGAAACTCTCTGTCTAAGTTTGGTTTTTCAGATTTCATAAATAAGTGATACCATAGAGTATTTGTCTTTCTCTGCCTCATTTATCTCACTTAGCATAATCCTGCGCAAATGGCAGGATTTCCTTCTTTCTCGTGGCTGAAAATATTCTGCTGTATGTGTACCACATCTTTTTTATCTATTCATTCATCAATGGACACAAGTTGTTTCCTTGTCTTGAACAGTGCTGCAGTGAACATGGGAGTACAGCTATTTCTTCAATACCCTGTTTTCATTTCCTTTGGATATATACCCAGAAGCAGAATTGCTGGATTGTATGGTTATTCTATTTTTAACTTTTTGGGGAATCAGTCTTACTGTTTTCTATAGTGGCTGCACCAACTAACACACCCATCGATATTCCACAAGGGTTTCCTTTTTTTCCACATCCTCACCAACAGGTGTTATTTCTTTGATGATGGCCATTCTAACAGGCATAGGGTGATATCTCATTGTGTTTCTGTTTGTATTTTCTTGATGATTAGTGATATCAAGCATCTTTTTTATGTACCCATTGGCCATTTGTATGTCCTCTTTGGAAAAATGTCCATTTATTTCCCCTGCCCATTTTTTAATTGGATTGATATTTTTATTATTGAGTTGTGTGAGTTCTTTATATATTTTAGATATTAATTGCTTATCAGATATATGACTTGCAAATAGTTTCTCCCATCAGCAGGTTGTCTTTACTTTTTGTTGACTGTTTCTTTTGCTGTGCAGAAGCTGTTTAGTTTGCTATAGATCCACTTACTAATTGTTACTTTTGTTGCTTGTGCTATCGGTGTCCTTTTACTTTGTCAAGACCATCATCAAGTAACTTCTTCCTTATGTTTTCTTCTAGGAGTTTTATGGTTTCATGTCTTTAGTTCAAGTCTTTAATCCATTTGAATTAATTTTTGTTATGGTATAGGATAGGGGTCCAATTTCATTCTTCTCTATGATGTTATCTGGTTTTCCCAACACTATTTATTGAAGATATTCTCCTTCCCTATTGTGTCTTCTTGGCCTCCTTATTAAATATTCATTGACTGTATAGAAGAGAGAGAGAGAGAACATGAAGGGGAGAGAGAGAGAGAGAGAGAGCATGAAGGGAGAGAGAGAGAGAGAGAGAGAGAGAGAGAAGAGAGTAGAGAGAGATAGCTTATTTCTATGCTTTCATTTGTGTTTCATTGGTCTCTGTGTCTGTTTTATGCCAATACCATACTGTTTCAATTATAATAGCTTTGTAGTATAGTTTGAAAACAGTGACACCTCAAGCTTTGTTCTCCCTCTCAGGATTGTGTTGGTTATTTAGCATGATCTTTTGTGCTTCCATAAAAGTTTTAGGATTTTTTTTTCTGTTTCTGTGAAAAAAACACCATTGGAGTTATGGCAGGGATTGCCTTGAATATATAGTAGCTTTGGAAACTATATACATTTTAACAATATTAAAACTTCCAATCTATGAATATGAATTTCTTTCCTTTTTTTTTTTTGATGTTGCTTTTTGTTTCTTTTGTAAGAGCCTTGTAGGTTTCCTTCATTGGTTAAATTTATTATGTATTTTATTGTCTTTGGTACTATTGTGAGTAAAATTTTCTTTACTCCTTCTTCAGATATTGTTAGTGTCTAGAAACACAATTTCTGTAAGTTGATTTTTCTGCTGCAATTTTACTGAATTTGTTTATTAGTTCTAACAGTTTTTTGGTAGAATCTGGGATTTTTCATATATGAGATGATATCTGCCAAGACAATTTTACTTCTTCCTTTCCAATTTTTATGACTTTTATTTCTCCCCCCTCCACCTCCAATGGTTTGAACTAGAACTTCCAGTACTGATAGTCTACTAGAAGTGATATTGATAGAGGGAACCCTGCCTTTCTTTCTGATCTTAGTGGGAAATCTTAAGCCTTTCACCACTAAATATGTTAGTTTTGTCATATATGACCTTTACTGTGTTGAAGCATGCATTTTCTAGGCCCAACTTTTTGAGTATTTTTAATCAGGAAAGTACTGTCAAATGTATTTTTTTTAAGATTTACTTATTTATTTATACAAGAGCTGGTGACAGGTCAGAGGCGCAGGAGGGTGAGAGGATTCACCAGAGAAAGAGCAGGGAGCAAAACAGGCATATGTACCAAAATCAATGCTGAGGGGAGCAGCAGGAGAGACAGGAGAGGTCTGCAGCGCCATGTGGGTATCTCCCTGGCTGGCCAGGAATTGAATCAGCGCTGCAGTGACTGCAGACAGCTTCACAGCACTGTGCTCAACCTGCTGTGCCACTGGGGAGGCCCTGTCAAATGTATTTTTTGCATCTAACATAATGATCATATGGCTTTTTCTTCTATTAATATGTGTGGTATGTCACTTTAGTTGAAATTCATATATTGAACCATCCATGTATCCTAAGAATAAATCCTACTTGATTCTGGTTTCTGATCCTTTTAATGTGCTATTGGATTTAGCTAATTATGCTGAATAATGCTAATATTTTATTGAGAACTTTTGCATCTATCTCATCAGGGATACTGTTCTGCAGTATTCTTTTCTTGTAGTGTCCTCATCTGGCTTTGGTATCAGGGAAATGCTGACTTCATAAAATGAGTTTGGGAGTATTCCCTTCTCTTATTCTTTTTTTTTTGGGGGGGGGGAAGAGTGTGAAAAGGGTTGGCTTTAATTCTTCGTTAAATGTTTGGTAGAATTAATCCCTGTGTCTATTTTGATGACCTCTGGCTCTTCCAGGACTATGATCATTATAGGGACCATGGACTGTCTTGCTGGGCTCTGCCACAGGACCAAGTGTTCTGATGACAGAAGGCTTCTTGCCAAATTCCAGCATCCTGGTTAGTTTAAATTGCAACCTGAACCTTTTGGGGTTCTGACTGGATGGGAAATGGAACTATCCAGTTCGTAGGGAGAGGTTCCAAAAGTTTTTTCTGAATGCTTTGATGACTAACCACAAACAAATGAGTCAGAAAGAAGTATATCACATTTCTTAAATAATGCATATGAATATGGGCATACATGTATAAGAGTTTTGGGAAAATGAAGCTGATATTTATTTTCTGTTGTCCCTCAAGCACTAGAAATATCATTAGACATAGTCTTTACACTAGACAAGATTTTTCCATTTCCAGTTTTCCTGCTGGGATGAGTAAATAAACAGATGAAGCAAAGGCTTCAAAGTGAAGCATAAAGAATGTGACAAAGGAGTCTGTTGACTACAGAACACTAGGGGAGAATAAGGGATGGTTGAAATGAGAGTTTAGGGTAAGGAAGGATTGCCAGAATGTCAAGGGGGAGGCATCATGTCTGTATCAAAACTCTGGCCTGCCCTATTAAAGGACAAATGAAAGAAGGACTGAAAGCTGAAACTACATCCAAGTGCTGAGAGGTCTGGGGAGCATTAGACCATGCTTCTTTGAAATGATTCTGAATTAAAGTGGCTCCAATATTCCTTTTTTCACCAGAGAGTCCTCACTTCCCTAGAACGTTGGTCTAGGTTTGGGAGGCCATTTTCTCAGTGATGACATTGGCACCTGTAGAGTATTATAGTTTTTTATGAATCCCTCTTTACTAATCTTAGAAGCTTTTTTTTTTTTTCTGTGTACAGAAGGACTCACATTTATTAGTTCATACCTAAGACTTGCTACACCACTGGCTAAAATTTTGCTAGACTACTGGCTAAAATCAAGCCATTGCTGCTTCCAAGTTATGCAACTATTGCTCCTGCTGAGATCACTGCTCCTCATTTGGATTTAATTCTGCTGCTGCAGCACATTTTAAGCCATCTCTGCTTCTACATGCCAGCCCATGCATTGTTCCCACCATTTCTTTCCAAAAGGTAATTCTACTACTGTTTCCCCTGGTCTGCCAGTGATGGATACCACCATCTTCATTGTGGTCTATTCTCAACATTGATGTCCAAGGCCACTTCTCCCTTATCCTGGGATGCTGCCTTTCTATGCTGCCTGTCTACCCTTATGCCTCCTTATGCCACCAGAAAATACCTTTATTTTTTTGAGGATTAAAGCTTTCTCTGTTGGTATATTCCATTTATTAATGGAGTTGGGTCAGGTTCTCATTTGGGCTAGGACTGGGATGAAAGGGATAAATTGCTATATACAATATAATGGCAATTATGTCATCCTTTTAGTATCTTGGAAATCATATTCATGTGATGGATGATTCTATCTTTGTGTGGGGTAGGTGTAATCATTTTATTAGGTTCTCCTCCTGATTGGTCATAGCACTACTTTTATACACATCTTTGTACCATTTTTTTATAGATATATTCAGTTGGCCCTTAAGTGATACAGGTATAGGGGAGCTGATCACCCCTCCCACACATAGTCAAACATCCATGTATAATTTTGACTTCCCCAAAACTTAATTACTAATAGCCTACTCTTGACGGAAGCCAAACTGATGTTTGTTTACATTTCTCTCAGCTGTGAATGATCTTTAAGTGTTCATATGCATAAGTTTTGATAAAGTTTAACTTTTTACAATGAATTTTTATATATTTATGGTAGTAGAAGATACAATAGACTATTAGCTACAATATATTTTATGTCTTCATGACATACCTAACTCGTTCTTAATTTTTTTCCTATTTCTAGATTATTTTGTTAATCTGTGAGCTTTTTCAAATTGTTCCAAATCCCCACCCAAACTCCCAAATTCAAATGTATTTGTTCAAAAAAATCCTTGTTTAAGTGACCTGTGCATTTTAAACCTGTGCTGTTCATGGAACAATTCTCTGTGTGTGTGCATACATGTGCGTGTGCAGGTATAACTATAATTTATTTATTAAAATTGGGTCATGATCAAATATCAACTAAAACATAAGATTTTGAGAAGGCAATAGTTTCAAGTAATTCAAAGTCACCAAAGTTTTAGTTATTATCTCCTGAATCTTATCAAGATCTTAGGTTTTGATTTATGTTATTTTCCTAGACATCTTCCTTAAAAGTTCAGACACTCAAAAGCTCAGCTCACTCTTCTACCACATCGTTACATTCAAACACTTCAAATCTTTTTATTTCTATCCTGATAGCTCCTCTCCCCTCTGTACCAGCTGTCACTGCTATTGTTCAAACCTTCACTAACTTTTTTTTTTCCCACAAATACAATTGGATAGCTTTTCTACAGACACTTTTTTTTTTTTGATTGCAGAATCTGGATAGATTTTTATTTTTTATCACGTATTTTATTTTATATTTTATTTTATTTTTTATAATTCTTACATCATTTTTCTTTTTTTGCACAATGTATGCATTTTCATTTTGGTTATATTCCCCTTTCATTAACTTTGAAACTCCTGACACAGCCTCATGATGGCTCACCAAGCCCTCAACTTCTGACTTGCAATATCTGTTCACCTGATAAGAGTCATATCTGAACTAATCACTTCTCTATTCTAAAATAGTTAAATGACTTCCCATTGTATGAAAAATACATTCAGCCTATTCAGATTCTCTAGAAGAGTCTGCTATAACCCATATTTCATGCCTTTCTCCCCATTCTCCACTCAGCCCCAGTCTCTACCATGTTCTTGCCTTGCCAGTTGACTTACTGTTTTCGAGACCAAATCCAACCTTTTCATTTCATACTCTTATCTCCTGTGCAAATGCAACTTCTTTCCGAAATGCCCCCTTAAACTTTCCTTCTCTGGTTCTTCTGCTGTACTTTGTCTATGCTTCCGCAAATGAACATATTCTCAAATGCATATGGTGAATTGATTTCCTTCCCAGATTAAAGAGTCCCTGATAGGCAGGGGCTTATTGCTATTTATACCATTTGTTTACTCTGTTTGTGTCCTTTACCTAACACAATAGTCTAAATTCAGTGTATTTAATAAATGCAGATAAGAGTGCTTTATAAGCAATAAAGAGATGTGTAAGTAATAGTCACATTTTTTTTTTTATCATTTGTTCAGTTAAGTTTAATTTACTTTTAGGATTCTCGGAGGAATGATTTCTCATCAGTGGAAATTCTAGAAGAACTGATATGATACCTTAAGATATTATAGAGAGACAGATCCTTGGAGGAGGAGGAAGAAGGGACCGTTGGTTTTAGAATTTTTTTTTCTCCCTCATGAGTATACCTCAGAGGGCCAGCCTTGTCTAATGCTCCCTATTTATTACTCTGTGGCCTCATTTCACCTCATATTAAAAATCAGAACATCACTGGAAATTTCCTACCAGGGAAGATCAAAGAGGTGACACTGTAATATGAAGTGGACTCTGGGGGCTGGCCTGGGTGCAGGTTCTACCGTGCTTGCCTTCCAAGTGAGGCCAGGCATCTCTCTGCTGACCCTGTGGCAAACAGGCATGCTATGAATATAACATGACTGGCATTTCCTGATACTGGGTTTATTTCCATCTTTAAGAATTCCACAAATGTTCTCAGAAGCCTTTGGGACATTTAAATTTTTAAAATAAACCTTTAACTCAACATAAATATCCTAGAAATCCTAGAAGGCCTTTTCCTTACAAACACTGTAAATCCTGCCATCACTTGCAGGAAAGGGAAAGACCACAAGGTAGATCACATACTCACAGTGGCCTCAAGAAAGAGCCATGTAGAAATTGGCACAAACATGTTAAGTAGCTGCCAATGGACTCTTGGAGAGCCTGGGAAAATTTGATTAACCTAGAGAAAGAGAGAGAGAGGATGGAGAGGAAGAATTGAGAGAAGAGAAAGGGAAGGAAAGAAAGAGAGGGAAGAAAGAAAAGAGGGAGGAACAAAAGACCAAGAAAGCAGGGGGGGGGGGCGGGTGGAAGGAAAGAAAAGAAGAAAAAGAGGTAGAAAGAAAATGAACTCCCAGACACTGTTACCTCCATAAAGCAGTTACTTGAGGATTTTGTTTTTGAGCCAAAATCAATATATAGGTTAATCTTTGGAGTGTCCCTAGGGAGGAGAAAGTCACCCCAAGGGGACTGGAGTAAGAGATAAAAGAACGATTTCCCCAAAGCAAGATATTGTAGAATAGTGCCAGCTCTCTCCTCTCCTGAGCAATGCAGATATGAAAATCCATCCTACCTGCTATGCTGAGTGTGGAGGCAGCCTTTGCAGTAGTGAATTTCTCTCCATGCTTATTCGTGGCTATGCATGTGTAGAGTCCTGGCTTGGTGATAAACAGTTGCAGCCTTGAATCAATCACTCGATCTTTGACACTTTCCTGAATGGACCCAGAAGAAATCTGGTGGAGCAAGGGAAAGCAGAAGGGAGAATTAGGTCAGGGAATTACTAACCTGCTACACTAGAAGACTTGAAGGAAAAAGGACTAGGATTATAATCAAAAAGCATGTAGTAGATTGAAAAATAGCCCCAAACTTTTCCCTCTCCATACCCACGATCTTGCCATGTGACTTGGTAGCTCTTACCTCAGGAATTTAAATTGTCTTATGACATGTTTTAGAAATACACAGAGACTTGTAAAGTTCTTGAACATTGTGGCTTGTTTTCTTGTTGTTTTTGGAAACTGTGACACCCCTGTGAATAAGCCAGAGCTGGTCTACCAGAGGATGAGACGTGCATGACCCAGTGATCCCACTGCTCCAGCAGCAGAGAGCCAGCAACACCAGCAGATGTATGAAGTAGGCCATTCTAGGCCAACTAGCATTAGTCAGTCAATCTTCCAGTCACAGGAGCTAAATCAGCCCAAAAAAGAAAATCCTCACCCAAATCAGCAAAACCACCCAGTTGACCTTGAGACTTGGGTCTATTAATAAATGGCTATGGTTTTAAGCCATTAAGCTATAAGGTGGTAGTGATACAGCAATAGGTGACTACTGCAAGACATGAAAGATATACTGTGTACGTCTTCAAGATGTGTTCTCCCTGTCAGAAGTTAGAGACAGTCCGTTATGACAGGTTGCAGGCCTCCTGGCTTATTTACATGACCCCGGTTCAGTTTCTCATAACTGCACATCATATAGATGGGTGGTTGTCATGAAAAATGATTGTGAAGGAAATTTTATGGCATGGCATACATCAGACCATGCTACTTAAACCCGAAAATCAATTGTCCTCAAATAGGCAGGACACCCATGCACTATTAGCATGTAACTGAAAGGTTAATTTACGTCAGTTCTTATTTTTTAGTCATCATCATTGCAACTCAGTGGGAAAGACAGCCACCCAGCACATTCTGTCAGGCTGCAGAGTCAGAATTGTTACCCTAGCTTGACCCTAAAGCCTGTGCTTTGCATCCTTGTCCATAGTGCTTTCCCCTCATTCTAGAAGAAAGAGCAAATAAGAGCAAATTAGAAAACAAGAATAATAACCTCAAGAAACCAGCCGAGAGCAAGACAAATGCCTGACAGATGTTACTGCTGAGGGGGTGGCAAAATAGTGATGCTTTCTTCACTGTTTTCTTGAGCACTGTACTCTCTTTTCAATAGTTATTCTTTAGCTATCCTTGCTTGTCTGAGGGAAAATGCCAATTTGAAGCAAATTTGAATGGAATGACAACTAAGGAGTCCACCAGTGGTTTGCTTTGATCATGTCATGGAGGAGTGGAGGTGGGTTCCATGGTGACCTGAAAGAGTCTGTGTTTTTGGTAATCAGGGATGAAGCTAGGGTGCAAATAGGGGAGTTCATTATTTTACTGTTTTACCTGGAGGAGGATTTTCACAGGAAGAGCAAAGGAAGTCCTGGGGTGATAACAGCTTTCTTCTTTCTGTTAACAGGGGATCGGCCCTGGAACCAAACATTCTCTAAACAAGTTAGGAGTGAGTGTTTGTTCAATTAGCTTCTTAATCTTTTTATTCTCAACCTCTATTTCTGTTCTCCACCTTTATTAAAAGAACTGGTTTCTGTAAACATGATTTTACTTTAAACGGAGGCACTTCCCAGGTTAGATCGTGTATTGTGGCATTTTCCCCAGTTAAGGAGCAATTTCTCTATGAGAAATTGACAATGCAGAGAGAAAAATATCTTTAAGACACACACACACTTAGTTGGGAATTCAAATTGAATACATCATTATCGTGTTTTTCTTATGAACTTGAATGTCCAAGTTAGATCAAAAGGACTGAACAGCTTGAAACACAATTTTGGTCTCTCCTGGAATTTTAATACAAAGCAACAATGAGAAAAAAAAATAAAGACTCCAACCTCTATGCTCAATCACTATCCTTTCTGTTATCTGTACCTTATACTAGAGGATTGCTCAGTAACCCCACCTTGGTCGACTGGATGGTTTTGATGGTTTGGGCCAGGATTTCCTGGTCTTGACTATCTAACTCCTATGATTACGCAGCTAACTTACTGATACTGGTTGGCTAGAAGGGCCTTGCTTATGTTTATAAGTACAATCCCTTTCCAGTTTATATAACTGAAATCTGCAGAATGGTCACCCTCTTCTTTTGCAGTTCATTCCCTCCTTTAAGAAGTAGGTGTCTCAATGTCATGGCGAAAACTTAGAAATGAGTCATCCCCCAGTGCTGACTAAACGCACACTATTTTCATGTTCACACCTAAGAAAGTCACTCTAAAATGCCTCCTCAAGGTCATGGAAAACATTCTTGGTAGGAAAGAGAAGTGAGTTTTAAATGGCGTGATCTCTGCTACTGGATTTCATCCAGGTGTTGAAATAGTTCAGCAAACAGACCAACAAATTACTACCTCATCGGGCTCCATGATGTGGTCCCTAAATGCTTTTCCTCCTGTTTCCAGAGGCCTTGCTTGGTTCAGTTTGTGACTCATGCACAGCAGGCCTTGTTAGTCATAGTTTGAATTTGTTTTTCTTTCTTCATGGATCATTATGACCCACAGTCTAGTATTTTTGATGACCTCAAAATAAAAACAATCCTTTACCTCCATTTTGATCTTTTTGCTTCTCAGATTGAAGAGATTAAAGGAAAGGTTCAAATAATTATTGTGAGTGTTGATCAAGGTGTGCTTAGGCAAAATCCTTCATTGAGGTGACTATATCTGGTATTTATGGTAAATATATTATATTCTCCAACTCTCCCAGGCATTCTGACCTCAAGGTTAAACAGCTTTTTGCACTCTGTATGGGATTCCTTTTCTGAGAGTGATCTCAAAAAGAGGTAGTTCTATCAAATAGTCATAAGAGTTCACACCTGAAATAATGTATTCTTGAAGGTGACAAAGCAGTACAGACATGGAATATTTTTTATATATCATCAATATATTTATAATGCTGTCTTGAGAGACTCTGCTCTCAAGGAGAATTTTGTAACTTCATCAAGATTTGACCTTAGTACAGGAAGACCTTTGAAAAGCTTCCTGGATTCAGCAGCTTTGTCTTGCAAACAGTTCCATCTGGCTGGGAATTCCTCCACTATTAGGATGTGGCCCAATATGATCCATATTCAGGGAGTTGTAATCATGTGTGTCTATGAATCATGGAAAAGGAGGTAATAACAGAAAATGCTGTGTATTGTTTCTGATCAACATAGACATAACAATTGGTCTCTCTCAATCTGGTTGCTAAACTATTTCACATGGCACTTGATGTATGTAATTAGTTTAGCTTACACAGTAAGGTAAGCAGACTCTAAAGCTCATGTACTTTGAACCAAAAATACCATCTCTTAAAATATAGGCAAGACTCCCTTTAAGAAAATTCAAGAACATACTCTTCAACATAGGTGATTTAGCTAATTATTTCATGATATTCTTCTAATAAATTAAGTAATCCCAACTTAAAAACATTTTAGGTACTATATGTACCAGGAAAAGCGTGCAATTTTCCTACATTTTTATTTGAATGCCAAAGTAATAGATATATTATCAGTGAAAAATTTAAATAAATCTAGTTATACAAATACAATGATATTTTCTTTCAGAAAAGTAAATCTGATCTACCTATGCAAACTACTATTTTCAACATTGTAAAATAAGAGTGCTGCTCACTTAAGAGTGCTGCTAACTCTGAAGTTCAAATAAGACAATGACTTTTCATGAAAAATGGATGGTATTTCCATAGGAAGAAAGCAAAATATTTCTTAATCACTGTGGGGCATATTGTTTGCCTTTATCTTGGGGTTATTTGTTTATTTGTTTGTTTGTTTTGTTTTTGCCTCTGTTTAGGATTGTGATTTTCTGGCATTTTCAGAGAGAGGGAGAAAAGGAACATTCACAACTTTTAGAGAAGTAGCTATATTCAGTAGATTTTAGCAAACTTAGTGAAGAGCTACAGTTTAAACTTTGTTTAATTCTGAGCTCTCAACTCTGCATTCATTTTTGTTCATCCCCCAAAACTGATATGTGAGCTGTGAGTACTTCCCTGTTTTCCTCAATAGACCTTTCTGGTTTGATACATTACAACACTAAATGCCCCAAATTTCTTCCATTTTCTGTGATTTACGTCAGCATGGGCAGTCATCTTGACTTGGACCTGGGTAGTATTACCAAGAACAAAACTTGGCTGTAAGAATAACACACACTCTCTGACCATAAGAACTGCGGCTGTACTTTTGCTTTTTTCCAGGAGGGAAGCTACTATTAGTTTGTTTTATTCCTGTTTTAGAATCTGAGGCAGTGTATTGATTTTCCCCTCTTTTTTTTGAGAATTACAACTTGAATAATTAAGTTGGGGTCTCAATAAGACCAAAACTAACTCAACACATCTGACATTTTTGCTGCTCCTGAAGTATAGCAGAAAATAATCCTGTATGTTCTAGTTCTCAACTCATGTGAGCTTTTTTTTAAAAAAGATTTATTTATTTATGCATACAAGAGCTGGGTACAGGCCAGAGATGCGGTGGGTGAGAGGATTCACCAGAGACAGAGTGGGGAACAGAACAGGCAGATCGACTGAAGTACATTGCTGAGGGGAGCAGAGGGTGAGACAGGGGAGGTCTGCCTCGCCATGTGGGTTGCTCCCTGGCCGGCGGGGATCGAACTCATGCTGCAGAGGCTGCAAATTGCTTCATAGTGCAGTGCTTACCCCCTTGTGCCACCAGGGAGGCAGCTTTTTAAAAACAGAAACATTTTACAGCATATGTCTTTCCATTTTCTCTATTACTGTTTTCACAGAATAAAACAAGTTAGTGAAGTCATATTGTCAGTCCCATAGTTTCTTAGGGCATATCATTACACGATCTTGAGAGGCTTAAGACAAATACACCAGCTTCTACACAAGAGCCACACAACGTAGCCAAGTAAGATTTAAATTGTAAATGACACTTGAAATCTGGTTAGAAATCTAAAGAACGAAATTACATGTTAGTTTACTGTAGCTTAACAAAATTAGAGAACTGTTGCCCTGATGTCTAATCAGAGATCATTTTCTCTAGCCACAAGACATTGTTGTCATTAGAGACATGGGAAGATCAATATCTGAGAGGTAATGAACCTCTACTTCCAAATCACATTAGCCAGGGGGGCATTTATAACTTAAATTTCATTCTACCATGCCTCAAGTTACAAGCCTAGAAACTGGCATAAATTTATTTATTTGCTATATTTTAAAGAGTTGGATGATGTACAGTTAACCAAGATGAACCTATTTAAATAAGAAATTATAAGAAAACTGATTTTGTTCAAGTATCAAAAATGAAAAACAAATCCCTTTAGCAAAAACAATAGGGAGAACAAAAGTAGTGAAGTGTAAGCCCTGGAGGGTGCTATAGCACCACCACAGTCTTCGTGTATTGGGGTAGCCTTCAAATCTGGCAATTTTTTTCGTGGTTTGTAACATCCACCCAAATTTCACAGTCACCCTTTGCTTTCCACACCCTTCTCTCCTCTTCCCTCCCCTTCTTTGCTTTCCCATGGCTAGAACTAGTTCTCCTCTTTCTCTTGCCACTCTTTTTGCCTCATTTGGAACACACCATTGACCTTAAAATGCTACTTTTAAATATCACATCATTTATGGACACTGCAGCCAAGATATCAGAAACTTGGAGAGAGGCTATCTGAAGGGAAAGAAAATAGTTGAGAACCCTTTTTAGATGCCTAATCAAGGTTTGAGCTATTTAGTTATATCAAGAGCCATACTCATCCCATTTCCTTAAGTGATTAAAAAAAAAAAAAGTTCTCAATGGGCTACCCAGAAAGTTGCTGTATATCCTCTGCTACATACTACAGTGGTAACTCAGTGGGCCTGAGATTCAAACCAGGCATGTGCAAAAGGAAGATATCCTCTGACCCCTGGAATATTCTGCCCGATAAGAGTGATTTTTCTATGCCTAAGAACTTGGGTCATGCCAGATAGTTTATGTGAAAAATGTAAATTATAGTGAATACCTATTTTTCTGCTCACCGAGGACCTTTTTGGGGTGGGGGTGCTGGAGACCAGCTAAGGTCAGTCACATGAGCTTTGCTTGTCTATATAACTGATCCTTAGCAAAAACTCTGGACACCAAGACTTGGGGGAGCTTCCTTGGTATATCACTTCATTCATGTCGTCACATGTCAGTGCTGGGAAATGAAGCATTCTCCATGGGACTCCACTGGAAAGAACAAATCATTACCCTTTGCTGATTTTAATTTGTATCCTTTTGCTGTCCTAAACTATAACCATAAGTATAGAATTTTGTGAGTGCTAGAGAATCATCATACTTGAGGGTGGTCTTGGGGACCCTGGCACACCTTTAGACATTTACCCCATTTAGACATAAACCCCATTTACAACATGTAAATGGCAGAATCAGGCTTGCTAGCAGCTTCGTTAGAAGGATCGAAGAAGCAATAGCTTTTTTAATGGACTGGATCTAAGAATTTGTAGATACAAAACTTGATAGAAAAATTACTCAACTAAGTAGGTGAAACCTAGCACATACAAAGGTTTTCTGCGAGGACAACGGCTAACTTTTCCCTGCAGAGTCTTGGAAAACTCAAAAGGGCAGTGATTAGGGCTGTAAATATGAGTAGACAGAGTAGCTGGCACTGTTTTACGTGCATATAGCACCAGGTTAAGGCATCTGTCTGTGGGTTGGAGCTTTTGAATGAGATTTTCTTTAATGGGTTCCTTAGCCCACAAGTTTAACTCCTTTTTCTACCTGAAGTTTTAGAGATCAGATTTGGAGTCATTTTCACTCCACCCCCAAGGACCTTATGGGAGACTGCTGGGACTCCAATAGAGACTCCCCATGAACTAACAAATTGGGGGCTAAGAGGGAGATGGCTATTCTGTAGAAAAAGGCAACACTGGTGTCATCTTCAAGATTTCCTGATTCCAGAAGAATCATAAACATATCCACAGTGAGTCAGTTTTATTTTTTTAAATATGGATTAATTTCTTTTTTTATTTATTATTATAATTTTTTAAATTTTATAAATTTTTTACATCATTTTTCATTTTTGCACAATGTATGCATTTTCATCTTGTTTAAATAATCCAGTCAGAAAATGGGCAGAAGAGCTAAAAAGAAACTTCTCCAAAGAGGAAATGCAAATGGCCAACAGGCATATGAAAAATCTTCAACATCACTTGTAATCAGGGAAATGCAAATCAAAACTATAATGAGATACCATGTTACACCAGTGCAAATGGTACATATTAAAAAAACTAGCAACAACAAATGTTGGCGAGGATGTGGAGAAAAAGGAACTCTCCTGCACTGCTGGTGGGAGTGCAAACTGGTCCAACCACTATGGAAAGCTGTGTGGAGATTCCTCAAACTGCTAAAGATGAGCTTCCAGTGAGTCAGTTTTAAATACGTGTCAGGTATAGAGACGCAAAGTCAATGCAAAACAGTTTCAATTAAATTAGAATTTTCTGCTCTGATTACTGTTTTTCCTCCCAGCGCAAATCTGTAGGAGTCATAAATATCTGTTAGGAAGCAGAGGAAGAATGAAGGAGTAAGTAACAAACCTTTTATAAAAATGGGTAGCGCATGAGCCGTAGCCCTGAGAAAGGGAAGAGAGGAGGGTCTCGGGTGGATGCAGTTGAGGTTTTATTCCTTAGGATCAAACACTTAAAATGACTAATTGGGTTGATATTAGTGTTTTAAATCACCTAAAAGAGAAGAAAAATCACAAAGCCTTCCTGAGGCCTTCCCCAGAGGGTGGGAAAAGAACTTTCCCTGATGTATAAACTTAAAAGGGCAAATAAATTATTAAATAAGAGAGTGTTACTTGTAAGGCATGGTTGTTCAACACCTAAGTTACAATCATCATAGTAATCTTAGCCCGCAAGTTTAACTCCTTTTTCTGCCAGAAGTACCAAAAGATAAATAAAATTAAAAATTAAGAAATATAAATTCATAGAAAGATGGGAGGGTGGTCAAAGACCAGAAGCATGGAATAATTTCTGGAACATACAAAGAAGTGTCATTGGATTGATTGAAACAAAATTGAAAAACCAAAAATCACCAAATTAGGGCCTCTCTGGTGGCGCAACGGGTTAAGATGCAACCATGAAGATGTCTGCAACCAATGCAGCACGAGTTCAATCCCTGGCCAGCCAGGGAGCTACCCACATGGCGCAGCAGACCTCTCCTGCCTCACCCACTGCTCCCCCCAGCAGTGTATTTCAGCCAATCTGCCTGTTCTGCTCCCCACTCTGTCTCTGGTGAATCCTCTCACCCCCACATCTCTGGCCTGTACCCCAGTTCTTGTATGCATAAAATAAATAAATATTTTTTTAAAAAAATCACCAAATTAATCACCAAAAATTAATCAACTAAGTAGGTAAAACCTAACACAAAAGAAAAGATTAACTGAATGGCTGATAATGGGTGAATTTTCCTGACTGGAAAATTCCAGAGTTTAGCGAGTAGGTCTGTAAGTACAAATAGAGTAGCTGGGAAGTTTGGGTATTATTATGTATGCATATAGCATCAGGCTAAGACATCTGTCTGTGGGTTGGGGCTTGTGAATGAGATTTTCTTTAATGGGTTCCTGTTGTAGACATTAATTAAAGGCATTAGAGCCTGAGAAAAAGTTGACAGATTAAGTAGGACTCACTCTTTCCCGCCACAAAAGTATTCCAGATCATAAGGATCAGAAAGAATGTAGTTTTAAAAGAAATCCATTTAATGGAATTCTAAGTAGAGGCAGTTTAGAGAAGAAAGCAGCAGTAATTGAAAATAAAATGGGGGAAAATGTCCCTGTGATTAAGAGGGAATTTTATCTCAAGTTTCTCAACTCCAGTACTTTATGAAAGGAAAATGGAAATTTACTAAGGGATTCTGTAAAGCTGACATAATATTGTTAAAAAAACCTGTTCAAGATAACATACCAAAGAATAGACAGTTCCCATTTTTGAAGGTAGATGCAATAATCCTAAATAAAATCACCACAAATTAATATAACACAATTAAATAAAAAAACTCGTGTATTAAAAGAGTGAAATAATGGTCCAGCATAGGAGAAGCTTTTCAATTTACAATGAAAACTACATATTCATCAAAAGGTTGATATAATTGATGATAAGCCATTTTATTGACTTTCAAATATATCTATATAAAAATATTTAACAAGATTATAAATAACTATTCTTAATCTCATAAAGGGTGCTAGGCACCAGAAACTGAGCCCAAGTCAAACAATAGCAGACAAGTGCTAAAATCTATAAAAACAATCTATGATAGGTTCTTGTTTCCAGTATTGGTAAGCAAGGCTATTCAGACCGGCTTTCACACTGAAAAAAAAAAATAAAATTCTTGAAGAATAATTTTTAACAGATATAACAAATTTTAAAGCTCCTATTTCTCCTAAGAGGATTTTCCTGCCCTAGAAGACATTTACTTTTCATCATGATGACCTTAGGGATGAGGAGACAGAAATAAAAACTAACTCAAGGCCTACTGAGGTGGAAAATCTAGTAACATCTCAAAAAATGAGACATCATGGAGCTATCAATGTGAACCACAGGGGAAACAACCCAACATAAAGAATTCAGACCATGTTACAATTTTCTGGAATGTTCAAAAAACTTCCAGATTTGAACTTGGTTTAAGGTAGTCCGAGATAAATAATAGAAATAAATTGTTCTATCTCTGGCAGAAACAAAAATTCTCTCTGGAGGAAAGTACCTCATCTAGACTTCAAATTAATTCCTGACTTTGTGTTTTTGTGTTTGTTTTTCAAAACAATGAACAGCATGTCTTCAAAGATAATAGGCACACAAGGAAACCAATATAATGAACAAGGATCAGCAAGAAAACAAACAGAAACAGACCTCTCCCATCGTATTCAAGTGAAAGTCAGTTGTTTGAACGATCTACACAAACCTATATGATCTACAACCCTTCCACACACCCCTAACCTATTTCCTCTTTGCTTACTTAACTCCAGCCCATACAGCTCTTGCTGTTCCCTGACATATCAAGTATGCCCTTTTCTCAGTCTTTGCCCAGCTGTCCTCCCAGTTAGCTACACAGCCACTCCTTCCAGAACCTCAGACTTCAGCTCACATGTCTTCATCATACTGGGGTTTCCCTGACACTTTTGTAAATGGAATATTCTCATGAGGTTGCACATTCTATCTCATCTTCCTACTTTTTTCCCCCATGGCATTTGACACTATTGACATAGAGAATGTAGTCTTCCATTGTTTTCTTTTCTGTCTCTGCCCTTCAAATGTAAACTCTTTAGGACAGAAAACTTACCTGTTTTTGTTTGTTTGTTTGTTTGTTTGTTTGTTTTGCTTCTGTTTTCACAATGCCCAAAATAGTGTCTAATGCTTAGGAGATGTGTAATAAATATTTATGAATGAATAAATGGAAGTTTATAGAAAGAGAGTGCTTAGAACAGGTCTGGCTCATGATTCATTTAATGTACAGCAGTTATTACCAATATTAAAAATGAAGAAAAGAATGTTGAACTGACAGGCGTAAGTTCTAATTCTATATATTTTTCATCGGAGTAGCTTCTAGTGGTGGACTAATCTTTTTACTGATGAGTTTTATGAAAATTAACTTGTGTGGGAAGAAATCATTCTTATTTCCTTTTCATGCAGAAGCATAATAAATGAATGAGTTTTTTTTTTACTCCTCCTGATGATACAGGGAAAGAAGGAAAGTCATGGAGTTCAATTTCTGTGGCAGTCACTTCTCGGATGAAAATATTGGATGACTTTAGGAAATGGAGGTACAAGTGGGACCAATGTCTGACATCAGGGCCCCTACAAATAAGTGATGTATTTTGAAAATCACCATCAACCCCCAGACATGGTCCAATAGAGATGCACTCACAGCATTTCCATTTTCAATCCACGTGATGGTGGGAACAGGGATGCCTGTTGCAGTACAGCGCAGGGTCACAAAGGAACCAAAGGTGACATTGTGGGATTCAGGAGCCCGCAGGATTCTGGCAAAAACTGTTGAGAAAACAGACGTGGTGAGTAATTCTCTTATATGGATGCTTCAGGGGAGTGGTCTTTAAAAAAATGCAAATCGAATCATGTTCTCTTGTGTAGAATCCTTCTGTGTTCCCTCTGTCTCAAGGATAATCTCACATACCATGCCCTGACCTCCAAGTCATTTATGCTATGGCCCTGATTACTCACCACTCCAGCATACCCCCAACTGGTTCCCAACTGAGGGACTTGACCATGCTGTCCCTTCCCTAGAGCACTCATATCCGCTCCCCCCTTCTTCATACAGCAGGGTCTGAAGGAAGAGACAATCAAGAATTGATGATGGAGGTTGTCCTAGGTAGAAATTCTAACCTCAAAATGACAAGCCTGCTAGGAGGCAGTGTACATTTCCTCCAGGTGGGACAGAGTGGCAATGCAGTGCCATCTGACCACTGGACAGGCTGTTCTCCCATCTTTGCAAAAGTTCATAGGTGGTGGGTCCTTGACAACTCACTCAGACTGACTAGCATCCTAGCAAGGATGCACAGGAGTTCTTTTCTTCATAGTGTTTTCTGCTAACAAGAAGGAAGACCTGGGTTGCACTGCATATTTGAGTCTATCTTCATCTTTTGATGACTGAAATAATTTTGGTAGCTCTTGGGGCTTTGCTGCAGCCTACATTTTTTGAGTGTGAGATTTCTGCCGTGATCATGTTTGGGTGCCATTGTTTCTGAGGATCTGAAAAAAGGCAGGATCCTTGAGAGATTGAGGGTGAAATCATTTTAATCCCGTAGGTGCTGGAAGTGTAGACAGTTGTTACTGAAGCTAACACTAATATACCTGAACCTGAATGAGAGCTGTCTGGCTGAAGGTGAGAAGAGTGAAACATTGGGGAAGAATAAGAGTTAAATTATTTTTTCTGCTTTAAGTCATAAAGGCAAAATTTTTCATTTGGGGACTTTAAATTTTTCTGGAAATTCAGTAATGAGGGGGTTTATTTTGTTCTAACTTACAGCATTTTTTCCCATTGGTGTTATTTATTGGGAATATTATTTGGGCTCATTGCCTAACCTCTGATGATCTACTTTGCACAGCACAGTTAAGTATAAAGTAAAATGTTAAATAGTCAATTATCATTCTAAAATCAATGCACCTTAGAGTTAATTTAACACTTCTCTGTCATCAGGACCTTCTTGGGGGTCAGGTAGCAGAGGACGGTACATCAAGGAGCAACAACAGCATAGCAGGTGGTCTGATGGATGTGAGACTGTGCTGACAAACTGCTGGTCTTGTGCTCCAAGAGTGCAGATACACCTGTGACTGATCACGGGCTCCATTGTTGAGTCCAGTGGATGAAGAGGGAAAAAGGCCCGAAATAGGCACTCTCAGATACTTGTCAAAAGATAAAATGGAAACTTGGCCCCCCTCCCCATTTTTAAGTTTATCAAACTGTCAAAAGGTAGTTTCCTGCCAGTCTTACTTCCTCAAAGGAGTTTGCAAATATCTTTTGGGTTTGACTCAGATGTCTCCTGGTCACAGTGCTGCCTTCACCACCCCTCTCCAGCCCCTGTTTATGCTGCTTCATAGAACTTACCATCATGGCTTAACTATTGATTTGCTTGTTTGATTTTGGCCGCCTCTACCCCCTGGAGTGTAAGCATCCAAGGGTAGATGCTTTGCTTATTAATACAGGTTGATTGATAGATAAACAGGTTTTAGATAGATAGATAGATAGATAGATAGATGGGAGGATGGACAGACAGATAAGATAGATAGATCAATCCAGAACCATGCATGCCACATGGCAGGCACTCAAAAAACATTTGTTAAGTGAATAAATGAATGAGTTAGTGACTCCTTGGAATGGTGCAATGGACATCCTATGAGTATGCATCTGTATCTAAGACATTAGTCTCCCAGCTACCCTGAAACCACAAGATAAGCGGTAATGAGCAGCAGGTAATTCCCCAGGTCAGAGGTCAGTTTGCCATCCTGTATCTGGAGTTGAAATGTGGACGAGTAGGGTGGCACTGAGGAGTATGAGGAAACAGAAATTATATAGAGTAATTCTTGGCTAAGGGACTCAAGCTTTATTTTGAATCCAGTTTAAACAGAAACAAAATTGATACTTTTATATCCATCTGTATCTGTTATGATTTCCAAACATGACAGATGAAGGGATGATGAAAGTTCTAACACATTTAACAAGCATTGAAAACATTAAGGGGCATTTTTAATTGGAAATAAATGCCAGACTATCCTCCTGAGAAAATAATGCACCTGTAATAATTAACTCAGATGGAGTTCAATAATAAATTCCCATTATTTTAGTGGTAGCAACAAACTGGAAATACATTCTATGTCACCAGTTTAAAAAGTAATGTGGTACATTTCCTATCAAGTAATACAGGCATTGAGCATTCTTATTCTGCATTTTATTTGCATGAAAGAAAATATAGACATGCTTTTGTCACATAAACTATATAATAGAAGTGACATGTAATTGTTTAGTAATTTAGAAAATGTTTACAATTGTTTTTATTTGGATTTTTTAAAAAAGGATATAACTCTTCCTTCTATATATAGGTTTATCTATAATTTTCCAATTCACTATGAGCTTTATTTATTTATTTATTACATCATTTTTAATTTTTGTACAATGTACGCATTTTCATCTCGGTTATAGTCCCCATGAAATTCCTACCACCCATTCACCTGTGAACTATCACCATGGTCTCTTGTGCTCTTCCCAGCCCTGTTTTGATCCTCTTCCCCCTCCCCTACTAAGAATGTCTCTGGTTGATAGCTGCCCTGGTGCAATCACTATGAGCTCTTTTCCATTCACTTTCTTGTGGGCAGGCAAGTTGTTGTTAGCAATGTGGAACGTAGATATGAGTAGTATTTTATCCCCAGGTTTTCGGTCACTGGACCTATTCATGAGGTCAGGGCTTTCATTTCTCCTGGGCATGTTGGCAGATTAACTGCAGGGTGAGAATCTTTTTTCTTTAAAAAAAGATTTATTTATTTATACAAGCACTGGGTACAGTCAGAAGCACCGGAGGGTGAGAGAATTCACCAGAGCTAGAGTGGGGAGCAGAACAGGTAGACTGATGAAGTACACTGCTGAGGGGAGCAGCGGGCATGGCAGGAGAGGTCTGCGCGCCATGTGGGACTCTCGCCCGGTGGCTGGGAATCGAACCGGCGCTGCAGAGGCCTGCGGGCAGCTTCACAGCTCAACCGCTGCACCACTGGGGAGATCCAGGTTGAGAATCTTGTAATCAAAATTGGGCTTAAGCAGCCAGTGAGCCCAAAACCTTTGTAATATGTTTTCTTTCCTTCCTCCTCTCTCCTCCTCACTGTACTCCTCCCCCACCACCCAAAGCACTTTCAGATACATCATCAGTTTATTATTGTCATTTTAACAGATAATCTGAATTTGTAGTAAGGAGATAGAGTCATTTTTCACTCAGAAATTGAAGTGCTGGTGTCACAGAAAACCTCACAGACAGGGGACACAAATTAAGTCCTGAAATGAATGAGTAGTTTGGCTTGAGATGAAGTACATCTCTTTTCTTGGTAAGGAAGTGGGACCAGAGGAACACTTAAGCCCCTTATAAATTCTGTTTCTAAGCTGTTATTTCAAAGGACACATGAGCTCACACTTTATTTCTCTTGCTTCTTTTTTATATGTATTATTTCCTAGTTTCCTTTAAAGAAGTTTTTAATTTACTTGATTTAAGCTAGCAGTAACTGATAGACATAAATTGAAAATAAACAAAAAGTTAAAAAAAACAACTAACAGGAGCAGATGAAATGATTTTATCTAAATTTAGTTGTGAGCAGTTTGATGTTTAGAAATAGGAAAACATCTCAAAATACCTTATTTGAGACACTAAGATAAGGAGGTGCTATTTCAAATAATACTAGCTGAAGATTTATTCCTAGAATAAAAACTGTATCATATAGGAACTTGGAAATTTTATCAAGATATAAAAATTTAGAGGAGCCTACAATTTAAGTCTTAATCAGGATGAAATGTATATTTATTGAAGGAAAACTCATTCTACAGTAAGATTTTTCCCAAATATTTTTACTTTTCTCTATAATAGAGATTTTTAAAATTTTTCTCTAGGTAGGTTTTTTCTTTCCCAAACCAGTTTTATTTCTTACTTTTCTCTAAACATATCCCACTAAATAGATAGGTCTGTGTACAATCAATTTAATTTTCATGGATTTCATGGATTTGATTTGTTTTAGAGTAATTGTATAATACTCCTTGTCCTCCTGAAGTAATAACAATAAAAACCTGAGCTGGTCCATGACATTTTACATTTCTCCAAAATTTGTAAACAACCCCCCCCAACAGAAAAACAAACAAACAAATAAGTTATGTTATTTCATTTTCTTTGCATTTTCAGTTTGGAATACCAAGCTTAAACTGTCCTGTTGACTCAACATTTCTTTAATAAAAGCAAATGGTCAATAAATATATAATAAAAGCCCATTTAATGACATTCTGTTAAATGCTATGACAGTATTCCTCATGTCATTTGTTATTTCTTAACAAGCTAGTGGCCACTAGCACTGTTTATAAGGTCAGCAAAAATAAGCAACTGAGTAGAACCATGCATTTGAAAAGATGATGCACAGAAAGAAAAAATATACCTTTAGTATCTTGCTCAGGTTCACTTTCTTCTATTAATAGACACACCACCAAACAAACAAACACAACACACACACAAACAAAAATAGCACATCATGAAAAGGGAAATCTTTGACCACAAAAACATCAGTTGTGCAACAAGATTCATTAGAATCTGCTTGTTTCCTATTTCAACAAGAAATCAATGCAATCAGGGAAACTATTGACCATTTAAAAATAAATTATCAGATGACATAAAATTTCAAACTACTACTTTAGTCAGGCAGTACTAGTCACAAAATAATCTACAGCACACTCAACACCACAGCCCATTCATGCATTCTTATTTAATGTTGACAATTCCCCCTTTTTTCAAGGCAACAGATGGCCTACTATTCTGATAAATTGTGTTTCTTGTTGTGGTTCCATGTCTCTCTTATGAGGCCCTGCTGTCAAGTCAGTGATGTTCAATCTGGGATCTCAGCTATCATTTCTATGGCAATAGGCTCGTGTTGTGGTAAACAGAGGATTAGGGGGTTTCTCTATGAGCAGAGCCTACCACCAACAGAGACCTCCTCTCTATCAACACCCGGGGTTGCTCAGGGAGTAGAGAAGCAAAGCATTATCTTTTATGAAGCTACCAGGAAAGCAAGCTATAAAGAAAAACTGAGTATAAATGGAGAACTTATAAACTTCAAAAAATTCTAGAAAAAAGACAACAGTCAACTTAATTGTTCCAAAACGTCTATATAACACTATCAGGTGCAGATCCACATGGAGTTCTTTTTTTCTTTCCTAAGGGTTTGTTCATTCATGTCAACTTAGACCTTTCTTTGCATCAATGATAAGCCACTGCTGTGTTTGTTTATAGTGTAAAATAGCAATGCTCTGTTAATAAGAATATATTCAAAGTGTTCTTCACAGCTTATGGATATTTTCACACACATTGTACTTTATCTTATTTAGCCCTCACCATATCCTGGGCCTTGAAAATAAATTATGTTTTTCAAGTCACAAGTAAGGCATCTGGGATTCAAGACTTGCTGCAGGTGGCAGGACTAGAAATGCAACTCCAGTTTTCAGACAACTCTCCTGTTCTAATTTAACATTGTAGAGAGAAAAGTTTATTTTTACACTGAATACCTAGTCTTCTTCAATTTAAGTGAATTTATAATTTCAGATTTAGATTTACTGTCTGAATTTTCCATCAACTAAGTCAGTGGCATTCTGGTTGTATTTAGTACCAAGATCAAGGACTACTGAAAACACTGAAATTGAATATATTTGTGGCTAAAAGCAGATTTATAGGTTATCTATCTCTAAACATTGAAATATTTTTTTAACACCCCTAACAGTGTATGGGTTTTGAATAAACATCATTTTTTTCTGACAAAAACTGGTCATCTGGATGCTTGGAAACTCTACAGATTCCCAGTTTGTAACACAGATGTTCATCAGAAGAAATAATTGAAGGCCCTTGGTTGGACCAGATTAGGCCTGAAAAATACATTTGAATCCTTTCGGACTGGGCGTGGCTTTCTCATTTCTTAGCATAATTGCTCTTCTTTTCAAGCCTGGAAAAAATATTTTTTCCACTGGTCAAGTAACCTGTGTTTGTGTGTGTGTGTGTGTGTGTGTGTGTGTGTGTGTGTGTGAGAGAGAGAGAGAGAGAGAGAGAGAGAGAACCCTGAGATGGGTAAGGGTCTCCCATGGGAATACTACATATATCTTCAAAATTTCATTCCACTGAAGCTGAAGAGTCTCTAAGCTTTGAGTAAAAATCTTCTCGCCCACTGTTCTTTTTAGGGTTCTTGAATAAGTGCAGATAACTTTTGGGTCTCCTTTCAACTGATTTTTTCCAGGAGTGGACTTCAAAGAGTACTTTGAGGACAGTGTTAATTTTCCTTTGCTATTCTTTACATGGTTGTTATTATTGTTACTATTTCTCATCTGGCTTGGTTTGTTTGGAATTGGAAGCAGTGCACAGTTTTGAAAGAATGTACCCATTGCTTTCACTGCAGAGATAAAGAATCAACTCAAGAGATGAAGATTGTCTAAAATTTGTCTTTTCCTAGGAGAAAGTATAAAATTTCTAAAAGAAAATAGACTTTCAAACACAGACTATCAAAATTTCTTTCTGTGCACAAATGCAAATATATATCTTTGTACATATGCTTATGTGTTATATATCAATATGCACAAATATGAAAACACATTCACACATATGCACACACAATTGAGGATACGTGAAATCAGAGAAAATTGTGAGAGAATAATTTCTAAAACCTATTTAAGCTTGAGTGTACTCATTGAATATATGAGATTGTCATTTCAAGGTCACACCGTAGTCCTAGTTTTGCTGTGTCTTGATTAAACATGTTGTTTTACCAATTACCAATTTTTAGTTACTGACTCCATGCCATTCGCATTTAATTGATAAATTTTCATTAACTGCTTTATGTATAATGCATTTGTCTTATCTTCCAAACTGATTTGTAATCCTCTTTGGCAGGGGGAGAAAACTTTTTCCCTTAGTGTCCTGAACAGGCTCTTGCAGAAGAAAGAAAAAAGTAATTTAAAAAATAAGTTGGATTAGTGACACATTTTTCTTCCCAGCTTTCTTGGATTTGTTCAGTAAGGCATTTAGCATAGAGAATCAGAGACTTATTGAAAAATTGGAGATATAACCAATGATAGGTTCAAGGAAACAAAGGATAATGGTTAGGAAAAATAACTGTCAGCTAAGAATTAACTACTCACCTAAATTATCAGGGTAAATTAATGACCTTTTAAACATGTAATGACTAATGAACCTGCTATCCATAGCTCTTCACTGAAAGTACTAAAGAAAAATATATTTCAGGAATAAGAAAACTGAAAGAAAAAAATGACAGAAAAAAGGAATGGTAGACACAGAAATAGATGTCATATGTTGTAGAACTAAGTAACTGGGACTATAGAACAATTAAAATTTTTAAAGATTAATGAAAGTTAGACAAAACCAGGGAGTTGGCAGGGGATGAGGGTAAGTGATGTTAGATGTGGTATTGAAGAATAAGATCTTTCCTTGGTTGACAAGACTGGAGAAAATAATGCATGGTTTTAAAAACCTTGTTAGAATTATAGCACTATGCATATATATAAAATATAAAGATAATCACCAATATATAAAATTAAAAATTTATAATCTCAAAATCAGCAGTGTTTTGAGGTGGGAATAGAGAATAAAATACATATTATTAATCAACCAGAAGGCAGAAAAAGAATAAAAGAGAAGCTAAGAAAAGAAATAGCATGATTAACTGAAGTTGTGATAAGAAACATATATATAAAAATAGAAATGAGCTATCAGAATAAATATAAAGATTGAATTATATATTAAAGATACGGGATTTTTTATTGGATTACAGAAAACCTAGCTATGTTCTGCTAATGCAATAGCCAGAAGGTTGGAAAGAAGAGGTCAGAAAAATACCAACCAAACACATAGGAAAATAACATAGAAAAATGTGGTAACAATTAGTATCAGACAAAATGGAATTGATGGTAAAAATGCTTCAGGAAGGATGAATAGGAACACTGCCTAAAGGTGAAAACACAATCCCTAAAACAGGAGCTACAATAATAATTAACTAACATGTATACACTTAATAATATAATCTCAAGACATATAAAACCCAAACTAATAGAATTAAGAGGAGATATTGGAAGAAATACTACTAACACAATGTTGAATTTTTTTTAACTAGGACCTTATTGAGAGTTTATTGTGAAGGACAAATAACCTATTTTATAAGACAAGACAACATTCAAAATGACACAATTTTTCAGTTGTTTAAGAAAGAAAGAAAATAACCATTGCTTCTACTCTTGCCTGTAATTCTTAATGTAATTTCATTTTTAATACAGTATAAATTTATTGAAATAGAAAATAAAATTAGCTACAAAGTAACTTCAGAATAGAAAGTTACAAACACTTCTTAGTTTGACTTGTTTTTCCCTCTAAACTGACTTTTCAAATGTGTTTTTTGAGCTTTCTAATATTTGATGAAAATTCAGTTGTAAAGATAGCAGGTGCAAATTTCTAAAAGTATGGCATGTATCAAGAAACAAATGTAAAAAGCGTCCCATTTACATAAACACTATGTCTTTAAAAAATATTCTCTTTTCCCTGAAGACTGTTTATATTTTCAGTGGCTTTTCATGAAATTGTTTATTATTTTCTTCAGAGTCAATATCTTAAAGAAATCTCTGATCATTTGATTCTCTGAAAACACAATTCTAGGACTTTGTTTAAGGACACAAAATTGTATTAATAGATATATATTCCCATATATTTATATACATATATTTATATAAATATAAATCTTTAATACTATTACCAACTGAATTCTCATAAAGTATTAGAAATCTCAAATGATATTTGAAAAGTCAAGTTAGAGGGAAGAACAACTTTCTATTTTGGTAAGTTTTTTTATAGCTAATTTTGTTACTATGTCAATTTATACTATATAGCAAAATGAAACTGCCTTTAGAATTACAGGCAAGAGTGGAAGCAATAGTTACCTCTTCCTTCGTTCACAATTGAAAACTGGTGATATTTTGAAATCTTTCTTTTTAATTTCAACCTGCCTTAGTTGACTGCACCCCAGATACTGATCGTGCCAAGGACCCTTTTCAAGGTGTTCAAAATATGTGCTCAAATCCATCCTCAATGCAATTATCAAATAAGAGAGGAATCACTCATTAAAACATGAGTGCTAATTGGTACTAGATTATTTGAATCTGTTCTTAAATAGTACATTTGTCTCATCTAGGATCCTATTTTAAGTACTATTGAGTCAGAGATGCCTGTTACAAGAAAAGCACTAAGAAGAATAAAAAGAGTCACTTCAATTGTTTTTTATTTAAAAAAAAAATTGGGCCCAGGGTAGTTAAAAAGTACTCTTATTGAGGCTCTGTGGTACTTTGTTAGTCAACAGATTGTTTCGTTTGCCAATCAATAAAAGAAATTCTGACAAAAATAACGATGAACCGAAGTAAACACTAGTTGATCTTTCCCAACTCCTTGGTAAGTAAAGCAAGAAATCTGACCCTGGCTGTGCTGCCGCTGTTTACATTTCTGACTCCTTTAAAGCAGAGTGATGTATGTGGAGGTTGATCTGCTGTGGCTCCATCTCTGGAGGAATCTGAATGCGAGCTTCTTTAGAAAACACACAGAACCCTCACAAACAGTCACTCTATTCTCCCAGCCCCTGAAGTCTGCTGCTGTGATACCGCCAATCTCTGAAGTGGTCTGGCCTGGGACCATTTCCACACACTAATAACACTCTCCCAGCTTGTAAATATGGTGACTAATGACTATGAGCAAAAAGTGTTTTCCTAGTAAATCAGACAAGAGCCACATGAAGTGAACTTGTTTCATTTCAGGCCTAGATATAGGTAGAGCAACTATTAAAATGGTTAAAAGCGTAAATAGCTTAGGAGTTTAGCCATAAGCCAAAAAACAAAAGTCGGACATCAGTTGTGGTTCTTTTTTTTTTTTTTAAAAAAAAAAAGCATTTCCTGGTTTTAACGGGAGGAGATGTCAGACTTCCTGATTACTGGTCAGATGTTCTTAGTTTACCTGTTTAAGAAATGGTGTTTACAAGAAGAGAAGGGGGAAGTGGGGGGGGGTGATAAATTGGGTGAAAGGTGTCAACTGGTGATGAGTGAAAAATAGACTTTAGTGGTCTATACAGATGTCAAATTATAATGCTATGCACCTAAAATCTATAGAAAATTATAAAGCAATGATACTTCATTAAAAATCTTAGTTTTTATTTTGAAGACATTTTAAATTTATGGAAGAATTGCAAAGATAGTATAGAGAATTTCCATGTACCCTTCACTCAACTTCCTTTAATGAGTTAACGTCTTATATGACCATGGATATGTAATGTATCAAATCTTAACTTTACTTGTGAAAGTCATTTTTGACCTAATCTCATGCCAAGGAAGATACCCAAGCTCTGACAGCAGTCATATAAGCTAAAGTTTATTAAGACTAGTTTGTTTGTTTGTTTTTTAACTTAGCCAGAAATTGTAGCTGAAAAAAAAAATAGGAGGTCTAACCTATATCTTAAGTGAGACCATAGTATCCTGTCTGTCTAAAGTGGCTTTGACTAGAGACATTTCTCTGCCTTTGACATGAGATGAAATTCCAGATTCCCAAAGAGGACTGGAGGCCTCTGGATTATAAATCCTGATGCTGACACAATGGTCAATATATAACTCTTTAAACACTATGTCCAAGAAAGGTGCTAGAGTATAATTTTCATATATATTTTAGTTTGACCTTCAGCTAAATAGCAGCTCTTTCTGGTTTTTATAGCCCACTAGTAAGAAATGTCCCAAACTCTCTTGTCTTTTACTGCCTGCTGATGAGTCAGTCTACATTTTCCTGTCCATTTCCTTTTTCTCCCTCACCGAGATCAGATCTGCACCATGAGTTGTTTTTTTTTTTCTTTTTTTTAATGGTATCTATAGTATTTTCATATTTATTTATTTTATTTAAATATATTTTACATCAGTTTTCATTTTTGTAGACCCCATAAAATTCCCACCACCTGTTCACCTGTACACCATCACCATAGTCCCTTATACTCTTCCCTCCCCTGATTTGATCCCCCTCCCTCCTCCTGCCCTGCAGAATGTCTCTGATTTATGAGTTGCTAACCACAAATCAAGATTCTATGGGAACTCACCTCTCTGGAACTTTCCCAGAACATCCACTATCTCCCCTGCCCTGCACAAACTTCTACTATCACAAATATATTGGAGGTTAGTCATAACTCCACTTCTTTGTCACTAAACTTGAAAACTTTTCATGAAATGATCCATGTCTTATTTATCTCTGTATCCTTCATGGTTACCTTATTACATGGATACACAGAAGGGACTCAACAAATGAATAAATTTGAAATGATCTTAGTATTTATTCTATATACAGACAAACTAACCTTCTTAAATTTCACAGTTTAATCTGGAATAAAGACATTCCAGGTAAACCTGTAATGTTCATAGACTGTCTATAAAGATTATTTGGGAAGGGGTTAAAAGCCTATCAAGTGTGAGTTCCCGAGGAATGCACCCTGGAGCTATGTCTTTCAATCAGGATCTCCAACTGCTTTGGACATACAATGATGTTTAAACATCTTTACCTGGAGGAAGAGTTCCACTAATCCATCAACTCACTTGTTTGTGTCTCTCTCTCTCCATAGAAGCTTTGACATGAGTATAGTCAATGATAGATAAGACCATAAATCAAATGAAATGCCAAATCATTAATATTAGGAAAAAGGCAATTTCTGGTCAGGTTAGTGTAAAAGGTACTATGACTAAACTTCGAATTGGATTCTGGAATACAAGCCTGGTAGGGCAAAAAGTAAGATAAAAGAAAATAAAGTGTATGGTTCTCATGAGAGAAAACAAAATGCTAATTTCCCAGGAGAAACCAATCTCTGCCCACCCCCCCACCAATGAACTAAATTTTAAAAGTAATTTCTCACTTGGGATTTACTTTAGAGCAGCCAGTGATGGAACAAGCAACAATTTCAACAAGATTTTGGGGGGAATGACCATCTCTGTAGTGAGTAAAATATGATGTAAACTCAGGATATGCACTAAGGTTGCTTTGACTTTCTCACTGTCATAAAAGTTTCCCTTGGATATGGTGACTATAAATGTCTATTTGCAGTTTGCCAGTAAAGGTACATCTGCACATAGCTCCTTAGATAAGCTTCCTCCCATACTTGACACAGTGGGGCCAAACCAAAGTTATAATCTCTAACAAGGAGCAAGAATGCAAAGCATTGCTGATTGAGGGTAGATTTATGTTCTTTGGAAGCAAGTTGAGTCATTTGGTAATGCTGGCTTTCTATTTGTGAAATTTGAGAAGCCTAGCCAGTACTGTTCTCTGAGTAGAAGTCATCCAGCTTTATAACAATGTAAACAACAGACAATACCAACAACATCCATTATTTATCCCAGAGCCACATGTAGACACTGGAGAGAGTCTATCTTCATCTTTTAGAAGAACTCTGAGTAATACTGTCCCTCTTCACAAGGGTGAAAGTAGACCTGCAGAGCTTAAGTAAAATATCCAACCTGAATAACCAGCAAGTGGCAGAGTCAGGATTAACACCCATGTCAACCTGAGCACATGATTGCTGCAGAGTGCTGGTCTGTGTAAACACAAAAATGAAAGACTCAAGAATGAGTAATGGAGATGCTCTAGCTTAGGAATCAAGACACCTAAGTTTCTTGCTAATTTGGGCAAAATACTGATTTTTCTGGACTTGGTTTCCTGATGTGCAAAATAAGTACTTGAACTCTATGACTTTTAGAATTTTCCATATTTTGAAGTCTATGATGAATCTTCTGATTGATCAAGGTTAATACAAATTAGCTTTGTTTTAAATAAAAATTTAGTTTCTGCCACTGAAGTTATTCTACCACAAAGATAAAGATGACCCATCGCATAAAGAACTAGAATTGTCTTCAGTAGTGCTTAAATCAGTTTCTGGTGCACAGAAGTCACGTTATTCCTAGAATTTACATTGGCAACAATTGTTTCAGTGATTATTCTGTGCCTGGCACACCTATAAGAATTTTAAATATATTTATCTAAATTTATCTTTCTACAAATTGTGAAGAGAGTACTATTTACTTCATTATGTAGGTGGGGAAGCAAAGGCAAAAAGAGACTAAGTAATCTCCTTAAAGTTACAAGTACTAAGTGATGGAGGCAGGATTTGAACTCGAGCAATTTGCTGCAGACTCTTGAGTCCATGCAGTTTTCTTGAGTGTATAGCCTTGTATAGTTTAGTATTTGTGGAACTAAATATTCTAGATTACAAATTTAAATCTGCAACTCATATACTTGATTTCTGAAGGAAATAACTGAATTATTATTCAAATTCCTTGTTGCCACAGAATTCTCATTACTTCCTATGTTCTCTTTACTTGACTTAAAATAGTTCGATTTTGAAATTAAAAGGGGAAAGTATGACCCTCTGTCTTGTGCAGTGTCTGGAACAACACCCAAGGAATCTTCTTTGTTGGATGAATTAATGCATTGAAGACAAAGAATTTTTCCTTTTTTGTGTTTGTACATATGAACTTGTGCATGTTACTGTAATTCCTAAAAAATTAAAATGAAAGCTTACTCCATGTGCAGTATACACATTTTAGCTCATAATAATTTTCCATTTCAATGTATTAACATCATAGTAAACAATTCCTTTATCTCAAATGATTTAAGAAAATCTGGGAAGCATATTTTTCTTCAAATCTGCAATGAAAGAGGGCCTACTTGTTCATTAACTTGAAGTATTCAATGTTATAATCACCATGTACCTTTTTATCTTAAACAACTTTACTGACAATTTGAATGAAGAACCTCTTTACCATTGTTTCTTGAAAGCACTACAGAACTTACTGGATGAAAATGCAACATAATACACCTCAAGAAATCCACGAGTCACACTTTTCACTGAAAGCATGCACTCTATTAATCATGCAGTTTTAATTTTCCCAATGATGTCTAGCCTCAAGGATATCAAAGATCTAGGACTTCTTTTATTTGTTTGATTTTTAAAGACACAACGTACTCATGACAGCAAATCAAACCTGTTAGTGGCATCAAACAAGTGGAATTGATGCCGGGAACAGGACCACTGCAAATTTTATAAAACTGCAATCAGTGACAGCACAGCACACATTGGGGTTTTAAATACCTCTCTCTGTGGCATTTGTCATGTTAAGAGCTGCAGCACAAACAAAGGAAAACTCAAATCAAAGGTTGTGTAAATATTTCATGATCACTTCCACTTTTCTAGATGCAATAAGGAAATCTGATTTCTAGACGGAAGAAAGCCAGAAAACTAACATTTTTTTTAAACAGTGCTAATCTTTTATAGTTCGATATATGGACACTTGCCATATGGACATTATATATTTGTGATAGGATTTCTATAAGTTAAGATTTTTTTTTTTGCTCTCTTGGAGTTCTATTTGTTGTCTGTATTGCATGTGTCTACAAAAATTCTTCAAAGAGAAAAAAAGCCCTTCCATAGACCCGGTCAGACCTCGGGGTACTTTTGGACTGCAGAGCAATGGAACGACAGCATCCAAGTGCTTTGACAAGTGGTGGAGACTCATGTACTGAGTTCACTTAAATTTTCCAAATGACTTTCCTTTTGTCCTCACTCCCTAAAATGCCTCCCCTGAGGGTTGATGCTTTTGTGTCCATGGAAACAAGGAGTTGTTTAAAAATCCGGGAAGCCTACAATAACCCTCTCTTTAGGAGGGCTTGTTCTTGTGTTCTTCTAGACTCATTTCTCACAATTCTAGGAAAATAGAAAAGAAATCTGACATTTGTTCATTTTTTAATAGATCTTTCCCAATGATTAAAAAACATAACAATGATCCCTCCAGCTATAACAACAAGAATTTCATTATAATAAAAGGACTTAAATTCTGCAGTGTTTATTAACACATTTTTTTAAGGGAGAACATCTCTCCGGCCAAGAACAGGGAAGTAAGATGAGAATCTTGCTCTCCAAAGTCTCCATGATGGCGCCTCTCCAGGAAAACTCCAGCCCTGCACTCAAATCAGCACACTGTCATATCACTGTCACTGAGTATCTGCTTCCTGGCCTTTAGGGGTATTCAGGAGAAAACTGTTTCAGTGAAGATACATCAGAGAAACAGTATGAATCATTCTTTGTATGCACATCATACCTAAAGTAGAACATGAAACAGATTAGAGAAAGAGACTCTTAACTGAGAAGAAGATTCCTTCTACCTGACACTGAAAGGCCACTTAGTCTCTCTTTTCAACCTCACCTAATATGTAGCAAATATAATGGGGCGGGGGGCGGGGGTGGTTTACGTTGAATCATGCTACTAAAAATGATGTCTTTTTCTCTATGAGGAACTAATTAAGAGGAGTTAAAGGAATATTTTTAGTTAAATATAAGGATGTCTTTGTGAGAAAACATAAATGATCTATCTTTATTTTTCTTTTTTGGAGACCTCTAAGGAAAGATGCTAGCAGAAGTCGAGTGTGAATGCCTTTAAGATAGCAAGACAAAGGCCAGTTTCCAAGATGTTAAAATATACAACAAAAGTGAGCTAAAGTGGTTTTAAGAAGCCAGAGCCTCAAGATCAATCCCAGATATGGTCAAATGTTATAAACTGAGCATCTTAGAGTCTGTGAAATATGGTATGTACATTTTCCTGCCCTCCTCACTTCCTGCCATGAAACCTATCCTAAAACCCAATGTGAAAGCAGAGTTGGGATAGGGGTTAACTTTTCCATAGGAAGAGCCGCCACAGTTGTGAGATTGAGAAATTTTTCTGCATTCCTGATGACTATGGAATTGGGGAAACCAGAGAGATTTCCCTGTTGATATCATTTCAGCATTCCTGTAGCTCTCGCCTGGCAGTGCTTCACTTCCTATGGGAACTTACACTTTTATTTTACTCTCTCTATGCATTAATAACACCAAAGCAAGTGTAGAAAATGTTCACTGAGAAATCAGAACCCAAATCAAATTTTAGTGTTGGATCCTCCAAGGCACTCTTGTCATGTATTCCAGGTTTCTGCCAAGAATTAGAAGAGTCAAATGGAGGCTGAATCCACCAGTAGCCACTGCTAACTGGACCCCTTTATTTCCTATACTATTGAGGTGGCTCCTTCATTCCCTCGTGTGAGCCTCAAGCTTACTGTCCTTATATGTAGGTTCCTTCCCTAAGGAAATGATATGTTGTTTCATGTTCTGTTCATCAGGACCACAGCCCCACAGTCAAGCCAGTAGCCAAGTGTTGGGGTACTATTCAATGTGGGGACCCATAGCTTTTGACCAAATTTTCCCCAAACAGATTTTGTTTTACAGTAGAATGGAGCAAGAGAACTGCAAAAATAATGTATCAAAACAATGAACAGAAAGGCTGATACCACTTTTTCAAGGTAGGATACCATTTTAAAGAAATAATTTTTTTTCAAAGCATTAGTACATGCATTAATTCTTCCAAAATATAAAAGTCTCTATATAAAAGTTCAGAAATTATAGAGCCACATAGAGTATATGATAGAAATTACCACCCCCATGCAATTTTATATGCAGAGATGATGTTGTTAAAACTTTGGTATATAAACTCCAACACATAATACATAGCATACTGCTTTTTAACTTGATTTTTCACATATGAATGCATATTTATATTTCTAAAGAAATAGAACAGGATCTTCTGGTAAGATACTGCACAAGTACTCAGTCAATAAGTGAAATAGTAAAACAGCAAATAATTTCACAGTATTTACTGTGTGCCTATGTTAATTTATCTCATCATTGTGACAACCTAAAGGTTAATTGCTACTTTTACTCCTATTTTAGATGAGGAAACTAACAAAGATGACAAGCAGATTGAAGTCTGTTAATAAATAACAATCAACTTTTTTAAAATGGGTGCATATTTCATGATGTCTTTTGTCTATTTCCTGTTGATGCATATTTAAATTCTTTAAAAATTTTTACTATTATAACAGCTTTGTGATAGTCTTAGACATATATTTGTATAAATAATTCCTTTAGATAAAGTATCAGAAGTTAAATTATTAAGACAAATCTATGTATTTGAAAGTTAAATTTTCATTAAAAAAATAGCTTTCTGTTGGGCTACAGCAAATTTTAAGAAGAGATGGAAGCATGGTTTCTCACATACTCTCTAGTGTAGCTGTAATCATTGTCAGTACACCTGTCTTTTCTTTAATATTTTAAGATCATCTCTTTTAGGTGTTCATTATAATACATCCAAATATGAAAATGTTTATAAGTCTACTAACTACCTTTACTGATTGGGACTCATCCTTAAAGATCTTTTAAACACACAACATTTATATATGTTTCTCAAATATAATAATTTGTTTTTCACCAGTTTTGGCATGTTTTCATTCATTATGCTTTTGAGTATAATCTCAGATTTTCTATATTTGTCCTCTCTGTAACTCATATCCATCATTATTTCTTTAATTTCATTGTTCCCAATTCTCTGCATAGAATCCTAATTATGAAGCATTGACTTAAATGTTAGTTATCTCATTTCTAATGCACTGATCTAATTTCAGTCATTTTTTTATGGGTTATTGTTTTTATTTGGTGGCTATGTCTCTTAATCTCCTTTAGTATAAAAGACTCCTCCTTTTTCCATGTCATTCACTCATTAAAAAAAAAAAAAAAAGACAACCCAGACTGGCTGCCCTACATCCTAAATTTGGTTCATCACTTCCTTGTTGCCTGGTTAAATTCAGTCATATTTTTCATTTGTAAAAATATTTGTTTATCAGAACTTTCTTCTTTCTAGCATATTTTTCTTTTTTTGTTCCTCCTTTTGTGTCTTTAATTAAATATATTTATTTTAGAGTCCTATTCTTTTCTTTTATTAACTGAATTTCTTGGGGCTTTAAGCCCTTTGTGTATTGTGTCAGCTACTCAGTCAAGGCAGGCTGAGTTGATGTTTCCTATGGATGCTGCTATCTTGCATGGTGAACTATCCTCTGTTTGATTTTATCAGTGTAAGTTTGGGTAAGGTGTTTCTTTTTTGAGCTAAGTTATTGTTACATTTTTGGCCTGGACTAATATTTATACTAATATTTCCATTTAGGGATTTCCAGATTATCCTAGCAATATGAATCCTATATTCCTTTGTGAGATATAGTCCTGAGTTTGAATATTCATTCATAAGACTTTTTTTTCCTCCACACACTTAGAATTCAGATACAGAGTTTCTGTGCTGTTTTTCTCTGCCTGTGGGTGGGATTTTTCCAGCTCATCTTTTCACACCTTATTTATACAGGTGTTTCAGTGCTAACCTCCATTTCACAGGGGCCCAAGACCTTGTCTCCTGTCCTTTAAAGAGCCTTAAATCCAATCTTCTAGACTATAGAGATGAACATCTATTTCACTACCTCCAGGACAGGGCAGGACCAGCTCATGAGTTTACGGCTCTATTCCAATGTCTATTCATTCTTGGCCCTTGAATATTAACACTTTATTTTCAGGATTTATACAAGTAACCTGGCATCCTGGGGTGTTCTTAGTAGGAAGATTTTCATACTATCTGTCATATTGCTGGAGCTTTAAATGTTTAATACAAAATTTGTATATTTTGTTACATAAAGATTCAGTGATTTACCACTTTAAATGTTCTCTTGCCATGTTCTTGAATCCTTTGCTCTATTTTCCTTCCTGCAAAGTTCCAATCGTTGCCTTTGGAATTAGCTTTTTTTTTTCTTTCTGAAATTATACCTGTACTGCTGAGCAATCCTGGGGGCTAGCGTCAGCTATGCAAACAGACGCTACTCCACTGTAGGTCCTTTTCTCAACCAAAACTTTAATATTGTCCAGGAATACAGGTTCCCTGTGAGTCATCTCCCCCATTCCCCACAGCTATTTAAAAATATTTCCACTCTCCCCATCCGTCTCACTGCCACCTTTACATGTGTATTTTCAGAAGACAACCTTCCTTCCTACTTCTTAGAGGAAATAGAAGCCATCAGAACAGAGCTTTCTTCAATTCCACCCACTAAACTTATGCAGTATCTGTACTGAAACATGACACTTTTCTCCTTTCTTCCTATAACAAGGAAGGAAGTTCCCTCTTCCTGTCTAAGAACAGGATCATATAAATTATCATCAAAGCCTGGAGACTTTTGAAAGTAAAAGAGGGAATCTATTAATAATTATTCCAGGACAACAGGTGTAAACCTGAACTGTCCTGGGCAAACAGGGACATGCAGTCACCCCCTGTATCAAGTTTATTGCTCCACTTGTCCCCTGAATCTAAGCCTTTTGCAGTCTTGAGAGCACGTTCCCCTGACTATTCCCCTCACTCTGTGTGTTCAAAATTTTCTTCTCTATGGGTTGATTCTAATGAACAACTTAACATTTTCAATATTTTTCAATATTTTAATGCTTTAGAAAGAGAAACCTTGTAAAACAGCAGTGCCTGCTTGCTATATATACCTTCAGCTACTGCTCACTTTCTGACTTTTCACCTTTCTCTGCCAAATTTATTTTTAAAAATGTACATAAACCACTCTCTTTCCTTCAGCTCTCACTGTCATTACATAAGTCTGGCTCCTCTCATGCCTATTTTGACTATGCTAGTGACAGTGACATGTATAATTACCTTGTTCTTCAATAGTATTCAGCATCACATTTCCTAGACACCTCTCACTGTACAGACTTAGTATATTAATTAGTCTCTTTGTTCCTCAGTTTCCTACGATAGAACTATGACTGAGTCTTCCTCATAGATTATTAATGAGGAGTAAAGAAAATAGTCCATACAAAGCAATTAGCATTTTTAAGTAACCACCTCATTGCTCATTCTTTTAGAAAGATATCCATGTTTACCTGCTTGAGTTAAATGCCTCTGTCGGTAATTCTGTATGTCACTATTTGAGTGTTTGAAGAAAAGACAGAATGGGTGGGATGTCTTTATGTTGTCATTCCTGATTCCAGCAGCCGGAGGCTGCAATCTAGGAAGGGAGCTTTAAACACAGAAGCTTTACTTCTGTCTTGAAGAGTGTTCCTCTCATGTTTGTTATGGCAACTAAGATTTAGAGAACACACTGTCCACAATCCAGGATCTGGCATTGCTGGTCCTCCTTCCTTGAAACCTTGTAATGGTGGACAAAACTCTATCTTTTCCTGGCATATCCAATTATGCTGGGTGTCACCCAGCATCAAATGGCACTATGGAGTTCTTGTTATAATTTGCTCAAATTAATTTGCAGAGTAACTGACATGATACATAACAAATGCTGTTTGTTCAACTGGCCATGGCCCTGCTTCATTTTCAGGCCTTTCATTGCCAAACTGGTGAGCTTTCACAGACACTTTTGGGGTTTTCCTGTTGTTTCTCGGTCACCTTTTTACCTAAACCTAGGGGTAGGTTTAGTTGGTCTTTCCTGTAAGTAGATCATGTCTGAATTTTAGCTTTGAAAGTGCCTACAATGTTTCTTTAAGAGGAGGTCAACCTTTGAGACTTAAGAACAAAACTGTTGCTGAAAATTTCATATTTTAATAGTAACAATTAGAATTGATGCCATTTATTAAATGAATATTATGTACCAGCATGGGGTATTAAGCATTATGTGCTAAGCATAAAACATATTTCCATATATACTGGCTACTTTAATAGGGATTAAAGTGGAATAGAAGTAGTCATGTGTGCTAAAATGATCATCTTGGGGCCTCCATGGTGGTGCAGGGGTTAAAGTCTCAGCAATATCAAGCTATTGCCAGCCACTGCAGCATGAGTTTGATCTCGGTCCAGGGAGATAACCCACATGGCACAGCAGACCTCTCCTGTCTTGCCCACTGCTCCCCTCAACAGTGTATTTCAATAGATCTGCCTGCTCCCCACTCTGTCTCTGGTGAATCCTCTCACCTCCCTGCACCTCTAGCCTATACCCAGTTCTTGTATGCATAAGTAAATAAAGTAAATCTTTGAAAAAATAAACTGATCATCTTAGCTTAGAGTAACTTCAAATGGTATTATGAGCTCTCCATACCAGCAAGTTTAATAAAATCTCTAGCATATAGTAACTTTTAAAGTGGTAAACAACATGACAATTTAAAAATTCTGAAGAAAGAAGACAGCAGTTTTACTGAGAGGCGTGACACAAAATTAAATGACGAGGCAAGACCAGATTGTGTAATTGGATTCCAACTTATTGCATTTGTGATCATTTCCTGTAGGTCAAAGCTAAAACAAATTGCATCAACATCTACAAAGACAGTGACCTAAATAATCAGCATTACATATATTATTATGCAGAGGGCTCATATTTAATATCTTAAGTGGAAAATCTTTATGATGTTATGCATAATTGGTAATATTAATGCTGTATCATTCCACATGCAGTTCAAGGAATGACTGAATCCAGTCAGATGTTTAATGTGTCTAAATGTGACTGTGTTTGTATGTTTATTTTTCACTGAATAAGTCCACTGGTGTTACATACTGAATTTTAAATAACATTGATAATTTAGAAGATATTAAATCATAGCAAGTATATGAAAAACATAATATATTTTTAATATCTGACAGCCACTATTCCCATCAATCTCATTCTTTTCTAGGAGGACTTCATGGAAACTTCATGAGCAATTGAAATAATGACATAATAAAAATATGCTTCCTCAATTAGAAGTATGGGAAAATTGTGAGAAATAAAAATAAGATTAGGAAATTAAAAAAAAAAAAGATCTTAAAGGAGCTAATAGAAAGCTATGATTGAGAAGGAAGAAATGGAAGGAAACATATTTTGGCCTAAGGGGAATAGCATGGACTCAAAATAAGCTATGGGGAACCCTGGAAGTCTTCTTTGATGGAATAGTGATTTGTACCAGCATGTGATAGCCCAATCATTTTATCAATCAGAGCAAAGCAAGGCAAAAAAAAAAAAAAAAAAAAAAAGACTCATGCTCAAAGTCAAGACTTCTTGAGTCTTTTCAAAGGCCAGACAGTGCTAAATACAATCAATACCTTACTTCACTGAATACTCACAACACACCCTATTTTTTAGGTAAGGAAACTGACAGCCAGAGAGGTTAATTCTACCTCCTGTAACAGGGAGAGCTGGAAAGAGTTTTGTACTCAGTTGACCCACCCAGCATAGGTGCCTGGTAGTTTCTATTTCTTAAGCAAAATGTGATGTAATTTTAGGCCAAGAAGGCTCCAAAGACTAAATGGATAGAACACCTAGGCTTACCTGGATTCTGATTTCTCAGTGAAGACCTTTTTCACAATTATTTTTTAGTTAACTTTTAACAAGCATTCTTAAATGTAAAAATGTTTTGACAGTGTAGCATATAGTACTAGTACCCTTTTTTGTTGTACATTTTTGAATCAGTATTTTATTTTTCTCAACACTTTGATGGAATACAACCTTGAAAAATTATATATATATATATATATATATATGTATTTAAGTCATGTCCTTGAATGAAAACATAAAATGCGCTTCTTTATTTTTAAAAAAGGGAGAACTGTCCTAAAACCAGGCAAAAGTTTTAAAATGGTGTCCTATTGTTTAATATTACAGAAAATTTGGTCTGTGTGGGACAAAAATACCAGAGATTGTGGGCCACAGAAGGAATATGAGCTTTTACCAATGAGATTCTTTTAACTCTTTTCACACTCTTGACCTAGGGGTCTAATGTCTGGAACTGAACTACCAACATCTTTGCTTTTGCAAATTGAAGTACAACCTTCACAGTAGAATACGAGTTCTTTGACAATACTGTTAGGGGAAGAAATGCAGCTCCTTACCCTCAACTTCCAGCTTCACCAATTTGGAATATGCTGTCCCGAGGCTGTTTTTTGCCACACATCTATAATGTCCAGCATCCTCCTTTTGCACGTTATGAATCCTTAAACTTCCGGATTCAAGAACCGCAATGCGGGAATTTTCCTGCCAGGGTTAGGGACATGAATTTGAGAAGGTCCGTGACATTTTTGCTACATTTCAAGAAGTCATTCCTGTTATCATCAAAAATATCATTTTAACATCGATTCAGAATTTATTATGCATAATATGCAACATTAAATTAAATAGTACAAGGTTACACAAATTCACTTTAACAATGATCCTATATCATATAGTTTATACCTATTTTCTTTCATCATTTGAAGATACCAAGGATTATTTGATTTTCCAAAAGTTATACCCAAGTCTGTTTAACTAAAAGTAGTGCTTTTAACTGCCATATTACCACACTACCTATATGGTGTCCTTAGGAGAATATATGTCCTTTGAAAATTGAAAAATTCTGAAAATAATACAAAAATTTGTCTTTAAAATGAAAATATTATAGTTATATTATTTTTTTGGATTCTAAATTCAGTAATATACAGAAAATCACAGTGGTCTTTAAATAAGTGTTATTGCTATAATATTAGCTTAAAACATTATATAGGTATATAGTATTGTAAGTAAACATTATTATATTATGATTGCCACCAAAAGCCTAACTTCCATTCACCATACAATTGATCCCTTTTATCTGATTTACCTAAAAATCCTTCCTTTTCCTCTTTCCCATCTGGTAACCATGATTTTGTTCTCATAGTCACCTTGTTTTTATTGTAGGATGTGCACCATTATTTATAACAAAGGAAAATCAGAGAATTACATAGATTATCATAAAATATTTAAGATTACTTGCTGGATGTTAAAGAAACCTAACCCATTTTACAGTTTAATTAATTGACATAATTAATTGATCAACACCTTTGTATTCCCCATGGAATATTCTGAGAATAGTAACAAGAAAAATATGTCTGTGACCTTACTGGGTTCACAGTAAGTGATCAAGGATGGAAAGAGACAATGATGATGCATTATAAAAATTTATCACACCCACAAAATTATCACATTGGTGGTGGCATGTATTGAAAACATACATTTGTAGAGGTTTAGACATATGACCCTCATGGATATAAGGATATAAGCCAACTTAACCTTGATAAACATAATTTGAAAAAAAAATCAGTAAATATAGAGTTAAAATACAAAAGCAGTACAAAATAAACATGTAAATAATTTTTTTCATTCGATTCCTCTGTGATAGAGGTATTATTTGTCAAAGTGTTTGTTCACAGTTTTGAGTCTTCCCATTCTAAGGCCACTCCAGATGTCTCATTCCTTTTCTCACCAGCCTCATTTCTCTCTCCTCCCAGAAACTGTTAGTTCAAAAATCTGTATTTCAGTTACATCTTTTTTTGTTCCGTAAGTCTCAAAGATTGAAGGGTAAAATATAAATGATTCATTCAACCAGCCATCCACAAACCAACCAACCCAAACAACTCCATCTTTGCTTTTACTTTGCCTCCTTTTCATCCCTTGTATGACTGATTCTCAATCTTTCCCCTACTGAGTGACTTACAATTTGCATATATGGGCACAGGAATATTCCATCTTTACAAAGATGTTCCATACTGAAAGAAATTATGCTAAAGGGGTGTCAATATGTAATTGAGTTTGCAAAGAGTTATTGTTTTAAAAAATATCTTGTATAAACATATTTTAACATAAGAATCACTTACCCTGAGGGCACTGTCCCCCTTAATCCAGGACACTGATGGTTTAGGATTGCCCATTGTAGTACATGGAAGAACTGCCTTTAATCCTTCTATTATCTTTACATTTATGGGAGGACGAGTTATTTTAGGTTCTAAAGGAAAAGGAAAATTAAAAATTAAAATGGTGATATGGCTTTATTAAATTAAAAAATTTATAACCTGATTAATTCTAAATACTCATTTTAAGAATAATATTAGGCAAAATACATTACAGAATTCACCAAATGTTAAGGTGAGCTTTTAGTGAATTTCAAACAGAAATAATTTTTTAAAAATTTAGGTTATCTCTTTTATTATTGTCTTATTTGAAAAAAGCAAATTCATGAACAATATTAGGAGTTTAAGCTATAGCTTTCTTTACTTCAAAATATAGTAAAAAGGAGTTGGTTAAAATAAGTTGTCATATAAAAGTCAATATTATTAAATCATATTGACAGATATGCAAATATTTGAAAAGAAATTTTTAATACAGGTTTATATTTTTATGTAATTCTGAGTTATGACATTCTTTCCCATTGTTATAGGACATGGAGAGGGGCCCTGGGGACCACCCTGTTACACCATTAGTTTCCATATTAATTTGACTAAAATTTGATGTTTTAAAATTAGAGATACTTAATCTCTAAAATGTAAGCAATATGTTATTATATCCAGTCAGAGAAATTCTGTCTTACAATTTAAGGTAATTCTATGCTGCAAAGATGTCTTATGTAATTTACTGTTCTGTAAAACACTCAAGTTAATTCTTTCAGAAGAAATAGTTTATATCAGCTAATTTTTATTTTCCAGTATTGAGCTTTCAGAGGAAAAGGTTATTAAATCCAATATATAAGAGAAATGACACATCTAGGATGACAGTTATTTTACTACCTGAAACATTCGTAAGATAATGAAAGCTACATCTTATGATGTTAGAGATATAAAGCAAAGGACTCTCTTTGCAGAAAAACTATTGAGAAATGGATGTATTTGATTTTTTTCATGTCAAGTTCTATGATCGCTTATTACGTTGATAGAGAAGAGCATGAAATAGCAATTTTTACCCTTCTACTTCAACTGTGTTTGCATGGGGGTGTGGTTATAAGTGGTACTTACAGACTGCATGGTCTGTTGAATTTTAATATAGATATTTATTACCATTTAGAGTTGGTATGATCCTTGCATTGTGGAAAGACAGATTTTAAAACATGTTCAATTTTGTCACTTTTCCTGCTAGCTAAAGCATACAGCTCTTCTTCTAATTAACAATAGTGAATACCTACGGTTGGAAAGTGGCTAAGGACCTCAATTGTAAGTTGGATGCTGACAAAATCTTGGCTTAGGAATTGCTATTCCTATGATACGGTCAAGAATCTTAACGATTTCTTCTACTGGGTTTCCCTATGGATCTAAATGGATTCCTATGGCAAGCCTGTGTCACAGATCACATCTTATGCAGAAAACCTTTGTTTACAGCAAATAACCCCTCACTTCTTAGTGATACAGATGTCTTGACATCTCAATTGGAGAATCGTTGTTGGACATTGAGTGTAAGGTAAGCCAGGAATGGAGTGTGGGTGCGCAAACATGGATATCCCCCTCTAAGGGAATATGATTCAGGGGGAGCCATGGTCCCTGATGAATCAGAACCAGTCATTTTCTCAAAGCAGTGTTCTGGAGTGTCCTGCAATGCCAGCACTGAGCCCTCAGTTGATGGACCATACAGGAGTTTGGGGAGGGAGCTTACACCCTAGTAGAAACAGTCATGACTTCCTCCAGCAAAACACCAGCAAAATAGATAAAAGAAATGTGAAGAAAATCAGCAACAAGAAAATGAGCAAAAGTGCCCGTGGGTGGAACTAGATTCCACTCATTTGTATGGTGCCACGATGCATGTCTGTGTGATCTTCCCACCAGTAGTGTGGTGTCAGAGAGGGGAGAATTAAGGTCAATGTAGTCCAAGGTTGACAGTTTTGAACTTGAACTAGTCTGGCTATTGAACCTCCATGTGTGAAAGAGGCTCTGTTTACTGACTACTGTACAGTGTTCTGAAGTCAACTTTAGAGACAACAAATGATTCTGTTTCCCACTCACTCATCTTCACTTGCAGAGCGCCGCAGCTCTCCGCCGCCCCTCCGACGCCATTGTTGGCTACGCAGCAGTAAATGCCGTCGTCGCTGTCTTCCACGCTCAGGATGGTGAGCAGCTGGCCATTCTCCCGAATGCTATATCGAGTATCGAAGAGCCTGGCGGTCAGAGGAAAGGGCAGATTAGGACCTCATTTGTGATCTTTGGGTGTGATTAAATGATCAAAGCCACTTGGCAAAGAAAGAAATAGATTAAAGCTAAGAGGAAGCTCGAGTGAGTTCTGAATAGCAGAATAACCTTATTTAGTAGCAATAAGCTAACATTATATTCTGAGCTTCCTAAGCTCCAAATATCAAATCATCACTGAGTCCTACAAAAATGCTTCCAAAAGATGGTGACTACTGATAAGACCAAATGAAAAGTTACTCAGGAAAGGGTATCATCACCAAGGTATACGAATCTTCTCTCCATATTTACTGAGATGTAGAAACTAGGTAATGAACAGGCACACACATAAATGTGAAGTGCAGAAAGGTTTAAATATTTGTGGAAATAACTAACAATTAACTATTTATTCATTCAGTGAACAAATATTTGCTGAGTGCCCACTAACAGTGCCAGGCACAGCTGTAGTCCTGCATACATAAGCATGCAAAACAGTTTCAAACTGTAAAAATATATCTTACAGATATTAAATTACATGCAAACTGTTGAGAGGAGGATTAGGGCAACAGAAAGAAATTTGAGGGGAGGCATGAGCATAAAAGTGGGTTTTATTACCAAATAAAGATTTGTTATGCAAAATGCATTCCTTAGGCAGAAAAATGACCCAGGACTGATCCATCTCTTAATCCCCAGAACCTGTAAATATATTACCTTCAATGACAAAAGGGATTTTTGCAAATGTCAAGGATCTTTAAAATAGAATGTCAAAGATTACCCAGATGGGCTCAATACAATCAAGAGGGTCCTTGAAAGATGCAAAAGGGGCAGAAGAATCAGAAAAGAAACTTTGACAATGGGAGCAGAGGACTAGGGGCTTAATTGCTGGTGTTGAAAATGGAGGAAGGGCCAGGGATTGCAGGCACCCCTCCTTCAGGAGTTAGAAAAGGCCAGAAGTTAGATTCTTCTCTAGAACCTCCAGAAAAAGTGCAGTCTTGCCAACACTTTTATTTTAGCCAAACACACACAGATTTCAGACTTCTGACCTCCAGAACTGTAAAATAATAAATGTGTGTTGTTTGAAGCCACTCAGTTTATGGTAATGTCTTACAGTTGAAATAGGAAACTAATACAATGGGAAAACAAAAATGGTAAGGAAGTGGATTCTTGATTTCTAATCTTGACAGGTAGCTTCTATGACATATTGATCCCAAAGAGGAACAGAGAGATGATAATCACTCTGTTAAATCACATTAAATAACTGAGGGTAGCCAAGATACTCGTGTAATTTTTACCTCTTTATTTTTTGCTACATGTAAGGTTTCATAGAGAAACAGGAATGTTGGCATATTTATCAGATGCACTTGTGGACCAGGAGTCCAGCCATTCTGTGAAATACAAAGTTTGAAAGATTTCTGATCTGTTATATTAGAGCAACAGAATAAATTCCTTTTGGAGTATGAGAGACACTCATGTAATTATAATTTTTAAAATAGACCTTTTCAGACAAAAGGTCTTTTGTCTTTTTAGATTTATAGAATTACTGAAAAGATAGACCATTCCCATTCAGTTTCTCCAATTATAAACAGGTTATGTGGTGCATTAATGAATAATTAATGATATACCAACACTGACACATTATTGATTAGTTGTTGTTTATTTCTATTTCCTTAGTTTTTACCTAATATCTTTTTCCTGTACCATGATCTCATGCAGGATACCACATTAAAATTATCATATCTTCTTAGGCTAATCGGTATGACAGTTTCTAAAACTTTCCTTGTTTTTCTGACCTTGATAGTTTTGACAAACACTAGCTCACTAGGTGATAAAGGTCAAAATCAACTGAGAAATAACATTGTTACTGTATTCCTTATCACAACATGATGTATACATTCTGCCTTTATGTTCTTCCTCCCCAATGACATACACTTAAATTAATTATCATGGAAACATAAGACAAATTCCAATAAGGGGGCATCCTACAAACTGATTGACCAGTAATCCTCAAAACTATCAAGGTCAGAAACTGCAAGGCAGCAGTGGGCATTCTTACCAGATAAGAGCTTACTTACTTAATGAGAATTTTATTTCTGGTCCATGAAATTTCAGGCTGAGGGTAGGATTCCACTGCGCACATGAAAGTAGCCACTTCTTCAACTAAAGCATCCACTGTTTCAAGAGGAGTGGTGATGACAGGAGCTGAAAGGCAAACCAGATGTGACCAATGAGAACACACTAGAATGTTGTTTATCAGTCCTTTCCTAAGCAGTCAGAGGCCACCACCTACATGAATGAGAAATATATCTCCCCACAGCAGAAATTTGCCAAAAGGAAAGAAGATTTTATGCAAAGAATTTTGTTTCTACTTCCTAACATAGCATTTGAGAAGCAAAAGATAAGACTTTTGGGAGAGTAGGGCTTAGAATTTATTATATGTACATAGGGGCAGATCCAGATTTTTGTGAGGTCCAAAGTTGTGTGATTGGGGTGCCCTTCTTAAGGAAAAACATATGAAATTATGTATACACATTGTCTGTGTTCTCCCCAACAATGAAGTTGAAGGGAACGGTGACTGAAGGAAGTCAAAATGGAAAAAATTAGCGGTCATAACAAGTACTGTTTTAAAAATTTTCGTAAAAATGTATATTCTTGTCAACACATTGCTTGAGTTGGTTGAGGGTCTTACCCAATGAGAGACTATGAAACTTAAGCTTATCATATTTATGTAAATTCATATCTGCCCATAAGTAGATTAGAAAGAGATTAAATAATAAAAAGACAAGTAATACAAATAAAAATGGGCAAGGGGTCTGTAATTTGTCTAAAGAAGGTGTAAAATGGCCAACCTGAAAACTTGTTCAATGTTATTAGCCAATAAGGAAATGCATAACAAAACCACAGTTAGATACACTACTTCATCCCCACTGAAGTAGCTGTAGTTAAAAAAAGAAGCTGACCACAAATGTTAGATGTGGGGACTTAGAACTTTTGTGCATTGTTGGTGGGGAAGTAAAATGGACCAGCTATGGTGGAAATTAGTATGGTGGGTCCTCAAAAAAATAAACATAGAATTACAAATGATCCAGTAATTATACTTATGGGTATATGCAAAGATTTGTACATTGTATATTTGAAGACTTGAAAACAGAGACTCAAATAGGCATTTGTCCGCCCGTGTTCATAGCAGCATTATTCACAACAATCAGAAAGTAAAAGCGGCCCAAGTACCTGTCAACAGATTACTGGATAAACAAAATGTGGTATATTCATATAATGGAATTATTTGACAATAAGAAGAAAAGAACTACCAATACATGCTGCCATGTGGATAAACCTTGGAAACTAATATGCCAATTGAAAGGTGCAATGAAAATGTTATGAAATTGATGATAATAATGAACATACAGCTCTGTGGTTATAACTTGAAAGGGATAAGGTTCATGGGTATAGGAAATGCATCTCAATAAATCTCTGTGTGTATGTGTGTGTGTGGGTGCATCACAGAAAGAAAGATAAAGTTACTGAAATGATCTCTTCTCTCTTCTCAACCCCTGTGAACTCTGTGTCATCTGAATTAGAAGGGCAGGCGAGGAAAAAGAAGTTAAGAAGGGTAAGAAGAGTTGGTAATGTGGTGCACCCTTCTTCAGTTCACAGTCCTATGAATCTACTGGATAATGAAGGGGGAAAGTGCCAGCATCGATTTGGGTGAGTCTGAAATTTGACCCCATTGCATAATCTGATTTAAAAAATTACCATCATCATTGCTTTGTTGTCATTATTATTACTTATCAGAGATTTATTTACTGTTTCCATGTAGCAGGCACTGGGTTGCTTAGAAACACAAAGATGTGAAGCACATTTCTAATTTGTAATGATCCACAATATTGATGATATGGTTGAATAGAGTCATAAAACAGCTAGCACGTTGTTTGGCCATAAAAGATGCATCTACTTTCTGAACAAACCTTATTTTTTCAGTAAACTCAAAGGCAAATTCACTAACTGAACATGAGAGAGATGGTGGCTTTTTCATCCTCATTAGTTTACTCTTTTCTTAATTAGTTGACTCTTTTCTTAAGATCCATTTAAGCATCATCTCTTCCCATTTCCTTGGTTTACTGGAAAGAACCGTTTGTCCTTTTCATTAATCTTAGGTCATCCTATATATGTCATTCTTACACTTTTCATACAGTCACTAGTAAAATGATCTGTTTATGTCTGTCCCACCCTCAATTATAAAAATCTTGAGCTCTGGGGTCAGGGGCTATGCCTCATAACCCTTTCTATCCTGAGGGTTTGCACACTGATGTTTTGTTTAAATGAACCAAATTTGATTTTCACAAGCATTTACTAGAGGCATACATTTTTAAAGGATTGAAAGAGGGTAGCTGACACAAGAGAGAAGAATTTTTAAGTAAAGTGGTATCTTCTAGGTAAGCATCAAGTCCCCCATATTAAGGGGACCATTAAAATACTCAGACTGCAGTACATAGAAAGAAATTAAAAGCATTAAAGAACAGTTTTGAGATAACAAGTATAGATTGACAGGCACATAAAGTATAGAATATAGAAGTTCCAGTAAAACAGAAGAGAGGGAATGTCGTAGGAAAAAAAATGTATGGAGGAATAAGTAGCCAATCATTTTTCAAAACTAAAATTAAAGGATGATGTTGATGCTGAAATATCCCACCTTGCATCAAGGCAGATAAACAGAAAGAGAAACATTGGCTTAAAACTATAGAAAATTAAAGATAAAATAAAATCTTAAACTCTCAATTACCTTTATAAGAATGTCAATTAGGCTGATCTGAGATTATTTAGCGACAACTGATCCAAAATTCAGTGGACTAATATCTTTTTCAAAAAGTCTAAGAATAAAATAACTGTTAGCCTAGAATTCTATAGCCAGTTTAGATAATCATTTTTTTTAAATGAAGACAAAATAAAGACATGGATAAATAAAGTTACTAAAATATGTGATCTTTATAGGAAATGACTTGCACCCAAAAGAAAGGGGCAAGAAAAGCACCAATATTTAACGTGCTCTTGCTTTAGTATTAAAAACAGCAGGCAGTAGAATTGTATAAATAATTTTATTTTAATGCATTTTTATGGATTATATAGACAAAGTAGATGAAAATGTACCAACGTGTTAATAGTTCTGGAAGAATAGATGGCTTTCTTTATTTTAAGCTTTTGTGTATTTTGTGTTTTGCAAATCATTCTTAATTATGATGTATTATTAAAAAAATAAACCTGTGCCTCGCTGATGGTGCAGGGTTTGTCTCAGCGCTATCGAGCTATCACCAGCCACTGTGGCTTAAGTTCAATCTCTCTTCATGGAGCTGACCCACAAGCTGACCCATTGCTCCTCTCAGCAGTGTATTTCAGTAGAACCTCCTGTTCTGCTCCCCACTCTGTCACTGGTGAATCCTCTCACCAGCTGCACCTCTGGCCTACACCCCAGCTCTTGTATGCATACATAAATAAAATAAATAAATATAAATTTGATTCATTAGTTTCCTTCTAATACATAGATCCAGAGGTGACAGAAGTAACATGCTATTAATATTATCTCCCCAAGGTGTCATCGACTCTGTTGCAACCAGTTAAGATCAAAGGAATAAATTGTTTGAATGTCTTGACGAACTTAGGTATAGAGAAATATGTGAACACCCTCCCATAATGTTCAGTGGTTTGACAGCCTCATGTGTGGTTTAACACTGTTTTCAATTATCTTAGCATCTAAAATTGATTAAGAATCTGCTGTGTGCTTTGCATTAGCTCCTTTAAATTTCCCAATAAAGCATGAAGGCACATTCTGTCGTTTTCATTGGCAGATGAACAGTGGAGGCTAAAATTGGTAAATAAGCTTGTCAAAGCATAACAAAAATAGGAAGTAGTAGAGCTGAACTTTACAAGCCCATAAGTTGGTTTAAAATTCCTTTTAACGCTGAGCTACACCATGTCTTCAGCATAGTATTGATTCAGCTAAAAATGGGAGAAAAGATTTACATCAACATCAATTTTTCTAGGCAGAATATAGTTTATTCAGGACAATTTGCCCATAATCCAAAATTATCCAAACTAATTTACTTTCAAATTTTTACTGACACAGTCACATAGTTTTATTTGGTGACATTTGTTGACTCAGCAGACTGCCTCTTGTTTACTTTCATTCTACTATCCGGCTTTCATCTCAGCCAGAGCCTGTTTGAAACTAGGGCACTATTTCTTCCCTCAATCCAAGGATCACATGAATAACAAATACATGAAAATGAATGCAACATTTCTCTGAACATCAAGAGTAGCTTAACTTGAATACTAGCTGCTTGATGAAAAGGACATGATGTTTCTTTGTATTCTATGGGCTCTAATTCAGGGCCATTGACTACCACCTTCTTATCGAATATTTGATGATATGTCTGCGCAAAGGATTGAGTAAACAATGTAGTCAGGTGTATTTTCTCCTTTCTGTTTTGATAAAATTAGAGATCAGACTTGAAATATTATTCATGTTTCTCTAACATCATGAATACAGTACTGTTTTTTCAGCAAGAGACAATACTTCAGTGTTGGAAATTTTTCAAATCTCCGCAAAGAAAGAAGATATTCTGTCTTGCTTATCACTTGGCATATCTTAGAAACTGGCAGATTTATACTACTGGTGATATAATAAAATAAGTCATTTTTTATGGCGTTTTTGTCTTCTAACTTGTATGGTTGATTGGTAATCTGCATAATCATTTACTAATTCTGTATCATTAATTCTTTGTCATAGAACACATTCTTGGTCCTGGAATTCAGGAACGGCACTGGGTTCAGGTAAGTAGGAATTCTGGCTCAGCATGTTCAAATTTCTAGAATTGACTGTCCTGGGACATTTCTTTAGGTTTTGATATGTTTTTATGACAGATCTAAAATGTGCATGTTACCCAGGAGTGATCGTTACACCAATGATTGACAACCCTTAACGTCATAAATAACATTATATGTTGAGCATGGGAAAACACTTCTTTATTTTATGAGGACACAAAGGCTCACAGTAACTTAGTGCTTGACCTCAGGACACACAGGACATTGGAGAGTAGGAAAAGGAACTTGATATTAACATTCTCTTCCAGACCTTAAATGTCCTTGCTTCACTTTCTGTATTATTCAATCCAGCCTGCATGGTATGTTCCCATATAATCTTAACTCCTTACTCTGCTCCTTTACCTGAACTGACCCTGGAATGTCCCAGTTCTGAATTATTCAAATCATATGTCCTTGCTCCTATGTGCATGTTAGTACTTTGTGGGATAAAGCAGAACAACCATACAGACCAGGACCACCAGAAAGGTGTAGCCCCTAGCTCCAGCCGGGTCCTCAGCTGGCGGGGTAACCCTTGGGCATTCTTTAGTCCACGCCTCTTGATCTTCCTGATTAGGACCACTTGGCCCTCTACTCACTCCTCACTTGTTACTTCCCTAGTGACCTCAAGGCCTGTTCCACTCAAGGCCGGTTGCTCACTTCACTTTTAAAAATATGATTGAAATCTCGACATTTCTGGTCTTTTTTCTGTTCTCTAAGGTCAACGATATTTAAAGCAACTATGTTTTTCCAAACAAACAATGAGTTACTCTTTCAATGTATGTCAATTTAAAACTTTCACCCAGGACTTGGTGTCCTGGATTTCAATAACAGCTGTGCCTGCTCTGAGTTAGTCATGTGAATCCTATGTCTGTAAACATACAATGCAGAAGAGGAGGTTACTCAAATATATCTAATGATACATTATTTGGAGTCAAAAGCGTCTAGATGTGATAATAAATGGGATCATTTCAAATGTGGGATTTGGACAGTTCATGCCTATTAAGCAAACTACTGCTCACAAGAACTCGTCTACCTTCAAGAACCTAAATCCCACCATACACTTAATAGTCCCCAATAAATTATTAAACAGTTAGATTATGTGGTTATTGGATTATGTGAGTTTTTGGTGAAACCTGGCTACTTTCATTCTTAAGTGCTTATAAAATTCTCCTTCTTGTGGATTGTGACATTGAGCTTGTCATTGAAAATATCCCTGATCAAAACCATTCAGAGACAGTTTTCTCCTTTTCTTTGAACATTAGCAGTCTCATTAAACTAAAACTAAAGCAACAAACTGTTAATTCTACAAAATTATTAATTTTGTAGAGGAAGTGGTACTGACAAATAAGAATATGGAATGCTTTTGCACTATTTTAAATCTGTGAGTCTATTTTGCAGTACATTACTGTGCAAATTCCTTGATTTGTTCATGATAAAAGACTTGGGAAAAAGTTAGAACATCTTAAAAAAAAATATTTTTGCCTTCTGCCCAGAGATAACAACTGTGGGAAATTTTAACATTACTTTTAATAGTATTAAAATAATAGCGTATTATTGTGGGATTTTGTACCAATATATCCTATGCACTTCAATATTTAAAATTAAAAGGATTGTGTTTTTATGAGAAAGTTTATTTTCAGAACTCATGTATAGTAAATGAATGTTTGTTTTGCTGCCTTGGAGTTTTTTTTGATTTTACAATCTAACCATAGCAGTAAATAAATTATAAACAAAACTGATTAACAAAATGATTATTTAGAAATCAGGATATTTACTTTGTTACCTATATGCCATCATATTTTAAAGTTTTCAAAATAGGGATAGTGTGCATTTGAATTAGGGGCTTTAGCTATAAAGTTTGGAGAAATGAATACCATTTTATATAATCATGTAAGTTAGGAGTTATTCCTCCGGGGAGGTTGTTTTGTGTGTGAATGTGTGTACCAAGTTCCAATTTGTCCTACTCCTTCTAAGACTGAATATTAGTAAATTTTTAGCATTAAACCGTCTTATTTTTATGTAACTTCATTATTTAGAATGGCACACACACACATACAACACGACTTAGAACAATCCATAAATCCTACACCCAGGTGCTGCCTTACCGGACATCCGCTGTATGATCAGGAAGCCAATGTTAAGTCTTTCTGACTATTATTAGATGTTTGGAAAGATCCAGATTCTCTTTTATCTGGAGATACCAGTGTTAGTAGGCAATTAAACATTGAACTACATTTGTAGGTGCCATTCTGCTCTTGTGAAATAGGAAAAGAAAGCAAGAAGACAAACACAAATCTGTGAAGCCAAACTGTCTGAGGAGGAAGTCATGTCTTACTAGCATATGAATTGTTGACCTGTGGCTCCAGAAAGTTTGGGGACCACAAAATCTAAGTTATGTTTCCAGTCCCCATGCAGATGATACCTTCACTTACCTACACAATACACAGTTCTTTGGTAGGTAATATAAAGGGAAACTTGAGTGTGTTATAAAACACAGACCTTTTTCTACTTTACTACAATACATTTAATTTGAAAACTCTTTAATTGATACCATTCAGTCTGCTTTCTCATGTCCTTTAAAAAAGATTTCAGTGAAGCCTTGGTCAAATCAGCCTTCCTGATTTGAAATACTAGTCTCAGTTTCATAATACGTTGGCCAGAAACCATGTCACTGTGGACATTCTTGCTACTGCAACAGGTGTTTGTCGGTTTCTTAAGTTGCTTTCCTTTTCCCTGAGGTGGTGTTATTTCCGGTACATTCCAAAGACTCTGAAAAAAAACTTTTGCAATCTCTTGCCAAGCCAAATCATGACTCCAGCCTCAAAGTTATCGAGCCCGTTGTCTTTAAGCTGCTAGGACATAGGCAAATTGTGTGTATCTTTCTCTAATTCTCAATTTTTAAGAACTAAGATATTTAGTAAGAGTTCTTCAAAACAAAATCTGAAAGTAGAAATTATTTTTGTTCAGAAGAAAACACTCTGGGAGAGGCTTGATTATGTTCCTAGTTAACCTGACATGAAATGGTTTTCATCATCCATTTAGACCACCCTGCACTCTGACATACACATAAAACAGACCTTGATAACTTGCAGTCTACCTGCTTATTTTTCCTCTAGAACTGAGGGCTCTGCATGCACTGCATGGCTAGACTTCCAATTGCAGAACTTATGGGAAGGGAATGTCAGTAGAAAGGAGATCATTGATCAATTGTGCATTTATACAGTTTTCACCCTCTCCGCGGATTCCACTCCTACTTCCCCACATAAAGCCCAAGGCTGCCATAGATCAATCCACTGTGATCAGAGCACACACAAGCACTTCAGACTGTGACAAAGCAGCAAGAAGACAAGATTGCTCAGACCAACCTTTTGGAAGTTTCTCAGTCCCGCTGAAGGCAACCAGAGTAAGAATATGTACCAGTGGAATGTTGACGAGCTCTCTCATGATTAATCCAGACTCAGGCAGGAGAAAGTTCTTTCTGGACAATGCAAGGAAAATGCCCCCACAGTTTACATTTTAAAGCATAGTTTGTTCCAAAAGGGTCGTCTGCTAATGACTGTTTGTGTCAGCAGCTCCACCGGCTCTAAGTATAATCAGGAATTCTCAGACTTGGCGGCAGTGATGGACACCAGCAGCTGGTGAGTGTCCACTTAGGCTGGTAATGCAAGCGTAGGGCTGGAGGAACAAGGGAAAGAAAATCCCTTTAGAATCCCTTTTAAGACAGTGGCAGAAGGACAATACCAGATGCCTTTTGCAACCGTCACTGTTTGCCCTGTGTGTAGGTTTCCAGGTCTTTGATTCAGTTCACTACCTCTCCTGTGCTCAAACCAGAAACCTGGGAACCTGGGTGTCTCTAACTGTGACTCCTCCTCATCTCTCACTCCATCCCCCACATCCAACCCATTGCCAATTCCTACAGATTGTGCCAGTGTATAGTCCTTGATTTCTCCCCTTCCTTTGATTCTATCATGTTATCCCAGCCCCCTTTTTATTTTTATTTTATTTTTTTAAGATTTATTTATTTTTATACAAGAGCTGGGGTACAGGCCAGAGGTGCGGGAGGGTGAGAGGATTCACCAGAGACAGAGCCGGGAACAGAACAGGCAGACTGACGAAATACGCTGCTGTGGGGAGCAGCGGGCAAGACAGGAGAGGTCTGCCGCACCATGTGGGATTCTCGCTGGCCCAGCCGGGATTGAACCCACACTGCAGAGGCTGCAGACAGCTTCACAGCACTGCACTCAACCCACTGCACCACCAGGGAGGGCCCCAGCCTCCTTTTTAAACATTCGTCACTGAATGACAGTGAGAGTCTGTGTCTGTTCTTTCCACCTTGTTCTCATCATCCTCGGATCTCTTTTCATATAGCTTGTCCTGCTCAAAGCCTTCAGGAAGTTGTCATCACAGAAAAACTTACTCCAGCCTTCCTAAAATGACATACTGATAGTTCCTTGTTTCCATGAATTACTCATACTATTCCACCCTCTTGGAATGCTGTTCCCCTCCTTCCCACCAGTTAACACCTATCTCAGTTTAATTATCATCACCTCCTAGGAGCCATCCCAGACCAAAAATTCCATACCTTCCCAAAGATGCATCAAATCTGCCTCCTCAGCTTCCATAATAAATTGCACACACCTCCATCATTGCCCTTACCTCATTGTTTTAAGATTATTTTCTCCCTGTGATTGTGGCTCTTCATTCTTTGGCTTCATGAATTCATTTATAGGAATTCAGCTATTAATTTGGTTGTAATTTTTCATATCAAAAATTGAAAATGGAAATAGTCAACAATGGAGGTAGATTAAGTATATTACATCTAGATAATGGAACATTTAAAATATTTCAAGTCATGATGCAGAAAAATATTTAATAGCATGGAAGATAGTTCACAACAAGGGGTTACTTGAAAAATCAGGTTAATTATTTGCAGATAAAACTGAAGATTGTGTGATTTGAATGTGTGTCTTTCTTGAAATAGTACTAAAGGAAATATTCTCTCCCTAATTCAATCCACAAAGACAAAAAGAATAGTAGAGGACACAGTAGCAATTTTGGGTTGAAAGCTTACAAGAACGTGGCTGAATAGGAAAAGACTTAGCAGAATTGATCATGCTAAACCCTGGGCTGCTTTTGGAGAAAGCCGGGGGAAACCTGCTGGTACCATATCAATAGAATTTTCAGAGAGCCCAGGGACTGGAAGTAACAGGTACTTCTGGAAGTGGGGATAGGGACAGGGCTAAAAATATTATAGGAGTGTTTGATAGTCTATTTTAAAGTCTCAGAGGCAAAAATGGTTAATTCGTCTTTTTTCTGCTTACCTGCATTTTCCTAAACAGCATGCTTGTCTTGTTATTTCTTGATTTTTTTTTCCAGCTCTTGGCATTAGCTATTACTTCCTACTGTGAAGACAAGAATTTACCTTTTTCCCCTCTCCCTTACCTTCTACACATAAACACACTTCCTGAAGATTGTGTGATTTGAATGTGTCTTTCTTGAAATAGTACTAAAGGAAATACTCTCTCCCTAATTCAAATCCACAAAGACAAAAAAAATAGTAGAGGACACAGTACATTGACTTCATTTGGTAGTTTAAAATGTTTCATTGTTAAAAATCAAGAAAGCAATCTAGATAAAGGGAGTTACAAAAAAAGGGAAATACTTTAAAAAGAGTCCCCATTTAGGAGCAGGAAATGAAGGAGAACTTTAAAAATATGTTTATATATCACTTTGATATGTAAAAAGTGAACTTAAGAATAAATTGGCATGCATACAAATTCATATATTATTATGATGTTTCAGGGAAATAGTATATTGCATATGTTACTATGCTAAACCCTGAGCTGTCATTGGAGAAACTTACATAGAAAAATAGTTTTAGAAAAAACTAAAGTAAGTAACATGTTTATTGTGGTTAGATTGATAGGTTTACAAATATAAATTAACATTTATTTTATAAATATATTTATTTTCTAAGTAAGTAACTGCTGCCTTGGGTAATAAAATATTCAGTGTCCAGAGCAAGAGCAAAATTAATTTTTCACTACATACCCTTTGATATTATTTCCTTTTTTTTCTTTTTTACTTATTAAAGTCCATGCATTTTTAATACCTGGGGTATAGATTATGCTTTTATGAATTTTGCAAAAACTTTCTATGTTAAATCCCTTTCCTACCTGTGTAAGTGATTGGTTCAGAGATGGGTTTATGACTCAAACTGGCCAATCCAAGATCTCCCTGATCTTTTATTGGACCTAATGGAAAATAAGTTCTTCCCTCTTAGATTACTACCTGTTAGGACCAGATAAACTAGGGTTGTTGGTGTCCTTCACCTATTGTTAACAAAAATAATGTGCAAGACCAAATTTACTAATCAAACTTCCTTGCTTTTAAAATTAATAAAGTTGGGGTAGGGATATGTTTGGCTGGTATGAGTCTGGGTCCTTAAATTGAAATCAAAATTATTCTAATGTAATTTAACTAGAAGCAATATAGATTTCTCCTCTAAGAATATTCTGTAAATGTTGTGTATTTCATGGGAAGTTTATGACATTTAGATATCAGTAAGATTAGCATCCTGCATTTGGACATTAACAGGATGAACATTATGCATACCTGTCATTTCCATAAGAAGCACTAAGTCAGTGAAGTTCCTGGAAATTTTGATATCACTGTAAGTTTTTGAGCTGAAGTTCAACTCAGGATCAGTAATAACCCTCCATGAAGGGAAGCCCAAAGTGAGCCACGCAAGTGGCTTCTTCACTCAAATGCCAAGAAGGAGGAATAGTGAGTGAGTCTTGTCTATCATCTTCTCCCTTTTCCCTAAAATATAGAACAAGACTTGATGGTGGCCATTGTTTTTAATTTTAAGTAGACCAGTGACCCTGGGAAATTATCCATTATTTCAAATTCCACCACAACCTGAGCCTGAAGGTGACAACGGAACTGGGCAAAGCTAAGGAGAACTGAACTCTGTTGAGGGAAAAATCAAACCAGAAGTTGAGGGAGAGTGTTGGTTCAAAAATAATCATTGGCCAAGAGAAGCCCATGGAGAGTGCCGTGTAGACATGATGAGAACTGCAGTAGGTCCTACATGTGCCACAGGAGGCTGCTGGCCTGTCCTGTTCCTTGCAGCAGAAACCCAATGGCTTTCCATCCCATAATACAAAGGAATCTATTCCTTACAATAGCAGGTGGATTCAGATGCAGCAAGTGGGGACTGGGTGCCAGCCAGTTATTTGGGTTCTTTCTGAAGCTATCGGGACTGATGGCTTCTCCGCTTTAATAAAATACACTCTGCCAGCAATTAAGCTTGCCTTCCCACCTTTGGTATCTGTGCTGCTTTCTCTCAGAAGCTGGCCAGGATGCTGAGACGTAGGCTCAGAGAGCCAGTTACACCACTCTGAGCCGCATCTTGAACTAGGCATAGGGGTTTGGCTGCACAGTAGCTTTTGAGACCAGACTCATTCCTGCTGGAGTCAGCATGTTGCCAGGTTAGTGCTGCTGGCTGGCACCACCTCTCACACATCTGGCCGGCACCACCTCTCACACAAAGGGCTCCTTCCTGTTATCACAAAGGGCAGTGACCTAATGCTCTTTCTCACTGGTCAGCAGACAGTGGGTCAAACATGTCATATGGATTGCCCTTTCCAAAAAACTCCTGTGGAGTCCAAAAATTGGAGGAGCTATTTTTTCAAAAATAGAATGGCATTCCCCATTAAATTTTAGCATAGCAATTAGAAGCACATCAATATTTTGGGGGCCTACACTTTATAAAATTGGGAGGAACTCTTAAAAGAAATTTGTTGTTCAAGGAGTGAATGCATTGCTGGATATTCAGAAACATGCAATAGAGTTTAATGTCCAGTGAAGGAGTGAATATTAAAAAAATCACATGAAAAATTAAGTTATACTCTCAAGAGATACATTGTACTCTAAAAATATATTAAAGAATTATTCAACCTGGTCTGAAGGCTCAAGAAATGCTTCCCTGAGTAAGTGTGATTGAGGCTGAGGCCTGCAGGATAAGTAAGAGTCAGGCAGCCAAATTTGGGAGGTCTGGGAGTGGATCGTACCAGGTAATGGGAAAAGAATGTGGAAATGACTCAGGACATGAAGTAATAGGGCCATGTGATGGAAATGAAAGGTCACTGTGTTTGCAGTACAGAAAGTAAGGGTAAAAGCCACAGAGGCAGGGAGGGGAGGCCATTCAGGATCTTGTATGGCTCGGTGGGAACTTCATCCTAAGAGCAGTGAAAAGCCATGAGAATGTAGAGCTATAAATAGTGCTATACAATTAGAGCTATAAAGTAGTGAATCAATTATGCTTAGGGGAGAAGGTGGAAGGAGAGCAAGCCATGTGGCTGAGCCATTAACATTGCAGACTTTAAAAATAAGTAAAAATAATGAACTAGAAAAACAGACTGATAAATAGCAGCTGGTGAGTCAGAGACTTAAGTAACATGTCACCAAGGCTAAAGGAAAAGAAGAGCCATGTTCAGAAGGAAAGTATGCTTTCCAGAAGCATGTTGGATGCTACTGAGAGGTCAAGTAGAGATAGTAGAGGAAGGTTCAGTGAACTCTGCCATCCCGTCCACAAATTTCCCTATTCATCCCTTCCTTATCATGGTCCATTACTAGACCTTATGCTCAGGATTCCAGTCACTCCTACCTTCCTTGAGAACTTGCATTATTATCTCTCTTCTCTCCTGTGAGAAAGCAACACAGAAGTCATATAAAGTAATGGCTTTGATAAAAAGGAGTGTCAGGGAGAAATGGAGAGTGTGCTGAGAAACCAGAGTGGTAGATAGATTGAAGATAGAATAAGGCGTGTGCATGGAGACAGCGTGTGAATATATTTCTCTGTAAAAGAGTGACTATAAAGGACAGGACAAAGTTTAGCAGCAGCTAGAGGGAGAGGTTGGATGAAGACAGAAATCTTCATTTATTTTTTAAAAGATTTATTTATTTATGCATGCAAGAGCCGGGGTACAGGCCAGAGGTGCAGGCAGGGGCGAGGATTCTCACCAGAATCCTCTGGTGAGAGGATTCACCAGAGACAGAGTGGGGAACAGAACAGGCAGACTGACTGAAATACACTGCTGAGGGGAGGAGTGGGTGAGTCAGGAGAGGTCTGCTGTGCCATGTGGTTAGCTCCCTGGATGGCTGGGGATCAAACTCATGCTGCAGAGGCTGCAGATTGCTTCGCAGTGCTGTGTTTAACCCCTTGTGCTACCAGGGAGGCCCTTATTTATTTTTAACATGTGCCATGAAGGAGGTTATAGACACAGGAAAGAAGAGAGATAATAGTGCAAGTTCTCAAGGAAGGCAGGAGTGACTGGAATCTGAGCATAAGGTCTTATAATGGACCATGGTCAGGAAAGGATGAATAGGGAAATTTGTTGACGGGATGGCAGAGTTCACTGATCCTTCCTCTACTATCTCTAAAAAGCATTAGGTGAAATGAAGCTTTCAAACTTATTATGGAGGATGAGAGCAGACAGTTGAGATTGTTTGCTATAAAGTTATATTGACACTGATTTGTACTCATATAACCTGGTGTGGGTTTTTTACCCCCTTGGGAACTTCTCAACTTCCCAAATGACAGATGTTGAATGGTTAGGTTTATTTTGGGGTTTGGGGGAGGAAAGGGTATTTGTTAGTGATATATAAGTCCAAGGAAGTAGCATTCCAGAAGAGAAAATGAAACATGACACTAGCAAGCCAAGTGGATGTATTGAGAAGAGAGTTAGTCAGTCAACAGGTGATGATACTGGCAGGATAAAGAAGGTGGGGAAATGGACAATGGAAGCAAGGGCTGTAAAGGGAGTGATTCAGCAGTGGGAACAGGTTTATGCCAGTTTGGGAGTTCTCCATGGGAACATAGCCTAAATGGTCACCTGGGGCCATTTTGCTAATGGATAGTTAAGCTCATTTCTCAGAGTGGAGACCAGCTGTGAGGCCATTGTCTTTGTTCCCAAGGGACACTGGGTTGCAATAGAATTGATGGAGAGAAGATGGATTTGAGACAGATATGCAAAGATCAATCGGAAGGACTTGATCATAAAGTCTAAATGAATACCAGATTTCCAATGTGAAAAATGAGCACATGTAGAAAGTGGAGTATTTAATTATATATTAGCAGGAACTTCCAAAAAGAAAAACTGCCTATTGAAATGGTTGATTTATAGCCTGTATGTCTTGAGCCTGCTGTCTGGGTCCCAACACTAAGTAGATGACCCACTCAAATAAATGAAGGGAGATACACAAAGGTAGAAGATGCCAAGAACTCAAGAAAAAGTGCAGAAGCTGTGAACTACTAACAGTTGCTCTTAACCACCTCCATAAAACCAGTTACTGGAAACTGAAGGCAATGATGACTGTGTTGAGATGAGCTTCGTAATAGGAGCTAAGATCTTTGTTTGAGGAATACAGTAACATCATGGGAGAACCTTTAATTCTGGCATTGGCCAGACCCAATGGAAGGCAAGAGAGCCTGTAGATGAGTTCATAGAACAGTTACCATAGGCATAAATCAGGAAGAAGGGGATCTGACAGCCAAATGGTAGAAGATCCAAATTGGCCTCTAACGAGCAGATAAGAGGGGTGTGCCAGGACTCCCACTCATCACAACAATTATTTTTTGAGTCATTCATTTAGCATGTCACATTTTCACATCTTTCTCTTCTTGCCCCCACAGATGGACTACACTGCTTCTCTAGGTACCACCCTTGTCTATTTGATACTCCAGTGTGTTACAGGGACAGTGAAACGATTCTCTGAGACCTCTAACCTGTTTACCTTGTCCTCAAATCAGCACTTCTTTCTGATTCATCCGGCCCCACTGACAATATCAAGAAATCAGCCTGAAAATTCTGTGCAAAGTCCTAAATGTAGCTACTGTTCAAAGATGCTGAAGTTACAAAGCTAAACATAGTCTTACCATACAATGCAGTTATCATGTTCCTTGGTATTTACCTGCACATAGGTGTTCATAGCAGCCTTATTCATAATTGCTAAAACTTGGAAGCAACCAAAACACTGTTTTCAATTAGTCACTGACAGAGAAGCAATGATCCACTAGGTGAGTGAATAATTAAACTGGCACATCCAGACAGTGGAATATTTCTCATTGCTGAAAAGAAATGAGCTATCAAGTCTTGAGAAGACGTGAAGGACACTTAACTGCTATTACTAAGAGAAAGAGCCAATCTGAAAGGGCTTGCAACTGTATGATTTCAACTACCTGACATTGTAGAAAAGGCCAAACTATGAAGACAGTAGGAAAAGATCAGTGGTTTCTGGGGGTGGGTGGAGCTGGGAGGAAAGAGGTGAATAGTCAGAGCACACAGAATTTTTCGGGTAGTAAAAATACTCTGTATGATATAATGATGGCTATATGGGTTGATCCAAACCCATAGAATGTATGATACCAAGAATGAACCCTGGAAATTTTGGACTTAGAGTGATTGTAATGTGTCAGTGCAAATTCATTCTTGGTAAAACATGTACCATCCTGGTGAGTGATGTGGTAATGGAGAAGGTATTCATATGTGGGGTAAGTTAGTGAAGGGGAAATCTCTTTACCTTCTCAGTTTTATTGTAAACTTAAAACTATTCTTTTTTTAATATTTTAGTTTATATAATTCTTACATCACTTTTCATTTTTGCACAATGTATGCATTTTCATTTTGGTTATATTCCCCATACAATTGCACCGCCCCTTATTTTGACCCTAATCCTTCCACTCCCCCCCCCCCCAGTGTGTCTCTGGTCCATAGTTGCTTGTTGATTTTGATTTTTACTTTGTATTAATTAGTCTTTTTCCTGGTCCCTTATTTAGGTTTTCTAAATTCCTGCTATGAGTGAGACCATCTGGTATTTTTCTTTCTGACTTATTTCACTGAGCATGATCCCTTCTAGCTCCATCCATGTTGCTGCAAACTGCATGTGTTTATCTTTTTAATTGCTGAGTAATATTCCATTGTGTATATGTACCACATCTTCTTGATCCAGTCATCTATTCTAAAAAATAAGTTAAAAAAAGAATTTATGTAGTCAGGTACAATAATATTATTCAATTCATGTTTTGATTGAGGGATATTTATACACATAGTCAACAACTACAGATGTCATTTTATGATCAAGTAAAAGTCATAAAAATATCTTTGAAAGAAAAGTATGATCCTCTATAGTGAAGTTTTGTTGTTCTTGTTTTTTTCCATTGAGGTTACATTGGTTTACAACAATGTAAAGGCAAAACTATGAAGACAATAGGAAAAGATTAGTGGTTTCTGGGGTGGATGGAGCTGGGAGGAAAGAGGCAAATAATCAGAGCACAGGTATAGGCTCCACCTCTTCAGATATACATTGCCACACCACCAAGGCACCGTGGTCCATTTGCCCCTCTCCCTGTTTTGCTATCCCTCTCCCCCCTTTCAATTTTACACACAGATTTCTAGGGTTGGTTTTTGGCTTGGTTTTGTCTGACCCTTTGTTTTGTTTTTCTTTAGTCCACAAATAAGTGAAACCATACACTGTCTTTCTCTTTCAGCTTAGCATTCTCCCCTCCAGTTCTATCCACGTTCTCACAAATGGCAAGAGTTAATCTGTTTTTTTTTTTTTAATGGTTGAGTAGTATTCCATGGTGTATATATACACGACATCTTCCTAACCCATTCCTGTCGCTGGGCACTTAGGTTGTTTCTATAACTTGCCTATAATAAATAATGCTGCAACAGACATAGGCGTGCACGTATCCTTTTGAAGTAGTGTTTTTGCATTCTTCAGGTAGATACCTAGAAGTAGAATTGTGGGATCTGATTGGTAGATCTATTTTTAATCGAGAAACTTCCATATTGTCTTCCATACAGGCCAAAGTCAACATTCTTACCCTCTTCCTAAGTTTGTGTGAGTTTCAGTAGGAGGCAGCTCCTTGGTCTCACTACAAGAAAGAGCAAGTGAATATTTATTCTTGTGAACCCTGCTAGCAGGACATGGATAAGTGACCAAACCTCAGACAAGCAGAAGCCTTTGCTGGGACTTTGGACACAATGAAGGGGCTAGAATTCATTGCTGTGGTGGTGGCATCAAATGTTTGTTGGCAGTAGTGCCAAGAGCAGGATACAGTTGTGGCAGTGCTGGCGCAGTACCCAGTAACTGGAGATGGCAGTGACTGGCTCGGCCCAGTGTCTAGCTGCAGAGCTGTGTCACCCTGACCAGGCTGTTCTTCTGCTGAGATCTTGGCCATAGTGCTTGCCACCTGACTGTCTTTAGTTCCTGCCTGGCCCTCCAGTGTTCCAACGATTCCATACACTACCTATTATCCTTCCAAAAGGATAATTCTTTTTCTCCCAAATTAACCAGAGTCATTCTCTATGAATTGCAATAAAAAATGTCTGTGTTGCAGACAAGAAAATTAAAACTCTGACAGGTTAAGAGATGTCCATAATCTCATAACTAGTAAGTGATGAGGCAGAATTCTCATGTAAGTCCATCTGACCACTGAGTATTAATTTTTCTCCCCAAACCACTGCATCTAAATTTCAGATATACACTTCATATTATAGACTGATGTTTGAATGACCAACCAAGGGTAGAGATTAAACTAGTTAAGTGATGATTTTGTCTTCTCATGAGTGCAACTGAGAATTCTGGGAAACAGCCAACAAGGTTATCCAGTATTAGGGGAGGTGTGTGCTTTGCAAAGACCACAGTGAATATGTTCTTTCACATGTGAATGAGTTGTCCGGGATTCTTTACAAATTGATATCAATAATCTTAGCAGGAAACCTGGCTTAGAGGGTGAACAAATATATATGCATAGTTACTGATGAGATCAGTCAGGGTTCTGGTGGGACTTAATCTAAACTTGGGGTGGCAGGTCAGTACATGCTTCCTTTTATCTGGGACCAAAAGTTACTTTCCCAGCAAGCACAGCTTAAGTATGCCTGAACTCTAGGAGACCAGACAATTCATGCAGGGTTTCTACTTCCTGGGTCCTTAGTAAAGAAAAAAACCTCAGGACTTAACTGCCTTCAATTTTGAAGGCATTATTCAGACAATATTTCAGTATTCCAGTTACCTATGGTGATATAGGAGGTAATGACTTCTTTCAAAGGACAGGCAATGATAGCATCAGGAACTATTGACTCTAGAAACCTGAGAGTTTCTCTATTGAATTATTACTATTGGGTTCACATTACTGTTGCAACTTGCAGGATTATGAATGGGAGACTTGATGACTGGATTTTATCACTTTGCCTACAAAACAATTTTAATTATGAACTTTTTGGGATCTTAGTTGTCTTGGTATATCAGTATCTAAAATGTTGGATGTGTGGACAGGATTTTGGGTTTGCTTTCTTCTAAACAGAGAAAAGAGTATATTTCCCTTTCCATTGGGACCTCAATTTTACATGCATATAGTCAGAGTTCATAATTGTAGTGCTAATCTCCCTTGGAAATAAAATTTAGATACTAAAAGAGAGCAACTTGTAGCTGCTTCTTATTGGTTAAAGCAAACACTTTAAATAGGGACTGGCACGTGGAATACATTTAATAAGTAAAAGTCATGTAAAATTCAGGTTTTTTTCCAAATTTACATGGCTCAAGATTGTCCTATATAAGAGAGTATGAAATGAACAGCTAACCCAACAGGGCAAGCTGTATCTTCAAGCTAAGATAGTCTCCATTATTTGTTCCTCTAGCTATGTCATCCCTGTTTGGATGAGGGATGTTATTATAGGGAGTTGTAGTAGAGAACTTGGGAAGGTATTATAATTTCAGAGATCATAAAATCTGATTTAGAATGTTTTCTGAACATTTAGAGTTTAAATAATGAAAAATGTGTCTTAATTTAAATAAACCCAAGATCATGGTACCGGACAAAATTGATCCAAAGTCCTCTAACATCAGTATGCCCATTGCAAACACATCTTCTTCCCTGAAACCTAGGAATTCCTTGATCTCAGTTCAGTGACTATCATCATCTTCTATGCAGCTTCCTGAGCCATTAAACTGAGTCATCCTGACGACTTTCTTTATTCTTTTTTTTTTTATTTATTTATTTATTTTTTTTAAATATTAAATTTTATTTTTATATTCCCCCATACAATTGCAAACGCCCCATTCTGACCCCAATCCTTCCCCTCCCCCCCCCACCCCCAAAAAGTGTCTCTGGTTCATAGTTTTTTGTTGATTTTGATTTTCACTTTCTTATATTCATTTTCCTGGTCCCTTATTTAAGTTTTCTAGATTCCTGCTATGAGTGAGACCATCCGGTATTTTTCTTTTTCTTTTTGGCTTATTTCGCTGAGCATGATCCCTTCCAGTGCTTTCTTTATTCTTAACCCTGTATTTAATCTGAGTCTTATCAGGTTTACATTCTGAAGGCCTTTCTAATTTATCCCTTCCTTCTTGTCTTATTTTAAGCACTCATTAATTTATTAGCTCTTTACTATAACAGCCCCCTAATGGTTCTCCCTGCCAGTCATTTCTCCACACCAATGTTAGAGAGCTCCTTCTACTATAAAAATCTGACACAGCATTCTCTGGCTTGGAATGTTTTATAATTTCTTGCTGTTGTTTGGATAAACTCCACACATAGTCACATGACAATCCTCTGCTTACCGCTCCTCCTGCTCCTCCTGTCTGCACTTCCTCACATTCTTTGTTCAAGGCAAAACTGCAGTGATTTGATAGCACCAAGCTCTGTCTGACCTCCATGACGTTCAACCTGTTTTTCTATCTGCTGGAATGTTAGTCCCCCTGTTTATTTTTATCCATTCATGGCTGTCCTTTAAGATTCCTCCTACTCTTTACATCCCTGAGATGTCTCATTTCATCCCCAGTCCAAGTGGGATGTCTTCTTCTCTGTCGCCATTCTGTATTTGCATCTCTCTATGAAAGACTGAGTTTTTTGTCTTCTATCGCTGTGACTCCCATAGCTAGCGGAACTCTCATGTATTGTAGAGCTTCTTACACCAATCCCCTACTTTTTGAAAATTCACATTATGCCATCTCACTTTTATAAAAAAGCCTAGGTTAGTACCTTTTTTCTCAGCACAAAGAAATTCAAAGAGGATTTTCGACTAAATTCAAAGAGAATTTGTGACTAAAAAGATGGAAAAGCAGCCGCCATGTTTAGGTTTGCTTTAAAGCAACGTGCACGGAGACGCCGGGTACTCCAAGCAGTGAGAGCGACCTGCCCAGCTCCTTGCTGGGGTATGACGTCATACAGGCTGCATGTGTATGACATCATCCCTGCTCTTAGCATATGTGAGTGAAGTTTTATGTACTATTTGGTATGATTTGGTTTGCTATTCCTGGGGATCTGCGAATGCTTGAAAAATTTTCCATATGCATTCACGGTAACTGCTTCTGCTTTTTTGGCGTATGAAAGCTTTCATAGAAATGCTGTACTTTCAGAGGCAGTGGAAACCTTTACCTACTTTATGATGAAAGAGTGAATAAATGAAACCATGCCCTTCTTCCCTAGGAATGTAGGCTTTGGCGGTATATATATATATATATTTTTTTTTTTTTTAGGATTTATTTATTTATTTATTTATTTATTTATTTATTTATTTATTTTTTTATACAAGCACTGGGTACAGTCAGAAGCGCGGGAGGGTGAGAGAATTCACCAGAGCCAGAGCGGGGAGCAGAGCAGGCAGAAGGACCGAAGTACACTGCTGAGGGGAGCAGCGGGCGGCAGGAGAGGTCTGCGCGCCATGTGGGACCCTCCTCCGGTGGCCGGGGAGCAGCCAGGGATCGAACCGGCGTCGCAGAGGCCGCGGGCAGCTTCACAACCCAGCGCTCAACCGCTGCGCCACCGGGGAGACCCCATATATTTTTGATAGAAGAGGGGAGCATTGAAAGAGATTTTCTGCACTTACTCTCACGTCTTATTTTTTATCTTCTTGAGTGGTATTTAAAATGTTAGCTCATATGCAGTTATGCTTTGTAGCTTGAAAATAATTGTTTGGAGGCATACTCAACACTGAAAGGAAGCAGAACTGGCGCTGCGTGTTGCTAGGTAATTGAAATCTATGCTTTTGGAAGAGGTGAAAGGAGATTATCTGTGTTATTTACAAGGCTCACTACGGGGAAAATGGCAGGCAGGCACTCTGGAAAGTTTGTTTACAAGGATGGAGTCAGTTTAATTTGGACCTTTTCTGGCCTTTGTTATTTGGGAACCTGAGGGCAGTGGTAAGCAATTGCCTTTCCTTGGTTGCTCTTATAATACAACTGGTGCCTGAGTGCCCTGTGGCTTTCCTTCTGTGTCCTCATCTCATCTCCCTGCTGCAATTCTGGGCCTCATTGAGAGTTCCCTGAAATTGTGAAGAAACACAGAAAAGAAAACTGTCATTTAAACCCCTGCCAGGATGACAAATTCATGCCTATTTCTCACTACCTGTCTCTTCTTTCATTACATTAATGAGTGTTCCAGATGCCTAGCATGCTCCTCAAAAATCAGAGGGGTGGTTTTAAAGCACTGTGGAAATGAAAGGAAAACAATGCATTAGATCACCTCCAAAGGAAACATGGACCTACGAGTATTATTTCTCAGTTTCGTTCCACCCATCAGCACCATTTATATATCTTAACCATGGCTTAGAGACGGACAGTTCCATTCAACTCAGTACATCATTGCTAGGCCCTATGCCAGGTGCTGCAATCCAAGAGAAACATCGACAACTGTTTCCACTAGGCCATGTAAGGAGAGACACTACTGGCAAAGCTTGGAGCATTACAGCAGGAGCAGAGCAGTCCTGGCCAAGTTAGGACAGTGGTGGAGTGTTGTAGGCTGCCTCAATGTGGACCCCCAAATGTGGAATCTCCATTCCTAATGTGTGGTCTGGATTTATGACTCATCTCTAGTGAACATAACATAACAGAAGTGATGGTCTGTCACTTCCAAGATTAGGTTATAAAAAGATTGCTGTTTCCATCTGGGGTTTCAGGACAACAGGACTTGGTGAGGCAGAAGGTAAAACAGAAATGATTCCAGGTTTTTGGATTGAATACCTGCATGGTGTGGTATCATTCACTCAGTTGCTAAAGATTGTATTAAAAAAAAAAAAAAAAGACAGTTTAAGTCGGAAAATGTTCTTAATCATGATTTGGGATTTGGATGTGCAGTTTGAGATGTCTATGTGTTATCCAAATAAAAACGTTTGCCAAGAAAGTCAGATTGAAATCCAAAGTTCAGAAGGAAACTTGAGTATAAATTTGGGAGTTTTCAGCATGTTGATGTTTAATCATTAGGCAACACAGATTTCATGGGCGAGTAAGATGGAGCAAGAAGGAGGCTCCAAGATTGAGATGTAAGTAATGGCAACTTTTAGAGACTGAATTGAGAAAGAGCCAGTTAATGAGTTAATGAGGCAGAATGAGAACATTTGCCAGAGAAATTGGAGAAAATCGGGTGTGTGCTGATTGTGAGAGGAAGGAGGCTATTCCTCAAGGAGAAAGGGGTCAGCTTGGTCAAATGCTGCTGAGATGATGAGAGGTGTTGGCCTGGGAGTGCCCATCTGACTTGGTCCTATGGTGATTGCTGGTGACCTTGACAGAAAGAATACAAGCTCCAAGATTTAAGGGCTAACATAAGCACAGAAACACAAGGCTGAACACAACATTTCACAAGACAAATCTTGGAGATCCTGCTCTATTCAATTTCAGTTTGATTTAATTTGATTTAATTTGATTTATGGACTCATTTCAGAAAACTGAAACATAATGCATTTGAATTGTTAACACCATATTTAAAGTAGCTTTGCAAATTACTTCCTAAAATTACTACCCCTCTTTTTTTTTTCAAAGCGACTAAAACATTAGACAATTAATGCAGATGGTTCTCCCTTCTCCTTGCCAGTTGCACAAATTATGAAAGTGCATCTCCTCATGTGATGGATTTTCTTTGTCTTGAATAAATTCAAAAGGATGCTAGGAGCATTTTCTAACATTTATAAATAGTGCCCTATTCTTATAGTGACCATGCTGGATAAATAAAGCCTCAGGAAGTGTGTAGTAATGACAAGGCTGCTGGAAAGGAATTTTCCAGTTTTGAGAAATATAGAACCTCAGGGAAGAAGAAACCTTCATTTCGTCCCTCAACAGCTCAGCAGCTCAGCAGCACATTATAATGTGAGGAAAGTGACACTGCCCTCTGAATCAGTATGACGTGGTAGGTTTATTCACAGTCTATTTTTGCAGTGATCTTTTGGAATTGATGCAAGGATTAATAACCATGGTTTATGCATAACTCTGACATTCTCAGGAGATTTAATTTAATAACAATATAAACCCACAGATAAGTCTTATTTTTGTAATGTCCTAGTAATCATTAGGATTAAAGGAGGCAAATCACCCCTACTGGTGCTTTCTCAAAGCTGGGGTATGTGACCTACCAACCAGTGCAGAGGTTGCTTTAGGTGAGCAGAGGGCAGGGACCAGATAGAACTGTGCTAACTAGGGAAAGCCCTAGAGAGTCACACAGGCCTGCATCCATTTTTACAATACATACCCAAGGACACACTGGTTTTCTGTCTTCATGACTGGAGGAAGATTTTTGAGATGGTTCTTTGGCAATAGTCTGGTGAAAGTTGTTGGATTTATCATCCTGGATCAGGAAATATTAAAGGACTGCAATAAACCCCGATGTGATTTTAAGGTACTTTTAATCTTTCATATTCTAAAAAAATCTTTTTCTAATTATAGCCATAAGAAAGCAGCGATAAAAAAATGTGAACAATATGAAAAGTCAATCATTTAATAGTAGTGTCAAGACATAGAAATTAACATTGTTACGATGTATGCTTCACAACTTCTTTCTTGTTACATACTTAGAAAATACGTTGAATAAAATTTGAAGCACAAGGCATGAAGTTTTGCTTACATTTCACCATCACTGATTATTACAAATTTTCATGTACCTGTTGACCATTTGTATGTCTTCTTTGGGAAGACTCAGAGCTTCTGTCCGTTTTTAAATTCTGTTCTTTGCCACTGTTGAATTGTATGAGTTCTTTATGTATTTAGGATATTAACTCCTCATCAGATACATGTTTTGTAAATGTTTTCTCCCATCCCATAAGTTGCCTTTTCATTCTGTTGGCTTCATTTGCTATGTAGAAGCCTTTTAGTTTGATGTAGTCCAGCTTGCTTATTTTTGCCTTTGCTTTTGGTGTCAGATTCAAAAAAGCATTGCTTGATATCATGGAACTTTCCCCCTATATCTTCTTCCAGGAGTTTTACACTTTCAGTTCTCATTAAGATTGTTTTTAACCCATTTTATGTTAATTTTCACGAGTGATATAAAATAGGGGTCTGGTTTCGTTCTTTTATGTATGAATATTCAAGTTTTCCAACACCATTTATTGAAGATACTATTCTTTCCCTATTGTGCATTCTTGGCAACTTTGTGGAAAATTAGTTGAACATACATGCACGAATTTATTTCTGAACTCTATTCTGTTCCATTGATCTGTGGTTGGTTTTTTTCTTTTAATAATAAATTTTATTTTTATATTCCCCATACAATTGCAACCCCCTTATTTTGACCCCAATCCCTCCCCTCCCGCCCTCTACCCCCCATAGAGTGTCTCTGGTTCATATTTTTTTGTTGATTTTGATTTTCACTTTCTTATAGTTATTCATTTTCCTGGTCCATTATTTAAGTTTTCTAGATTCCCGCTATGAGTGAGACCATCCGGTATTTTTCTTTTTCTTTCTGGCTTATTTCGCTGAGCATGATCCCTTCCTGCACCATCCATGTTGCTGCAAATTGCATGTGTTTATCTTTTTTGAATGCTGAGTAATATTCCATGGTATATATGTACCACATCTTCTTGATCCAGTCATCTATTTTTGGGCATTTGGGTTGTTTCCAAAGCTTAGCTGTTGTAAATAGTGCTGCTATAAACATAGGCGTGCAGGTGCTCTTTGGAATTGATGTTTCTGTGTCCTTTGGGTAAATACCTAGGAGTGGAATTGCTGGATCATATGGAAGCTCTATGTTTAGTAGGTCCAGAAATCTCCACACAGCTCTCCATAGTGGTTGAACCAGTTTGCACTCCCACCAACAGTAGAGGAGAGTTCCTTTTTCTCCACACCCTCGCCAACATTTGTTGTTGCTAGTTTTTTTAATATGTGCCATTCTCACTGGTGTGAGATGGTATCTCATGGTAGTTTTGATTTGCATTTCCCTGATTACAAGTGATGTTGAACATTTTTTCATATGCCTGTAGGCCATTTGCATTTCTTCTTCAGAGAAGTTTCTTTTTAGCTCTTCTGCCCATTTTTTGACTGGTTTATTTTCTTTGTTGTTGTTGAGTCTCATCAGCTCTTTGCAGATTTTTGTGATCAGTCCTTTATCATTAGTGTTGTGTGCAAAAATGTTCTCCCAGTTGGTGGGGTTTCTCTTTGTTTTTGTTATTGTCTCTTTTGCTGTGCAGAAGCTCTTTAATTTGATGTAGTCCCAGCTGTTGATCTTTGCCTTCACTATCACTGCTTTGGGTGATGTGTCTGTAAAGATGTCTTTGATGTGCATATCACGTAGTGTTTTGCCTATATTTCCTTCAATGTATTTTATGGTTTCAGGTCTTATGTCTAGTTCTTTAATCCACTTTGAGTTGATTTTTGTGTATGGTGTGAGGTAGTGGTCAAGCTTCATTCTTTTGCATGTAGCGACCCAGTTTTCCCAGCACCATTTATTGAACAAACTTTCTTTGCTCCAATGCATAGTCTTTGCTCCTTTGTCAAAGATTAGTTGACCATAAATTTGTGGATTTATTTCTGGATTTTCTATTTGATTCCATTGGTCTGTATGTCTGTTCTTGTTCCAATACCATGCAGTTTTGATGATTATGGCTTTGCAGTATAGTTTGAAGTCTGGGAGTGTGATGCCTCCATTCCCTTCTTTTTTTTTCAGGAGAGCTTTGGCTATTCGGGGTTTTTTTGTGATTCCATATGAATTTCATCAATAATTGCTCTATTTCTTTGAAGAATGACATTGAAATTTTGATTGGAATAGCATTGAATCTGTATATTGCTTTTGGTAGGATGGCCATTTTAATAATGTTTATTCTTCCAATCCATGAGCAGGGGATGTCTTTCCATTTCTTTGTGTCTTCTTCTATTTCTTTTAACAGTGTTTTATAGTTTTCTTTGTATAGGTCCTTTACCTCTTTTGTTAGATTTATTTCCAAATATTTGATTTTTTTGTTTCGATAATAAAAGGGATGGTTTTTTTTATTTGTTCTTCTTCAGATTTATTGTTTGTGTATAGGAAGGCTACTGACTTTTGCGTGTTGATTTTGTATCCTGCCACTTTACTGAACTGATTGATGAGTTGAATTAGTTTTTCTGCAGAGTTTTTGGGGTTCTTTATGTAGATTATCATATCATCTGCAAATAGTGATAGTTTGACTTCTTCTTTTCCTATTTGGATTCCTTGTATGTCTTTCTCTTGTCTTATTGCTCTGGCTAGGACTTCCAGTATTATATTGAAGAGCAGTGGTGGGAGTGGACATCCTTGTCTTGTTCCAGATCTTAATGGAATTGCTTTCAGCTTTTCACCATTGAGAATGATACTGGCTGTTGGCTTGTCATAGATGGCCTTTATGATGTTGAGGTATGTTCCTTGTATCCCAAGAATTTCAAGGGCTTTTATCATGAATGGGTGTTGCACTTTGTCGAAAGCTTTCTCAGCATCTATTGATACTATCATATGGTTTTTATATTTCTTTTTGTTGATGTGTTGGATAATGTTGATTGATTTTCAGATGTTGAATCATCCTTGTGTCCCTGGAATGAATCCTACTTGGTCGTGGTGAATTATCTTATGGATACATTGTTGGATTCTGATAGCTAAAATTTTATTGAGGATTTTTGCATCAGTGTTCATTAGGGAGATTGGCCTGTAGTTTTCCTTTTTTGTGTTGTCCTTGTTCGGTTTTGGTATTAGTGTAATGTTGGCTTCATAGAATGTGTTTGGTATTGTCCCTTCCTTCTCAATTTTTTGGATGAGTTTGTGAAGGATAGGCACTAATTCATCTCTGAATGTTTGGTAGAATTCATTTGTAAATCCATCAGGTCCTGGGCTTTTGTTTTTGGGGAGGATTTTGATTACCATTTCAATTTCGCTGCTTGTAATTGGTCTGTTTAGGTGTTCTATTTCTTCTTTATCTAGCTTTGGGTGATTGTAGAGTTGTAGGAATTTGTCCATCTCCTCTAGATTGTTGAACTTGTTTCCATATAACTATTCATAATAGTTACTGATTATTCTTTTGATTTCTGCAGTGTCTGTTGTGATTTCTCCTCTTTCATGAATGATCATGTTTATTTGTGCTTTCTCCCTTTTTTCCTCTGTGAGCCTGGCTAGGGGTTTGACTATTTTATTGATTTTTTTCGAAGAACCAGCTCTTGGTTTCATTGATCTTTTGGATTGTTTTTTTAGTTTCAATTTCATTTATTTCTGCTTGGGTTTTTATTATTTCTTTTCTTCTACTGGTTTTGGGGTTTTTTTGTTGTTCTTTTTCTAGATCTTTGAGCTTCGAGATTAGGTTGTTTCTTTGAGTTCTTTCTTGTTTCTTGATGTGAGCTTCTATTGCTATATATTTTCCTCTTATTACTGCTTTTGCTGCATCCCATACATTTAGGATATTGGTGTCCTCCTTGTCATTCAATTCAAAGAATTTTTTAATTTCTTCTTTGATCTCCTCATTAGTCCAGTGGTCTTCCAGTAGTGTGGTTTTTAATCTCCATGAGGTAGGAGAGTTCCTTGCCTTCTTTTTATGGTTAATTTCTAGTTTGATGCCTTCATGGTCAGAAAAGATGGTTGGTATGATTTCAATCTTGGTGTATCTGTTGATGTTTGTCTTGTGCCCCAGTATGTGATCGATCCTGGAGAATTATCCATGTGCGCTTGAGAAAAATGTGTACTCAGATTTTTTTGGGGTTTAGTGTTCTGTAGATGTCTGTTAAGCCCAAATGCTCTAAGTCCTTATTTAGAGCTTTAGTTTCTTTACTTATTTTTTGTCTTGTTGATCTATCCATTGTTGATAGTAGTGTGTTGAAGTCTCCCACTACGTATATGTTTTCTCTGATGTCTGTTTTCAGAGATGACAACAGTTGTCTGATATATTTTGGTGCTCCTTCGTTTGGTGAGTATGTTAATGAGTGTTATTTCTTCTTGAAGTATTGTCCCCTTGATCATAATGTAGTGACCATTGGGGTCTCTTTTTATCTTTTTGAGTTTGAAATCTGTTTTATCTGATATAAGTATAGCTGTTCCTGCTTTCTTTTTTGGTCCATTTGCTTGTAGGATTGTTTTCCATCCTTTAACTTTGAGTCTATTTTTATCTTTTGTAGCTAAATGTGTTTCCTGGAGACAGCAAAAGGTTGGGTTTTTTTTCTTAATCCAGGCTGCAACTCTGTGTCTTTTTATTGAAGAGTTTAGTCCATTTACATTTAGAGTTAATATTGATATGTTAGCATCTGTATTTGCCATTGTGTTTGTCTTTCCTTTGATTTTATTTATTTATTCTTTTAATAACTTTTTTTTTTTTGGCCTTCTTTCGTTGTTATTCGTCCCTCTGAGGTTCTGGCTTTAGGATTCCTTGTAGTATATTTTGGAGTGGGGGTTTAGTCGTAATGAAATTCCAGAGTTTCTGTTTGTCTGGGAAGGTCCTTATTCTTTCTTCATAGAGGAAGGAGAGCTTTGCGGGATAGAGTATTCTTGGTTGGCATCTGTTTTCTTGGAGTCTGTTGACCATGTCCCTCCACTCTCTCCTTGCCGGTAGTGTTTCTTCGGAGAAGTCTGATGTCAGCCTGATTGGCTTTCCTTTGAATGTTATCTGTTTCTTCCCTCTTATCAGCTTCATTATTTTTTCCTTGTCCTGGATTCTTGGGAGCTTTACTATTATGTGTCTTGCTGTATTTTTCCTTTCGTCATGGAAGTTTGGTGTTCTTCTTGCTTCTTGTATATCAATTTTCAGCTCCTTCTTCACATTTGGGAAGTTCTCTTCAATTATCTCTTTGAATATTTTCTCTGTTCCTACATCTCTCTCCTCTCCTTCTGGTATTCCTATAACTCTAATATTTCCTTTCCTCATGGTGTCAGATAGTTCCCAAAGTCTTTCTTCGTTCTTTTTCCTTCGTACTTCTCTTTCCTTTTCTGTTTTGGTTCTTTTTATTTCTGTGTCTTCAAGAGTACTTATTCGTTCTTCCATTTCATCTATTCTGCTTTCATTGCTTTTCCCAGAGTTCTTTAGTGCCTCTATTAATTCTTTGATCTCTTGCATTTCTTTTACTTCCCTCAGTTAGGGACTCAATTTTATTATTCTGAGTGTTGTTTTCCTTAATGACTTCCATCAGTTTTTGTTTTCCCTCTTAGGGACTCAATTTCCTTCTTCTGATCATTGTTTTCCTTTATGAGTTCTGTCATTTTTTTAATCACGGCAATTTTAAATTCTCTTTCTGGAAGGCTCAGAAGTTCTTCCAAGTTACTGTTGTTGCAATCTGGGGGGTGGTTTTCTTTTTATGGTGTGCTTTTTTCCTGAGGAGTTGTTAGGTTGCGTGTGGTTCTTCTATTCCCTACTGTCTGTTTTCTAATTTGTCGTATGCATTGGGACACTGTGTTGCTGGGACTGGCCGGCATCTTGGGTGAACTTCTCTGCTCCCCTCTTGCTCCTCCGGGAGCCATCTGTCAGTTTCAAGCAGTCTTTACTGACGAAAGGTCCCTGTTCTAAAATGCCGATGTGGGGACACACTCCCCTGTGCGCCTGGTCTGCCCAGGTGGTGGGTTCCCGCTCCCCCTCTGGGCTTGGACTGCAGGCCAGCGGGGGCCTGGCGTGGGCGAACTTCCCCCGCTCACCTCTGGCTCCTGAGGGAGCTTTCTGCAGGCAGTCTTTACTGAAGAAGTGTCCCTGTTCTAAAATGGTGATGCGGGACACACTCCCTGCGCGTCCGGTCTCAGGCACACTCTTCTGCACGCCCAGTCTGCCCCGGCCATGGGTGCCCGCTCCCACTGTGGGCTCAGACTACTGGTCGGAAGGGGCCTGGTGTGGGCTAACTTCCCAGCTGGTTTCAAGTCGCTAGGTGGCGCCAGAGATCTCTCCTAGAGCCCTTGGTGAGCTGGTTTTTTTTTTTGTTTTTGTTTTTTCACCCCGTGGGACAGGGAACAGAGCGGGAATGGTAGGGTAAACCTCAATGGCTTTGGGGTGCTGTGTCTGCCTTATGCCCTACCGTCGTGGAGAACCCACGCCCCGAATTTTGTGCCCCGGGTCTCAGTTCCAAAGCCCTCAGGTCCAGGACGCGGGCTATAGCCCTGTTCAATGTCTGTAAGAATGGCGTGTTTTGCCCCCTCCACTCCCGTGCCTGGGTGCCTGGTTCCTGATTACTCAGTGAGGGACTTTCACCTCAATGAGGGTCCCCGCATGTCTCCCCGCAAGCCTAGGTCGCAGGCACGGGGACCTGGGCAGCTGCGATCCCGATCCGCGTTTGCTTTTCAAGCACGCCGCTTTTCCGCGCAAGCTTACCATCAGGCCTGGGGCTGTGTGCAGGTCTCCTCCGGGGGTCTCTGTTGTTCTCTCTGTTTTTTTTTTTAATGCCAATGTCATAATAACTTGATTATTAAAGTTTTAGAGTAGAGCTATAATAATGAAATAATGAAATAATGAAATGTGATGCCCCCACTTTGCTCTTCTTTTTTTTTTTTACAAGTAAAAATGAATTTTATTTTATTTTTTTTCACACCTGGACATACACATATATATGTGATAGATATATTTTATATGTATGTATTTATTTATTTATTTATTTAAAGATTTATTTTATTTATTTTTTTAAATAAATTTTATTTTTATATTCCCCATACAATTGCAACCCCTTATTTTGACCCCAATCCCTCCCCTCCCCGCCCCCAACCCCCATATAGTGTCTCTGGTTCATAGTTTTTTGTTGATTTTGATTTTCACTTTCTTATAGTTATTCATTTTCCTGGTCCCTTATTTAAGTTTTCTAGATTCCTGCTATGAGTGAGACCATCTGGTATTTCTCTTTTTCTTTCTGGCTTATTTTGCTGAGCATGATCCCTTGCAGCGCCTTCCATGTTGCTACAAATTGCATGTGTTTATCTTTTTTGAATGCTGAGTAATATTCCATGGTATATATGTACCACATCTTCTTGATCCAGTCATCTATTTTTGGTTTGCTCTTCTTGATCAAGATTGCTTTAACTTCAGGGGTCTTTCATGGTTCCAAATGAATTTTAGGATTGTTTCTTCTATTTCAATGAAAAATGCCATAGGAATGTGCTTTTTTCCTCTCTAAATTTTATAAAATTTCCTCTGTGAATTTTGATGTCCATAATTCACTGTTACAGAGATGTCCATCCCAAGAATTCAGAAATAAGGCTAATACCATTGCCATCAGAGCCAAGTTCTGACACCCATGTATAAGGGATCCATACAGGGATGAAACATTAATAAAAAAAGAAAAAGTGGATTCCAGCTTGGAAAGACAAAGATATCTGTTTTAATATATTTACTTAAAGAATTTTTTGTTAAAAAGATGATTTTAGTATTCCATGGCAACAAATATTTTTGGAGATTAGCATTGATCATCCCCCTCCCAGTAATATCCTAGGGAAATTAAGTTTTAGCATACAGGCTTCCATTTTTTCTAGAATTTTCTTTGTAAGATCATAGCAAGAGCTTAATCTGCTTGAGTGTTTACTCTGTGTGTCATTGTTCTATTTTCCATTTATTAACTGATTTAATCCTCAGAGTGCTATGAGGTAGACACTATCACTTCTTCATTTTACAAGTAAGGGATCTTTTTTAATTTATTTTTTATTGAATTGTTGTTTACAACTCTGTAAATTTGGTTTACAATGCTGTATGTTTTAGGGGTGCAGGCTCACACCTCTTCTGTAATCACACCACACCTACTGCCAAAGCACCAATAATCCTGCACCCTGGTTCACTGGGCTTCCTCCCATTTTTGCTCCTCACTCTCCACTTCCCCTTCTAGTAGCCTCAGTTCTGGAGTCAGATTCTAAGGATTTGTTTGGGTTTGGTTTTATGTGTAAGGATTTTATTTTCTAATTTGCTCAAGCTCACATAACCATTAAGATCCAGGTCTTCCATTGGAAGGCTGATTCCAGCACCTGTGCTCTTAGACACTCCCCATGCAGCTCCTTAACATTAATTTATTCATTTTAACAAATATGCATGCTTGTAGATGTGTCAGACAGTGGGCTTGGTTCTGAGAGCCTATTGGGACACAAAACAAACATGGTGCCTGCTTTCCTGGAGGTCACATTCTAGAGGTAGAAAGAACTTCAAGCAATAAGCAAGTCTAAGGAAAAATTAAGGAAAGGGCTATAAATGGAAATTACAGAATGTTATTTTACATATTATATATGTATATAAATACATATGTATGTATATGTATATACATATATATGTATGTATATGTGTGTATATATATACACACACACACATATATATATATAGTGGGTGACCTTTCTTAGATGAGAAGACCAGAAAAGTTTGCTCTAAGAAATAATAATTAAGCTAAGATTGGCTGGATTAGTAAAAGTTAATGAAGAATGGGAAAGAAGCTACCAGGTTTGGGGAAGAGCATGGCAAGATGTTTCCAATCCTGTTGACAAGACCTCATAGGACATACCAGGCTCTTGGTTGAAATAAATATCTCCATGTACCTTTGTTCTGACTTTGTTGTCATTAAATAATAATTTCATGCATGCATACAAGAACTGGGGTACAGGCCAGAGGTGCAGGGGTGAGAGGATTCACCAGAGACAGAGTGAGGAGCAGAACAGGCAGATCTACTGAAATACACTGCTGAGGGGAGCAGTGGGCTAGACAGGAGAGGTCTGCTGTGCCATGTGGGTAGCTCCCTGGCTGGGGATTGAACTCAGGCCACAGTGGCTGGTGATAGCTTGATATTGGTGAGACTTAATCCCTGCACTACCAGGGAGGCCTTAACTAAATTATCTTATATTTTGGCTACACACATAGTTTGACAATATGAAGGGAATGCAGTGATCATATAGAATTGTAGCTTGTGGTTATTCTCCTCAATGAATCAAATTTGCATTTATCTCAGTCTCCAGTAAATGCTCTTCTTGATTTAAATAAAAAAATTGTCAACTTCAGACTCTGAGCCTTCAAAGCAGAAGACCAAATTCTTACATGGAATAACCTGGATTCCAGATTGATTTCCCACCTGTTTCAACCTGCCTTTCCTTTGATCATTCAAATACTTCTATCTGATCTCATTTGTGAAGTTTTGTTGCTATGTAATATTTGGCAAAGTAAAAGAAGGATGAATGCTTTATGCAAAAGGAAAATAGATTTCTCATGCACATGATCCTTGATTATTCTGATTAGTTTTACTGAAAAGAATGTCCATCTGGGAAAGAGTCTGAATGAAATCATGTTTTTGAATATTTAAGGAATCAAACAGACACCATCTTGTCTTAGCAGTCATGTGCTGAGTGAGTAATGCTGGTATTCTTTTACGAGATTGTTTTAGTATAAAACTGTAGTAAACTGTGCTAGTAAGTGTTTCCCCACTACAAGCATGGAAAGGAGACTTACTCATAAGATTTATTTCTTCTCTAGAGTGCCATTGCCGACCTGAAACATCTGAACTAACAAAAGGCCTCCAATTTATAATATAACACAGCTGCTCCGAGGGCTGCATGCGTGCATATGCGTGCACACCACGGGAGGGGATTTCCTTGTATTTATTCATTTATGTGCCCTCTGGAGAAGGGGCAAGTTCAGTCCAACTGGAATTCTAAGTACATTTTACTGGGCATTTGTTAGATGTAAAAAGTTGGCTCATATCTAAAGTATCTTCCAAGCAGTATGCAGCTGAGAACCATAAAGGACAAGACCATGTATTGTTTAGGGACAGAGATGTTAGTGGGTAGCATTTTCACAGTTAACAATTAGTGTTTCTAGCAGTGCAGAATAGTGCAATTATTGTAAAAACGTGACACAGAAACTTATAAAAACAGTGATATAGGAACTATTATCAAAAATATGTTTATATAGTTGTTCACTATCAACAGTTATTTACAATCAGTAAGTCAGTGTCTAACACAGACACTGTGCTTTTAACAGAATATAAACAAAAGTAGCTATCAGCTCAATAATTCTGTTTTGTTTTTTTTTCATCTGTCTTCCCAAATTGGTTCGACAAAGCTTGAGAGGTCTTAAATGTCACCTATTTAGGAAAAATCTAGAGGTCCTAAGAAAATGTTTCTTCTTGTCTTTTTCCTTTCTAAACCTATTCTTTCACTTAACTAACTGAATTTGACCCTGGGGGCACAGTGATGGGTAAATTTCTCTCTGAGAATTCAGTCTGACTAGGGAGATGGGTGAATACATCAACAATTATGATAGAAAGAAATACATGTTAGAGACACATGTTTAGAGCACTCTGGGGGAATAGCATGTAGCCACTGACAGGGGTCAGGTCATGGTGAGGACAGTCCGAGACGACACCCAAGAGGATAACACTTAAGCAGAGCAGTAGTTAACTGGGTTGATGTAAGAGCTAAGAGAGCAGTAGAGGTCACAGGAAACCGTCTCTCCAAGATATGTGGCTATCAGAGAAATGTGCTTTTTCTTTTCTTGCCTAATTTCTGTTTGCCTCATATCTATGAATGCCAAAGAGAGAGTAATGAGACAAGAATTCAGTGGAAGGGGTGAAATGAAATATAAAAGGAACAACTGTGGTTCTCATTGCCATCTGTGGGAAGGTGGCTACTTGACAACAGATGTCTAGCATTTCCCATCCCAGTAACTAGAGAAGGGAGCCAAGAAGTGGAGACAACTACAGTCATATAGAAAACTAAGGAAACGGACCTCCTTGGTGGTGCAAGGGGTTAAGCACCGCACTATGAAGCAATCTGCAGCCTCTGCAGCATGAGTTCGATCCCCGGCCAGTCAGGGAGCAATTCACATGGCACAGCAGACCTCTCCTGTCTCGCCCGCTGCTCCCCTCAGCAGTGTGTTTCAGTCTGACTGCTCTGTTCCCCGCTCTGTCTCTGGTGAATCCTCTCACCCCGCACACCTCTGGCCTGTCCCCAGATCTTGTGTGGATAAATAAGTAAATCTTAAAAAAAAAAAAAAAAAAGAAAAGAAAACTAAGGAAAGTTCCTATCCAAATATTTGAATTTGTAAATTGCAGAGTACGTGAGACCTGTTCACAGAACGTGTATCAGGACTCATTTGCAAAACTCTTGCCTTCGAAGCTAGAGTATTTCAAAAATTAAGGAGACTTTCTGAATACTGTAGACATACATTATTTTATATGGTTTAGGGCTTGAATTAGAAGTGGACGATCAGATCACTGAAAATCTACCTTCTAGAGAGCTTTTGGCAGCTGCTGATCACTGGCTTCAGTGGTGGAGGTGTTTCAGGGAAATCTAACAGAACTTGAGAGTAGCTGTCCTGAGAGGTCTGAGTCATGGTTGGGCTTTATCAAGGACCTGGGTGCTGGCCTGTTGACATCAGAAAAATTTTGTCAAGAGCCAGGCCACCAACTGCTCAGGGTGTTAAATGCGGTGAATGGTGAATAGAAATAGGGAATGGTCTCCTGTAGGTGGCACGCTTATGTCAATTTTCCTAGACTTGTGGTACACCAGGAACGGGATGGAGGATGTGGCACCTGGCGAGTAAGTTTTGAGAGTCACAAAAAAGAAACTTTCTGGAAATTTACCAGCCAGGACTGCCAACTGCCCCAGACTCCTCTGCACTCAATTTGAGCTACTGGATCAAGGAACCAGAGAGCAGCCTGCTTTATAAAGATCCAAGTAAAGTTTAGGGAAATACAGAGGAATATTAAGTGCCCTATTTCTAGGGAAATTATCAATGAGATTTCTAGATCCTTATGAAATGATAAACTAGTGATTTCTTACACCAAAAGTGTAAAAACTAGATCTTCGGAGCTATACTTTTAAAAACAGTTAGACAAATACGTTTTAATAATAATTAAGAGTATTTAAAATGTTGAAATTTAAGGCAGGAAAATCCATTGTTGGTATATTTACATATAGTTTTCCCTCTCTTCCTCTCTCCCTTCCTTCCTTTTTTTAAGATCCAACATCCAGACTCTCTCCCCTCCCACTCTTATCAGAGTCTTGCTAAGAACTCAAGGCACTACCTTCCATTAGAGGAGTCCAAGGTTCAAGATTCTTCTTGGTGCTGGGCAATGGCTGCAATCAGTCAATGAGAATCTCCTGGCCATGACCTAGAGTCTTGAAGGAGTCAGCAAAAGCAAAAGGCACATGGAAATGGCAGCCTCTGGTTGGAAGCACAGGTGCTAAGTTGTCACCAACTGCTCCTGGGCCATAATTTTCATATAGTGCCTCCAGCCTAAATTTCCTTGGTTCTTACTCATTTTTCATTTGATTCTTTAGCCTTTCTGTGAGCTTAAAGAGCTTCCCCAGTAATTACTTTTCAGCCTAAATTAGGCAGAGCTGGAATTATTTGGTGGCATCTAACTTAACAGAACAGGGCATTGTTTAAAAGCTTTGCCTGATGAAGATGTATAGTTGCTTTCTCATGGGCATTTAGCTTTTTCACAGATACAAAAATGTGAAAACTTCTTACAATCCATGAAGGTTCAGCTCTGGGGTCTTTCCCAAGCTGACATCCTACTGGATGGTCCTTAGCTACCCTGCATGGTTCCTACCTATTCTGAATGGTGTCTTGCCACCCATAAATAGATCTGATCACAGCAGCTCTCCCAGCATACTCCTTGCTACAGTCACCCTCTGCATTCTTGGTTGATGCTATCTATAATCTTCCTACCTGATTGAAACCAATAGTTTCATCATACTCACTTACTACTAGGCCCCGTGATACATTTCACAGTTCAATGAGGTTCAAAATGCAACCTAATTAATTGTGTGGAACAGCAGTTATAAATTCTTTTTTTGAATCCAAGCCACACAGGGTGTCATGCAAGCTTTAGCAAGACCTTCCCCTGGCTCAAAGAGACACTTGCCTGATTTATGATTTCTTGATAGCACTTAACATTTTATTTGGACTTCGTGATAACTTGAGACACATCAATCAAACAAGCTGTTTTCAGATCTTTCTTCTCAGCTGTTGCTGGTGCCAGATTGTCTAACAAATAGAAGCATAAACAGATGTAATTTGTGACTAGTGTGACTAGTGTGACCATTCCCTGTCATGCAACAGGCCAGCTGGTAGCACAATCCACAGTGCAGCCTATGACCTGACTCCCAGGTAGTAGGGTCCTCATTCTTCACTCACATGAGTGATGTTTAAATATCATACTTAAAAAAGAGTCAGCTTGTTTTAGAAAATTAACATTCACTTGTAAACTTGATAGCTGAAAATGATATTTTTTGATAGCACATTATCACATATTCATATCATGCAAAGTAGAACTCTCCTTACTTGATGAAAAAATATGTAGTGATGGTTATTGAAAAATAGAACTTTGGCAAACAAATGAACAATTAAGGGTATGTAGCTGACAGTCTAGAGAAATGACATATACTAGTCTGTATATAACCCCCCCACACACATATATACATAATATGCATTTTTTGATTGCTTTTTTACACCAACAATATACCTGTACACCACACAGATCCTTCACTGCCAAAGATGGTGGAAAGATCCACCATGTTTCTTCATCATGACTGCAGCCTCCTGTTGGGGGAAAGAGATAAAAAATTGGGACCCTGAGTTGGTATCACAGTGACAAGTGCCTCAGTACCTGATTTGATCTGATATACTGGGTCTGTCAGGAAGATGTTGGGGGAAAACATCACAGTGCGTGATGGAGGAGATCTGAGGTACCTGGAACCCTCATTCTCCATGAGCAAGCTTGTAAGGTCATCCATCCCAATGCTTACCCACCCCTGGCTGACGGGAGAGGACCTGAGGTTGGTGCTGTCCTTATACCACTCCCCCACCCCATGTTTCTGCCCATCTGTATGTGCTGCAGCTGTTGCTGGCTTTGATTCTTCCCACCAGCACCCAGTCCTCCCTGCAGGCAGAAGGACAGTCTCACTATCTGAGACTTGAGTTGGTATCCTTAGGATTCCCCAATCATTCTTAGGTCCCAGGACCACAAGCAAGCATCCAGACTCCCTATCCAGATGTCCTGGTCTCTGAAAAATATTCTCTGGCTCCATTTAGGTGGCCCTGCAGGTCTTAATCTCCCCCTACCCCCACAGTTCCCAGATCTTGATGGATTGAGGATTATATGACACATGTGGTCTATGATAAAGTTATTGCAATTTTGTAAACAAGGATAATCCAAAATGTCACGACAGTGTGTTTTCTAAATTATCTGGAAAAGAAATCTTCACATGATGTACATGAACTATTTCACATGGATTTAATAATATCACACTGTGAAAACGCTGGATGAAAACAGATCATTCTGGATGTTCTTAACAGAGGAAAAGATTTTATAAGGATAAAAGCCACATACAGAATAAAGAAAAGCAGCAATAAATTTGACTTCACAAAATTTGAAGTACTTTATATTATGAAGACTACATCATTAAGAAGCAAACACCAAAGAGAAAATAAATACTAGTACCTCTCTACTCTGTCCAATTTATGAACCAATTGAATATAAAGGTAATGAATCATAGATGGAGGTCAAATGTCACTTTTATTGTTATTAAGCTAATGTTGGGAGAATTTTGCTGGTCAGTGGTAGACAGCGGAAATTACTAATATACAGGCCCTGAATAAGGCAGATACTGCCACTCTTTCAGGATCACCTTGGACCAACATTGGCCCTCACCTGTGGAACCTCCCACTCTCAAATGCCTGGCATGAAAAAACTCAACCTGTCCCTCTTGTCTCCTTGGGAGAGGGGGAGAGGAGATTGCTCTCCAGCTAGAAAAACAATTGAAAGCATGCTGGCCTGTCTCTGTTTGCATTTTCCTCCCAAAGTTATCACTTAGATGGCAGTATCACAGTGCTTTCTCTCAGAAATAAATAGCCAGAAAATGCCCAGGAATCTATGTGTGTAGAATTCACTCATGGACATCAGAAGCGAGGTAGAACCATTGGGTAAATATTCGTTACAGAAATTTCAATGCGCTACTCACTATAGTCCACAAGGAACTTATATCAATTAATAAGAAAAAAATTTAACCGAAAATAGAATTAAGGACAAGGAAAACTCACAGAGTTTCAGACACCTAGTTAAGGTGTTTCATAATCTCTGTATTCATAATCTCAGTATTCTCATAATCTCATTATTCAAAGAAATACAAATAATAAACATGCATGCATATATGACATTTTTTATGTTATAGTTCCATCTTTGAGAGACAAGCAGGATCTGCTAGCTTATGTGTGGATGGTATTGTGAAAATAAAGAACACCTTTTGCCAATCAGCCACTGGTGACTGTAAGAATGTCCTAATTCCTGATGTTAAGTTTTATCAAAGAATGCACCAATGAGAATTGGTTTGCTGTTTCTCATTGGCAAATTGTAAGAGAATGTCTGTTCATGTGCAGCATTTACTAGTGTTACCAATAAGACAGGAACTTGAATTTGAAGGTCAGCGTCACGTGGAAGATCTGTCCCTTGTGGCTGCACCGTGGCTATCAGCATGTGCTCTCCCTGAGATCTGCAAAGCTGGGGTAGCAGACAGAGCTCAGGCTGCAGGTGAAACCATAAACACTTGCATGAGTTTAGTAGTCATTCATAAAACACTATAGTGTGTAAGTGATGAGTGATTCTTTTAAATCTTGCATTTGCGTAACTGTCCTCCCAGATTGTGTTTGTCGTTTCTCGGTGCCCTGGGGGGAAGGACTATGGGTTCAGGTTCAGGCTTGCTGGATCTAGGCTGTTGTAAAGCCGTGCTGGCTTGGCCTGAGCTATGCCCAGTGCAAACCCATCCTTTAATATTCTGGATGTGTCTCCTGCCAACTGGGTTCTATTGCCTTTGCCTTCTCCCCTTAGAAGAATACTATTTATTTAGGCCATGCTAGCACACAGGTAAAAGGACTGTTTGTCAAGAAACAAGCAAAATGTTCTACTTTCAGCTTCATTTCTTCATGTGGCAATAGGTCCTATCATGTCCATTGGAAGTCCTGGGATGGGTCAGTAGGTTGCTCTTGAATTCACAACTAAGTCTCTTCAGCTATCTCCACATCTGCTATTTTCTTCCTCTCTTGCCCACCCTCCTTTAATGAGGATCTTGCCAAATCTCAGTTGTGGGAGCCCCCATTACAGCCATTGCTTCTCCTGGTCACTGTAAGGAGCTCACCACGCCTGCCAAGCCAACCTCTTCTAATACTCCCTAAGTTGTGTAAACAATCACTGTAGTGGCCTGGGCAGCTGCTAGGCACCCAAGCATAGCAAACCAATACTGCATCGCTCACCACCATCTTACAGAGTTTTAAACAAAGTCAGCACTTTCATTTTTTATTTGCAGCCCTCTCTCTCTCTGGCATGATTGTGGTCATAAAAGCACAAACTCAGATTTTTTTGTGTGTGGGTTTGGATCCTGGCTGTCTTACTTTGGGCAAGTAACTTGATCTCTCTTCCCTCATTTCTAAAATGCTATAATAATAATAGTAATAGCATAAATAGCAACAGTGTTTTGATGGGCAAATACACCTATCCTTTGCTTAAAGATTTTAAGTTATTCTTGAAAACCCTGTCATTAAGTGAAAGACCATTATACTTAAAGTGCCATTAATTTAAATGGGAACAACTCTGTATCACAGGCAGCTTTCTAAACGATGATTACGTAAGAGACACACATGTCCTCCTTTACAGTATTTATACTATGGAATTCAAGACCCGATTCATCTACAATATGTGATGACATGGGCCTGTGGGAGCCTTTGCAAAAACATAGAAGACTTTGAGTAAAATGCTTAAAGCTACTGAAAAGATCAAGCTTCTCCACCACTTTACAACCATCTATTAATTGATACACTAATAACACACTAATTGACACGTTAATTACATTTGATCTTAGCCAAAAGGCCGAGAAGCGATAATTGACACATTAATTACAAAGTATACTGGGTGCAATTGGAATTTTGAAAAAAGGAATAAATAACTGAAAAAAGGCAAGGAGCTTTTTTAAGCCAAAATGTAAACCCACAATGAAAACATAATATACAATGTTGTAAACTTATGTTACTTCAAAAAATAATATATAAAGAAAAAAATGTAAGGGAAAAGAAACATAATGGTTAGAAATTTTAGCAACTCTATGAGAAATCAAGTGGTCAAAAAATAAGTTACATTCTATCGAAAACTTGAGAAGTAAACCAGAAATGTAAAATTTGAATTCCATGGCATACAAATATAGACTAATCCTTTTCATAGTCTCTATGCATGTTTATTAAATTTGATCATAAAATTACACTCAAAGGAAAAATACATGGACTTCAAAAAGAAGAAATGTATTCTTTCCAAAGTAAAATAATATTCTTCTAAATAACTCTTGGTTTGATGACATCGGGATGTTGAGAATAACAATAATGGCAATGATAACTTTAATAGATAGAGCATGCTTACAAAATTAGAGATATCATGAATTATTCCATTTTTTAAAGGATCATAAGATAGTAATAAGAAATTCCAAAAATCAAGTAGATCATAACACTAAAAAATTGAAAATATTTAATCAAAGACAATTTTTAAGTTATATTTTACATTTATATTGGAGCAAATGATTTTTGATATAATGTTCATTGTATAAAAATCAAAGGAAAGTGTAAATAAGTATGTCCTATCTGGGGACCAATATGAAATGAATACATTAAAAATATAGATATATTTTAAAGCAGAGGTTCTACTTCTAGAAAGTGATCCAGTAGAGACAATCAAGTATGTGACCCTATAAATAAGGAATTATGAATAAGGATGTTCATGACAGCATTATTTATAAGAGTAAGAAATTGGAAATAACCTGAATTTCAGACTTCTTATTGACTAACTAAAGTATAGTAGAACTTAATAGCCATGAAAAGCCATGTTGCTGAAAAAGACGACATGGCAACTGGTTTACAATTCATTGTTCATTTAAAAAACTTGGCTGCTCAGAACCTATAGAAAAGATTCCATTTTTGTTAAACATGTGAAAATAAAACTTGGCAACATATTTATATGTTCAATGTGATTTTATCTGCAATTATGGATGATTTTAAATGTTTTCCATATGCTTACCTGTATTTTTTCATCATTCTACAAAACACATATGCACTGAAAAATTAGTGTCTGTTAATGGTTTCAAAAGGCAGGTGTCCAAATTTCAGTGCCTCCAAGAATTGATTTTTCAAGTTAGCAGTGCCATCTGCTGATCATCTGGGAGTGTTTCTTCAAAACAACAAAATGGTACTTATCACAATTAAATATTATGAGATATTTATGATAATAGAGGAACATATAAGAAGAAATCTCGTGAAATTTACTTAGTTTAACTCTGGAGTGATATCATTAAAACAGTTTTCAGAATCCGAATATGGACTCTACCCATGTATCTCTTCATTTTATACAAGTTTTATCATCACAATTTATAGTCAACCCTTTTTGTAGAAGGAATAGAAGAGAAAAAATGAATTCTAGCCAAATGTATTTGCTAGCCAGAAGATTGTAATGAATAGTTCCAAAACTCAAGGTGAAGCCATAAATGGGAAAAAGAGTTAAGATGAGAGTTGGGACAAAAATAAACATGAAACAAATAAGGACAAATATCTAGGGTATTGCAGTGAAGAAGAAGGTGGGCCCTTGTATGTGGCAGAGTGAATAGTTGACAGGAAGGGAGATGTAATAACTTAGGGGAAACAGTAAGAAAGAGAGGACTTTATAATGATATCAGAATGAGCTTATCTTTTCCCACTTTTGTCCAAACTGACATAATGAAAGATTTGTAAAATGTCCTCTCAATTCCAGGTACATTACCTTTAAATAATTCCCAAATCTGTCCATTCTGTCAAAAAAAAAAAATAGTCTAGCTAACCTGGAAGTCTTTATTCACAATGAACGCATGCTCAAGAAGTTTTTCAGTTTAGCAATTCTAAACCACCTTCGAAATAATCATTGATAACCCTATTTAGTCTCAAGATTAAAAATTATCTTCCATAATCCATCTTTCACTTTGCGAAAAGTTCAACCATATTTAACCTCCTGCAATATTGCAACTGTCCATGTGGCTCATGCTCAGCAAAATAAGCCAGAAAGAAAAAGAAAAATACCGGATGGTCTCACTCATAGCAGGAATGTAGAAAACCTAAATAAGGGACCAGAAAAAAGAATAACTATAAGAAAGAAAAAATCAAAATCAACAAACAACTATGAACCAGAGACATACTATGGGGGGGGGGCGGGGAAAGGAAGGGTTGGGGTCAAAATAAGGGGGTTGCAATTGTATGGGGAATATAAAAATAAAATTAAAAAAATAAAAAATAAAACATAAAAAAATGGTGATAAGCAAAAAAAAAAAAATCATTAGTAGTGATTTTGGTATCTCAATAGCAATTCCTTTATGATTATAATCCTGAAGACTAAAACATATCTTTTGCTGAGAAGCATCTCATTCAGGTTTGTGAACATTTTTGCTCTAAAAATACATTATTTTAAAAGCTAGTTTTAATTAAGTTGATGACAATATATATTAAAATCCAACACTAAAAATTAAATTAGGGAAATTTGCGGACACTCAAGCATGACAGTGATATAATTCAATCCTCCCAACATATCCCTCCCCCCAAAAAAAAGGTCAGAAGAACAAATAAAACCATGCAAAACTCTAGTAAAAGAGACTATTCAAGCTTCAAATTATAACCAAAAACACAGTGAACTATCACATTCCTGATAGAAGTATTCATGGAAAGCCAGAGCAGACCTTTAAAAATTAAGTGAGGGCCTCCCCTGGTGGCTCAGGCAGTTGAATGCCGCGCTGTGAAGCTGTCTGTAGCCTCTGCAGCACCGGTTCAATCCCGGCTGGCAGGCGAGGGTCCCACATAGCGAGCAGACCTCTCCTGTCTCGCCCGCTGCTCCCATCACCAGTGTATTTCTTCAGTCTGCCTGTTCTGCTTCCTGCTCTGTCTTCAGTGAATCCTCTCACCCTCCTGCGAACCTGGCCTGTACCCCGGTTCTTGTATAAATAAATACATAAATCTTAAAAAATTTTTTAAAAATTTAAAAAAAAAAAACTGAGTGAAAGACATATTAAAAAAACTAGCAACAACAAATGTTGGCGAGGTTGTAGAGAAAAAGGAACTCTCCTGCACTGCTGGTGGGAGTGCAAACTGGTCCAACCACTATGGAGAGCTGTGTGGAGATTTCTGGACCTACTAAACATAGAGCTTCCATATGATCCAGCAATTCTACTCCTAAGTATTTACCCAAATGACACAGAAACATTAATTCCAAAGGGCGCCTACACACCTATGTTCATAGCAGCACAATTTACAATAGGTAAGCTATGGAAACAACCCAAATGCCCAAAAATAGATGACTGAATCAAGAAGATGTGGTACATATACACAATGGAATATTACTCAGCAATCAAAAAAGATAAATGCATGCAGTGTGCAGCAACATGGATGGAGCTAGAAGGGATCATGCTCAGCGAAATAAGCCAGAAAGAAAAAGAAAAATATCGGATGGTCTCACTCATAGCAGGAATTTAGAAAACTTAAATAAGAGACCAGGAAAAAGACTAATCAATACAAAGTAAAAATCAAAATCAACAAGCAACTATAAACCAGAGACACACAAGAGGGGGAGGGGCGGGGAGAGGAAGGACTAGAGTTAAAATAAGGAGGGGGTTGCAATTGTATGGGGAATATAACCATAATGAAATTCATACATTGTGGAAAGATGAAAAATGATGTAAAAATTATATAAAATAAAATATTAAAAAAAAAACTGAGTGAAAGAAAGACTAATTGGGTATCAGATCTAAAAATCATTCCCAGAGAAAGAAAATCAACCCTAAGTATAAAAATACTAAAAAAAAATACTAACTTCATGGAAGGGAATATAAAATGTGCATAGGATGTAAGGAACTAATTCAAAAAGAGTAAATTTGGGGAGAAGATAAGACTTAAAAAGAGGTAAACTGCATCTCTTATATTCATAGTGAATGAGAAAAGAAGCAAAATTGTAGTGAACCAAAATATAGAAGATTATAAAGACTATTTCTAATAAAAAGAGCTGCAATTATTATCATTATTATCACTGCCTATTCTTAGCAGGAATTTTATGTGATAGCACAAATGAAAAATTTCCATAAACTGTGATTACCCAAATGTTAGTGACTATTGATTCCATCTGTAACAATTACTTAGTTTCTTCTGTAGGTGGGAAGAGATGGATAGTGCATTAGTTCTTGGGAATTTTGCCTTGATCGATTAAGATAATATCTGTCTCAGAGACTCTAAGAAAAATACCAAGCCCGAACTTTCAGACTCCCCTAAAGGACACCGATTTTCTCATTTGAAGTCTTTCAGATATAAATTTTCTAGCCACAGGAGGGCAGCAGAGACAGCATTTTAATTCACAAACTTTATTTTCTGTTCATTGACCAATTGATGGATTTGTTCATACATGTTCATTGACCAATTGATGGATTTATTCATGCACTCCTGAGGCTTATTTATGTGCAAAACATTCACTTTCATTGTGAGCAAGGTCATATGTAAACATTTTCATAAATTATTTCTATTGTGAAAGAACATTTGACAACATTTCTGTTTGAATTTCTGCTGTATCTAGTATGGATTGAAACCTATGTTTTTGCATATGATAATTGAGAAGTCTTGAAATTATAGAATTTTAAAACTATCAAGAAGCTTACAGAATATCCATATCTACTTCTCTCTCTCTCTCTCTCATTCTCGCTCTCATGCAATTCCTTCCAGTCAAAATGCATAGATATTTATTTAATTTACAGACTTGATCTTGGAATCTATAAAGCTTTAAAATCACACTATAACATTAGCATGAAATACCCATATCAATAATGTTTTGTAAGATACCACTGAAATAAAGCTTTAAAAAGTAGATTACTCTGGAGAAATATGGGGACTATATCTGAAGGGAGAAATGAAATGCTGTCGAAAATTAACAATGATGTGAGAAAATAAATACATTTTAAAAAATAGAAAAAAAAACTGTATTGTACAGTTCAAAGCAGTTTATCCAGATTAACACAGTTCTCATTGCCTTAATAAGAGTGTATTTATTTCTTTAGATTACGTAATTTTTACTTCTTATCATGCTTTCAAAAAAAGGGATTTAAGTTACCTTTGGAGCAACCTTGTATTTTGAGTTGTAGTACCTCAAACCTAGAATAAGCCACTTAATCTAGATAGGAAAGATTGGGGCTTTACTGATGTCGATATAAAGTGCTTTAACAATAAATTATAATAAAAGATATGGGAGAAGAAAGAATATTTTTAGATGTGTGCATTTAACATCAAATATTTCTCTTTTTAAAAAATAATTGACTTACTTTATTTTTTTAAAGATTTATTTATTGTTATACAGTCCTCAGCAGTGTATTTCGGTCATTCTGCCTTTTCTGTTCCCTGCTCTGTCTCTGGTGAATCCTCTCAACCTCCCACACATCTGGACTGTACCCTGGTTCTTGTATAAATAAAATAAATCTTTTAAAAAAATGGGAAGAATACAGGTTCCAATTTTTCATTTACTCATTCAGCAAATTATCAACAGCCTGTGCTAAGGTGCTATCCATGTGCCGAGGACCGATTGCACATATTGACATCTCTCCAGCAAAGAGCAGTAGCACCTGACCTCCCCAGGTGTAGAGTGTAGACACACTCTACAAAAAAACACACCAATAGATAACTTGCTGCTAGGGGTGACCTGATGGAAAAGCTCAGGTGTTATGAGATTCATAAGAGGCTCACCTGACCATGTTTTACTCCCTGGAGGTTTTTACTGGGAAAATGTTTAGACTAGAAAATAAAGGGGCAAGGAAAGAGGCCAGGAGAGAAGGAAGAACTTTTGGACATTGGAATCAGCCTTCCAAAGCCGGACTTCCATGCATGGCTGGAGAGCAGGGTGCAGCGGCCTGACCAGAGAGGTGAGCAAGTGTGAGACCATAATGGTCTTTATAAACTATGTTAGAGACATTGAACTTTATCGTATAATTTTAATACTACCAAGATAATTCTGACTAGTATGTAGAAGATGAATTAGGTTATAAATGCTACAAGATGGGTGTTCAGTTGTATCTAAGGATGATAGCTAAATTTTATTTAAAATATTAAAGCTATTAATAATTCATTGCAGAAACTAACATAGTATCCAGACACAGCTGTTTGATGAATATTGGACTGAAAGGATGAATGTATTTGTAAACAACTGAATACCCGTATTTTGACTTCTCTGAGGAGGTTAGTGACCCTGGTGCTGTTTCTTCCACTACAATTTCAGTATCGCTATCTTAATATCAATGACTTATATTTCTTAATTACTATCAATGACTTGGAGTTGTACACATTGAAAAAGCGAGCCACTAAATTATCTTTCACTGCTGTCAAAAATTGGAAAAGTCTGATTTTTATCTAAATGCATGTTACAATTTCACAAAGTAAGAATCTACTTACTGACTTACCGGTGTTACAGTTTCAGTCTATCAGCTTCCCTTGGGGAATTTATTTTGGCAATCTAGTTGTTTGTTAAATGTTTATCCATAAAATGAATGTGACTACGTCAAAATTCATCACACTTTATATTTCAAATTATAAAATTAGATTGACTTATTTTGAAGGAAAATTATTGCACAGATTGTACACATTGCTCATAAAATATTATTTCCTCCAGCACAATGTAGCCATAGGGTCAAAGGGAAAATCAAAAGGAAAATGTGTGATTCTAACAAAACATTGATGTAGTTCTGTGATTCTTGAGTAATTCATCTGCTGTTTGTTAAGAAACAAGCCAGTTGGAATGGAAATTCTTTTTCTAATTTATTGTCTTTAAGAAACTTTCATGGAGGTATTTCCAAACTACAGAGTCTTGAAATGATTTTTTAGAAGAATGCCAAAGTATTATAGGAACAGATGGTGCAAAAGGATATTTTTTTAATGTGCAAGAAAATCACATCAAAATAAAAGATGAGTTAAGGAAGCATTTAAGTCATGTGTGGCTATTAATATTTTAGTTTGATCATTTGATTTCTCTGATGTTCACTTGGAAATGTTTAAATATAAGCCTTTTTGAATATTTCTTTTGAATTACGAGCTAGTTGAAATATGTTGTCAGAAAAATAGAAAGGAAAACAGATTTATTAAATAGCATTCCCTTAAGTAATTTTTGAAGATATAATATATCAAAATTGAAGATATAATTTATCTAAGACCCAGATGGCTTGAGGAAAAATTTTAGTGTTTCCTATGCCAAAAGTAAACAGTTAATAAATTCATTCAACTATTGTCTATCATTTTAATCACAGAAAAATATACTTCAAAGGGCCTTCAAATTGCAAAACCCCAGCTTGGATAAGTGAATTATCCTTCCTACTTACATATGCAGTGATGCTCATTAATGAGTAAAAATGCCACCTGGATCAATGAATGTGGGTGATTCAGAATTTCACATGGATAAACAAAAACAGGTGATTATTGTGGGGTTAATTCTTTATGGAAGGGTGGTGGGAAAGAAATGGACAGGACAGAAGATGACAGGATTGTTGAAGATGACTTCATTTTGTGCACACTCAGTTTGAGATGCTTATGGAAAACTAACCGGTTGATCTAGATTATCAGTGATTAAATAAATCAGCAGTTGGGAGGGAGGTCTGAACTGGAAATGAAGGTGTGGATGACATGAATACTTGAGAGTGGTTGAGGTCACCCAAGAAGAATGTGTAGAGTAAGACTTATGAGGCCACAAATAGGAATATTCACAAAGAAAACTTTTCAATAGTAGAAGAAGGCCTAGAAGACTAAAAGAGAAAACAGTGTGAGCAGTTCCCATCACCTATTGACAGTAGGAGGATTATTTACCCAGTTGCTTGGGCATTTTTTTTGTTGAATTCAATTTGCCAAGATTTTGTTGAGGATTTTCACATCTATCTTCATCACATTATATTGATATATAATTATTATCATGTCCCTACCTGCTTTTGGTATCTGAATAATACTGGCTTAATGAAACATGCTGGACGCATTCCCTGTTCTTCATTATCTGAGAAGAGCTTGAGAAGTTAGATATTTGCTCATCTTTGAAGATTGGATAGAACTCCATAGTGGAACTCACCCTGGGCCTCTGTTTTTTTGGGAGACTTTTTTTATATACATTTTTAACATCATTTTTCATTTTTGCACAATGTATGCATTTTCATATTGGTTATATTCCTCATACAATTCCTACCCCCCCTTATTTTGACCCTAATCTCTCCTCCCCTCCCCCACATAGTGTGTCTCTGGTTTATAGTTGCTTGTCGATTTTGATTTTTACTTTATTTTTTTGATCACTGTTCCAATTACATTGCTTGTAATTAATTTTTTCAAGTCTTCTTTTTTTTTTCCTGATTCAGTCTTGAAAGGTTGTGTACTTCTAAGAATTTGTCCGTTTCTTCTAGGTTATTAAATTTATTGGCATATAGATATTCATAATGACTCCCTGTATTTCTGAGATATGTTTTGACTTCTCCTTCATTTATGATTCTATTAGAATTTTCTCCCTTTTTTCTTTGTGAGCCTAACTATAGGTTTATCTGTTTTATTTTTCAAAGAACCAGCTGTTGGTTTCACTGATGTTTGGGGCTGCCTTTTTGATTTCTATTTTATTTCTTCTCTTTTTTTTTATTTCCTTCTTTCTACTGGCTTTTAGTTTTGTTTGTTGTTGTTTCTCTAGTTTCTTAAGGTGTTGGATTTGATTTTTGTGGGGTAAAGATTTGTTTATTTATTTATGCATAGAAGAACTAGGGTGTTGGCCAGAAGTGCTAGCCTGGAGGTTAAAGGGGGGAGTGAGAGGATTCACCAGAGACAGAGTGGGGAGCAGAACAGGTGGATCTACTGAAATACACTGCTGAGGGGAGCAGTGGGTGAGACAAGAGAGGTCTGCTATGCCATATGTGGATTAGCTCCCTGCTGGGGGATGGAACTCATGCTGCAGTAGTGATAGCGCCAAGACTTAACCCCTAGCCCACCAGGGAGGCCTAGAATTTTTTCATTGAGCATTTTCTTATTTCTTGATGTGGGTCTGTGCTGCTGCACCCTTCCCTCTTGGTATTACTTTTACTGTGTCGCAGAAGTTCTGGTAGTTCGTGCCTTCATTTTCACTTGACTCCAGGTATTTTCTAATTTCTTCTTTGGTTTCTACATTAACCCAACAGTTATTCAGTAATGTGTTGTTGTGTCTGCACATAAGAGATGTCTTTCCTGCTTTTCTATTTGATTTCTATTAATAGTTTCATACCATTGTATCAGAGAAGATATTTGATATGATTTCAATACTCATGAATTTATCGAGTCTTGTTTTGTGACCCAGAATGTATATTATCCTAGAGAATTTTCTTTGTGTACTTGAGAAGAATGTGTACTTAGTTTTTGGGGGTGCGGTGCCCTATAAATATCTGTTAGGCCCATGTGGCCTAATTATTTGTTTTAGGTAATTGCTTCCCTTTTGATTTCCTGTTTGGTCTGTCCATTGATGAAAGTGGGGTGTTGAAGCCCCATACTGCTATCATATTGCTGTCAATATCTGTTTTCACATTTGATAATAGTGGTAGGGCATAACAGTTTTGTTTTTTGTTTTTTGGGGTTTTTTGCAAAAATTGTGTTCTTGACAAACTTGCAAATGACACTTTAAAGTGGTAATTTTCTAGCTAATTCCATTTTTAGCATGAGACTAGATTGGATGGAAAAGAAAACAAGGCATAAAATCAAAACTACCATGAGATACCATCTTACACCAGTGAGAATGGCACATATTAAAAAAACTCGCAACAACAAATGTTGGCGAGGATGTGGAGAAAAAGGAACTCTCCTGCACTGTTGGTGGGACTGCAAACTGGTCCAACCACTATGGAGAGCTGTGTGGAGATTTCTGGACCTACTAAACATAGAGCTTCCATATGATCCAGCAATTCCATTCCTAGGTATTTACCCAAAGGACACAGAAACATCAATTCCAAAGAGCACCTGCACCCCTATGTTTATAGCAGCACTGTTTACAATAGCTAAGCTTTGGAAACAACCCAAATGCCCAAAAATAGATGACTGGATCAAGAAGATGTACATACACACCATGGAATATTACTCAGCATTCAAAAAAGATAAACACATGCAATTTGCAGCAACATGGATGGCGCTGGAAGGGATCATGCTCAGTGAAATAAGCCAGAAAGAAAGAGAAAAATACCAGATGGTCTCACTCATAACAGGAATCCAGAAAACCTAAATATGGACCAGGAAAATGAATATAAGAAAGTGAAAATCAAAATCAACAAAAAAACTATGAACCAGAGACACTCTAAGGGGGGTGAGGGGCGGGGAGGGGAGGGATTAGGGTCAAAATAAGGGGGTTGCAATTGCATGGGGAATATAAAAATAAAATTTATTTTAAAAAAAAAACCTCACAATACATAATATAAATAAGCATAGAGGATATAATCTGTGAAATCATGCCAGATTTGGGCAGATTTTAATATGCCAGTTGTAACTTTTATAATGAAAATATAACTAGCTAATATTTTATTTAAATAATTATATGTGTGTTATAATAGAAAAGTTCCCCTGCATGCCATTTAAATATATTGTACACCAATAATGCATACATTCTATGGAAAGAGAAAAAAAGAAAACAAGGCATAAAGGTATAGATCATACAGTGAAGTTTAGTTGATAACCATGTAGTGGTTTCTTCAGGAAAGCCAAAGATAAGAAGAGGTCAAAAGGCAAAATTGGAGTTATTCCATAGAAATGACAATTCTGCTCAGAACAGTGGATCGAAGGGCTACATTGACCTCTGGCTAGCAGCCCCTAGTTTATCCTGTCCAGAGTCCCCATTAAAATACTGATAAAAGCCAGGCAGTAATGACAATTCAAAACAACAACAGTTAAAATTAATATTAGCATGCTATTGCAAGAATCTAGAAGAAATATTCAGTAATTATTGAGTCAACGAAAGTGGATTTATTTTTAAAATGATTTGTGTTCTATACTTCATGAAACATAGCTATTCCTGCCATATAATAGCCTATGGCACTATGGGCAGTTGTAGGGGTTCAATTTCTACATTAGTAAATATATTTAATGGGAATTGTTTGAATTAAATGAGCTAATGCAGACTAATAGCTATCAGAATGCTTGGTACAAAGTTATTAATAAATAGTACATATTCCTAATAAATAATAAATAGTACATATTCATATTCTTTTCAAGTTGCCAAAAAATACTGATTAAAAACAGGAAAGAATGAACAATCAAAATATTAAGCATTTATAATGTGTGTTGACACAGAGTCAGCTGCCAGAATCTGGGAGGAATTTTCACTCATCATTAATCTAGCTGTAGCTCCATTTATAAAAGCAGTGATTTTTCTCTTATTCTTCACCTAATGGAACAAAGCTATCATCATCACCACCAACATTATAAGCTTAGTAGATGTGACTAGTAGAAACTTGTTGTACAGAGGGCCCAGATGGACTTCACTCCATCTTGCCATGTTCACGTGCATGGATCCCCTATAACTTCTTGACCTTCAGAACAGAGCTCTCAGGCTGATGAGAATAATGCTAATTTGAATGAGAGAAATACACATATCACTAATTTTATTTTTACTAAAATGTGCTAAATATTTTATTCCTAATTTTGAATCATGATCTTCTAAAATTCTTTAGCATTTTGTGATATTTCTGTTCTTGCCATCTTTGTGTTAATTGCTATAAAATCCTAGAATCCTAAATCTAAGGTTCATCTATCACACTAAATACTATTTGATTTGATGCTTTGAGAATTGGTTTGAAATTTGGAAACTGCACATTAAGCTATTTCCAGAAAATCAGGAGTTACTAAAACTGAAGTCACAATGGGAACCAAACGTTCCCTTGCCACTGTATTTTAATCATCTCACTACTCAAGATATAGAAAATTTGAAACAAAAATTAGAAATTGATATTTAATTTACATGAAAATGGATAAATATTTGCAGAATAGAAAGACTCTAAAAATTATTGAATATACTAAGATTAAGTCTAGGAAATGATATATATGAAATGGTCAGCAGAAACAAAATGGTAATGTTAGTATTTTTTTCTTACATCATTGTTCATTTTTGCACAGTAATTAGTTTCTCCCTTATGTGTAGTCCCCAGAGTTCTCCCACCACCATATCACCCGTGAACCATCACACTAGTCCCTTGTGCTCTCCCTCCGCTGTTTTGACCCTTCCTCCTCCCCCTTCCTTGCTATATGTCCCAGATCCATGGTCAACCCACAAGTTTTGTTCCAGAACAAGTTCCTACACTCCTGGACTACAGCAGACAAGGCTGCTCACATCACCAGGAGCAATAGGGAGGGAGGAAGTACTGGGGAGCAGGTCAGGAACCTCCTGGAGGGAAGGTGCAAGGGTAGCTCTTCAGCCTCCCTGATTCTAGAACATTCTAAGGAATAGGAGATTGTCCCAGATCCTTCAGACTAGATTTCTGGGTCTTGTGCTTCCTCTTCCAAACTGGTTGCCCCAATCATTTTATGGATGATGACATGAAGCTGCTTCAGGGTCTTATAACTCTGGTGATAGGAACCCAATTCCCAGCAAATGTCAGAGGGGAAGCTTCCTGAACAGGACAGACTCTAGTAGGTGGTTGGCCCAGTTCCTCTCATCTCCTGTCTTCATATTTTCCAGTCCTGCCCTGGGTCTTCAGTCACAGTTCTGGAAACTTCACGGACTTGGGGTTCCTTTTCTATAACTTGGGGTTCCATTTCCAGGATTTGTGTTCCTTTAGGACTTCCTGGGCTAACTTTTCCCTGGCTCTCACATGATGTTTTCTCCCCACTGGTGGAAAAAGAGGAAACCACACTCAGGCTGCAGGCAGGCAGGGGATCAGGGGCTTGACTCCTCAGACCCTGGGGATACTGCAGATGGAGCCCTTAGAAGAGATCACCCACATCTGTACCTCCTATAGTCTTGTCCATGGTGGCTGACCAGGTTCTATTTGGTTCTATCCAAAACAACTACAGTGTCCAGGGCTCTCATTTGAATATTTTGAATATAAGTATTCTTCTGTGAAATGACCCTACAGTAGTTACTCCTGAACCCTGTGGTTCCCATTATTATTGTTAGGCACTTTTGAGGCACTGATTTTTAAAAATTACCACAAAAGTTATATTTCTAGTTCAAGTTTCTTGGCATTTGCTTTTTTCCTTCCAGATGAACTAGCTTGATAATGGATCACTTTCAGATCTTATTAGGGCTTGTGCTGTGTTTTTGTAAGGTGCTGGTTGTACAAGTCCAAGTTTAACAGAATGCACCAAACTGTCACTCCAATTAAGAGAATTAGATGCTCCAGTCCTATGATAGCAAACCAATTACATCACAAATAGATTTTCATGTGTGTTGCTACTTTTCAGAATGTCAATGTCAATTTGATACTGTTTATTAAATATACTTAAGTAAAATGGTTTACTTTTACATTCTGAGTTAGGGCTGATAATTTGTACTTGAAAAAAAATGAATAAATATTAATGAACTAAACCAAAAAAATTGAAGTATTAATTTTTAAATGCCACAAAAAAATCTTTATATACTGTTGACAGAATTAGATAGTGGAGGAGCAAGCATCATACTAAATGAAAGTAGCCAAGCATAAATGATCATATATTCTATGATCCCATTATGTAAAATGTCCAGATTGGGCAAGTTATAGAGAGAGAAAGCCAACTAGTGATTGCTTAGGGCTCAGAGAGTAAGGGAGATAGGAAGTGATTGCCACTGGGTATGAAGTTATTGTCCAAATGATGAAGATATTCTAAGTGTAGATTATGATGAGAGTTGTACAACTCTGTAAATTACTAAAAACCATTGAATTGTACATTTTAAATATGTGAGTCTTATGGTAAATTATAGCTCATCAAAACTCTTAAGAAAATATGATCATCTATGATTTGGGGGGCATTTTTGATCATTAGACACTTTTAAAAGACAAAATATTTTTTAATTTCTCATTATATGACATTATCCAAATTTCTTGGTAATTTCTTGGTAATTTCTCAAGCATTTAATGTTTCCATGTAAGGATATTGAAATTACAGTTGAAAACTTCCTGAAAATTGTTGCTTTGGTACTAAAAGTTTTTCCTCACTATTTTCACAATATATATTGAATGAATTCTCTAATCTTAATCAACTTGCTGTCCTCTGATCTTTTGTTATATGCAGTGTGGTCCAGGAATCACAGAACTGGTATCAACCTGACTTTATTACAGTGCAGAATCTCAGTTCTGATCTCAAACCTACTGAATCAGACCTCAGTTATCAGACCTCAGAATTAGCAGAATCAGGATATGCTTTTAAAGGAATCATATGCACATGAAAATGACCCACCTGCACATGAATGCAGTGGTTCTCAAAGTATGACCCAGAACAATGGAATCAGCTTCAGCTGGAAGTTTGTTAGAAATGGAAATTCTCAGACCTCATGAAACCTTCTATCTTAGAAACTCTAGCACTATGTTTTATCAAACTGTCCTGGTGATTCTGCTCATGGTCAGGTTTGCTGCACATAGTCACCTGAGTAGCTTTAAAACACCTTGATGCCTAGATTGCAACTCCTACAAGCTAAATCAGAGTCTTTTTGAGTGTAACTTTGTTACAGGGCAACACCAATTTAAGACGGGTTTCCTGACTGTGGGTCCTTACCTGCACTTCAAGGAGACTTAAACTGCAGGCACACCCAAAAGGTTAACAAAGGTTTGTTTACAAGGGAAAGGGAAATTAAATGTACAACTCAGGGAGAAAAGAGGGAGATAAATTCTTAAATGTGTCCTACCCATTCAGCCCATGTGGGATCCCAAATGACCCACTGAGACCAAACCTGCCTGGCCAAGAGCAGGAGCCAAGTAAGCCCCCAGACCTCACTAACATGGCTGGGTTTTATTTACAAACAAAGAAAATGGCTGCTTAACTCCACCCTTAGGTTCTCGCAACTTCCCTTTGGGGATCATGGGATTTGTAGTTACCAGTGTCTTGAGGGAGTGGGGGTGGCATCCACAAAGTCTGTATGGAATTTGCTCAGGACATCCTTTCCCCCTAACAACTTGTTATCAGATATATCAAATTCCGCAGATGATTTGAATGTGCATTCAAATCTGAAAAATAAGTATTCTACAGGACAAAGACAATTCCAAATATTTTTATTGATTACGCAAAGTAGTTGTAGTTCTCACAATTACTGTAAATTATTGATAGTGATATTGATGTTAAATTTTGTCAGAAAATTAAAAGTCATTGACATTTTGATTTATCTGTGATAGGAGAGTATTTTCTTGCTTCTTTCACTTCACATTGTTTTTTCCTTCACTTGATCTCCTGAAAATCCTCTGGTGACATTTGTGCCGCAAATGTGGGAAACATTCCATAGTGAAAATCAAATCCTAAGTAATGTGCCTAGGGACTTGCAAAGGAAACAAGAGAACAAAAATGGAAATACCTGTTTAGAGAAGGCATAGACTGCAAAGAGATAATTATGTAAAAGTGGGGATGGTAGGCAGCCTGATAGATGCTGAAAGGTAGAAAAGAGGGGCGTGGAATTATTATTCTTAGTGAAGCACATGCCATAGATTCTGATTATAAATAAATAAATAAATAAAAGACAAGGGCCCAGGTTAGCCCAGAAAGAGGTTGATGCTAACATTCAAGTATTTCTGCAAAACGGGGCACCATTTCAGTGAGAAACTAATAGTGGACATGTATCTAAGAGAAGTCTAATTTTGGAGGCTTCATAAAGACCCTGTTTTCCTGGTCTTAAATCATAGGGAAGGCCTTGGATGGGAGTCAGAATTCCCAACGAGTGTGGGAGAGGAATGAAGCCCAGCTCTGGTGGTTTAAAGACATTCATATTAATTATAGGAGTGGCTCTTGGGAGGCTCAAACACTATAACATTTTAGCTTAACTCTTACACACTTAACTATTGCTCACTTCATTGCTTTTGTATTCTCTCAAAATATTGCCAGGAATGCACCTGTCATGTCGAAAAATTCCTCCTGGCAGTGTATGTGTGTATATGTGTCCCTCACAGGGAATATCACTTTAAAATAATAAGAAATTAGCAAAAACTACTTCACCATTTTTAGACAGATGAGAACTAAGCTGTTGGTATATGCATTTTCCACCTTATAAATGAACGCACTAATTGGGAATTTGACAAGTGTGGGGTAAGTGATTTTCAGGCTTTCCTGCCCTTGCCATTATGATTGCCCTGCCTGATGGGGGCACTTGCATTCGTTACATTGTTATAGTTGTATTGTTTATTTCTGTGGGCCATGGCAGCAGTATTGAGATATTCACCAAGAAAAGCAGAGGCAGGAGAAGAGGCAGAAGAAAGAAGGCCAGAGAGCCCAGAGTGAAGACTTGCCTGTGGCTTGGAGGCCTACCAGCCTCCTGGCCCCCCGGCCCCCCCTGCCTGCTGTGTACCTGTGGTTACACTACATGTAAAAGCTCAATAAAAGCCTGAGAAAGCCACTGAGGGCTCCAGGACTCCTCCTGTACCCCGGTCTGCTTGAATCATAGAAAACCTGCCCTGTGCCCGTCCTGGCACTACAAGAGAGGAAAAACCTCAGATGTTAATCCATAACCAGAATCTACAGGCATAAAATTTTAAAAAGCACATTGAATTCTTCCTTAAATTAGAAGGAAGAACTATAGCAGGTGACCTCTTATTGTCCTAACCCTGTGACAGTTATTTGGGCAAGTAACTTATTTCCTCTGAGTACTTTGCTGGTGCTTTGAATCAGGAAAGCTGGTGAAACAAGGTGTATACTGCTGAAAATGTATTTATTGGGGTATAATAGATATTGCAAGATCCATTGGAGGAGAATGAGGTCCAGTGCCTATCCTGGACACTACAGAAAGGTTTGCCAGAAAGGAGACAGAAAATTATTAAAGACCTGGGAGAGAAAGGTTGAACTGGGATGTGTTTCACATACATCTATGGTGATGCTGGAGGAAGAAAGGCCCTTGGCTCAGCCTTGTAGAGAATAGCAGCTCTTTCTGCTGGGCACTGATACAAAGTATACACAATGCTGCTGAAAAAGGTTTGGCAGAGGGCAACCTGGGAAAGGGACTCCAGAAAGAGCCATTAATTAGACCCTTCCAAATGTTTCTGCAGAAACCTAAACGCTCCAACTCCTGAAGATTATAGCTGCTCTCCTATCAACAAAGTTAGCCTGGGAAGGGTGAGAGTCGGAATTGGAGGTTTATGGGAAAAGCAGTCAACCCAAGAGTCAATGGCCAAGAGTTTCTAAATTTTGTTGGTTTGGGCTTCCCTGATAGCCGTAGGGGCTAAGTCTCAGCACTATGAAGCTATCCGCAGCCACTGCAGCACGAGTTCAATCCCTGGCCAGGGAGCTACCCACTTGGCACAGCAGACCTCTCCTGTCTCGCCTGCTGCTCCCCTCAGCAGTGTATTTCAGTAGATTTACCTATTCTGTTCCCCACTCTGTCTCTGGTGAATCCTCTTCTCACCCCCCCCCACACCTCTGCCCTGTACCCCCATTCTTGAATGCATAAATAAATAAATCTTTTTTTAAAAAAAATAAATTTTGTTGGTAGCTGGAGCTGTGGAAATGGGAAATTATCTGGAGGCTGGAGAAACCACCCACAAGAGCAGGCCATGGTACAGAATGAAGCCTGGAGACTCTCTTTAGATAAATGCCACCTAGTCACCAAAACTTGATTTGGGGTGATTTTTTGGTAGTTTGTACATTTCAAGGAATGGGTCCAACTCAATTAAGTTTTTGAATTAGTGTGCTGGATTTGTTTGTGGTGTTTTTTATTATCCTTGGGAAATCTGGGGGGTCTGTAGTGATATCTTCTATTTCAGTCTTGATGTTGGTGATTTGCATAGACCCTGCCCATATAATCTGTGTGGCATTTTTAATCAGCAAACCAACTTGTTTTCATTAGGTTTTTCTCTATTCATTAATATTTCTCTATTATTTTATTTCTGCTCACTTATTTAGGGAGTGTACTTCCTTAATAACGTGTATATCATTCTCTTCTTTCTCCTTGTTTGGGGTTTAATTTGTTCTTCACTAGTGCCTAATGTGGGGTTAGATAATCCATTTGAGATGTTTCTTCTTTTTAAAAATAAGCATTTAATGCTCTAAATCTCTTGATAAGTGCTACATTAGTAACATTCCACAAATTATGATATGTTGTATTTTTGCTATCATTCAGTTAAAAAATATTTTCTAATTTCCCATAGGATTTGTTTTTCTTTTGGTTAATAGGTTAATTTGCAAACATTTTGGGACTTGCCAGATACCTTTTTGTTATAATTTTTAGTCTATTTTCTCTTTAGTGAGGATATACTTTGTATAATTTCAATTCTTGTAAATTGGTTAAGGCTTATTTTATGGTCAAGGATATGCTCTATATTGGTGAATGTTCTATGAACACTTGAAAAGTGATTTTAATAAAAGGAGTGTAAACCTTCATCTTATGAATCACATTCATAAAAACTGCTTTAATATCTTTTTTAAAGATTTATTTATTTATACATACAAGAGCTGGAGTACAGGCCAGAGATGCGGGAGGTGAGAAGATTCACCAGAGACAGAGAGGGAAACAGAACAGGTAGATTGACCGAAGTACACTGCTGGGGAGAGCATCAGGCGAGTCAGGAGAGGTCTGCTGCGCCATGTGGGTTGCTCCCTGGCCGGGGATCGAACTCATGCTGCAGAGGCTGTGGATAGGTTCCTAGGGTGTGTCTTAACCCCTTGCGCCACCAGAGAGGCCCTGCTTTAATATCTTTGACTGATAATTCAAATATCTAGGTCATGTTAGATATTTATTGATTGTCTCTTCCTAGAGAAAAGCGATCAGATTTTTCCCTTTCTTTAAAGTAATTTTGGCTGTGGCCTAGACATTTTGAATTATTACACTGTGAGTCTCTAAGTGCTGTTAAAATCTTTAGGAGATGTCAAATTATTTTTTATCTTAAGCAAGCAATTAACCTGGTTAGGTTTAGATCACAGATTCTGTCTTTCCTTTTTATGGGTGGTAATTTTTAAAAATTATTTTTTAAATTAGAAAATTTCTTTTATCAAATCATTATAGTTGGTAAGTCTGATGTAAGTTCAGTTTTGAAAGTCCTTTCTGCTATTCAGTTTTGAAAGTCCTTTGTGTATATTCTGTGCATGTAGTTCACAGGGATTAGTCTGGGATATGGATAGTGCTTTATATTGCAGTTCAGTTAAAGTTAAACTTTTTTGTGTGTCCATTCCATGCATTTTTAACTCATGAATAAGAACTCATGTCAGTTCACAGAGTTACTCCTCCAGCTCTCTCTTCCCTGGAGTTTCCCCTATATTCTGTGTCCCTAAGCTGCCTCTTCCTGGTCGTCTCTCTAGAAAACCAGTTTCTCTTTAGTTTTTGCCCTTCCATACTGTATGCAGTTTTTGCTATGGAGGCTGCCCTCGGGATGAAGTTACAAGAGAAAAGAGCTGGAAAAAAAATTAATGGTGATATCCTCCATACTTTTTAGACATTCAAGACCCTTTCCTTTGTTCTTCTCATCAAAGACATGAGCTCAATCTGTGGGCTTTAGGTGCCCACATTTGTTACTGCCGTGGCAAATTACCAAATTTAGAGTCCTAACACAACAAATATTTAGTGTTTGCCATTCTCTATGGTTCAGGATTCCAGGTGTTATTAAGCTGGGTTTTCTGGCTTAGAATGTCTCTCAAGGTCATAGTCATGGTGTTGCTTAAGGCTGCCATGATCTCAAGGCTTGACAGGGGAAGGGCCTGCTTGGAAGCTAACTTATGAGCTTGCTGACAGGCTTCAGATGTTCCACTTCAGAGCTCACTACATGGTGGCTGACAGACTGCAGGGCTTGTTGGCTGTTGGCCACAGACATCAGGTCCATAGGGCTGCTCATGACATGGCGACTGGTTTTTCTCAAAGCAAAAAAGGGAGAGAGAGGGCACAAAATGGAAAACAGAATCTTTTTGTGGTGCGAAATGGAAAACAGTCTTTTTGTAACATAATCTTGAAAGTGACATCCCAACACTTTTACCATATATTAGTTGTTGAAAGTGAGTTATTAAGGCCAACCCACATTCAAGGGGAAAGAATTATAACAGGGCATGCATATTAGGAGACAGGGATCATTGGGACCCATTTTAGAAGCTGCCTACCACAGTGTTTTAAACCCAATGCCCTATTATCTCTCCAGACCTTTTATATCTTCAGACCTTTTCCATATAACATGGAATAATATAAAATACTGTCACATGTTTTGTTTTCTTTGTTTCCTGGCAAACAGATTCCATCTGGGTTCAATAGAAGTTAAGGATGTTGAAAATGCAAGGCACATCTAGAAAGAGCCAAGGATATGGAAAATAAATGTGGGTATGTTTGGTACATCATTTTAATGCTAGAGTGGTTTCCTTCTCTGAATATTGTTAGGCACATTGAGTATAAGAAACATCTGGTTGGAGGAAAACAAGGCACACATTAACAGGATGAGCAGAAGTTAGTAGAGTATGTTACTTCATTTTAAACTGTTCAAGTTTGCAAACATTATAAGTCTGAGACCTAATCACATCCCATAAGGAATAAATTAAGCTACTGAAAATTGATCCTTTATCAAGTATTGAAATAAGAGAGAAGTTCTAATTTTTCAGACTTTATATCAGCTTAAGACCTATTTAGTATATATTAAAGCTCTTTAAAGAATTAGAATCATTGGGTATGATGCTGGCAAGCTGAAGAGCAAATAGAAGAGCCTAAAAGTGACAGATTTGCTTCTAATATTGAGTGACTTTGTATTTCCCAGACATTCACAATATTTTTCATTCCACGTGTTCTGTTGACTTGTGGTCTCACTACTTCCTTACCAAGAGACAGAGTTTCAATCATGGGTGCTTTGGTGGGGAGTGCATGATGTCAATAACACTTAAAGGGGTATGGTATCCCACACTTACACAAAATACAAACAACAATGTAAACCAACATTACTCAATTAAAAAAAAAGGTAGAGTCTCTATACTGCCTTGAACCTAGATAAGCTTTGTACATGCTTTGACAAGTAGAATATGGTAGGAATGATGTCATTCCACCTTTAGTCATCACTCTTACATATCTAGTGCTTTCTGTCCCTTGCCTCTTACAACTATGAGCCACCCTATAGTGTCTGGGCTCTTCTCTCTGAAGGAGAACCACCACATGGAGATGTACTATATGTGAGCAGCGAAGCCACCTGGGACGCCCTGCATGGGTGAGTTTCTAGGTGACTCCAACTGTGGTTGACCTTTAGTCTGTCTAATCACAATCACATGAAAACCAGGCGAGACTCAGTCATTTGATCCCAGTCAACCCACAGAATAAATGTCAAAGATAATAATAAATGATTGTTTTAAGTCATTAAGGTTTAGGATGATTTGTACACAACAGGAGAACGCTGGAAACCATTATTTACATAAAGCCAGAAATTGAAAAACACCTTTATATCACACATACATTTTAGGAGGTTTAAAATATTATCTAACCAGAGTATATCACTGATTATATTTCATAATATTTATCTATCTGGGTACAGATACACAGATATATTTTAACTTTTATTATTCTGCAGCTTAAAATATAATGAATAAAATAATAATAACAATTGCACTACTCTAAGATAAACATTATTATATATTTGCATATTTTCTTTCATCATTTTTCCTGTGTACATATTTTTTATAAAAATTCAGATTACAGTAGTGTGTTTTTTTCCTCTTCCCATCCAATTTATCAGGATGCATCAGCATTTTTATAGCTTTAAATCTTTTTGAACCATAGTGACTATGTTAAATGTCTTTGTATACATTTAATGTTTTAACAACCATTCTCTTATAAGTTGGTTATTTAGCATGGTTCCAACATTTCACTTTTATAATTAGTACTGCAAATTCCAGCTTTACACATAAATGTGTGTGCTCATTTTCAGTTTTCTCCTTAGAAAAAATTCCTGGGCAAAGAATATGACTATTATTATAATACCTTTTTTATATAGTCATATTACTGAATTATTCTGCCAAAGGTTAACCATATAGAACACCTCTGTGTTCATCAAACTTTGAAGATGGCAAATAGGTTCCATCTGGAGTTCAGCATCGATTAAGTAGTAATGGTGACCTGGTACTCCTTGATGAGAAGGACTGCTAGACCACATCTGAGTCCAGCCTCAAACAATGCTGAATAAACTAGTGATGTCTAACCTCAGCAAGGGGTGGGGGGTGTGGAAGAATGGAAGCACATGTGCTTTGTGTCTGCCAACCCAGCCTTAGCCAGCTCCAGGGCGAATATATATTCATTAATTCTTGCTAACATGAAATGCAAGAAAATTCTTGTTTTTGTTATAGTGAATATTTCCATAATTATAAATGTGGTTGAATATTTTTTCTTTTGCTTGATGTTCATCTGAATTTATTCCTTAGTGAGTTGCTTTTCTATTATCTTTTTGTCCATATTTTCAATTGTATGCTAATGTAGACTTATTATAAGGATAATAAGATTTTTTCTGCCATTTTCCCAATTTTTTATTTTCCTTTTAAGGAAAATTTTATGATAAATCAATGTTAACTGCTATGTGGGCAAATAAATTAATGGCTCTCTTCCTTTATTTGCATGCTTAAAACATTCTTTCCCACCCAACAAATTTGTATATGTCCGTCTATATATTCTCTAGTTTATCTATGATTTAATTTATATTTTTCCACTTAAGCCCATCATAAACCTAATATCTTCCTAAGATAGCTCAGAATAAAAAAGGAGATGAAAAAGGCTGCCAAGTAAGGAAATATAAAGTAAATTTAAATCAGTGATACTGATGATGATATTAACTGTTATTATTATTATACATTATTATTACTATAATAAAACTGTGGTACCGACTGGCCATAGCAAAAATCAAGGTAAATATATTATTGAATAAAGGTTAATTTTATGTGGTGGAAGTTATGAAGTTACCTTGTTAATGATCAGATCCTTATTTACAGAGAATGCATAACTATACATAAATATATTCACAGATAATATATTATTAACATTCAAGTGTAAAATTTAATGTATTACAAAAATATCAAGTAAACCCTAAAAATACAAATATAAATTATCAAGAAATGATTGTACCAGGTTTTAACACACTTTCAGTCTTGAACAGATGGAATAGATTAAAGTGAATAAGTATATAAAGCATTTGGATAATGTATACAATAAAGTTGATTTATAAGGTAGAAGAATGTATATCTTATAACCAAAAATGCTTATATTTTTTTCTAAATCTAATAGTATGTTTTACTGGATGTCATATATTAGATCATAAGAAATTGCATGAAGACCAGAAAACATATAATCCTTTCTCTGACCAATGAAATAATCTTGGGAATAATTTAAAAACAGGTTAACAAAACATACAAATACTTGGAGTTAAGATAATGGCATAAAAATAAATCACCAACTTCAATAGTATCTTGGTCAAAGAGGAAATAAAAGTTTATTATAGGTTGTTTAGAAAATAATAGCGAGGTCTAGCTAAGGTTATGCTCAGTGGAAAATTATACCTGTAGCTCTATTTAAGAAACAATAAATGAACAAGGATTCAAGTAAAGGAACTACAAGTGAAATTTTTCATGTTATAAAAGCATAAATTAATGTATCAGAAAACAAACTCCAAATGTTGGTTCTCTAAAAAGCACAACAAAATATACAAAATGCTCTGAAGAATAATGAAGAGGGGGAAAAAGTAATACTGTCCACATAAAACATTGGAATAAACTAAATAATGCCATACATATGGAGAATACAATAATTAAAAATGTATGCTACTTAAATCTTTATGTTAATAAATGTTAAAATTTACATTCAAATTATGGGCAATTTCCTAAGAAAATGTAAATTATTAAAACAAGAAGAAATGTAAAAATTTTAACAGAAAATTTTAGAAGAACAATGGAGGAGAATCAATCGCTATTCAAATGCTAATGATTTTAGTTCCAAATAAGATGGAATAATTACAGGATTCCCTGTCTTGCCCACTAAATCCAACTTTAGAATCTGTAAAGTGTGCAAGGAGCAACTACTTGAAGACCAAGAAAAGTTAATGATAGCAGGTAACTTGGGGAAGAATACAGGAATTCAAAATACCATGGAGCCAGCATCCAGCATTTTCTTCTCCTCCTCCAGGAACCCCTTGGGTGACTGCAACTGCCTGAAACCCAAAAGCAGGCATTCATACAGACAGAGCTCACCAAGAGGCATTCAAGCTCAAGCTTAGAGAGTGGGAAAAAATCTTTGTTTCCTTGTTTATGTTTCTTCTCAACCCCCAAGCAATCTCTTGACAACAGCAATGATGGCAGAGGCTGCATGCAACAGGGATCTACAGGAGCCAAAACTTGGAGAAAGAAACTTTCTCTGTCATCAGCAGAGTTGTAAGTCCAGGAAAATGGGGCAAAGCCACCCTATTTTCCTGCCATTTGGCTGAGAGATGAACACAGTCACAGAAATGTGCAGTAGAGTAGGGTTAAAGTCTCAGTGTTTGGAGCAGAGAACTAAAAAGAAGAGCCCCAGAAAGCTGAAATGTATTGGGGAGATTGTGGGGAGTAAAAGGTTTGGGAACATCTGAGCTGCTCACACATGCATCTGTTCTTAACTAGGGAGTGAACTATCAGGGACAACACCAGTCAGGTCCCAGGTTGATTACTGCGGGCTCGGGCATAGAAGAAATTCTAATAGCACTGCAAAACCCTTGAAATCTGAACACATTGGAATGTGTCCATAGCAGGCTGATTAAATCTGGTGATCTGAACCCCCACCCCAGGTTAACTTCCCTCTAAAGCAAAGACCCAGCTTTAAACAAGACCCAGAATCTGGTAACATACAATTCAGAATTACTCATTGTACCAAAAAGAAAAAAAACACAAGTCACTCAGGAAAAGACTATGCCAGATGATGGAATATATTACAAATGACTTCAAAGCAGCTCTCACCACTGTCTCAATAAACAGTTTTAAACACTCTTGAAACAAATGAAAAAATAGTTTCTTCTTAATAAGTAGAAGATAAAAAGCACAACCAAATGAAGATTTTAGAAGTGAATGGACTCAATAGTAAACTTGAAAGAAGAGTACTATCAACCTGTGATTATAAATAATTAATACTATAGATGCATGTTTATACATGTTATATATGTTTATATATGTGCATAAATACATGCATGCACACACAAATATACATGTAAACACATACATACCAATATCAAGTGCTGGACAAGATGTAGAGCCATTAGAATGCTCATATATTTCTGTTGTGAATGAGCAATGGTACATGCACCATTCTAGAAAACATTTTGTCAATTTCTTAAAACATGATACATGATTTACCGTGAGATCCAGTAATCCCATCCCTGATATTTATCATAAATAAATTTGGGAAACTGTTTGACAAATTTAACGATAACCAGCAATGCTTTTGAGCATCTTTCTTTATGAATGGAAACAGTAACTGTGAACGTAATAGCCAGCCCAAGAAAGTCAGGTCACCAAGCATTCTTGAAATGGGAGTCCCTTATATTATATGAAAGGTTTTCAACACATGTGCCTGTCACTATTTCAGTATACCAGTCCTACAAGACTTAGGCTAGCCACCGCTGTAGTTTGTTGCTTATGGAGGTTAGATCTCCTGGGAAAGAATACCTGCTTTTAGGAAGATGGTGTCTTTTCATGACAACGGGATGCAAACAAATAGTAATGCATTGTTGGCGCAGGAAAAAGTAGTGCAATGTTGCAATGTTGGCTCATTGAAAATAGTAAGCAATGTTGGCTCAAGACAATCCATGCCAGACTTCAGTCACCCAAACACAAGGTGTAAAGGTGATGGTGTGGTGTGACCTATGGAAAGCACATGGCTCGGGACCATTTTCCTTGAAGCAACAAGCCTGAAGAGATGCGTTTCCCCACACGAAGGACCACCTAACACCTGAGTAGGATGGACTGTGAGAAGAATGCTAGGAATGGTTCCAATAGGCTGGTGTACTGTCCCATGAGCCAGAAGGGTGAGGGACTGGTTGGATTATTTCCAAAAATGGATATTGGCTGACATGATTGTGTGGAGTAGATCGCTAGATCTAAATTGCCTCAATTCCTGTGGGCTTGGTCAAAGGTACATCTTTATTCAGTGAGCTCAGATAACAAATCATGGAAGGCAATGCATAGATAGAAGTGGAGAGGTACCACAAGCTTGTGCTTCTAGCAAGAGGCATTTTAATGTAAGAGAAAATCAATCATTTATATTTCCAGGCTTTGTCTATGTCTTTGCCTAGAAAAATGAGATAACTGATATATTTATTTCAGATGGTGTTTGGCAGGATTTAACATAAAAAAGGTAAAGGTATTTCAAATATTTTATATCTATATCTAATGCCACAGCCAGATTTCCAACAGTTATTATTAATTAGTTTTTTAATTGTTTTCAATGCCCACTGATAGTTTTCTATCATGACTTCCATCTTCAGCTAATCCTAGTTAAAGCAACATGCAGATGACACTCTTTCCCCACCTCTGATGTAGGAGGTGTCTTTGTCAAATTTATAACAGAAATATAATCTTATAATATATACTCCTTCCTCCTGTGTCGACTACCTGTCTCAGATTCACTAACCCAGCCTTAGAGATTTTAAAACAAAGCAAGACACTGTTCCCAGTACACACGGAAATGGAAATTTTTCCGGCTTCTGCTCTTGCCTGACTTGAGCCCACTGGAAATATACAATGCCAGAGCAGGTCGGCCTTAGGTTCTCACCCTCAGACTATGTATCAGAATTATCCAGGGAGCGCTAACTGCACCTGGACCCATGGTAGGTAACTTAAAATACTGCTACTTTCACCACTATTTTAAAAAGAAGGCATTTACTAGAATAGTTGATAGATGATATCATTTAATGTAATCATAAAGGAAATATATTGCTATATGATGAATTTAGTTTCAGAAACTATTTTAGTTTCAATTGGGTATTTTTTGTGTGCCAAGAAAGACGAAGACTTCATAAGGGCTGGAATAAAAAATGTAGGAAAGAAGAATTTAATGTTATCCTCACCACTGCTCAATTACAAATACCTTGCTAGAATTGAGTACTGATATATATATATATAATTCACCATTACGTGTGAGTACTGTCCTCAAGAAGTTCAGAAAGTCCTTGTAGATACTGATTTACAACTCTTTCCTAAAGGAAATGCCTAAATTTTAGGGTAGACTAAAATCTCCAAGGTTTTTGGACTTAACTTATCTTCTCACTGCAACATAACTTAATTATTTGAGCTGTTCATCAAGTAGTTTTGGCTTTTAGCTTTCTAGAACTATGGTTGGATTGCACTTTCCTCTCCTTTGGGATAGACTTGGCCATATAATTTTCTTTAATCAATGAAATGGAGCAGAAATGATGTGTTGTAACCTTTGGGAGACAATTTTAGATGCCAGTAAGCAATTCGCTCTGTCCCTTTTTCTCTGCCACATCATTCATGAAAGCATGTGTTGAGAGGGTAGTCTCCACTCATGGGTTTGAGTTTACTAATCAGGATTAAGTTGGGCGGAATAAGACAGAAATCTCAATATCAAAAGGTTAGACAGGCACCCTGAGGTGGGTACCATGGTCCTGCTTCTGACGTCTGCTCTGCGGCAACCCAGGTTCCTTTCCAGCTTATTACTTGTCCATCACTAGAATGGGACCATATTTTTATGGTCCAAGATTATTGTTAGAATCCTGACACTATATGTTCTAAACAGAAAGATGGACTAAAGAATGAAAGGAAAAGACAACAGATAAAAATAGTGGCTTTTAAAGTTTTCTGGAAGCTGTTGCACAAACTCAGCACTCATAAATCATTACTCAGAACCTAGTTATGTGGCCATATTCAGTTGCAAGGGTTACTTGGATAGATTGTCCTTATTTTAGACAACCTATGATGTATGGCAATTGAAGAACAGAAGATCAGATGTGGTGAGTAGGTGACTAGGAATTTCTGCCACAGTAAGCACATGACCTACGTTAGAATAATTATAAAGTCTCATCTACTCAGGGTGCTGAGTTAAGAGATGAATGAATAAGCCAAGCTGCTTCAATGGAGTGCTGCTTTAAGGTAATGGTGGTGATTGCTTTTGTTAATTTTTTTAATTTTAGTTTGTGGGGAAGAGTTCTTCTCAGTCCATAAATTTGAAGACAGACTAAATCTAACAACAAGAAGAAGCAGAAAGAGAGGAAATTGAAGACATAGACAGTTCTTGATTTCACTTCCTAACCCTTTTTGAGACCAGCTTTACTGCTGTCCCTGAGTCTAGAAATTCCATTTTTTTTTTAAACGAGAAGTTGAGTGCCTGTTGCTAACAACCATAAAGTCCTAAAGCAATTGTCCACCTTCCTGGGGTTTTGTGGGGAACACATGAGGTAGTGCATAAAAGTAGCTGCTATTATATCTGGCACATAAGGGCTCTCAAATGTTAGCTCTTAATGGTGTGTTTGAAATGACACAGAGTAGATGAAATTTGGAAAAACATTTTTTTAAAACTCTTAGCTCAAATGAAGTCTTGTTCATTTTCCAGGAAGATTTCTCCTTCTCCTTAGTCCCCATTCTCCTTTGCTTCTGCTTGCTTCTTTTTGCTTTGTTGATTGTTTGCAAATCTATGGTCTTCTGATATCCTTTGAACTTCAGGAGAACTAAGAGTGACTCTTATTCACTGTTAAATCTTCAATATCTCACATCCTGGCGCATAGTAGAAGGTCAATAATAAGAAAAATAGGGATTTGAATAGTATTCATAATTAAAGATGGCAATAGTAGCAATTGACATTTATCAAGTACATACTTAGCACTGTTTTAAGAACTTTACTTTCTTATATTTTAATGCTCAACCTTAATACATTACTCCTTTTATAGATGAGTGAATGATGTCAAGGCCAAACAGCCAGCTAATGGCAGAGCCAAGATTTTATCCCAAACTGACTCCAGAGCTCTAATATTTCAATCAACATATGGTGAAATCTCTCATTAAATATGTGCTATCTTTCATTAACTAAAGTTGGAACTAAATAATCTGCTATTAGAGACAGAGGAAACTGAGATCATTGAATTCCATCACAAAATAGATGCAGAAACTGAAGCCAAGGATTGAAGTGACTTGGCTCAGATGGTTTATATAGTGGCAGAGACATATCTACACAGAGGACCTGATTCCTAGCTGGCATCTTTTAATCTAGGACCTCACTTCTCTACCTCTTTACTCCATCCACTTTGGGACCTTGCTTTGGAATAGCCACTTGTAGTCAGCAACTTGAGTTTTAAAGTAAGCTACATATCAGGTATCATTCAAAGCCAAGGATAGAGACTTCTGTGGAGGGGGCGCGAGGGTCACTTGTTGAAATAGACCGCAAGGACATGAAAGGGGAATGTAGGACCCTACTCATTCTTCAGATTTCAGCACAAATTTACATCCTCAGAGGTTTCCTTGCTCCCCAAGGTCAAGACTATTAGCCTAAGATCTCCTTAGCATTTATCACAGTCAGCTGCAATTGTAAATATTATTTGTGTGACTATCTGATTAATGGTCACCTCATTGTTGTTTGGTAAGTTCCTCGGGGGTCAGAATCCAAGTCAATTTCTTCCCTATAATCCTGATGCTTAGCAAGTGCTCAAAAATACTGGTTGAGTCAAAGAAGGCATAAACAAAAGAATGAGTAAACAAATGCACGAAAGAGGTGCTGTGACATAGCGTGTCTACGGGGTGCATGGAGGTAGGTGCCGCCCCTACACGCTGTGATCAGAGGGGGCTCTCAAGAGTCTGCACACTCACACGCCACTGATCCGAACTGTCCACCAGGAAAGTCAAATAAACACCTATTTAGGGAGGGTCTGGGGCACCGCCGGGGGTAAAAGAGACACAAAAGGTGAGCTAGCAGTTCTCCAAGGATGCTTTCAACTCCCTAGCCAGTCCGTGTGTTTTCCTCTACAAAGTGTTTCCAATTACTGTGGCACTCTCGGTATCTGGATCCATCTCCAGTGAATTCCTCTGCAGCTCCTGCCAGACATATGGGATCAATCAGGGTTTCGGCGCTGGTGCGCTTGCTGCGGGAATGTTGACAGCCTGACAGACGCGGGGTTCTGGTGTCATGGAATCTCCGAGTCTTTGGCTTGCTCCCGGGAGAAGACGGAGAGGGGGAGGAGAGAGATAGGGGCAGAGATAGGGGAAGGCGAGGGGAGACGCACACACAGAGGAGGGAGAGGGAGACCGAGCGGGAGATTTTTCTTGACTGCCCCCTTTCCTTCAAACATTTTATAGGCTTCAGGGAGAAAGGAGGAGGCGAGAGGAGGGAAAAGGACCAGCGCGAGAAGGGGAGCGCGCGCGCGCCGTTCCCTCCCGAGCCCCCGAGCTGCCAGCGGGACCGGATCGCGTCCCCAGGGTTCGATGAAGGCGCGCTGAGGCTCGCGGCCGCCCCGCGCCGCGCTCGCCCCTCCGCCTGCCCGGCCGCCGCCCGGACTCCCGGGGCGGCCGCTCCGTCTCCAGCATGTGGCCGCGCCTGGCCTTTTGTTGCTGGGGTCTGGCGCTCGTCTCGGGCTGGGCGACCTTTCAGCAGATGTCCCCGTCGCGCAATTTCAGCTTCCGCCTCTTCCCGGAGGCCGCGCCCGGGGCCCCCGGGCGGCTGCTCGCCCCGCTCGCGCCGGGCGACGAGGACGCCGCGGAGAGCAAAGTGGAGCGGCTGGGCCAGGCGTTCCGGGCGCGCGTGCGGCGCCTGCGGGAGCTCAGCGAGCGCCTGGAGCTCGTCTTCCTAGTGGACGAGTCGTCCAGCGTGGGCCAAGCCAACTTCCTCAGCGAGCTCAAGTTCGTCCGCAAGCTGCTGTCCGACTTCCCCGTGGTGCCCACCGCCACGCGCGTGGCCATCGTGACCTTCTCGTCCAAGAACAACGTGGTGCCGCGCGTCGACTACATCTCCTCCCGCCGCGCGCACCAGCACAAGTGCGCGCTGCTCAGCCGCGAGATCCCGGCCATCACCTACCGCGGCGGCGGCACCTACACCAAGGGCGCCTTCCAGCAAGCCGCGGTAAGGCGCCCGCCCCTCCCAGACCCCGGCCCGCGACACCCCACCCCACCCCCGGGTCGTCCCCACCCACCCCTGCCTGCCCAGCTCTGACCCCGAGGTCAGTCTTGGACAAACCGTGACCTCCCCCAGTCCAGCGTCCCCACAAGAAAAACAGAGCCCCCCCTCCGTTCCTGTTGTGTTAGGGGTCCCCGGGGAGTATGGATTTTATGAGCTGTAAGTGGTCTTCTTTGAGGGCCCTCTTAGGAAGGACTCCTTAAGATCCTATCCACATTCGCTCTTGTCGGGGAGACCATGTCCAAGCTGTCCCAGCAGGGGATTATGTTTTATGAAGTGTCTCTAAAGGTAGGACCCAGTTCCCCTTCACGTTATTTTTTATAGGCTCTGAACATGCATTTCAATGATTGCCCTTGCTGTTTTTGGAGTTCTTTATAAGATGTTTCGCATCTGGAAGAGGAAGTCAGTTACAGAGGACAAAGTTTTACAAAATTTAACTTTTTTTTTCCTGATTATAAAGTAGTACGTATGTGGTGGAAGGGAAATGCGAAACTTACAGGAATGTGAGAAATGTTTGTGGAATGAATTAAACAAAAATGAGGAGGAAATTACAAGGATCCCAGTATCCTTAAAAAGGCCCTGTTACCACGTTGTGGAACATTTGCCTGGTGTTCAGAGCTAGCTAGCTAGTTAGCTAACCAAATTGGCATTCTGTTGTTTTGTAGTCTCTATTTTTCATATCATGTTTAAATGCTTTACATCAGTTGCATACTATTCCACGGAATGCTGAAGTCATAATTTATCCCTCCAATGACTCATCGTTGGACGTTTAGGTCTTCTGTTAAGTTATTATAAACACAAATATTTGTGGGCCCTTTTGATTAGTTCTTTAGGAAGAATTTCTGTAAAGTTACAGAATTAAAGGATTTGAACTTTTGCAAACTCCATTGTATCGATCCCCTTATTCTCCTTAAGGGCTTAGATAAATTTACATTCCTACCAGCAGATTATCACAATAAATTTGCAACATGTTCACCAATATCATATGCTATTTTTAGTATCTTTGCCAACTTGATAGAGAAGAAATATCATTTGGCAAATTCAGATTTTTAATTCTATGGGCGGTGAATATTTTCCTATATGTTTACTAGGTGATTGGGGTTTTTCCTTTGATAATTATCTGATCATAATTTATTTATGGTAACTTCCCCCCTTAATTATTTGTAAACGCTTTTGATATCATAAGTCATTACCTCTTTTTTAGTATATGCTGCAAAAATTTTTTTTTTTAGTTTACCATCTTTTACTTTTGTTATTGAAGTGTTGTTGGATGGTTTAAATTTTTATATACTCAAAGCTATCAAACTTTGTCCTTAAGAATCTATATTTGCTTTTATTCTTAGAGTGGTCTTCTCAGTTCCCAAATTTAAAAAAACCACAACAATAGTTTTCCATTTAACAATTTAATACATCTGGAATTTATGTTAAAGCCTGCTATGACAAAAACATCTAATTTTAATTTTTAATAGTTAACTCAGCACTATTTGCTTAATAACCATCCTTTTCCAAGTTAATTAATGGCACTTTTATTTAGTACTAAATACTTATGAGATTTAATCTCTTCTTAGTTTTCTATTCCATCCTGTTACCTATTATCTTTCAACTTTGCCAAAATGATTTAACTATTATAACTTTATGATATAGTCAAATACCTTGTAACGCAAATTCTCCTTTAAAAAATATCTGTACTTTTTAAAGTTAATTCATATGTATCTATTACTTAGTCTGAATTAGTTCACTTTTTATACGTTCCAAAGGAAGCCAGCCAGAATTTGTTTTTAAGTATAGAAAATATTGAATTAATTTGGGGATTATTTACATTTTTATAATCATATTCCTTTCAATTCAAAACTGTGGTATGCCACAGTTTTATGTTTTGTAGATTCTTAAAAATTAGAGTCCTACATATATTTTCCAACTTCAGACCTAAATATATTCATTATTGCTGTCATGAATGGCATCTTTTCAAATGAAGTTATTCTTTAAGTATAGAAATACTGTGGATATTTTAAATATCTTTTTGGATCTAGATTCTTTCATCTCTGGGATTCTTTTTTTTTTTTCTTTTAAAATACATTTTGTCTTACAGATAACATATTTATTGTAGAAAACAAATTTATTAAAAATATTCCCCAAAATACTCTCTACTCTTTTGCTATGCACACTCTTCTTGACTTCTTGCAGTTGTCAAGGTAATAGCTATGTTTTACATATGTCATACATAATGTTTACCCAACAAAGGACCATATTGTACATTCCTTTTTATAACTCGCTTTCTGTTCCATTGTCTTTTGGGCCTTCTTTCCAAAGCAAGAAATACACCTTTACATTATCATTTTTCATGAGTGCATGGTATTCCATTGTGGAATGTGCCTTTATTTTCATTATGTAATCACCTGTAACATGTTTAGGCTGTTGCAAATAATACTGTGTGAGTCAGTTTTCCCATATCTAGTAATTTCCTTACTGCCAATTCCTGAGGTGGTGGGCATTACTACATTAAAGAGTATGCCCATTTTTAAGGCCTTGGTTGCATGTGCCACGTTGCTCTGTATTGGTCCCACATTGCATTCCCACCTGCACACCTGGGTCAGCCCAGGATGCAGCTGACACAGGTTAGTATCAGCATCATTTGAACATCCTCCTACTCTTCCCAACTTTCTGTGTGAAAAATGGAGTCCCATTTAATGTTGTATGTCCTTGTTCTTGGCTATATATAACTCTCTCTTGTTTTGAATAGCCATTAAAATATTTTGGGATCCTTATGAGATTTTTTATTTGAGCATCATCTTTTTCCTATTAATTTGCAAATGCTCTTTATATCCTAATTGTATTAACTCCTGCTGATAGAACTCTCCCACTATGGGGCAAATATTTTTTCTCCATGTTTCTCTTGCCTTTTAATTTTGATGATGGAAACACCAGGTATCATTTGGTCAATCTATTATTTTTCATTTGTGTTTTTTCATTTTCTGTGAAGTTTGGGAAGAGTTTGCCTTTAAGAGGTGAAATAACCCCTTAAAGATGCTGTCTGTTTATTGAAGTCATTGCTTCAGGCTGGGCTGTTTTGCAGCCCAGTTCTCTGTTGGCCTCCACTCCAAGTACTCAGGAGGTCTCAGTGGCTGGCCTTATTCCTGATGTCACTGCCCACACCAGCAGGAATAAGCTTGCCCTATATCGGCCACTGTTTGATTTGGCCAGATTTGCCTGGGGGCCTCTGAGTCCTGTTGATCCAAAACAGTTAAATGGGTAATGAGTCAAGTACACACTCCTTGCCTCAAGTCCTACTCTGTCTTCAACTTTTTCCTTCCAAATACTACATCCTGTCTTGGAAAGTGGAATTGCCAGCAAGGTTCCCAGAGCCTTTCTTTAGTCTGGATCCATCTGTAATCTAGCAGAACAGGCAGAGACTTCTCCACAGTTTATGTTAACTGAACTTCCCCGTGGTTTTATTTTCCTTCTCTCATTTTGGTTTGGTTATGAAAAGGTGCAGAAGAGGGTCAGCTGGACTCAGTCCCTGTCTAATCTGGAAACCTACATGTCTTTATTGTAACTTTTCCAAGGCTCTGATGAGCATTCTTAAGTATAATTAAATATGATATTTAAAGAGAATGGATAGATGACCGATATTTAAATGGCAACGGTGGAGATTTGAATAGGAATTTGTTGCATAGAGATCACACAGGTGTGTTTCATTGCAGAGTTAATTTGGGAATGGTAAGTTTGGGTTTCAGTATGAAACTTATGCACTTCATCATGGAAATGACTAAGTCAGATTCCCATGTGTGCAAAATGGTAATATTAGACACTGTGATCAGAACTTTATGTGAAACTGTAAATCATAGGGACATTTTTTGAGGTTTTTAATTCCTTTCCCCCAAAATTAGTTTTTTTTGAAACTGTTCCATTTGAAACTGAGTGTGCATACAACCATAGAGACACACAGACACACACACGGACACATGAACATGTATGTAGATATGTGCCTACGAATACAGTTGCCCTCCCAATTCAGACACTTCCCTCTCCTTGTATAAACTCTATAGATATAAAATTCCCTTTGGCAATGTGAACTTTGCTGTTATCTTCCAGCACATATGATTTACTAAAAGAAAAGAATAACAAACAGTGTTGCTTCATTTTTTATTTGGCATCAGAATAGTGCCACTTGATGGGGAATGCATGTGTGGACTGCATTATCACACTTGATTTGGAGGGATAAACTTTAGTGTAGACCTTTATCTTTTAGGCACCAGCCCTCCGCACTCATCAGTGAAATCTGTAGTTATGAAAGATCCTTCTAGAGACTCAATCAGTAGAATGGAGGAAAGATTTAGCACTTTAAACTTAATTGCATAAAAAGCTTAATTTTTACAAAATGAATGGAAAACACTTCAGTTTTTCCTTTCCAGGGAATGATTATTTCATAATGACCTTTCTCTTTGGGTTTTCTCCCTGTCGTTATTTGTAAATCGCCTTTCCTAAACTGTGTGTTTGGGATTGGCTCCACTGTGAATGCAAGATGATCTCCTAAGTCTTTCCCATCATCAAAATCAAATCAGAGCCCCTCACTCTCACTTCACTTTGACTAAATATCTGTTAAGCAAACATAGCATGAAGCTTCCTTTGAAAAAAAAATCTGCTTTCTTCATTGTCCCAGAATTCCAGAAATATGATCCTCTGGTGGGGAATGTGCTGTCTTGCCAAAAATCTGAGCTTTAGCTGCCAGAGGAATAAATAGGAAGCTTCCTTCCTAGCTTCAGGAAAGGAACATCTTCATTATCTGTCCACACTGGTATACAAGCATACCTTTGCTTGGAAGGTAATCTGCTCTCTTAGCCTCATGCGAAGAAAGTATTTGCTTTTAAGTTTTCTAATAAAACCTGGACATGTGTATGCTGCCACTAGATTAATACCCTAATGAATTAAATTAGGACCACTGTTGTTGCGAGTGGAACTTTGTTGCCACTTTGCAGCAGGAATGCAATGAGGGACACAAAAGATGTGGAGCAGGTGTGCAAGGCAAGACTCTGCTACTGGAGCAAAAGTTCTTGTGCCATTGATTGAAAGCATATAGGCTAGTAAAAGCTGATCATGTGACAGTGGTATGAGGAATAAATCTGGAGGGTGGGATAGGAATGGGGGACAAAGTTTCACAAGGGACAGGGAAGGTGACATTGTGATCATACGTCAAGTTACATTTGTGTTATCACAGGCAGAGTTATCCTGTGAACACCATGGAGATAGTCATGTAATTAGGTCAAGAACAGCTTAGGCGTCCCAGGCCTGCGATACGGGCTGTACTCTATAGGTAGTCAAGGAGTTCTCTGCTGTGATTTGTAGATAGCAAATAGATCACAGTTGCCCATGAGTGGCCAGCTAGCAGCAGCTCATAGGAACCCACATACTGTGTGTTTTTGTACACCAGCTCCATAATCACCTTTTTTTATGATACAGATGCTAAGGGATAAGGCAAGTTTGGTTTCTCCTTTTCTTCCTATAGGGGAAATCATGTACTCTGCAGTGAATCCAGCTGTTCCAAACTTAGAGCATGCTTTAGATGTCAAGAATTGCTCACTGTTCTAGATGCTGAGTCCTTTTCAATACCCCTGGAAATGTACCCTTTTCTGCCCTTCTTTAATTTTTAAACAATTCTCATATTGCCTTGGTCTTATATAGGAACTTCCTTAGTAATTCCATTGGGATGTCAGAATGTTTGAATCTTCAATGTATACAAAAGAACCAGATCTTATATGTTTTCCAGGTAAAATTAGGACTAAAATTCTTCATTTGAAGAGAGGGCAGATATAATTCTGAACCGTAGAATTCAAACTTATTCTTAATTTAGCCTTTGCATATATTTTATTCACTAGTTTAATTTTTCTTTACTTGCTAATCCCGGCCTACTATGAACTGATCATTGGCAGACCTTAATATAATGTGTCTTCTGTGCTTCCTTTTAATCACAAAGAATTAGCCAGGATTAGGGTTGATTGGATGTTATAGAATAATCTAAGGCAGCACTGGCTTAAACATGATAAACATTTATTTTTCTCTCTAATTGTCTTGAGCAGAAAATTCTGAGTTAATAGGGCAGTTGTACAGTGTCTATTTTTTCTGTGCACCAACTTAAGGTCACCTCATGGCATAAGATAGCTGTTGGGGCTCCTACCATCAAGGGCTTATTCCAGATCCCAGGAAGGAGGAAAGGGCAGATAGTCACATCTCTTTAAAGGAGACTGTGGTGATTTACGTGAGACTTGCACATGTATCTCATTGGGGAAACTTGGTTTCATGACTACTCTGAGTTTCATGGAGCTTTATTACTGAAGCGGAGTGAGAGGATTGATGCTGAGTGGTCTTTGCCATATTGTTGTATCAAGAAAAGTGTGTGTCTGGAAACCCACTCCATTTCATCTTCAAATGCCATTGCCCTGACCCAGCTCAAGAAGGAAGTCAGGCTTTCCTTAAATAAAAAAAAAACAAAAAACACCTTATTCCTTATATTGGACTCTACCTCTTTTAACTTCCTACATTAGTTTCCCAGAGCATACTATGAAACAAAATTAGCATTTTACTCTTAATTTGGTAAACCCAAATGAACCGTTCTTAGGAAAGCACGGTTCTCCTTTGGCTTTAGTAAAGTAAGCTGTCAGGTTAAGAGACCTCTATATTAAAAGGAATTTCCTGTTTTGTATTATCTCTGCCTTTCCCATAGATTTTTAAGACTGTTCTCTAAATCTCCCCAGGCTATATGAAGAATGGATTTCTGGCAGAGTCTGCTTATACACAGTAACCTGCTCTGGTCTGGAGACCAATTGTGGGTAGGAGAAGCTGAGAATTATTGTAACATATGAATGTTTATATAGTATTTCACTTGACATGAATGATAGAAAGTTAAATTTGTAACACATTAGTTGGTACATTTTTTTAAATCAATCTTTATGAAAAAAATGTTAAAGCATTTTTCTCCTTTGTTATCTTTCTGATAAATTCCTCCAAACAGTTGCTCTTTTATTTGTTAAGCAAGTAAGAGTTAAGCAATACAACTTTTTTGAATTCAGAGCATGTGTTTCTATCAAGTTATAAATGTAAAAAGCTATAAACTTGAGAATAGATTCAGTTTGCTCTGTGTGTTGAAATAGTGGTCGCTGCCTTGTGTCATATGAATAGATGTAATTCAAAAGCAAGGACAAAATAGCTTTCTAAAAGATTAATAAAAACATTTTAAATAAAGTTCTTAACAGAACTAATTACATGATTGAGATTTACTAACTAAAGTTAATTTAGTAAATTTACTTAGTCATTTACTTAATAAAATACAAGTTGGATATTTTTCAAGTTGTAATTTATTGCTAGGGTTTATATTAAATATATTTTGACGTACATGAGTTTGATGCAATATTTTCTTTTTTTTATTTTTGGGTAGAACTGGGGTGTAGGTCAGAGGTGTGGTGGAGGGGGAGAAGATTCACCAGAGACAGAGTGGGGAGCACTTGGTCTTTACTGAAATACACTGCTGAGGGGAGCAGCAGGCGACACAGGAGAGGTCTTCTGCACCATATGTGGGTTAGCTCCGTGGTCAGAAATTGAACTCAGGCCATAGTGGTGATAACACTGAGATTTAACCCCCAGGCCACTAGGGAGACCTTCAATATATTCTCTTTTTTTAAAAAAAAAGATTTATTTATTTATGCATATAAGAGCTGGAGCACAGGTCAGAGATGTGGGAGGTGGGAGGATCCACCAGAGACAGAGTGGGGAACAGAACAGGCAGATTGACTGAAATACACTTCTGGGAGGAGCAGCGGGCAAGACAGGAGAGGTCTGCTGCGCCATGTAGGTTGCTCCCTGGCCAGCCAGGGATCGAACTCGTGCTTCAGAGGCTGAGGATTGCTTCATAGTGCTGTGCTTACCCCCTTGCACCACTAGGAAGGCCCACAATATATTCTTAATTCCTGCCAAAATGCTTCCAATACCCTTGTTTATTACTCATCTACAGCACCTGACTATAGAATATACTGGCTGCTGATGTAAAATATAACTTAACTTTTTCAAAGATGATATTTAAAATATATGTGTATGTGCTTAAAGTAATCCACTTCTAACTTTCTGTGATGTGGAGTAGCCCAGATTTTCACTAACCCCACTTATAAATGTATAGTACTTCTATATTTAGTCTTACATGCTAGGGTAAGGATCTCTTCCCTCAGCCAGAGTAGAAATTGCAGCAAGGATTTCTTCCTTCTTTCTTATGTTTTCAAGATCTTCCTCTTAATAGGCTCTTTTGTCTTAATATAGAACATTCACAATACATCTAAATATTTAAAACATTGGCAGTGGGTTTCCAGAGCAATGTGGTAAATTTGTCAGTATGTTTTCAGAGTCTTAAAAGAGTAAAACTTACGACTGAGTAATTATCAATCAGAAAATTTCATAAAAAGAAACCTCTAGATACGTACAAAGATTCCTGTAAAAGGGTATTCATCCTCACATTACTTGAAATAGAAAACTTTCAGCAGTAATGTGCCTCTGATTTGGTGGGCTCAATCAATTACACCTTCATCTCTCCTGAGTTCTTAATCAAGGAATTATAATACAACAGAGCTGACAGGTAGAGTCCAACAGTCCTCGTCTCCTGGTAATGGAGAATGTGACTTAGGTGTACAGCTCCCCGATACTGTTTGGATGACTTGCCTCCCCGGGGTCAGCCAGTGTTGGGCATATAGAGCCTCTTCCTGTAAAACTTAGCCAAGCCCCTTCCTGATCACCAAAGACCAAAGAGTGGGGGAGCAAGTGGGGCCAAGGAAGCTCTTCTTCCCAAGGAAGGAGTGAGAAATGGAGTGTTAGGGAGACCAAAGGGTAATTCTCATTGTTAACCTTCACATAGAATCTTTAAGAAGCAAATACCAAATTCCAACTTTAATAAAAAAAAATCTATCCTGAGATGTAGTTTAGCCAATAAAATCATATTTTAAAGATAATTCAATAACATAGTAAATTGGTCAAATATCATATAAATGGGCTAAATTCTCTCTCAGTGTGTGTGTGTGTTCCACCAGTATATAAAGCTGTGTATTTAAATCCAATTTTATAAAACATATGCACTCAGAAAAAAGCTGGAATTAAAATTTTCTAGTGACAGTATTTATAGTCTGTCTATGCAAATATAGCCATTCCTCCTGCATTTGGAAAAAATAATGATATATTACTTACTAAGAGGTAAAATGTTATTTACCTAAGTACAGGTGATCAAAGACATATATTTGGGGCATCTGGAGGCATAGCTTGAAGTGGTCAAATCTAAAAATCTAAAAATCTCAGCTCCTGTTTAAATTTTCCTAAGAAGTTTCCACTCTGCCCCACAGCACAGCTTTGCTTTAAGAGAAAATGATGCTTTAGCTCATTATCAGGAAATTGTAATGAAACAGTTCTAATCTTTTGTTGCCCAGTGCCAAGTCCAGCCAGATTGGAAAATTGTGCTGCATTGAAAGCAGTGAGCCTGCCACCCTTTCCTAGTAGCGCTCTCTCTCCCCTCTCCTGCTATCCCTCTGGATATTGAAAATCCAGATTCACATGAAAATCTGCCTACACATGGTATGTTACTGCTTGGCAACCTGTGGGTATTAACATAGAGCAGGGTGTTGAGGCTGCAGATGGTAGAAATAATGGACTCGTTTCATCTTGCTCAGAGGTCAGGAGAACGTGGCCCCCATTTGGCTCATCACACATGGAGAGGGTCACCCACCCTCTGCTCTATCAGTCTTCCTTATCAGTCTCCCTTTGGTAATTCTCATCACAGAACTTTCTCAGGACTGAGGGATATTCTGTAATGCACCGATGCTATCATATGCAAATGAAATCACTTCATCAAAGGACTCAGGTCCTGCAATGAATTCTCCTTCTCCAGCTCACAAGCTTTATTTTTATGGTGATTTTTGTCCTGCACAGTCAAAGGCAGTCTGCTTGCCAGCTGGGGTTGGTGAAGAGGCTTCAGACACATTCAGATGTGGCTTGACAGTGTCTTTTGATAATGGCATCTCTTTCAACTTGACTCCCTCATTTTGACGTATACCAATAAAGTTGTGTCTGCAAATAAATACTTATTTTAATCCTATTTTATAAGCTTTGCCTTTCCAGATGAATGTGAAATCAATTCGAGCAGTAATTAGGCAGTTTTTGTTCTTCATAGTATGTTTCTAGCCAAAATTTCTCTCTCTTTAGCCACGTCTCCTTCAAAATATGTGTGCTAAGCTTTTCAGTGTTGCTCCCCAAGTAATGAATTCAAGCAGTTACTGTTGGAGTTTTCTAGCGATTGAGAATGATGGATTCCCTCAGAGTTCACAGTTACTGCAATGAGAAAAATCAGTCTCCCCACCTCCTGCCCAGCACCCAGCTCTAGTTCATGTCCCCAGACAACTGAGAAAAATAGAGACAGGGAAACAGAGCAGGCACTTGGAACTTCAGGGAAGGGCAGAGTGAATACTTAGCAGGCACATCTCTCATGTCCCTCAGGGAGTGCTTCCCTTCCAGCCGCTAAGCGCAGGGGAAACAGCATTCTATATACTGCTTAGAAATTGACTTGCGCAGGAACTTTGAGATTCCTCTGTGCCTGTTTCATTGAGAAGGACGGAGACACACAGCTAATGTCTCAGTTTGGGGTCTCCCACAAGCAGAACCTGAGAGTTTATTTGGGAGGTGATCCTAGTTGACATTGATAGGAGAGTGGGGATGTTGGTCAGGAAGGTGAGCAGCAACAGAACAGGTAACAAAGGTAATGGGTGCCTAATCCCACTGGCGAGCTCTGGGAAGCATGTAAAATTCAAGCCTGAATTCTCATGACTAAGAGGGATCTGGGGCATTTATAGGCCTACTCTCATTAGTCTCTGTGGAGGGTTGTTTCCTGGAGGGCATTAATTCTCTGTCATTCTCTTCAACTTGTGGCAAGAATGGTCTCCAGACACCAGAGGGAATCCTCAAGGAGAAACAGATGCTGGCAGTTGGACGTGGGGAGATGAGGAGGGGAAGGCATAGACACTAGTTACTGTTACAGGTAGAAAGCTGGGGTAGAGGGTGGTTCAAGGGACAGTCCTCACTCCAACATTTGGATGTGTGACTTTTCCATGGAGGAGGAGAACAATGGAAAATAACTGGACTTGAGCCGCTTCATTGCCCATAAAGCAAGACAAATCCAGTAGAAAGAAGTTGTTTGGTGACTACTGAAAGTAGGATCACACACGCAAAAAAAAATTTCCTCAAAGAACAAACACATGGATCAGCAACAGTGGACCACAAACACACAAAATACCACTGACTTTTTCTTTATTTCCTTTCACTTTTTCTCTTTTTAAACATTTCTTCTTTCTCTGCCAAATAAACTATCTACTCATGAATCTTTATCTCTTCAAGGAATAAGACCTAACATGAGGATTTGGTAGGCAGCATGAAGTCCCTGAAAATTCTTCCCAGGAATTTTGCAGAGTAATCTGTTTTCATCTGCTCGATATTGTCCCAAAGTGTGAGGAAATACTGTAGGGAAATATTTAATTAGATACATAAATTATAGGTGAACATAGTACATGACTCCTTCCTGGCACTGTCTAGGGGATGCCCGACTTTCTCCCTTGCTCATTGAGGACAGAGAGCTCATCTTATTTCACTTGAGCTCTTCACAGGACCTGGCCAGTGGTATTCACTGTAACTTGAGAGTTCTTGAGCAGACATTTCTTTCTTCAAGTACCTTGGGTAATTAACTAGGTTCATTTATGTATCCAAAGCATATTTTAACAATTCTGTCACTGTTCTAAGTGCAAATATGTAATTAAGTTATAAGACTTGTTTAAAACACCGAAGACTATATTAGCTCAAAATAATTTTAGTTTTACATTGTTGGCCCTTGGCAGTTTGATTCAGTAATATGTATATGATGAAAGATAGAAATGAGACCTTTCATGGAGAACATAACATAGTATATACAGATGTTGGTTTATAATGATATATACGTGAGATCTATACAATGTTGTAAACCAATGTTACTTTAATAAAAAGGAGGGGTGGGGACCCAGTGGATTATGGTGGAGGATTATTGGTGCTTTCGTGGTGGGCATGGTGTAATAACATACATTTATTTTTAGCATTGTGAACCTATACTCCTAAAACATATATGGTAAACTAACATTACCTCCATTAACATCATTTTTTTAATTCAAAAAAGAAAATGAAGGAAAAGCAATGAGCTCAGTATTTGACAGACATTACATAGTTAAGTTTTCCAGTTATTAAAAAGTTTAATATTGAGAAAAATTATATTTCGATTAAAAAGTAAAAATAAGTCAACACCTTTGAATGATGTGTGTAAATATTACTGTAGTGACTAATTGTAATTTAAATATATGATGGTGAAGTATATGCAAACTGAGCCCTAAATTATTTGGAATTTAATTTCAGTTGTTTTAAGATGTTAAACGCAGGGCCTTTTGTTCCGTAATGGTAATCGATGTGGTCATTTATACAAACTAAAATACAGAACAAAACAGTTAACAGTTATTTGTAAAATCATAAACTGATGTCCAATTATCATTTGAGTTTATCTTTCTATTTTGACCTCATGTGATACATGAATAAATTCTATAATATCTTTGACATTATAGGCTAACGGTTACTCGGTGGTATTATGGTAGGCATTGTTAACATGCCATGAAATCACTTTGCAGATTTATTGGTAACAAAAATAACAACAGAGTTCAATTTTATTTTATTATCACGTGGTAAACTAGCAAGTTGCTTGAGTGATAAGTCATTTAGCCCTCTTGTTTTCTTTTGGATTCTGATGACTTTCCTTTTTGCTATCCATATTTTCCTTCCCTAGTGTGTTTATAGAATGCATGGTGGAGTTTGGCATTATTAGAAATTTGTTTTGTCTTTTGTGTGTTTCATTCTTTTTTTTTTTTTTTAATAGTCTGACTTTAAGTCTGCTATTCATGAACTGCTGTGCATACCATTTCCCAATTTGATGAACTGCCCCTCTGGGTCCATTTCAAAATGATTTGCATCTACGTTTAATAACTAAAGTATGTATGTGGGTGGAAAAACTCTACAACCATAAATCTGAGATTAAGTTCCTTTTTGACCCTCTGGTTCGTCTGCGATTTGGCTAGACTGTAATAAATAGCCTAAAGGTCATTTGAGCCAACATTTTTTTTTCTTTCTAGAATTTCAGTCTATGAAATCTGAGTAAATGCTTAAAATAATGAGTCATACTAAATATAACTATCTATAGATATTATACTTTTGTCATTTTACTTTTGGTTTGTTTTTATTGATACTTCTGTTGTGTCATTAAATACTTTAAATAAAAACCCCTACCTCAGTGTGTGGTATATAATAAAGACCCAATACAGACTTTGTAAAATAAATTTAAATATAACATTTATTCCAGTTTTCCATTTTACAATTGCAAGATAGGATTTACTGTAATATCAAATTTGGCCTAGAATTTATTCATTTATTCTACATGTTGGACTTATGGCTAGTGAAAACTAAGTAAATTATTAAAATTGTTTATTCTTTTATTTTTTTAAGATTTATTTACTTATTTATTTATACAAGCACTGGGTACAGTCAGAAGCGTGAGAGGGTGAGAGAATTCACCAGAGCCAGAGTGGGGAACAGAACAGGCAGACTGACGAAACACACTGCTGAGGGGAGCAGCGGTCATGGCAGGAGAGGTCTGCGCGCCATGTGGGACCCTCACCCAGTGGTTGGGGATCGAACCGGCGCTGCAGTGGTTGCGGGCAGCTTCGCAACCCAGTGCTCAACCACTGCACCACCGGGGAGGCCCTGTTAATTCTTTTATCCACTCATTTCATAGTTATTTTTAATTAACAAATGAATGAGAATATGAGTCAATACTTGCCATGGAGCACCTTGCGGTCTACTTTGGAATATAGCCAGATATATAATCACTAACTATAATTATTATGAAGTTAATATGAAGGGATGTGGTGGTAACATTGAAGTGGATTTAATGTTTTCTGTACATCAGAAGTTTGGGAAACTTTCAAAGAGGAAATGAAATTTGATCTGGGTTTTGAAGAACTGGTAGAAGTAGAGGTAAACATATTGGGAGATGAGAAAGGGTTGTTACAAATTTCCCAGCTGAGCAGCCATTAGGAAAGCATGGAATATCCCCATATCCCCAAATTGTCTGCTGTAACAAACATACGGTGTAAGAGGTGGGTGAAGGAAGTATACAGTAGACAGCGATGGATAAGGGATGTGACTAGAAGTATCACTTGGGAAGGGATCCTAAAATGTCATGTAAAGAAATGTAGACTTCAGTTTATAGACAGAGGGAAGATAACGGAAGTTTTAAGACATAATTGGATTTAGCATTTCCAAAAGATAACTCTGGTGGCAGGTAAGACAATGAATTTGATAGAAGATCACCTTGACCTAGAGATGCTTAAGACAAATTTTGTTTTTCAACAATCCAGAGAGAAGTATGTGAACCAAGAATGGTCAATTGCGTTATGAAGTATGTTGCTAAGTCAGAGGTGAATTGTCTGGCTAGATGGTTACTGGGGTTGGTGGATCAGAAGGAAGCCAGGTTACTCCTAGATTGCAGATGTGTAAAATGGGATATTGATACCATATTTAATATATTTTGAAAACTAGAGGAGGGAACCCTTATTTGTGCATGGTTGAGGGTATGTTGATTTGAGAGGAGGTCTGTGGTGCTATGATATTCAGGAAGAGTGGTCCACTGGACCACCGGCCCTTCACATTGGGAGGCTGAGTCTTGAATATAGGGATCATTAGTCCATTGTTGAGATACAACATTCTGAGATCACATGACATTCTACAAGGGAGTAGAGAAAAGGAGAAATGATATACACCTATAACATAGCATAAATAAAGCCCCTAAGTATGCTACTAGGAGGCAGTCAGCATTTTGATATATATAATGTCAGTTATGTTCACACATGAACACACACATATATGCATGCACACTCTTACATACATGTACATTAACACACATGTGAATGCTTGTATAATAAAATCATTGACATTTGGTACCTACTTTTTATGTTTGGGATTATTCATTATTATTGTTATGTTTGGGATTATTCATTATTATTATGTTTGGGATTATTCATTATTATTATTGATATTACATGATTGCTCTATAATTTATTAAATTAGTAATATTTTTTTTTTAAAGATTTATTTATTTATTTATACAAGCACTGGGTACAGTCAGAAGCGCGGGAGGGTGAGAGAATTCACCAGAGCCAGAGTGGGGAGCAGAGCAGGCAGAAGGACCGAAGTACACTGCTGAGGGGAGCAGCGGGCGGCAGGAGAGGTCTGCGCACCATGTGGGACCCTCCTTCAGTGGCCGGGGAGCAGCCGGGGATCGAACCGGTGCTGCAGAGGCTGCGGGCAGCTTCGCAACCCAGTGCTCAACCGCTGCGCCACCGGGGAGGCCCCTAAATTAGTAATCTTAATGAAATTCTTTATCTTTCTATTTTCTGCAGTTTAATTTCACTATCACCAATGCAGATTTCTAGGTCTTTCATGGCATTTTGAGTTTCCTTGAATTATTTCCTAATCAAATCCTTCTCCTACAAGCTCTGTTTTTATCTGAGCCTGTTCTCTTTCTGGACTTTCAGTTCTTGTTTTCAGAGAAACCATGACTTCTAAATGCTGGTGATGCAAGCACCATTCCATTGTGTCTATTTCAGTATTAAATTATGAGTCCTTCTAAATCTTCAGGTTGATTTTGCAGCTCTGGTTTTACAGAATATTTTCATAGGCCTCCTCTGGAATTGTGTGTGTGTGTGTGTGTGTGTGTGTGTGGTTTTTCCCCTTGGAGAAAAGATATAGCTGTCTTAACCTGCACTGCCCGCTGTGGTAGCTACTAGTCAGATGTGGTTTTTTAACTTTAGTTAAATTAAAATTAAATTAAATGATAAATTCAGTGCCTCAGTTGCAGTATCCTCATTTCAAGTGTTCAATAGCCATATATTGCTGGAGGCTCCTGTACAACCTGTCAGTCATCACAGAAAGTTCTTTGGGACAGTGCTACCTACACTCTTTTCAGACTCAGCTCAGGGTTTATTTTTAACCCTGTTTACCAATCATAAGCATAATCAGTTATGTTTATTATTTTTATTATACTTTATAATATTCCTACTTTATTGTATGTATTTATTGTCATTTCCACTAATAATAACATATTTTGTAGCCATGGTTTCTAACACTTGTTTTACCCAGTTGTTTATTGTTTTGTACAAATCATCCGACTAGGAAAAAAAGAAAAAAATCCCTGCTTGGCTTTTTTGAAAATGCTCTGCAAAATGAAACATAGAATGTAAGATACAGGTGAAGTAGAAGAATTCACTATGAAAAACAGAACTAATCCTAGAAAGCACTTGTTGTGTGCACTTAACATAAGTAAATAAGGCAGGGAAATGAAGATGAGAAATGAGATAAACAACAGACTTGAATGAAAATAAAACTGGCTGTGAAGCTGAAGTGAATAGAGAACTGTGTAAGATAAATAGTTTAACAAGGAAATTAAATGCAATGCCAGGCTTAATTCTTAATTAGAAGTAAAAAGGAAGCAATGCATCCTCTGTAAAACCCAACTGGTGATGTGGAAAAAAGTTTAAGGCATTTCCACCAAATTCAGAACAAAGTTGGATGGATGAGATAGAAGTGAAAAAGGAATAAAATATGTGAAGTCCAGAAAATGATGAACTAACAGATAAATGACTTCTTTTCCCAGAAATGGTATTCAAAAACAAAACAATAAATATTTTTTTGAACTGTGGTATTTTAAATGCAAATTAAAAATATTGACTAACTTGACAAAGTTCAGTAAACTTTTATAATTAAGAGAATGAAGAAAATAGCCTAAGTAGATTGTGGTGTCTCCTTTGTACTTAATACTTCTAATAAGGAAAAGAGTTTTCTGGAAAGTAAGTTGAAACACTGACATATTTGCTCACTTTCTGCTTCCTGGAAGAGAGTAACTGCTAGAGTCACAACAGGAATTAGTTGATAACAAAAAATTCTTTAAAAGATCACTTAGGAGCTTTCCATGTTAGTATCTTCAGTCAAGGGTGGCTGCAATGGGTAATTTGCACGTCGTTTAATTCATAGAGCCCAAGAGCAAATATTGTCCCCACGTGAGATTTGTCATGACCTCGCTTTTTTTGCAACGCCATTTTTCAGAACAGTTCCCCAGTGGCCTGACTTGGGGAGAGGGAGTTGCAGTCTTGTGTAATAGTGATGGATCTCGGGGTTTAGAACAATGTTACACAACTCTGCATTTTTATCATTCTAATGACTCTTGCTGGACAAGGGGCGCTTACTTTCCTGCCAGCTATTTATACAAGCTAATCAGAGGCTTGATATAATCCAGATGGTGATAACCTTTTGCCATACAAAGCCCATGTTTAGTTTCCCTTTGCCAGCACAGGGTTTGCCTCATTCAGTAATCTGGACCCAAAAATTCTATTTCTGAAATGCCTTATGAAGGATAGCAGATGATGTAAACTATTTCAGGGACACTAAAAAGAAAATCAAGTGCTGGACTTCTGACATTCCACACACATAACCACAGATCTATTTATTTTTTATATCTCTGGAATGAAAAATGTTTTTATTGAATTTATTATGTTTTTATTAAGTACAATGAACCACCAGGATTTAGGGAAAGGGATAAATAATTTTCAGTAAATCATTCACCCCTCTGTCTTTTCAACTACATTCCAAACCAGATCTTGTGTAATTCTTTGCTTGGACTACTAGTCCTGTTTTTCTTCTACTATTTTAAGCTTAATATATTGTCTTGCCAACAGATATAACGATTCCTGTAAATACCCATCAGTTCCTTACAAGAAGAACTAAAGAGAATTGCAACGTAAAGTGGGCTGTGTGTCTTGAGTGAGGCAGCCAGAAATCTCTGCTAAATCCTATCCTGGATATTAAGGAATGTTATTGACTAGAATTAAGTCAAGATATTATTTGTTCATTTCAGAAGGACAGTAAAGGTACAACAAGAAAATTTCATCTTTTCTTGTATAAAACTATGCAAGACACACTTCTGTCCATTCCTACTGATCACTCAAAGACCAACTCACTCAAGTATCTCTACAGAGTATCATAGACTTTATCTACTCCCCTCATTCATTAATTCACTCATTGAATAAATGTGAACATATTCTTTGTGCCAGACACTGGCAGGAATTCCATTCTGAATACCATTTTTTTTTTTCTCTTCTCCTTGCCATCAGAAGTCTCACAGTTTACTGCCATGGTCTTATAGAAGAGAGGGATCAAAGTAAACACAAGTTTAGGGGAGTGTCCTTGGAGGTTAGGTTGTGAATTCAGAGTAGAACACTCAGAGTTTTCACTTAGTAAAGAGCAAGGAGGTCATAATAACAACTTGCTACACTAGAACAAGGAGTTCCCTTTGAACACTGATGTAAAATTGTAAAGACAAATAAAATGTCTCACTTTGTGCCATCCTTAACAGATCATTGGAGCTTTCCCCAGAGATACTACTAAGAGAAAAAAAGGAGGTATGTGGGCCTCCCCTGGTGGCGCAGCAGTTGAGCGCTGGGTTGTGAGGCTGCCGCCGCCTCTGCAGCACCAGTTTGATCCCTGGCCACCAGCGAGGGTCCCACAAAATTTAAAAAAAAAAAAACAAAAACAGGTGTGTGTGTTGTGTACCTGTGTATATTTCAGTCCATCCCAATTCTTTGTTTATAGGTAGGGCTTTTTACCTGCTGTGTGGACTAAATGCAAATGTCAGCATATATCCTTTATTTGGCCCAAGGCTGGTTTCTGCTTCTCTTTGACATACCCTTAAAACCTTGAACAGCTTCTTTGCTTTTTCTCATGATACAATGCCCCAAGCTCATATTGTCTATTTCTTGTCCTAGGTCTGAAATCCATAATTTCCTTACAAATTCCTGGTTCCTTTTAGTTGGAAATACTATTTGGAGACTGTGATCAGTTTTCAAGGGCTGATCACTATGACTGGGGCTGATTCTTGATCCTTTCTCTTTCTATCCACTTTGGCCAGTGTATCTTTGGGATAGATTCCTAGAAGTGGTATTGCTGGATAAAGTGATTACTTAGAACATTTTTAATGATAAACTCTCAAGCTCAATTGGAAAAGAGAATTTTTGGAGTTAACCACAAGCATCTTAAAGCTCTCATTAGTCTAACGAATGTTAGACTTTCTTTACCAGGTAAGAAAAAATATAATAAAGATATAATAGCCAAATTAGTGAGGCAAGTAATTCAAACAGAATGAAGAGATTATGACAGGGAAAGAAGAGCTCTCTCAATAAATCACTTGGGGGAAATTTCTTATCAAATTGGCTAAGTAAATGTATTCTCCTCACACCAAAAACAAAAATATGAATTTAAATATTTTAAAAACCAAAGCATTAGATAAAAGAAATGAGAATGCTCTAATGGGTGTAAGACAGGGAAAGTTTCTAACACAATCTACAGGAAGAGATGGAAGATCAGGATGGCTCCAAATCTTTTGACCTGAGCAACTGAAACAATTGCTGTAATAGGGGCTGATCTTTACCAGAAAATATTTATTGCATTTGTACCACTGTTCTAGACTTAGGGAATCAAGCAATTGAAAAAAAAAAAATAGACAAAAATACCTGCCTTAAGGAAGTTCCTTTAGAGAGAAGATCAGGCTTCTGTTTAAAGCTTTCCTTGGCATTTTGCCTCTAAATATCTCTGAGCTGTGTTGCAGAAAGACTCAGGTGATTTTTTCTCCCAATCCTGGCCTTCATCCCTAGCCTGTGCTTCTTCCTGTCAATAAGATAGGGATGGCAAGATTCCAAATGATTTTTTCTACATACATTCCAAGATATCAAGAGTGTCTATCAGGAAGAGAAACAGTGTATGTAAAAGAATATTTCACTATCTGTTGATTAAGATTTAAAAAAAAAATTGTTTTCCTGGGCCTCCCTGGTGGCGCAGGCGGTTGAGCGCAGCAATGTGAGGCTGTCCGCAGCCTCTGCAGTGCCGGTTTGGTCCCCGCCGGCCTCGGAGCAGCCCACATGGCGAGCAGGCCTCTCCTGTCTCGCCCACTGCTCCCCTCAGCAGTGTATTTCATCAGTCTGCCTGTTCTGTTCCCCACTCTGTCTCTGGTGAGTCCTCTCACCCTCCCGCGCATCTGGCCTGTACCCCGGCTCTTGTATGCATAAAATAAATCTTTTTTTTAAATTGTTTTCCTAATGCAAGGTATAATTTCTGTGTTGAGACTCCAAACCACCCAATGACAGAAAATCTCATCTAGGTACTTTCAAATAAACTCTAAGTCCGAAATTCCTCAAGTACTTTACTTCTGAAAATTGAGTTGCATTCAGGAATTCTTTCCTCTTCCCTTTCTCCCTATAGCTGAGCTTCTCCCTCTTGCTCTGGCATGAGAACACTCCATCCTTTGGGAAGGTCTCCATTGTCTCATCAGTGTTTGGTCCTCACTGGCCATCTGCATGGAGGGTTATCAGCTTTCTCATCTTTGGAGCAGTCTCTCCCTGGGCTTTCAGGATTTTTCAGATCAATGGGCCAGCAAGAAACACATCTCTATCTGACTTTTGACTCATATGGTCCATACCATGGCCTCTGTCTTCCTCTGCCCACCAGCAGCTTCACCAACACACTCTCCTGAGCCTCTCTAAGAATACAGAAGCTCATCAGGTCCTTCTCCCTTAACACCCACATAGTGCTACTATACTGTGACCAAGAGCACTCCTATGGGACTTGCTACCACCCCAAATGTCTAGCTAGAATGAGGACTCGTGTTGCTCTATCTAAAGGGATGTCAGTAATCTCTCCTGTGACTGCAGTGGTGTGGGGGAGGCATCTGGTATAGATCCTCACAGCAACATCTAAAAGCTCGCGTTTCCTCAAACTCTGTCTCTTCCCCTCCTCAGAGATTATTTTCTCATCTGGAGTGAGGAAACATCTTGCACTTACCAAGTATTCATCCTAAATCTTTCTGTCATTCACCAAGATGGCATCTTTTAAACTTTGAGACAAAAATGTTGAGACTATTAATGCGGTCTCCTGGTGTGTCTATTTGGGGAATGTTTCTTTTAGTATCTCACATGTTCGTCTACATCCACCTGCCCTCTGTGCTTCTCTTCAGAACAGTCCCAACCAATCTATTTATTTTCCTCTATTTCAGTGATTTTTTAAGAAGGAGTGGGGGAGAAGTGTTTGAATAGCTTTTCTCAAGTGCTGGCTTTCCAGATATTCTCCAGAACACTGGTCATTTGTCTTTAAATTTAGGTGTAACCTTTTTATCTTTAATTTGCAAGCATTAAAAAATGAAGAATGCTTCTTGTAAATATGAATCTTATAATCTGAGGGAATGTGGATCTTATAGCTGGGTCTTCCCCTAAGTGAATTGAACGTTATTTTTTAAATTATATAATCTCCTTTCAACTTTAACAAAACAGGTTGTAATTGTTACTCTTCCTGACTACTGTCTAAATGTAGTTGTTTCTTGAATCATTATTCGTATTGCCCTCCAAATATTGAATTCTTTCTAAAAACTTGTCAGAAAATATACCTGGGCCTCCTCCCCATTTCTAGTGAAAATCAACAATAGCATATTAAATTATAATAGCAGATTCTGCACTGGTTTTCTTAGATCTTTGCAGTTTGATGTTACAAAGCATCAATAGCAATAAATAGATGCCTTTTTTTGAGAGGCTTTACTTTTTTTCTGTCTATAGAGAAGGGATAGCAGAGTTATAAAGCAGAACTTACTGGTCCTAAAATTATAAAGCCCAAGTGACAGATTAAGTATTTTCTCATGAAAAGAGGATACCACCAAAAACAATTTGATTTTCTGCTAAGGCTGGGTGGTCCAAAAAAGATGAAGTATTGAATGTATACCTTTGGAGGAGCAGTGGAAAAACAAATAAAGGAAGCAGGTTGACCATTATTAACTCTAGAAAAGACATTCTATTCCATTTTCTTCTAGTTAGACTTCTGGAGTATAATCATGTGGTGGTTCAGCCAAGTAGGTAAGTAGGTTTATAAGTATATATATATATATATATATATATATATATACACACACACAGACAGACAGTGGAAGCAGATTGGAAGTAGATCCAGATGACTCAAATTTGGTTCATATTTTGAGAGCCTGAAAATCAATAAAAATAATTTAACAATAATTGAAAATATTCATAAAAATTCATTCTACAAATATTTGTTTATTTGCATTAGCAAACTGCATGGCTGTATTGCTGGTGCTGCTGCTGCTACTGCTATATTTTACATGCTTATGAGATGCTTTGTGATTCCATGAGACCACCAGAGACTCTGGTCTGTGTGTATTGCTGTTTTACTGACCATCTTTCCAGTCCTTACTCTTGTGAAGTGCTGGGGATTTTATAAATACTGTTTTAAATATGAAAGGAAGCCTGTGGTTGGCTAACACAATACAAATTCATGCCAACTTTCCCTATTTCATTGCAGCAAATTCTTCGTCATTCTAGAGAAAACTCAACAAAAGTCATATTTCTCATTACTGATGGATATTCTAACGGGGGAGATCCCAGACCCATTGCAGCATCGCTGCGAGATTTTGGAGTAGAGATCTTCACCTTTGGCATATGGCAAGGCAACATTCGAGAACTGAATGACATGGCGTCCAGCCCAAAGGAGGAGCACTGCTACCTGCTGCACAGTTTTGAAGAGTTCGAGGCTTTAGCTCGCCGGGCATTGCATGAAGGTAATGAGCCTCATGGCATTCCATGGTGCTTCTAAGTGGAATTTCCTCCTCACTGCCCAAACCCTCTGGAAGATGACAGCAGATCCTACGAGGTATTTGCTGAGCATGATGCCCATGTGTCCTTTGTATATTGTAATAGGTGGTGACCTTCGTAAATAAAGCTGGCACTCTCACCTTGCAATGAGATTATTTACTTTTGATTTTTAACAGCTGTGATATATTTTCGCAAAAATATCCATAGGCTCCCCCCTAGAATGTGAGAATCAATGGAATGAATTTAGGTGTGTTTTGAGGCCACACACAGAGTGGGAAATCTTGACTTAGTTCTCATTTACACTTATCTGGAAACATGAAGTAAACATTAGAGACGTGCATAGCAAATCTCACCAGAGGGTTTCCAGAAATACACATGAAGATACAAGAGCAATAAATACTTAGCACACACTTCTTGATCTGACACTTTGAAGATAAATATGTGTGTGCATCTAGCTGGAGGGCATATGGAATGTATATAAATGCTGAAGAACGTTGATCGTGATAAGGAAGGCAATCAGGAAAGTCATTCATTAGAGTTTTTTTAAAAGACCATTTTGTAAGGGTGTTTAATTGTAGGTTGTGAGCTGAATAACTTTAAGGCATAGTGGTGGCATGTGTCTCAGTGAGCCAATCCCTAGCATCGATGAGATGACAGGAGAACCAGCCTCAGACCAAAGCCATGTGGCAAATTCATCTCAGTCCTTGCAGGCAGCCATGTGAAAGATTTGATTTGAAGGGGAAATCAGCAGGAGGTTTCAAGCAATTAGTTAAGTTCCTAATAAGTGTGTCAGCCCTATTTAAGTTCCAAGACAATAGTTTAGAGCAGGATCTCAGCTAGTTAGGGATACAACCAGGAAATCCTAATTAGTCACCTACTAGCTGAGTGCCTTTTGACAAATTATTTAACTTTTGTACTCTGCGGACTTCTTTTTAATAGGCTAGAGACTAAGAATAGTATCGTCTTCACTGTTGTAAGGAATGAATGGATTAATGCATATAAAGTGATGGAAGAATTACTGAGGGTCTGTTAAAATAAGCTGTCAATAACTGTCCACTATTACTACATTAGACAGTCTATCGTCTGTAATTTTCAGCTGCCCCTTCTTTGAAAATGGAGCTATTATAATATGTGCCATTTTTTTGGTATGGAAATTTTGTCAGGAGTAAATAAAATATTTAAATTTCACTGAGTATATTGTTCAGCATATGGTAGAAGTTCAGTTACTGAAGCTTCCTTCATTTCCCTTTTTCTCAGGGGAAAGTGATATGTTGAGTGGGAAGACAGAGAAGCTGTGTGACTAGATGGGATTATGAAATTATGGTTATTAGCTATGCTATTGCAGATCAATTTCTAGTCCTACAAACTCTGATTTGCAGGGTTGGGACTTTTATTCCCTAATTTAAGTTGTCCTGGAAACTGAATGGGACAGAACTTTGAGGAAAGAGTGTTGGTTACTATATCACTGCAGGATTTTGCAAAGCATCACTTTTATTACCATAAACTAATATCTGGGGTGTTAATACTCTGTGGCTCCAGATTTGGTAAGGAGACACCTGGTCTTTACTGAAAAAACATGATCAAGACAAAGGAAATGAGCTTCATTCCAGGCTTCTGTTGTCTCTGAAGCTGTTTTCAATTTCAGTCGATCTACTTGGGTATCAAATGGGTCATTTTTTTCTGGCCCTTCTCAATAGACATAGGTTACAGAATAATAGCTTTCTTCATCTATACCTTGTTTATTTAGTTCTTTCCCAGACCTAAGCCCAAGTACCAGTCCTGATAGCTGGCTTTTGCTTGTTCCTTAAGTTCTCCCTCTGTCTCAGTATCTCAGAGCTGAGTACCTATGTTGCAGGCCTTTTAACCACACCACAGTCTATTGGATGGAGTTTTCATAGGATACCTGGTTGTACGGGTCTCTTTCCTTTGGTACCAAAGTCTTCCTTTCCTTCACCCCTATCTATGGTTCAGAGTCTTAATGCAGAGTCAGATGTTCCATAACTGAGGCCATCAACAGTCTCCTTTCCAACTATGCCATTTCAGTGCATGTGTCTTGCTGAAACTCATCCATCTCAGTCCCTACTATGGGTCCTAGTACCATAGACCTCACCCTGGACTTAAGGCTAAGATGTTTAAACTTCAGCAAATGGAACTTACTGGCTGCCTGATTCTAAGCCATCCATTCTGAATCAGTCATATTCAACCTCTACTGTCCAACTGGTATGATGTTAAGTCTCTAATCAGATCCTGTTTCTATTATTCAAGAGGCGTGGTTAAATCTTTAAACAAATAGCTCCAGAAGTGATGGTGTTTATGCTTTAGTTGGTGGCTCACAAGCAATGCTGTTAGGCAGCAGTCAAGGTTAGGGTTTTATTTTTTTATCTGAACAAAGATTTTGGAAATCTAGTTACTGCTGCCTGACTGCATATGGATGCAGCAGAACACTGCGGTGTGGCGGCCCAGGAGTGATCTCTCGAACCGACTGCATTACTTCCTGCTACATCTGGCGATTCCTCTCTACAGTACTTAACTTCTGCCTGACCCTACATGGCCTCGAGAACTTCTGATGAGTTCCCAGACTGAAATAACTTAACTGGCTGAGACAAATCCCCAGTTTCTAGTAGTGCAAATAATACACATTCCCATTTGGGTGGGATTGGGGGGCAGCTGGGAATTAGACGGATATGAAAAGATATTTTCTCCAGCTTGTGATGAAGTTTTAGTAACTAGAGAATGTAGTGTTCAATTGCTAATTTATTTTTTATTATCCTGTCATGTGTTATTGGCAGATCTGCCTTCTGGGAGTTATATTCAAGAGGATATGTCCCATTGTGCGTATCTCTGTGCAGCCGGCAAAGACTGCTGTGACCGGATGGCAAGCTGCAAATGTGGGACACACACAGGTCAATTCGAGTGCATCTGTGAAAAGGGGTACTACGGAAAAGGCCTGCAGTATGAATGCACAGGTGAGTCTCCAATCCGTGTGTAACTGAGTTTTCTGTTGCTAGGTAACAACCGATCCCAGATCTCATTGGCTGAAAGCAGTGAGTATACATTGCTCATGAGTTGGCTGGGGAGCTCTGTCGGTTTCAGACATGTGGACCCAGGCATTTGTCATCAGCTCTGAATTGGGTGGGCTGCCCTTCTGGGTTCTCTCACCTGTTTGGGGATCAGCTGGCTGGAGTCTGAGCTGCAGCAGTTTTGTCTGGGACTAGGAGGCTGTCCTTTCTGTGGCCTCTCATGCTCTGTCAGGCCCACCCAGGCTTGTTTGTGTGGTGGTGGCAGAGCTCCAAGGGGGAAGAATGGAAGTTCACAAGGGCTTCTGAAGCCTGGGCTCAAAAATGGGAGCGGGAAGATTTGGTGTCTTTTATTTGTAACCAATCTATCAATAGCCACACCTGTCCTCTAGGCACTTAAGTCAAAATATGCCTCATTCTCATAATGAGATTGACGACAGTAGGATTCTGGTCCTTAGGCCACATGTAACTTAGGGATTATCCCCAAAACTGCAGCACTTGATGATTCTTCACATATCCCCACCAAGGGACATCAAAAAACTCAGAAAGTACCATTGCTTCAAAATCGTTCTCAATTCACTGACATTTGTCATTTGTAATATTACGTCTTTAGAGTTGCTTATAAGATTATCTTTGGATTTTTAATATTTTATTAGAAAGGTAAAAAAGAACAACTTAGGATTCTTGTATAGATGTAGTATATACATATATATATGTGTGTATATATATATATATATATATATATATATAGTGATGTTTAATTTATATTTTCTGTTTTACCTTAAAAACAACATTAGAGAAAACTAACCTGCTGCTCCTTCATGAGTTGCTCTTTTGGAAAAATGTATTCCCATGGAAATTGACATCCAGCAGGAAAATGTAGGAGTAGTATGTTTATTTGATACTGGACCAGGTGGTCTTTCACTGCCTGCGCCATGCAAACATAATTTCACTCTGACTTTTGGGAGCCAGGCTTGCTGTGAACACAAATGCGGGCCCCTCCCTGGCCCGTATACTGACCTGCCTTCCCTGCCTCTCCTCTCCCTCTCCTGGAAGGACCTTTCCTCTTATGTTCGTTTCTTTTCTTCTTCTTGTCCCTTACCTCCCTTCCCGTCCCTGCTCTTCCCTCCCCTGGCCCTGCTCCCACCTGGCAGACACCCTCCCTGGGTCTGAACCTCCATGTTCACCCAGCAAAGGCCCTCCTCTCTTGGCCTGGCTCCCACTCCACCCAGCAGGATTTCTCATTTAAGCAGGAAAAAAAAAAGGGGCGAGGATCAACCCAACTGCCTCCAAGTTGGCAAGATGCCTCCCCTTGAATCTTCCCACACTTTCATCAACAGCCCTGCTTGGCACGCTCCCCACCACACCCTCTTGCCTCCTCCCCCCATCGCCCACCAGACCCAGGCAGAAGCTCTCATTTTCTTTGCTCCATGCTGTAGTCAGCATGTCTGCTTTCCGTGTGGTCCTGGACTGTGCTGCTTCCCACCAAGAAGCCACGCCGTGTGGCTGCCCAGCCACCTCAGCGGCACCATGCTGCAGACTCCATGCTCTGTAGCCTATAATCTTGCCTCCCAGGGGACAAGCTCCAGGAGGGGGGCATTCACAAATGCTCTCAGTTACTCAAGTAGCTGTGGCTGCAGCTAGCTGTCCTCTTCACGCTGAAGGGTATGGCAGTCTGTGAAATGTCAGAGGTTGGTGGACTTTCAGGAGAGCATCAGTGGAAGGGACAGGAGCATTTTTGCTGCTGATTCCAGCCAAACCACAAAGCACAACCTTTTGTGCTTAGTGTAGCCATCCTGTCTCATAAATTAGTAAACCTCAGCTGAATACTTCCTTACATGCAACATTTAAATTAGATAGAGTTGCATGGATATAAATGTCGCTAGTGTCATCTGCAGGATTTGCTTCTAAGGGATCAGAAGAAGTGACACTGGAACTCCAAGATGTGATCCGGGGCTGTGTGTAGTTAAGAGGCAGCACTCATCATGGGCCTCTCCTGCAAGCTAGGAACTGAAAAAAAGAAATTGATTCTATTCTTCCTGTGGCATGAAAGACTCATTACCAGACTCTCTTCTTTTGGAAAGAAGGAGCGGTACGTCAGCTCTAAATTATACTGTACTGCACATCTGGAAAGCTTGCACCCCTTTTAAAAATTATTTAGTTAACAAAAGTCATTGGGTAACTTTTCCTGCTTGCCCTGTGCTATGTATTCAATGGTGAGCAGACAAACTTGGTCCCTGCCTTCTTGGAATTTATAATCTAGCCACACCAATCAATCTGTAATCACAAGTAGTAATCGATGCTATGGAATTAAAAGGCCCTTGTTAAGGAGAAGGGACTCAGGGAGACCCTCCAGCAAGGCCAGACTAAGATTGAAAACTCCAAGAGCTGAAAGATGACAAGACAGTAGCTACATTATTGCTCCAGTAGAGAATGTTATTTTTCATTCTGAATAGTTGGAATTCTGAGTATTTATCCCCATTGTAGAAATAATGCCTTGCAGAACCAAATCATTCTTCTTTAGAGCCAGAAGAAACCTTAGAGATTATCTGCTTTAAACTCCTCATTCCATAAGAGGAAATTGAGGTCTGGGGAACTGGAAGCATTTTGTTCAAGATGGTATTTACAGTCATCAGCAGGACTCAGGAAGGGACTTAGGACACTATTCTCTAAGTCCTATATTATTTCTAAGATTTTTTTCATCACTTATTTTGTGTTTTTGAAAATAATGTCTTGTAGACATTGTTTTTGAGACATCACAGACACTGACCAGAGCTCAAAATCTTTAAAAACACCAGAAGGATTGGTCAAAGTCAACCTCTGCCAATTACAAGCCATGTGTCTTTGAGTGATTAATTTCTTCTAATTCTCAATTTCTCCTGTAAAATGAGCTCAATATTACATATCTGTCTATGGAGAAGTACATTGATAACTGTGTGTATGTAAGTATACACACACATATACTTACCTACATACAAACATACATACAAACACACATATGGGTTAATTGAGAGAATATACTCAGAGCACTTGGGATAGGAACTGGCAGACCAATTCCTAGTGGTAGAGTGCCTGAAAAATGTGCCCTGGGGATGGTAAAGAAGATTTATAATGCCAGTGGGTACCATCAGGAAGTGTTGCCCCTATTGAAGGTGGATTACCCTTTTGATCTGATGAATATCCAGTGAAAATCAAGCATACCGAGTGAGAGAAGGCAGGGTTGTCTGCCTTGACTGGGAAAGAGTTATATGCTGAGGCAAATTATGCTGAGCAAAACAAGTAAGAAGATGGATGAATACAGGATGGTGTCATTTACACGTGGAATATAGAGAAACCAAGCAAAGGGTCAGATAAAGTCAAACCAAGACCGAACCCTGGAAAGCTGACCATACAGGTGGGCAAGAGCAAGGTGGGGAAGGAGCACAAAGGACTGTAGAGGAGGACTGTGGGTGTCTTGGTGATAGGCGCTGTGTGGTAATAACACCGAAGGGGGAAAATACAGACTTTGCAGTCACAAACAATCATGAAAACCAATGTTTCCTCAATCAATCAATCAATCAATAGTATTTTTAATTAATTTCATAGAAAAGTCAAATACTAGAGCTAACTGTTAGGGTATTTCTCACCATTCACTGGGTAGATGAGTGAACTCTACACCCTGATCTTCCAGGAAATTTGTGGCAGACTGAAATTGAATAAAGGTCTCCGGATTCCCAGACGAGTCCTTTATTCTAAACTTAGAATTCATGAGAATTCAAAAGAAAGTGTATTACCACTATGGCACAGTGATCTCCTTTTCTTCTCTACCTCCTCCTCCCACCCCTGTCCCCACACTGCTCTGGGGCTCAAACCGTGACCTCCCGGATTCCCATGCAAGGCAAGGGCTATACCGCACATGAGCTCCATGGTCAGTAGCTGCTTCCTGGACAAGCCCGGGACACTCAAAACGATTTTAATAAATGTGGATCTGTTCCATATCATGAACATCTTCACTTGAACGCAAGCCTGAAGATATTCCTTAGAAATGAAATAACAAGTATTACTTTTCAAAGAGTTCAATTTGAGAAAATATTCGCAGATGATAGAAGACAATATTTAATATGTGTGGACAGGTTTTAAAGTCCCATGGCTCAAAATTCCTTTGAGTTGGTTTCAAAGTAAGCATGTGCTTTCAGCTGGTGGTTTTACAGCAGTGAGGAACACATAATAAATAGATAGCCCAAAGTAGAATGACGCTCTGTTCATATACATCTCACTCGTATAATAGCACTGAACACAGAAACCATATTGGACAAAATTAAATGAATGCTAAAAATAACCTGCAAGGAAAAGAGAAGTTGAAACATGATTGTAATACTAATAAAATCACCCGTCTAGTAGTCCAGTCGAAAAGAGGCACTGCAGTGAAAGAAATCCAGTTCAGCAACCAAATAAACTGTGAAGTAGTACAAGTTCTTTGCTTGCTGTGTTTCTGACTCCTACATGGGGATATATACAGACCACAACAAATCTTAAAATCAGGTATGGAATTTTAACTCCTCATGGTTTCAATGGTTGAAAAAATATTCTTTGGGATTAGTTATTGAACTTCAGCTATGAAATCTTACTGAAAACTGTGGAGTCTAATATGAAGAAGGCATTGCTTCTGGTTCTAGAGCTGGTGTTGCTGTCTTCTTCCTTCATCCTTAACAGGCATTGAACAGTGAGGATGGTGACAGTGGTGATAATGGCAGCAATAATAGCTGATAATAATAAAACTAGTTAAATTGGACTTATTCCAGGCATTTTTCCAAGTATCATTCTATATCCTCTCATTTAATGTTCACAATAAATCCCTGGAGTAATGTTCCATTTTAGAGACAAGGAAACTAAATGTCTGAGTGTGAACAGCGTGTGTGGGGTGACACAGCTAGTAGAGCTGGGATATGAACCCAGTTGTCTGGCTCCGCAGTCTACATCCAGTCATAGAGACAGACATTTAACAAATAAACACACAACTAAAAATATAGTTGCAAATTCTCGGAAGTATTAGTTTGACCATCTGAGATAGTTGAGAGTATGAGACCATGTGGGGATATTTAATCATTTTCAGTCCTTTAAATAGTAGCTTCATCTGGTTCAACCTAATACTAGGAAGAGAAAGACGAACTTGAGTTACATAGAGTACAAGTCTGCTTACTGTTTTTTAATTATGAATTTTTCATAAAATAAACTTCAAGTTCCTTAGCATGGCCTATTCATAGTGCGTGATTTGACCTCACTTTACCCTTCGAACTAAAAGCTAGAACTAGTTATAGTTTCCCTCACATACCATATTACTTCATTTCTCAGACCTTTCTTGCTTCTTTTGGCTCTCTTTGCACCACACCCAACTATTGTCTTTGCTTCTCTTCATCTGACTAGTGATTCTAACAGACAGGGACTTTCTAATGTCTTCTGTATCACTACTGCCTGCCTTCAGAGCCCATAGTAGGTGCTCAGGGTAAGAGATGTAAGTAAGAGATCAACTTGAATGCCAGAATCTTAAATAAACTATAATTCAGTGTTCAAATCTTAGGCAATTGCTGGTTTCCAAGTCTCCTTCCATAGGCTCCTTAGCCCAGCCACATGGTAATAAACTCTGAAGAATGTATTTCATTTATTTGAATGCAAAATATTTACATTTGGCTAAACATTGTCAACAATAAATTAAATACATTGTATGGTTGATTTACTGGATTAGTCATTTTTAGATGGCTAGATCATCAAATCAGCTGTGAATAGCCAGTGAACTCTTGTAAATCCAGGCTGTTGCAGCTGTTCTGAATTTTCCCTAAAGGGATTTGAGAGACACAGAGCATGGAGACAATAGGCATCTTGAGGACACTGTTCTTTTGTAGAGACTGATTCCATTTCAGTGAATTTGGAATGATTAGCAGATTGAAAATTATAGCTGGATGGGGCCACGGTTGAGCACTAGATAAATGAACCCAAACCCCCTGTATTATTCTTCACACAAGAACACTCTAGAAATAGAAACATGGCATATTTATGTGGGAATGTAAATACATGCAGGCAAATCCTGCACACACATGCATTTTCCTGTCTAAATATTGTATCATTTCTTTGGAAAGAAAGAGGACAAAGGACTCTCAAAAATTCTTGAATGGAGACCAGAGCATTTGGAAATATTGTTCTCCTTGCAGAATTAGCTGATTTGTTTCCCCAAAAACATCCCCAGCAGTGCCTAATAATGGATTTGTAAGGTGTAAGGAATTTGTACAATGTATTCCTATTTGTTTTTTATGAGGGACTATTCTAGCATTGGCCCTGGTTTTCATCAATTTAAGGAGGAGATGAATTATTGCTGCCTTGAGGCTAGTTTATTCAGCTTTCCATTGAATGAGGTGGATATTCAGTCCTGATGGTATACTTTCCACTCTATCATGACCTTGGAACAGGAAAATGAAGAGTAGGTCATAGTGTGAAGCATCACCAACCTCCAAAGTCAGTGGAACCTATATTCCAGATCAGACTTACTCTCTGAAGGAAAAGGGATAAGCACACACTCCCATGGCAAGCATATTACCCTAGAATTCTACAATTGATAAATAAGGCAGAGTGCCTGCCCTGGATGAAGTGAGTTGCTGCCACCTTCATTGTTTCTGATGAATATTATCTTCCTTGCTTTGCCCGCATGGGACTTTTCTAAAGAAGTGGCATCATCTTTGACAGCAGTCAGGGCTTGTAAAGGAAAGGTGGTAAATAAGCTATGCCTTCTCACCTCCTCCTCCCTGCCCTACAGGGTATCTGAGTTCAAAATATCCCAGAAATGGGCCCAAATGCTCCATTTACAATGTCAGGAAACATGTAGAGGATATTGGCACTTACTAAATACTATGTGATTAGTCTAGTTGGGACAAAAGCCAGTGTTCGCAATTTGAAAATGATAACTGAAGTGAAAGGAAATTGGGCTGAGTGAAATCATGATATGCCCCATAGTAAGCTGAATGCGAACAATGCCCATACATTTAAGAGTCATTCCTTACACAACCGTGTGTTCATAAATAGTATTCAGAGCAGGCGGTGGCATGAATCCTAGTCAGCAATCCTAGTTCTCACTTAGACTGTTTACTAGACAAGGTTTTTTGACCTCTCTGGGTGTCAGCTTCTTGCTCTCTAAAATAAGGTTAATACCAATAGGATTGTTATAAAAATTAATGAGATAATATGTATAAAAACACTTGCTACAGTGCTTGGCATATGGTTAGTGCTTGATTAATATAAATCACTGCACTGTGTCAGTGGTTGTTCTCAGCAGGTTGTGTTTGGGCCTGCAGGGGACACTTGGCAATGTCTGGAGACAATATTGCTTGTCACAGTTGGAAGGAGCTGCTGGCATCTAGTGGCTAGTGGCCAGGGATGCTGCTAAACATCCTACAGTTTATCAAACAGCCCCAGCAATTTCCAAAGGTCCATAGTACTGAGGCTGAGAAATTTCTGTAGTCACAACTGTATTAGTGCTTTCATGCAAAATTCAAAAAACATCCTTTTCTAAATAGTTTAAAAAGAAACATCAAAGCTTTGTGACTCTGCAAGGGCCAAATCATGTCTGGGCTGTGAGCACTGCGTCGTGCACTCCAGCCAGCCCTGACGCTTGGCTGCACAGACCCTTCAAGCCCCTTTCGTGGTTCAATGATTGTGCATTTTTGACTCCTTTGCATGAAATATCCCACATTTTGTCTATCCTTTCAGTTCTTCCCAGTCCTTCAGGATTCACAACTCACCTCTATAAAACTTCCTCTGTCCTTTCTTCCCTCCATCCATTGCTCTGGCACAGTTAGATTAGTTGCTTCTCTGAAATATCTTCTTCCTGTTAATGCTTATGCCATAATATTATTATGTAGGTAGCTTTTGATTTTCTAATATTCTGTGAGTTCCTTTAGGGAAGGATTATAGCTACATCTCTATTTTATTTTCCTTCTTAAGCCTCTGCTGCACAGCATATGCACTGGAGTAAGCATTAATAAATGTCCTCTGAATGAATGAATTAGAAAATAAATAAAGCAAATTGCATGTTTGGATACTAGAACTCAGCATATGGAAACTCTGCTTGGTTCCCAACTTCCTGGGAATTTTCCACTCCTTTTTTGGAGGAGGGAAGGTGAACAAGTCTGCTGACCCTGAGAAGCACTGGCTTAGAATCAAAGTAAGCCATCTGGAAGGCTGAGTTCAACAAGAGGAAGTGGCTAATCACACATTTATCTCTTTCATGTTATCTAGTTGCTGAGATTATTTTCCAAACTTGTCCTAAAACCACGGTGTGTATGTGTGTATGTGTGTGTTTGTGTGTATAAAGTATTGATGTATTGATGACTGATGGTTTAGTATAGTGATTTAATTCATAAAAGTGCAAGACAGAATTCAAATATATTGTGAACTTTTACCATTTAAACAATCATCTAGCAAATATATAAAGCAAGCCATTATTACCATTGCTACATTATGTAGCATAATGTTAGTAATTAGGAAATTTTCCACTAAACTTGAGACCTACAAACTCCATCAAATAGGAAGTAGTCATGAAAACAAGTTATAGGAAAATAATATAAATAATATGTGAAATATAGACATCCCAACCATAAAAATTAATAAAGCATGCTGACTATTTCACCATCAAATATTTAATGTTTGAAACAAAATAATTGTTTTTTATTTGCATGTAATAATGCAGTTTGCCTAGAAAATCTAAAGAAATCAATTGAAAACCACTAGAATTAATAAATTTGTAAGGTATCAAAACAAATTCTTCAGAATCAATAAATTCTTATTCCAACTAAAACAGAAGTAAACTGGAAAAAAATAGTTGATGGCTAATAAATAAAGTACAACTTTAGAGTTATGGAGTAAAAATAAAAGCAATTAAGCAAAATGCTTTAATCAGTTATAGTACAAAATTCTGATTAGTTAGAACTTATCCTTATGTTTAGGAATATATGGGCCAGAGTGAATCACTCCATATATTTATCCATCAAAGTCATTCTCCCAAAGGTGTCCAAAGTGATCTTCTCACAGATCTTATAACATTGTCATTGTTCTTATTTTTAGGATATATTCCTTGTTTTTGAAATTTCAATTTCAAAAATAGTCACTAATGATGGTTGCTGGTTCTGGTGCTGGCTTTTCTTTCTAACTTCACCCTCTTTACTCCAGCCAGAGTGGTCTTTCATTTGTTTCAGTCATCCTATCTCTTGGCTCTGGGTTTGCACCTGTAGCTCTCTCTGCCACAAATGCCAGCACCCGGCTCTGACACTTCCCCTTATTCCTTTGCATGGACTGGAGTCAATTCTGAAGCCACTTTAACCAACAATGCCTATATGACTACCCGAGCCATCTTGAAGTCTGGACAACATCCCTCTTATGTGATGTCTTAGAACATGATACTTTGGCCACTTTTAACTATCTAAGTCTACAACAATGATAAGCATATAAGAGGAAGAGTTCTCTGTATCCCCATTATCCCATTACCTGTCATGTCCTTTTCGTCCCTGCAGAAGTCATGAAATTTTTGTTTTGGAACAACTTGGCTATAAACGTGATCACACTTTGCTGTAGTGAAGGAAAATCCATTTATCCAGTTGGCTACATGACCTAGAGAAGGTCAGACAGTGTCAGCACCAGTGGTAATAAGCAAGGATTTTCACTCCATCCTTTGTACCACACCCTGCTTAATGGATGAAATGGGAGAAAGGTGGTGACATGGTGAAATTTAATGTGTTGAAAATATTGCAATTGCCAAAATACTTTTAATTTTATTTACTCACATACTTTTCAGCAAATGATCCAAATATTTTAATAGGGGGAATGAAAGAAAAAAAATTACTAGATGAGTGGAATACTTCAAGGTACAATAGACTAAACCACATGGATCATCAAAATGAATGCCAGACAGAATGGATCAATCTGAATGAGGGTCTATGGAAACTACAGAAGAAAATCATTTCATTTTTTCTAATAACTCCTTTACTATTTATTGAATATCTTGTTAGTTACTTTGGAAGACAGGAATGTTTTACAGTTCTTGCCTGAAAAGTCAATTATTATGAGATAGAGCTGTAATTCCTATAGTAATTCTGACAATTCAGAATATGTGTCATGACCAAGAATTATGGTCCTAAGACAAGATTGAATGAGAATAAAACTGAGGTGACATGCATGATATACAAAAATTCTACATCTGTTAAAAATATTTACTTTCATTTATGGAAGAGGGATGGGATTTCAAATGGCTTTGGATGATAGAATTTATCTTAATCAAAAATTATCTTAATCAAAATGCAAAGTACAGACCTGGGAGGTAGCATATATGTGTGGGAAAGTAGACTAAATTTATGGATATAATAGGATTTGGGGCAAGAAACATAAGGAATGGGGACTAGCTTGTACTGAGACTAGAATCCCGGGCAACATAAATGGCCTTTGGTTATTTGGCCACTTTGAGCAGTTGAAGGTTTTTGAGCAGAAAAGTAGCATGATCAAAGTCATATTTTAGGACTATTAATTTGGTATCTGTGGACAGAATTCACTTACTGTGAAGTAACCTAGAAGAGATGTTATATATGGAAGCTACAGAATCCACCAAGTCATAAAATAATGGCATAAATTAGCATAACAATAATGAGCATGGAAAGCAGAAATCCATAGAATCTACATTTCCAACCTGCCCAGGCCTTAATGTCATGTTGAAGTGAGGTCGGGAAGATGAGAAAGGAATCAATCAAAGGCAACAATGACCTGAGATTTTTTCCCCCTAATGTATCGTTCTTTACATGACCCAAACAAATTTGACGACAACAAAAAAACTACATCCAGAAACGTTCTTCCTTTCTGACAACTAAGATCAAGTGTTATTAGACATGTTATACATGTGTTATACATGTTATACATGTGCCAATTCTCTTTCCTTAGGGCAAGCTGGTATTTGGTGGATAGGCATCAGCACAGGTTTACAGTTGTTCTAATACTGAACTACTTATGTATTTGTTGGGAAATAGCTTGAATACCACTTTACTGATTTGGCCCCTTATCCAGGCTCAAGGCCAATCCTACAGTCCAGCCCCTGTGGAGTAACATCTGGCAGGTTAGTTGGCATGCAGAAGTCCACTCTGTTGCTGCCCCTGAGGTCTCTTCACCCTGATCAATGTTCCTGCCATTCTGGGCTGTGATGTTTTGAAACTTTACCTACCATGGATGGAGTTTTCTCCCAGAAGGTTCTCAATTTCTTCAAGCAAATAAATTTCTGTTGGACCTACACACATCAGAATCTTGGGGGTAGATCTACTCTAGATTGAAGTTGAAACCCTGTTGCAGTGAAATTCACAGCTCTTCACATTTAAATAATGCCTAATTGGGGCCTCCCCTGGTGGCGCAGTGGTTGAGCGCTGGGTTGCGAAGTTGCCTGCAGCCTATGCAGCGCCGGTTCGATCCCCGGCCACCGGGCGAGGGTCCCATATGGCGCACAGACCTCTCCTGCTGCCCGCTGCTCCCCTCAGCAGTGTACTTCGGTCCTTCTGCCTGCTCTGCTCCCCGCTCTGGCTCTGGTGAGTTCTCTCACCCTCCCACGTTTCTGAGTGTACCCAGTGCTTGTATAAATCAATCAATCAATCAATCTTATATAAATAAATAAATAAATCTTTAAAAATAAATAAATAAATAAATAATGCCTAATTGGTAATTTTAAAAACTGTTAATCACCGGTGCTAATAGGAGTAAAATCAGATGCATTTCTATTCCTAATAATAGGAATATAATATCATATCACAATAAGCTAATGAGTTTGTAAAGTCAATGGTATTGCCTAAGAAAAATTTTTTAAGAGAATGAGAGATCTAAGGGAACAAGATGTTTATAAGAAGTTGTTTATAATTTTTAAAAATTGGAATCATCCTAAATATCAAGCATACCGCTTACAGCAAAATGGAAGGAGCTTGAGAGGATTACTTGCGGCAAAGTAGGTCAGAAAAAGACAAATATTGCATGTTTTACATATGAATAAAATAGGTGATAGAAGTGGATGAACTGAAAAAGCAAATTAATTATGAACTATGGGACTTTGATAAGTGACATGAGGTTTCTGATAGGGACGAGAGGGAGAGAGGGCAAGAGGGTAGGTCGTGGGAAAAAGCAATCAATCGATCAACCAAACTAGAAAGGAATATTTAAAGCAGAGGTGATTAAACTTACAGTAAATTTTATTTTCTTCCTATGATTCTGAGTTATTTGCTATTTTAGAAAGAGAAAAAAATGAGGTCAAAAATCTAAAACTCTGCAGAGGTCTTTCCTAAAGTGCTTTCCCACAAAGTTTTAATTTCAAAACTCAAGATAATCGCACCTTTCTCATCTGGACAGTAAACCCCTTATGACACCTAAGAAAAGATGGATTTCCCTCATACACTGGTGGTGGAATATAGAATGTTCCCACCCCTATGGAAAAACGATATGAAGGTCTCTCAAAATGTTAAAAATAGATCTATCATAGATGATCCAGCAGTTTCACTTCCATGTGTCTACCGGGGGAATGCAATAACACTAATTTGAAGGGATACGTGCAGTCCTGTATTCATTGCAGCCCTATTTACAATGGCCAAGTTATGGGAAACAACCTAAGTGCCCTAGTACGACAGAGGAGCAGATTAGAAAAGTGTGGCCTAAATACACAATGGAATACTACTTAGCTATAAGGAAAGAAAGATGAATTCTTGCCATTTGTGACAGTATCGATGAAACTAGAAGGAGTTATGCTAAGTAAAATAACTCAGAAGGAGAAAGACAAAAACTGGATGTTTTCCCTTATATGTGATATACAGAAAAACCAAACAGAGAATTGAAAAAAACCAAGCCAATAACAAACCCTAGAAATCTGACCATGGAATTGAGACCTCAAGAGCAAAGGGAGAGATGGGAAAACAATGGGGAAGGGACACAGTGGACTATGGTAGAGAACTATGGGTGCTTAGGTGGTGGGTTTGGTGGGGTGACATGCATCTGAGGAGGTGGGATCCCGTGGCTCTGAATCACATACAGAGTTGTCAGTCAATGTTACTTTAATTAAACAAAATGTTAAAATACAAGGCTTCCAATGAAGCAGAATTTACCTTAGTCTACAACTCAGGTTGTATTTATGTGTAATGCATGTGCTTGTGTATGTGTCTGTGTGTGTGTTTGTATACATAATATTAATTTTAAACAAAAGGTGATGACTTTGTTAATGCATCCTTTTTTGGACACAGGCTTTTGAGGGTTTTGCTTTCTGATACACTTGTCCTGACCTATCAGTAATCTCCTGGCTCATCTTAGCAGGTTCTTGCATTTGCAGCGTGACTTCCTTCCTGCAGCGAGGGTGCCATTAGCTGCTACGGCACCACAGAGGGCTCAAACTCACAGAAATAGTCTGTACTCCAGCTAATGAGCTTACCAATCACAGGGGATGTTAAAATTTTCTTATCTAATTTGTTGATGAAAATAGAAAGGATCCTGGGTATCCAACCAGAAGAAAGTTCCTTATATGCATGCCTGAGTACTTGTATTTGTGAAAGTATTGGCTCAGCATGAGAAAAACTGGTTCTTTTCTAGGGCAATGGATTCTAGCACAGTTATTTGTAGAAACAGATTCCTCGTTTGGATCAAATAGGTGACATTGAGAAGAAGCATGAAGTCGTAGTAATAAAGAGCCTTTCTCTGGGGAACCCCAGTAATTGTTTGGTGCCCTTCCCATAGAGTTGTGTGACTCCTGGAACCATTATCATTTGCATCTGCCTTGGGTGTGTAGCGTACAACTGAATGCAGCGCATGCAGCTGCCCTCAAACTATCCTTAGGGATTTACTATCTTTCAAGGATGGAAAAATATGCAAAATGCAAAGGCTCTTAATATTTACTGAGTTTATTTTTAAAGATTTATTTATTGATGCGTACAAGCCAGAGGTGAGGGGGCAGTGAGAGGATTCACCAGCGACAGAGTGGGGAACAGAACAGGCAGAGTGACTGAAATACACTGCTAAGGGGAGCAGCGGGCGAGGCAGGAGAGGTCTGCTGCACCATGTGGGTATCTCCCTGGCTGGCCAGGGGCTCGAACTCGTGCTGTAGAGGTTGCAGATAGCTTCATAGTGCTGTGCTTAACCCCTTGTGCCACCAGGGAGGCCCCTTTACTGAGATTTTTTATAAGAAGTAATTTTGTAAAATGGAAGCTATTTTAAATGTTATTGTTAACAAAAATCATCATGTAAGGACTTGATCTCTCATGGGTAAGGTGGATTAGAGAGAATGGAGATTTATGTTTGACGAATTACTCACTGGTTGGTGGTTTTGTTTTGTTTTACAATGTGCAATGGACAATACTTCTCTTCGTGCCTCAGTTTGCTCATATGTAAATAATACAGACTGCTTTTATTTTCTTCAGTCTCTTATCCCCTGGCCCCCATCCCTTGTGCCCCTGTTCCTTTCCCTCCCCCTCCCTCTTAAAGATGCATGTTTTAATTCTGTCAAAGAATTGTGCTGCCAGCTGAGGGAAACAAAATCTAATGTTAGCACAGCATGGTAACTTCAAGGATCGCACTTCCAGTGATAGTAGCTGATAACTGCCAAAATGTTTCTGAAAAGAGAAAGTGTTCATTTTAACAACAACAGAAAGAGCAATTTACAGATAATATTTGGTACATTTCCAGGAAGGAAACATCTCATATTAAGAAGGAAAAATATTATACATACTGTGTGTGTGTGTGTGTATATATATATATATATATATATATATATATATATATATATACCCTAACCTTTTACCAAGTCTTATGAAACTTGTTGAAACCACAGTTTTATTTCATTTTGCTTCATTTTAGATAGGGAATTTTCCCCATTGAGAATCAAAGAAGTTTATTACACCTATCCTAGTAGAATTGTGCAATGTCTTTAAATAGTTCTCCTAAAGTCTGTTTTCCATTATCATTATGAATTTCACAATATATTTCCAAATGTACTTTTGGATATTTTTATCCAAAGCTGTGTTCTGCAGTGTGGTAAATTCTTGATTGCTCAAAGAATTTTGGAGAATATTTATGAGATCAGTTCCTTTTAATGTAATTTTTAAAAAATAAATTATAAAATCCATAGATTGCTGCTATAGAAGGTTTCTTTCACCTGTTATGTTGTTTCATTCTATTTCTGGAATCATTAGATGCTAACTTTGGAAAGGTCATACCCATCATTAGTTGCAACTTCTGTGTTTTGTAGGAAAAGTTTAGCCTGATCATGGAAAAGCGCAATTGCAACTCAGTTGTCTTGATTAATAGACTCATATATAATAGGTTGTTTGACATGTGCTTTTTTTACACTCAACTATGTAATATGAATGACTTTCATATTAAGAATTTAATTTTTGAAGGGGGCGGAGCAACATGGCGGCGAGGAGACGCTGCAAGTAAGATCTCCCATTAAAAAAAGTGAATAGGGAGGAAAAGCGGCAGGTCCCAGTGAGAACTGGGACATGGAAGATAAACGGGTGACGCCAGCAAACTACCCGAAGAAGAAACTGGCCATAAAAGAGGACTAGAAGGGAGGGAAGCGCAGAACCCTGCTCCCCTCCCCCGCCCACAGAGGCGGCACTCTCCGACCGGCAGAGAGGAGGAAACAACAAACCAAAACGGCCCACAAGAACAAACGAGGCAGCAAGCGGGACTGTGAGCGGAAAGGAACTATTGCAGCCACCACACCCCGTGAACGGGAGCTGAGGCGAACCCTGCAGGATCCGCCGCGTCGGTGAGCGAACGGCTCCGGGCGCCATTAGAGAAGAACAAAGACCCCGGGAGACGCGCACACAGCCCGGGCTGCGGTAAGCTTGCGCGGAAAGCGGCGCACTCAGCGCGCACTTGAAAAGCAAGTGCAGACCTGGATCGCGGCTGCCCAGGTCCCCGCGCCTGCGACCTAGGCTTGCGGGGAGACGACCTAGGCTTGCGGGGAGACGCGCGGAGGTCCTCACTGAGGTGAAGGTCCCTCCCTGAGTAAGCAGGATCCAGGCACCCAGGCACGGGAGCGGTGCAAAAGGCGCCCTTCCCGCGCCACTGAACTGGGCTACAGCCCGCGTCCTGGAACTGAGGGCTTTGAACTGAGACCCGGGGCACGAAAATTCGGGGCGTGGTTTCTCCACGACGGTGGGGCACAAGGCAGACACAGCACCCCAAAGCTGTTGATGTGTACCCTACCATTCCCGCTCTGTTCTCTGTCCCACGGGGTGGGGGGAGGCGAAAAACAGCCCCCCAAGGACAATAGGAGAGATCTCTGGCGCCACCTAGCGACCAGGAAAAAAAAAGTCACTAACACCCTATAAAACAGGACATTTCTTAAGACTGCTTGAAAAGGGCAGAAGGTTTCTGGAGGACCCAGTGGCCAGCCGGGAAGTTATTCCACGCCAGGCCCCTTCCGACCAGCAGTCTGAGCCCACAGAGGGAGCAGGCACCCACGTCCGGGGCAGACCGGGTGCGCAGAAGAGTGTGCCTGAAACCGGAGGCGCAGGGACTGCATCCCGCTTCGAATTTTGAGAACAGGGACATTTCTTCAGTAAAAACTGCCTAAAACCAGCAGAAAGCTCCCCCAGAAGACAGAGATGGCTCCTGGAAGAGCCAGAGGGGAGCGGAGAAGTTCACCCAAGATGTCAGTCAGTCCGAGCAACACAGTGTCCCAACGCATACGACAAATTAGAAAACAGACAGTAGGGAGAAAAACCACACGCAACCTAAAAACTCCTCAGGAAAGAAGCACACCACAAAAAGAAAACCACTCCCCAGATTGCAACGACAGCAACTTGGAAGAACTTCTGAGCCTTCCAGAAAGAGAATTTAAAATTGCCATGATTAAAAAAGTGATAGATCAGAAGAAGGAAATTGAGTCCCTAAAGAGGGAAGTAAGAGAAATGCAGGAGATCAAAGAATTAATGGAGGAACTAAAGAACTCTGGGAAAAGCAATGAAAGCAGAATAGATGAAATGGAAGAACGAATAAGTAATCTTGAAGACACAGAAATAAAAAGAACCAAAACAGAAAAGGAAAGAGAAGTACGAAGGAAAAAGAATGAAGAAAGACTTCGGGAACTATCTGACTCCATGAGGAAAGGAAATATAAGAGTTATAGGAATTCCAGAAGGAGAGGAGAGAGATGTAGGAACAGAGAAAATATTCATGGATATAATTGAAGAGAACTTCCCAAATGAGAAGAAGGAGCTGAAAATTGATATACAAGAAGCAAGAAGAACACCAAACTTCCACGACGAAAGGAAAAACACAGCAAGACACATAATAGTAAAGCTCCCAAGAATCCAGGACAAGGAAAAAATAATGAAGCTGACAAGAGGGAAGAAACAGATAACATTCAAAGGAAAACCAATCAGGCTGACATCAGACTTCTCTGAAGAAACACTACGGGCAAGGAGAGAGTGGAGGGACATAGTCAACAGACTCCAAGAAAACAGATGCCAACCAAGAATACTCTATCCCGCAAAGCTCTCTTTCCTCCATGAAGAAAGAATATGGACCTTCCCAGACAAAGAGAAACTCCGGAATTTCATTGCGACTAAACCCCCACTCCAAAAAATACTACAAGGAATCCTAAAGCCAGAACCTCAGAGGGACGAATAACAACGAAAGAAGACCAAAAAAAAAAAAAAGTTATTAAAAGAATAAATAAATAAAATCAAAGGAAAGACAAACATAATGGCAAATACAGATGCTAACATATCAATATTAACTCTAAATGTAAATGGACTAAACTCTTCAATAAAAAGACACAGAGTTGCAGCCTGGATTAAGAAACAAAACCCAACCTTTTGCTGTCTCCAGGAAACACATTTAGCTACAAAAGATAAAAATAGGCTCAAAGTCAAAGGATGGAAAACAATCCTACAAGCAAATGGGCCAAAAAAGAAAGCAGGAACAGCTATACTTATATCAGATAAAACAGACTTCAAACTCAAAAAAATAAAAAGAGACCCCAATGGTCACTACATTATGATTAAGGGGACAATACTTCAAGAAGAAATAACACTCATTAACATATACTCACCAAACAAAAGAGCACCAAAATATATCAGACAACTGTTGTCCTCTCTGAAAACAGACATCAGAGAAAACACATATGTAGTGGGAGACTTCAACACACCACTATCAACAATGGATAGATCAACAAGACAAAAAATAAGTAAAGAAACTAAAGCTCTAAATAAGGACCTAGAGCATTTGGGCTTAACAGACATCTATAGAACACTAAACCCAAAAAAAACGGAGTACACATTTTTCTCAAGCGCACACGGATCATTCTCCAGGATCGATCACATACTGGGGCACAAGACAAACATCAACAGATACACCAAGATTGAAATCATACCAACCATCTTTTCTGACCACGAAGGCATCAAACTAGAAATAAATCATAAAAAGAAGGCAAGGAACTATCCTACCTCATGGAGATTAAAAGCCACACTACTGGAAGACCACTGGACTAACGAGGAGATCAAAGAAGAAATTAAAAAATTCTTTGAATTGAATGACAAGGAGGACACCAATATCCTAAATGTATGGGATGCAGCAAAAGCAGTAATAAGAGGAAAATATATAGCAATAGAAGCTCACATCAAAAAACAAGAAAGAACTCAAAGAAACAACCTAATCTCGAAGCTCAAAGATCTAGAAAAAGAACAACAAAAAAACCCCAGAACCAGTAGAAGAAAAGAAATAATAAAAACCAAAGCAGAAATAAATGAAATTGAAACTAAAAAAACAATCCAAAAGATCAATGAAACCAAGAGCTGGTTCTTTGAAAAAATAAATAGACAAACCCCTAGCCAGGCTCACAAAGGAAAAGAGGGAGAAAGCACAAATACACAGAATCATAAATGAAAGAGGAGAAATCACAACGGACACAGCAGAAATCAAAAGAATAATCAGTAACTACTATGAACAGTTATATGGAAACAAGTTCAACAATCTAGAGGAGATGGACAAATTCCTACAACTCTACAATCACCCAAAGCTAGATAAAGAAGAAATACAACACCTAAACAGACCAATTACAAGCAGCGAAATTGAAATGGTAATTAAAAACCTCCCCAAAAACAAAAGCCCAGGACCTGATGGATTTACAAATGAATTCTACCAAACATTCAGAGACGAATTAGTGCCTATCCTTCACAAACTCTTCCAAAAAATTGAGAAGGAAGGGACAATACCAAACACGTTCTATGAAGCCAATATTACACTAATACCAAAACCGAATAAGGACAACACAAAAAAGGAAAACTATAGGCCAATCTCCCTAATGAACACTGATGCAAAAATCCTCAATAAAATTTTAGCTATCAGAATCCAACAATGTATCCATAAGATAATTCACCACGACCAAGTTGGATTCATTCCAGGGGCACAAGGATGGTTTAACATCCGAAAATCAATCAACGTTATCCAACACATCAACAAAAAGAAATATAAAAACCATATGATAATATCAATAGATGCTGAGAAAGCTTTCGACAAAGTGCAACACCCATTCATGATAAAAGCCCTTGAAATTCTTGGGATACAAGGAACATACCTCAACATCATAAAGGCCATCTATGACAAGCCAACAGCCAGTATCATTCTCAATGGTGAAAAGCTGAAAGCAATTCCATTAAGATCTGGAACAAGACAAGGATGTCCACTCTCACCACTGCTTTTCAATATAATACTGGAAGTCCTAGCCAGAGCAATAAGACAAGAGAAAGACATCCAAGGAATCCAAATAGGAAAAGAAGAAGTCAAACTATCACTATTTGCAGATGATATGATAATATACATAGAGAACCCCAAAATCTCCACAGAAAAACTAATTCAACTCATCAATCAATTCAGTAAAGTGGCAGGATACAAAATCAACACGCAAAAGTCAGTGCCTTCCTATACACAAACAATAAATCTGAAGAAGAAGAAATCAAAAAAACCATCCCTTTTATTATCGAAACAAAAAAAATCAAATATTTGGGAATAAATCTAACAAAAGAGGTAAAGGACCTATACAAAGAAAACTATAAAACACTGTTAAAAGAAATAGAAGAAGACACAAAGAAATGGAAAGACATCCCCTGCTCATGGATTGGAAGAATAAACATTATTAAAATGGCCATCCTACCAAAAGCAATATACAGATTCAATGCTATTCCAATCAAAATCTCAATGGCATTCTTCAAAGAAATAGAACAATTATTGATGAAATTCATATGGAATCACCAAAAACCCCGAATAGCCAAAGCTCTACTGAAAAAAAAGAAGGAAATGGAGGCATCACACTCCCAGACTTCAAACTATACTACAAAGCCATAATCATCAAAACTGCATGGTATTGGAACAAGAACAGACATACAGACCAATGGAATCGAATAGAAAATCCAGAAATAAACCCACAGATTTATGGTCAACTAATCTTTGACAAAGGAGCAAAGACTATGCATTGGAGCAAAGAAAGTTTGTTCAATAAATGGTGCTGGGAAAACTGGGTCGCTACATGCAAAAGAATGAAGCTTGACCACTACCTCACACCATACACAAAAATCAACTCAAAATGGATTAAAGAACTAGACATAAGACCTGAAACCATAAAATACATAGAAGGAAATATAGGCGAAACACTACGGGATTTGCACATCAAAGACATCTTTACAGACACATCACCCAAAGCAGTGATAGTGAAGAGAAAGATAAACAGCTGGGACTACATCAAATTAAAGAGCTTCTGCACAGCAAAAGAGACAATAACAAAAACAAAGAGAAACCCCACCAACTGGGAGAACATTTTTGCACCCAACACTAATGATAAAGGACTGATCACAAAAATCTGCAAAGAGCTGATGAGACTCAGCAACAACAAAGAAAATAATCCAGTCAAAAAATGGGCAGAAGAGCTAAAAAGAAACTTCTCTGAAGAGGAAATGCAAATGGCCAACAGACATATGAAAAAATGTTCAACATCACTTGTAATCAGGGAAATGCAAATCAAAACTACCATGAGATACCATCTCACACCAGTGAGAATGGCACATATTAAAAAAACTAGCAACAACAAATGTTGGCGAGGATGTGGAGAAAAAGGAACTCTTGTGCACTGTTGGTGGGAGTGCAAACTGGTCCAACCACTATGGAGAGCTGTGTGGAGATTTCTGGACCTACTAAACATAGAGCTTCCATATGATCCAGCAATTCCACTCCTAGGTATTTACCCAAAGGACACAGAAACATCAATTCCAAAGAGCACCTGCACTCCTATGTTTATAGCAGCACTGTTTACAATAGCTAAGCTTTGGAAACAACCCAAATGCCCAAAAATAGATGACTGGATCAAGAAGATGTGGTACATATATACCATGGAATATTACTCAGCATTCAAAAAAGATAAACACATGCAATTTGCAGCAACATGGATGGCACTGGAAGGGATCATGCTCAGCGAAATAAGCCAAAAAGAAAAAGAAAAATACCGGATGGTCTCACTCATAGCAGGAATCTAGAAAACTTAAATAAGGGACCAGGAAAATGAATATAAGAAAGTGAAAATCAAAATCAACAAAAAAACTATGAACCAGAGACACTTTTTGGGGGGTGGGGGGGCGGGAGGGGAAGGATGGGGTCAGAATGGGGCGTTTGCAATTGTATGGGGGAATATAAAAATAAAATTTAATATTTAAAAAAAAAAAAATAAAAATGGATACATTTAAAAAAAAAAAAAAATTTAATTTTTATGGCTAATATCCCATTGGATGGATGTGTGATTAGAATTTAACTACCCCCCATCTCTAGATATATGTATTGGCTTCAATGCTATGCAATGATGAAACAGCAATTATACACACATTTTTTTATACATACATTTTTGCTTGCTTCTACGTGAGAAAAATTCTTGGTATTGAAATGCTGTGTCAAGCAAAAGCTCTGTTTGAGGCCTTGGGTGCCCAACCTCTCATTGTCTCACAAAGGAGGAGAGAACAGTATGCCTACATGCCTATTTGGATTGGGTATTAATCGCCTTTTAAATGCTTTGCCAAATTAAAAGGTGGTCAAGGGGCCTTCCTGGTGGTGCAAGGGATGCAGCACTATGAAGCTGCCATCAGCCACTGCAGCACTAGTTCAATCCCTGGCCAGGGAGCTACCCACATGGTGCAGCAGATCTCACCTGCCTTGCCTGCTGCTCCCTCAGCAGTTTATTTCAGTGGATCCGCCTGTTCTGTTCCCTACTCTGTCTCTGGTGAATGCTCTCATTCCCTCACATCTCTGGCCTGCACCCCAGCTCTTGTATGCATAAATAAATAAATAAATCTTTAAAAATTAATAAATAAATAAAGGTAGTCATAAACTTGCCTTTTTTTTCATTCTGAATGAGGTTAAACACTTTATTAGCCTCTGATCATTGGTCATTCTTATTACTTTTTTTAGTAAATTTCCAATTCTGGTTCTTTGTCCACTTTTCTATAGCAGTATTCATTATTTTTTCATAGATTAGAAAAATCTCTACAAATTAATCTTCTATTTCTCATTAAAATATTAATCTACTTGCTTCATGAAGATTTTTGAAGCATTTAATATGTTTATACCTCTCATCATTTTCAATCTGTGTGTCTGATTTGTTTTAGGTTTGAATCTTACAAAAGGTTAAATTATTATTTATGATTATTATTTATGATAATGCATCTGTTTGGTTTACTTCTCTACCTTAGTTTATGTTATTTTGTTTTGAATTCTTAGTTGCTTTTTCTATATTTTTTCCCCTCCTTTTCACTTTTGCTAGTTTGGAGGTTTTATATTATTTTTCCATTCCTAATTATTTGAACTTTTTAATGTACTATCTTGAATCTACATTTTTTATTTCAGTTTGTCACATTGATGCTTATGAAAAGAAATGAGAAACTTACATTCTATCTCTTTCCACCCATTTCCCATTTTCTCTGATATTTAAAGCCTTTCTTTTTTTATGTTAGGTGAAGATTATTATTTTCTTCCTTAGATTATATATATATGTATGTTACATATATATTTAGCAATATGAATAATTCAATTTAATGATACTTTTAAAAAATATCTCATTTCTTTATGCCAAAGTATTTTCTTTTTTTTTTAAATAGAGGCATGTTTTATTTATTTATTTATCTATTTGTTTGTTTGTTTGTTTTGTTTATACAAGCACTGGGTACAGTCAGAAGCGCGGGAGGGTGAGAGAATTCACCAGAGCCAGAGCGGGGAGCAGAGCAGGCAGAAGGACCAAAGTACACTGCTGAGGGGAGCAGCGGGTGGCAGGAGAGGTCTGCGCGCCATGTGGGACCCTCTTCCGGTGGCAGGGGAGCAGCCTGGGATCGAACCGGTGCTGCAGAGGCCGCGGGCAGCTTTGCAACCCAGCGCTCAACTGCTGCGCCACCGGGGAGGACCGCCAAAGTATTTTCTTAATACCTATAAAATATACCAATTTTTTAGATGTCTCGTTCAAATAGTCACATATTTTTCCAGATCTAGAATTTTTTACCACATATCATGGGAAAAATTTTATCTTTTGTTTTGAGATGTTATAAAGAATTTTAGAAGCATGGTCATTTTTTTAAATGATGAGATTATATTATGGATCTTTTCTACCGGAAATGATTGTTTACATTTTTAGCATACCCTAGTGGTTGAAACAAGGCTTTAGTATCCAAGAGGCTGGGTTTGAGACACAGCACCTGCAGTGATAAAGAACATGGCCTCTGCATCCAGATTATCTGGGTTTGAGTCCCAGCTCTGCTACTTACTCACGGAGTGACTTTCGACAAGTTCTTTGACCTCTTAGTGCCTTTGTTTTCTCATCTATAAGAGGAGATTAATATTATTAGTTACTTCATGGGCTTTTAAGGAGATTAAAAAGATAATGTTAATAAAATGCATAGGACATTTCATGGATTGAAATGAATACAATATAAATATTTGCTTGGTTCTAATCTTCCTCTCCATTTTGTTGTAAATTTAAAACTTCTCTAAAGAAATAAAGTCTTTTCAAAACACACAAATAAACCAAAGCTTATTTACCCAGAAACTGACCTTAAACAGATGACATGAGAATAAGAATATGCTACCATTTAAAAATGTTTGACTTGCTACTTAAGGACCGATAAATGTAACTTTGAATTTTCATCATTAAAAATGTCTAAAGCTATGTTAGTTACTAAAATAAAAATTCTAATTCATCTGCAATCTGGGTAACTTTTGTCATCAAATCTCTCTAAGCCTCCATTTTCTCTTCAACTAATAAAATGAGTGGATTTTTTAAAATGTAGCATCAATAATTATTAATGCTAACTATTACTGTAAGGATTAAGTGAGATAATTTATATAAAATTTCCTCATATAAGTGGACATTACTTAGTTGCTACCATTTTTAATAATCAAATGTATAGAGACTATGCTACATTTAATTCATAAATGAACAGTACAAGTTTCTTTATCCCAGAGTTTCTGTGCATTTTAATTCTTAATTTTGAGTTATTTTACAGATGTGTACCTTTAAAGAGAGTGAGTTAGAGATTCAGAGCTGCGTTGTCAGTGCAAAGGGAGCATAGAAAGCAATGTCATTCATTTTTTGCCTTGGAGTCTGAGAAAATCATGGTCCTTTCTTTTTTGTCATTTTGCTTGCCGCTCTGTGTTGAGTTTTATGCTTTATAAAACAAACAGCTCTCCCAGTCCTGAAGAAATGACCTTGTATAGGGAATGAACTATATCCTTCAACCCTACCCTACCTCTTGGTTATCTCTCTAACCTTTGTGATTGTTGGAGCAGCTTGTTATATTTTTGTTTGCTTTTTTTTATTGAGGTAACTTTGCTTCACAACACTTAGAGAGTAGATGGGGATGAGGATGTGCCATGATCTGTCAGTGTCCCAAAGGGGAGAATTTCAGTCAGAATCTAGATTCAGGCTGATTGGAAGCCACATCAGCAGGCAGCAGCTTCTTTTTTTTTTTTAAGATTTATTTATACATACAAGAACTAAGGTGTAGACCAGAGGTGTGGGTGGTGAGAGGATTCACCAGAGACAGAGTGGGGAGCAGAACAGGCAGATGTACTGAAATACACTGCTGAGGGGAGCAGTGGGCGAAAGAGGAGAGGTCTGCCATGCCATGTGGGTAATCCCTGCCTGGAAATGAACTCATGATACAGTGGCTGGTGATAGTTTGATAGCAAACCCTGTGCCACCAGGGAGGCCCTGGCAACAGCTTGTAAGTATGCAAATATACATACTCCCTTTACCCCTTTACTTAATTTTTGAAAATCTTAACTATCTGTTGATGTACCATGCAAATGAACTTCCCTGACTTACTGTCTGTCCACAGCTTGCCCACCAGGCACATACAAACCAGAAGGTTCGCCAGGAGGAATCAGCACTTGCCTTCGATGTCCTGATGAAAATCACTTCTCCACCTGGCAGCACGTCCCCTGAAGACTGTGTCTGCAGGGAAGGGTATCGGGCATCTGGACAGACCTGCGAAGGTGAGACTTCTACCACTGACAAATAGGAAATATAAAAGCTGACCTCTTAGAAGGGGTTGATGCTGGTGGTGTCAGCCAATTCATTTAAAATGATCTTTAATAGTCCTTTAATCATATTTTTGGGGAATTCTTTCCTTTAATAATACCATTTCTTATCACTTAACACAGCTCTAACTTGCTGCAGTGAAAAAGAATCTGATACCCTCAGAATAATGCAACCATGAAACCAGAAAAATTAGTACTTGGAAAAGATTTAAAATGAACTAAAGAAAAAAAGCCACAAATTTACCAATAAATTTGAATAACAAATGAACTAGTTTTGGGCCTCCCCGGTGGCGCAGCAGTTGAGCGCTGGATTGCGAAGCTGCGGCAGGCTCTGCAGCACCGGTTCGATCCCTGGCTGCTCCCCAGCCACCAGAGGGGAGTCCCACATGGCGCGCAGACCTCTCCTGCCGCCCGCTGCCCCTCAGCAGTGTACTTCGGTCCTTCTGCCTGCTCTGCTCCCCGCTCTGCTGCCTGCTCTGGCTCTGGTGAATTCTCTCACCCTCCCACGCTTCTGACTGTACCCAGTGCTTGTATAAATAAATAAATCTTATCTTATCTGGTGATAAATTCATTTAAAGAAAATCTTTCCCTAAGTATCCTGATTTTATTCACATCAAACTTTATTATTTATTTATTTATTTATTTATTTTGTGGGATCCTCCCCTGCGGCTGGGGAACGAACCGGCGCTGCAGAGGGCAGCCTCGCAGCCCAGCGCTCAACCGCTGCGCCACCAGTGGAGGCCCCCACATCAAATTTTAAATGATTAGCCTATAATATGTACAGAAGGCTACTGCTCTTGGGAGCTGTAGCAGACATACCTTTCTGGCCCTATTTATTCTTTATTTCATGCCACCTTAATTAAGAAAGAAAATATATAAGGACATGTGAAGGTCAAGAACTAGAAAATCTTGTAGCTACATAAATATGAAAATTAAAATTTAAAGCATAAAAATATATTGTTTATTATTAAAATTAAATTAAAGTATACATCTAATAGGAGTGAGATGTAAGGCTACTTCTACCAAATGTGTACTTAGAAATTTCAAATGCAATAAATAGGAATGCTGTGGGTAATTTAGCTGTATGTAAAAAAAAATTGTCCTCTTAATGAAACAAAACCAAAAAAGAGTGGATGTTTCAGAGAAAAGGCTCACTTTACTTTTTAATTTTATTTCTGTCATTGTTAGTTGTCCACTGCCCTGCCCTGAAGCCTCCTGAAAATGGTTACTTTATTCAAAACACTTGCAACAACCACTTCAATGCAGCCTGTGGGGTCCGATGTCACCCTGGATTTGACCTGGTGGGAAGCAGCATCCTCTTGTGTCTACCCAATGGTTTGTGGTCCGGCTCAGAGCGCTCCTGCAGAGGTATGCAAGCTGCCCATTCATGCTGTTTATCAATTGTCACACTTGATTTCCTTGATTTAAATTCTAATGGACCAGTAAGTTCTTGGTTTCTTTGGATTTCATAGACCAGAGACCACAGAGAAAGAAAAAATTATAGGAAGTTTAGGGTCAGATCTACTAAGTTCAGTTGAGAACCTGGTCATAAACTATGCCTTTTATGTTCCTTTTGTGGACAAGCCAAGGAAGGGCCTGCCTGGGAAGTAAATGGACAGGTTACCCCAAACCTCAGATTTCAAGCAGCTGAGACAGGATGGCAGAGAGAGCTTGGGGATGGTCAGATGGGGAATTTGATGCGACTGTGATTACAGGACTTGGGGAACCACACTTGTGACAGGAGCATGTACACCCCCAGCCTACACTTGGAATAGATGTTTGCTGTAGAAAGTGAAAGTCAGTAAAGTGAGATGCCAAGAAAGGGGGCAACACCACAAATGGAACCTGAGTCCCACACATCAAATAAGGATAAACACTAATTGGAATGGCACCTCGATTCACCTCTACCCTGCCACTGCTAGGAATGATTTTCCTTATCTTACAACTGTTGCACATCAACTTTCTACAAATCATCCTCACTGCAGTAGGGTAAGGGGTGCTGTCTTCTGATTTCTTTTGGTTCCTGGACCCATAAGGGAAGCCAACCCACTCACAACCCCAAGGTCATTTGTGAACCTGAGGAAACAACCAGTTTGCATTTATCAGCTACCAAACCCTGAACCCTAAATAGGAATTTGCCTAACTCAGGTCCCATGTTCTTAATGTGTAAAATGACAAGGAAAAATTAAGATAGTCAGCAAGTTGAACAAAGAAGATCTGAAAGAAAGGGGAGGGAGATGAGGAATGGATCGCTGAGATTCAAAGGCAATTATATTGTTAAAATAAGGCCAGGATTTGAAGAATTGGGAGAAATCTGAGGATAACAACATTTCTTTAAGAAAAAAGATTTAGGGCCTCCGCAGTGGTTCAGTGGGTTGAGCGCAGCACTGTGAAGCTGTCCGCAGCCTCTGCAGTGTGGGTTGGATTCCTGTTGGCCAGGGAGATACCCACATGGCGCGGCAGACCTCTCCTATCTCGCCCGCTGCTCCCTCAGCAGTGTATTTCAGTCAGTTGGCCTGTTCTGCTCCCCACTCTGTCTCTGGTGAATCCACTCACCCTCCTGCGCCTCTGGCCTATACCCCAGCTCTTGTATAAAAATAAATAAATCTTTAAAAAAAAAGGTTGGCATACAATCATGGACAGAGTTAAAAAAACAAATCAAGAAGTTACAAAATCAACTGAGAAATTCTTCTGAAAGTATAGGAAATTTCAAAGATAAATGATGAAGAATAGGTGACATGAGAATAGTCTCAGGAACCAGACTCTTCTCAATTAAGAATTCGGAGAAATAAAAAAGTAGAGGGAAAGCACTAATAGAAGATCAAAGAATATATCCGCAAGCTGAAATCTTGAAAGAAAAATAATTCAAATCTTTGATACTCAGTTTAAAATCACTTTCTGAATGCCAGAAAAGGATATTAAGAACAGATCCTTGTCTGGAAATGATCTTAGCGAAGTTTCTGAATATCTTAGAAAAACACAAAATTGTATCTAGAAATAAATAGCATTGCCTCCAAAGGAGGGGGAATCAGACTTGCTTTGATTATTATAAATACTAGAAGATAACAGTTTGTTTCCAGGATTCGGGAAGAAAAGAATTGTGCCATAGATTTGAAAACTCAAACAGCTACTGTGTATGTGGGAAGACGTTTTCTGTCATGCAATCTCAAACGCTAAAAAGTCATGTCCCTTTACTGAAAAATTAGCCATAGAAAATCTCTGAGATATATTCCTGTAAAGTCTCAACAGTTAAAAACTACGTAAATCTGTACCCCTTCTTCCAAATACTGCAAGGTAGAAAGTGGAAGACACTACAATTTAACTTTGCACTTATTGGTCTTCTGAGATGAGAAAAGCAGGTTATAAACCCCTTTAGAAAAAGTTCCAGCTCCTGACTCTCTATGCTCCACAGCTCCCCTTCCTGAGCTTGCCGGCAGACACTAAAGCCAGAAGAAATGACCCTTTCAGGAAGCCATCCTTTGCAAGTTGCTCCAACAGCCTGGATTGTTCTGCCTTTACACTTAGTCCCTAAATATAAACAGTGCGCTGTTGCCAACTTCCTTAGCCTGAAGAGGATGACCTCTAACCACTGCTCCATTGATGCCTCCCAAAATCCAAGTGCAAGTTCTCCTGTTAACCACCCAGCCAGACCCACAATAAGGGGGTTTCTTAACTTGTTACCCTACAAACCACCACACTTGTTTTATCAATTAACTTCTCTGTCACCTCTGCTAGATTATGAGTTTATCTTGAGCACAGAGTCTGTCTTCCCCCATCCCTCAAATCTTGACTATACCTCTGGGAATAATTGAAAATTTAAATCTAATAAATATGCATATTGGTAAGTCCATTGATACACTGATACACTAATGATATGTTCACATTTTTTAAACACAGTTTGATTCTCTCATATAATTTGAGTAGATATTTCAATAGACTGTTCTCTTAAAAGACTGAATTGCTCTTTTCTTAAAAAGAAGCTTAATAAATATTTAAGTACTACTTTAATATGAATGTAAGTCAAGAAATATTTATTGCAGAATTTTTCAGCTTGTTGACAAAAATATGTTCCTATTAAAGTAAAAATATGTAGCCATTCTCATTAAAAAGGAGTGTAAAATGTTTAAGGACTAAATAGGAATTATTGTATATGCTTTATTTACCCTGAGGAGCAATGAACATTTATTAAAATTAACATTTGAGAGACAATGTAATTTGCATCTGGATAAAACCCAACTAGAATTTACTAGCAGTACTCCTGAGATGTGTTGCAAATCCTTTTTGTCTCAGGATGGAAAGCTACAGTTATTTCAGCAATTTCTTGAGTCTAAAAGCAGTTCTTTAATATGATTTTCCAGATTTTATGCATCTTATTCTTAAGAGTTTATTTTACTCCCCTTTGACTCACTTCAGGCAGTTGTCTTTGTGCTATACATGATGGACACTCAGTACAAGACAAAATGTAGAAGGCAAATTATTCTATGCTCTTGATGGACACATTCAATAAAAATTCTGCTTGCTTGATGGACACACTCAATAAAAAAAGTGAAAGACAAAATATTGCTATTCATTTGTTATCAATAATTGACTTCAGTCTAAACATCCAAGATGGAATGACTCAGGTTTATGGTTTCATCACTAATCCAATTCTTGAATTTTCTCTTAGGAGTCATCAATCCTAAACATATATTTAATGCAGCCAATACTTATGAGCTGCCAGCTAATGTAATTTGAATGAGCGCCTTCAGAGTAGATTCTATCAGTGACTTCAATTGACTATGTACTGATTATATTGCCCTAAATCCCTTTTCTTTTATTTCATAGTTAAGCCTTCATCATAAAGAAATATGCTTGATAAGAAAAATTGGCAAAATTGGAAGAAAGAAAATATATCTGTCCCAGTGTCCCCGTAATTCTTAACAAGATTTTGTTAAGAAATCTTTTTTTTTTTTTTAAAGATTTATTTATTTATTATACAAGCACTGGTTACAGTCAGAAGCACGGGAGGGTGAGAGAATTCACCAGAGCCAGAGAGGGAGCAGAGCAGGCAGAAGGACCGAAGTACACTGCTGAGGGGAGCAGCGGGCGGCAGGAGAGGTCTGTGCGCCATGTGGGACCTCCTCAGGTGGCCGGGAGAGCAGCCGGGGATCGAGCCGCTGCTGCAGAGGCTGCGGGCAGCTTCGCAACCCAGCGCTCAACGGCTGTGCCACCGGGGGGCCCTTGTTAAGAAATCTTGAGAGATTACTCTGTTGTCTTTAATGCTATCAGAACAAACTGAACCTTCTGTATTTGTAGGGCTATTTTGTTTTCTGCTCAGTGCCTAATGGTAGTGGGATTATATATATAAGCTATTAAAATAAGTGTATGT